>NW_026521924.1:30470000-31070000 GCF_021234435.1 Artibeus jamaicensis | reverse complement strand
GCTATTCCTGGAATAGGGTAATTCGAGCACCTTGCAACAGTCTAATATAAAAACTGGAACCCAGATTAGAGAGCTCTGCCCAAGGGAAGTGAAAGTACACAGAAATCCAAGCAGTAGCACTCCTGAAACTATAAATGCGGTTGAACTTTGCTCATCAGAAAGCTCTTAAAACGTCAGGTGCCCATGGTGGAGAGAACTGTTTACTACTTGTTGAATTCCATCACATTCTATTGCGCAGGTTGGCCGCATTTTAATTAAGATTGACAATGGAGTTTGTTTGATAGGAGGACAATGGGATTTTTGTACATGACTCAAGGGCTGCATTTCGTGGCTTCCAATCCAGGAAAATAAATCATTTCGGTGGTTTTGCTTTCTGAGTTAGGGAACGCTAGGTTCCCTAGATCCCACTGGGATGGGCTGTGAACTCCAAACGCCACAGGCTGAAACCCCGATGTGGGCCAGGCCCCTGCACTGTGGGAACTGGGACTGCGCCCACCACTTAGGAAAGAGTTCCGCTGCGTTTATTTATTCCTAGATCGTGGCTGTACATGAATCAAAGACTCTTGTCTTGTCTTATCCTCCCAAAGAAAAGAAAACACAGTGAGAAGAAAGGACAAAGTAAATTTTTGTTTTCTAAAATTACTTTCAGTGTTTCCTAGTGATTTTTAAAAATAGAAGTGTGGCCGGTGGCTTCCTGGTCGGCTCCTGAAACTGACTCACACGGATGAGACATTATTTGGGAAGGCATTCAGGGGCGGGGGAGGGGGCTTGGGAAAGAATTCTGTCCTCCTCACTAATGTGGTATGCTTTTCAAAAGGAGGCTGCGGCCAGAGTGCTCAGATATCACTGAATAAGAATGATTTGGCTTATTATTTCTGATCGTTGGCACTTTAGACCTTAAAAAGCAATTTGGCTAAGCCGTGTGGGGACAGCTACGCGGGTCTGAGGACATATTTGGAACAGCAGAGTGACCCTGGCCTCTCCACACCCCCAGCTATACGTCCTCTCTCAGCCCCCCATCCCCAGGGCATGTCCCTGCAGAAGTTCACAGGTAGGAGACCAGCTCTCCAGTCGAAATAACACCAGTAAAGGAAAACCCCAAAGGGCCCAGAGACAAACATTCGAACAAGAAGATCGTACCAAAATCTCATTAGGAAGGAAACAGGTCCTCAGGACAAACAAAACAGTTGGAAGAGGCAAGCAGGCTGACATTAATGTGCTGAGCCAGAAAGCGATTTATCAGCCTCCTCACTTCCTTCATTCCCAGCTGTAGAAATATGCCAAGGAAAAACCCATCTCCCCGAGTCCTGTTCAGTGTAGGAAGAATGCTGTTTTGACTCCAAAGCCAAGGTTGTAAGTGGGGGTGTGGGACAGGATGAGAACGTGGACTCTGCAGTATCGGTTCTCAGACTATAAACATGCAGAATCTCCTCACCACGCACATAATAAAAATCTCAATCTCTCTCTCTCTCTCCTATTCATATGTAAATCACAATGAATTTTAGTGCAGTCTTTGACTTAAAAAATGCTGACTTTTTTTTTTTTTTTCTGAAAGTATCCAAAGCTTTCCACTGAGAGGAAAGGATCTTCCAGGAGATAAATTTCACACGCCGTTGGGCCACACATGAATCCGCTTCAGCCACTCTGAGATTTGAAACAGGAATATGAAAAGCCATCCCACCGATAGCGATCACCGGAGATGTCGCCCAGGAAAAGCCTGTTTGTAACAGACAGAAAAGGAACAAGCCCAGCATTCTGCACCGAAAACTCTCCAGCGGGTCTTGCGTAATAAATCATGAGTCTATTCCAAACGTCAAACAATGTTTGCTCCAAAAACTGACACCCTGAAGTTTTCTTCCAACTGGTTTAGATCAAGAAGCAAATTTTCTCTCCCTCACTTGGGAAGTAAACTCGGAGGATAAATCTCTTTTAAGAGATGAATCATTTAACCCCTGCCTCTGACAGCGATTAGGTCACTTGTTTGTTTCTGGGCTAGAGTCTACCCTGACTACAACTGGGCTCCACAATTTGTTCAAACGTTTTCTGGCAAATTCTGATTTGTTCAGACAAAGACCAGAAGCTTAAATCCCACTGAATTAACTGGCTGGGTCATTACCAAGGTGGAACAGAGCCAGGACGCTGAGAACAGCACACCAGCACAGCTGGGGCAGGAATGTCTGCCCGCCCTCACAAGGAGGGTATCGTTTCTGAGCCTCTGGCCCTGCAGTTAGCTCAGTGAACTGGAAGTGTTTTCCTTTCCTGTTTTTTCTTTCTTTCTTTCTTTCTTTCTTTCTTTCTTTCTTTCTTTCTTTTTTTCTTTCTTTCTTTCTTTCTTTCTTTCTTTCTTTCTTTCCCTTCCTTCCTTCCTTCCTTTCTTCCTTCCTTCCTTCCTTCCTTCCTTCCTTCCTTCCTTCCTTCCTTCCTTCCTTCCTTCCTTCCTTCCTTTCTTTCTTTCCTCCCTCCCTCCCTCCCTCCCTCCCTCCCTCCCTCCCTCCCTCCCTCCCTCCTCTCCCTCTCTCCCTCTCTCCCTCTCTCCCTCTCTCCCTCTCTCCCTCTCTCCCTCTCTCCCTCTCTCCCTCTCTCCCTCTCTCCCTCTCTCCCTCTCCCTCTCCCTCTCCCTCTCCCTCTCCCTCTCTCTCTTTCTCTCTTTCTCTCTTTCTCTCTTTCTCTCTTTCTCTCTTTCTCTCTTTCTCTCTTTCTCTCTTTCTCTCTTTCTCTCTTTCTCTCTTTCTCTCTTTCTCTCTTTCTCTCTTTCTCTCTTTCTCTCTTTCTCTCTTTCTCTCTTTCTCTCTTTCTCTCTTTCTCTCTTTCTCTCTTTCTCTCTTTCTCTCTTTCTTTCTTTCTTTCTTTCTTCCCTGCAGGAATAAACAAGATTGGTGATTAACCAGGTGAGCAATTCTTTTGTCTCTGGGAACATGCTAGAAAATTAAAACAACCATCCTCTTTCTTATAATAATGGCATTGCTTCTATTAACCAGTACACCAAAAAGAAAGAGAGAGAGAAGGAGGGAGGGAGAGAATAAGGAGATAAAAACAATAGGATGCTTCACACTTACTGAGTCCATGACCCAGAGGCAGTCTCTGGGTCAACTGTTCTGGAAAAGTCACCCAAGTAGCTTCCATCCTCAATGAACTGAACAGTACATTTAAATAATACCCCCAGTCTGTGTGACATTTACAGTTTACTCAGGACTCTAGTGTGTAATATTCATTGGTTTGTTTGATATCATGAATCCTCTGTTATATGAGAGGAAGCTGAGGGTTAAAGAGATGAAGCCATTTGGGAAAGATGGCACACCAAGTACAAGGTCAAGCCAAAATGGACCTTGGGATTTCAATCTTAGTTTCCAGTTCTCACCATGACACTGGACGGTTTTCATCCCTTCTGGTTCTGCTGTAACATTCCCACATATCTCACATTTTCCCAGGTTTCCCCCCGTTCTTATGAGCCACAAAATCACTTTGTGAGAATTTAAGCAATGCCCTGAATCATAACCACTGCCGAGGTTCACGGTGCCGAGTGGTCACAGCTGTAGGCCCACCTCCTTCTCTCCTTCTCAGAAAACACCCAGCTTCCCTTCCCATCGAAAGCTACTCCCATGCCATCACGATGGTTTTCAATGGGGGGATTTTGTCTGCCAGGGGGCATTTGGCAACATCTGGAGACCTTTTTGGTCGTCACAATGGGTGGAGGGGGTAGTTAGTATTGGAACCTAGAGACCAAGGGTCCTGCTAAATGCCTTACAATGCACTGGACACCCCCACTGCAAAGAATGGTCTGACCCTGAGTCTCAGAATCCTGCTCAAGTCACATGACCCAGTGGGCCTGCGGGTTTCCTGATCCACTCTAAGGATGGGCAGGGGCCATAGGTCTGACCCAGTGGGGTCCCCCTCCCCACAGGATTTTTGCCAGAGCTGTTGGGAATATGTTCCCCATCTCTCTCAGATCCAAAGCTTCTGTGCAACAGGAACCTGGACCTGGGGGCTGCAAATGAAGGTAGGGAGAGGCAAGCAGATAGAGAAGAGAGAGGGAGAGAGAGAGTACTCTCTGGAGACTTTGAATCACATTCTGCCTCTTTACTCTCAAGCTTTTGAGCTGAGGGAGCCTATAAATTCTGTCTGTGTGGGGGGTTTGTTTCAGGAGCTTTGCTTGTGCTGCTTTGAGTTGGCTTCCACGACCCGCAGGCAGGGAGGGGTCTTGGCTAACACAGAAGCTGGTGAGTGAGAGTGACATTACTGCAATCCTTAAATACTTTCTACCTCACATTTCTAAAAGCGAATCATTCACCAATGCCAGTACTTGAACTACTGTTAGTAACAAAGAGCATGGTGGCCCCTGAGTCAAAAGCAAGGTCTCTTCCATGTATTTTTTAGAATAAGGGATTCCCAGAACCACCAATTATTGTTTTCCTGTAGCTGAACAGGGAAGGGACAGAGCTAAGAGGCTCGTGGACCAAATCAAAGATCTCATACTTGAAATAACTTAAGGAGTGACAGAGGCCAGTTTGATCTCAGACGCAGATCTTAAATGTCAAGGCATTCACAGATAGTCAACGTCCACAGGAGACCCATCAGAGCTGGTGACTGACCTTGAACATCAGCAATGGAGTCATCATATAATCTCCCCCCAAAATAGAGCACTTGATGGCCCCAATGCCTGGGGTCACAGGAGTATATTTACTGGTGTGATGCTCCTATCGTATGTGAGAAAACATGAGGGAGATGGTGTGTACCGCCTGACGACCTACACAGAGAGAACCGTTCTAAAGGAAACACACCACCATGTTCACCGTGACGACCTCTGGGAGGCGAGAACCCTATGATTTTGTTCCACAAAGCTCAGCACTGTCAGCTTCTTCCTTACCCGCCTCAGTCCCTCTGGAGCACGTGTTCGTCCTGAGCACATTGGCTCATTCAAAGATGGAAATACCACTGATGCCCGCGGAAGATGCTGAGCATCCTCCCAGCCAGGACTGTGTTACATCCTCGTCCCGTCTGTGGTGAACGAACACACATCCGCCCAACCCCTTCCTCTGCCTCTGCTCACCTCCACCCACACATCTCACACGCACATGCACGAGCCCGCCTCCACTCCCAGAGGCTTTCTTGATGTTCTCCGCCTCCCACAGTATCCCCCAGCACAGGAAATATTTGAGATAAATAAAACAAGGCACCCATTTGCACACCTTTTAGTAAAGTGGCGATGAGAACTTCAGAAGGAATCTGTGTGTCGAGGATGGTGGCTGAATCTCTGGGTTCTATGTGCCAGCCTCTGGGTGACACGTTTGTAGGATCCGGGTACCACACGGGAAGGCCAAGTGCACGGTTAGGCAGTCATGCCATTCCTGTCTTCCAGATCTTTGGCATGCACTCCAGTGGGGAGGCCAGGACTCACGTGGCTGGGTAACGGTAATGATGGGCATTTGCACGGCCTGAGGAGTGTGTTTACACACGGTGAACCAGCAAAGGGACACATGTCCCGTCAGCCCTGTACTCTACCACTCAACCTTTGTCATGGAGCATGAAGACACATGCATGCTGTGCTTGGGCGCTATGCTAAGTCAAAGCCATGCCAGTGTGTTCACAAGTGGCTTCGGTAAGTGCACAGCAAGCACCTCCAAACCAAGTTGTCGTGCTAGACATTGGGAGGATAGTTTGGCTCACAAGACACAGCTGCCCGGCTGCCTTCGTGGGGCTCACAGACCGTGGTGGGGACCAATACCAGGCAGAACAACGAAGTGTGAGCGGGGTGACTGCAGAGGTGGGGGAGCAGGGACAGACCCCAGGAAGGGGGCTAGGGAGCACCACCACATCACCGGGTTCAACAGGGAAGCAGGCTGGGCTGGTCAAAGACCAGACAAGCAGAGATGCTGGTTCCAGAGAGAGGGAGTGAAGAGAGATGACGGCAGGAGGAGAAACCGCCCAGAACACCTGGGCTCTGTAATTCAGTGAAGGAGACAGCGAGGGCGGTACGAGCCACTGGAAGTGTCCATCCAAGGCACAGAGTGGTCCCCACTGTGTCCCTGAAAGGCCACAGTGTGGAGCACGGCCTGGAAGGAGCCAGAACCAGACCAGGCAGGGTGTATGTTATGGTGGAGTACTTGGGGTCTTTAAGTATATAAAACTAAATATACAAGGGGGACCCCTAAAAAACAGAATTATCTTCTGGAGGGCAGGCCCTTTATAGGACTGCTTCACCCACTAGGTGAGTGTTCTAGGGACCCATCTGTATCAGTGCACCAGCTGGTGTCATTGTGAGAGGCTGCATTTGGCTTCAGTGAAATTTTGTTGAAGACTCTTTCAACACATTTGCCAATTTCATGCTGAGTGATTTACAGGCACATCTGCCCACACCGCTGAGTGTTCAGCAGTTTTCAACCAAAAACAGTATGACTCCTCTGTCCCACCCTTCCTATTCACCCGACTTTTCTTATTTCCTCCAATGAAAAAAAGTCCTCTAAGGGAAACATTTGGCTGATGTGGAAAAGGTGAAACAGAAGTGGCAGAAGTACTAAAAGGCATCAAAATCAACAGTTTGGAACTGTTTTAAGCGGTGGAAAAAATGTCGATAGGTGCATTGCATCACATGGAGAGTACATTGAAGGTGACTGAAGTTTAAACAGGTGGGGATAAACACACAGTTCTCATAAATAAAGTCCAGGCATTTGGGGCTCCCCCTAGGACGTCAGCATAAATGCCCAGTGTTGGCAGTAGATGGCATCGCAGCTGACTTTTTGTCTTCCTGAAAATTAATTGTATTTTCTGACTTTTTATGCTAAACGAGAACTATTTCTAGAGTTGGGAAATTGGGGGGGCGGCTATTTTTAGGGTGACTGGGAACAGGCACAGCATCTTGTGGAGAGGAATGGCAGGCCCCTAGAGGACAGTCCTAGGTGACAGTGTTAGAGAGTCGCATTCTCAGAAGGTGAGGGGCCCTTGGAGGCACACACAAAGCCCAGAATGCATGCCGTCCCACAGCCGTGGCTCTGCATGTGGGCTAGCACGCTCCCCTTGAACGGCTCTGCGCGATTCCTCTTCCCATTTACTGATGAGGAACTTGAAGCTCAGAAAGTTCAAGTCCATGTGATCAGTGTAAGAAGTGCCCTTCCCTAGACCTCAAACTCGTGTCAGTCATGCCATTCACCTCATTCTTTTGTCTTCTAGTCCCCATCTATGTCTGAGTGTGTGTGTTTGTGTGTACGTGCGTGTGTGGGCACAGTGCACCTCCCTCTCCTTTTCAGGGCTCATCGGGGTTTATAAAGTCAGTAACTTAGGGCCCCATGCGAATGGGTTGGGACCCCAGCACGGCCTGCAACTTACTAGGGGACCTTGGACAAGCCTCTGAGCCTCAGGCTCCCCATCCGTAAAGTGGGGGTGGTGACTGTGCCCGCTCCCCTCCATTCTTGGGACAACGCAGGCTGCCAGCTGGTGCTTAGCTCTCCCAAATGTCATCTCGTGTTAGCATTTTATATACATGTCTCACGAAAAGGGCAAGTATGGGGATAGGCTAATTGAAAGGAAGAGTTCAGACCATCTGGCCCAGGTATTCCAGGGCTAGAAATCTGCGGGTAAAGTCCACCAGGGACTAGATGCGGCAAGGATGACCTGGAGGACTATCCCGGCAGTTAAAATATAGAAAGGTTTCAGGCTCTGGCCAGGTAGCTCAGTTGGTTAGAGCATGGGCCCCCCCACTACACCAAGGTTGTGGGTTCAATCCTCAGTCAGGGCACATACAAGAATCAACCAGTGAATGCATAATTATAGAAGCAGAACAACAAAATTTGATGTGTGTCTCTCTCTCACTCTCTAAAATACATATACACATAGATACGAAGGTTTCAACACCGGTGGTCAACAGCCACCTCCCCACACCGCCCAGCGTCTCTCTACCACCCAAGCTGCCTTGACCCCTCCCAGAATCCTCTGGGATTCCCAGGATCCAGCAACTGATTGGTTAACACGGACTGCCTGCTGCCCTCTGATTGGTTGTGGTCTGGACCGGACACAGCTGCGCACTCGGATGCTGCTCATCCGCACAGGCTCAAGGATGTGTTTCGTTTCCTTTGTTGCGTGTTGTTTCTGGTTTTTTTTTATGGCACAAATCTAGAGGCAACCTTCATACTTCCTAGTAGGGGACTCATGAAATGAATTGTGACACAGCCCTCCGATCGAATTGCGTGCAGCCTTATAAAACGGAATGAGTGGGCTCTAACACAGGCATTAAAGGCAGCGGGGATGTGTGGTTAAGCAGTAAGGTAGGTCACCCGGGTGTGTACATCACATAACTCCATTTGTACAGAATAAAGCGGACAGACGTTTACGGGTGAATACAACTACAGAAAACATGGAACGCACTCAGAATGAGGGTAGGTAACATTCAACTTACGTCATTCACTATGGTTTAGAAAAACTAAATATCAACAGGACATGAACTGTCTGTCTTCCAGTTTAATGCTGTACATCAAAATGTTAAATAGCCCCCAGGTATGCGCACGCATGCTTACAGACCTTACAGGTATCAGTTGTTCAGGTGCTGAGCATTTCTGCACATGAGAAATTGTTGGCAATTTTTACTTCTGGGGTTCACACAACGTTTAGGTCTCACTGTACACTCCTGTGTAAAAATTTTGGCCATGAGTACATATTGCTATTTATTATTATGATGTTGTTGTTGTTGTTTTGAAACAGACTCCAAACAAATTGTAGTGTGTCCTGGCTACTGCCAGAGAACGTGGCGGAGTGGCCACGTGGGCCCCTGGGAGCCACGCATGCGTGGACAGTACAGGGTGAGTAGCCCTCCCTGGGAGCCTGCTGCTAGTGACCCCACAATTAGACTAATTAAGCAGTGGGTTCACCTGTTGGGTAAAAGTGTAACGGGCAGCAGACACTGGGGCTCTCAGAGGTCGAAGCTGGAAGGCTTCTGCCGCGGTGGAGGCGCCAGCTGAGTAGAGCAGCTGATGGCCAAGGTCGACCTAACTGTACTCACCTCCCAGGCCTCAGAGAAGACTAGGAGCAAACTGGCCCCCTCGGGCATTCAAAGGATGGGTGAGTCAGCCCAGAAAAGGGGTGAGACACAAAATGGGGGCTCTCCATTCACTGAATGTTTTAAAGGGGTCTCCGCCATTCATTGAGTTCACAAAGGAGCCTTTTAGTGATTCGGTATCACTGAATAAACATTATTGGGTACTTTCATTATTACCCTTTCAGGGTAAGAAGACCTGTGCCAAGCCCTGGGGATGGCGAGGTGGGTCCTCAGGGAGCTGCACGCTGGCGAAGTGAGTCCGCTGGACCGGCGGGAGCTGCCCCACACGCCACCCAACACTGGCTGAGAGCCTGCCCCGTCCAGGTGCCGATGGAGGCTCTGCCTCCGTTAATTCATGCAGCCGCGCCACCCCAGGAGGCCGACACCACCTTCGTCCACTCCGGAGGTTTTTGACCCGAGTTAGAAAAATGAAACACAGGACTCCGGTTAAATTTCAAATCCAGATAAACAATGAGTAATGCCCTAAGTAGTGCGCCCCGAGCGAGGTATTCTAAAACGGGCTTTTCAGTCATCAGTCAGCACCTACACAGTGCTCAATCCCCAACTTCCATTCATCCAACAAGTACCTCCTGGCCTCCTCTGTGCCCGGTGTGGCTCTAAATCCGCGGGGAAAGGAACAGGGCAGGGGATCCTTGCCCTCGGGGAGTTGAACCTTAGAGTGATAAAGACAGAAAACGATGAATCAAATTATAGGGAGTCTTAGAAGGCAATAAAAACTATGGAGGAAGATAAAGCAAGCAGGAGAGGGAAGACGGAAGTGGGGGGGTGCGGTTTAAACAGGGGGTGAGGGGAGGGAGGCGCAGGCCGTGGATGGGAAGTATTTGGGAGAGTCCTCAGTGGAAAGGTGACATCTGACATGAGGAGTATTCAAGACACAGCTCCAGTTGTAAGGGCAGCAACATCCTGGTGAAAGACTGCAGGGAGCCTCACCGGTTGGGACTTTTATTCTAGAGCACTGCCAGGGCTGTTTGTTTTCTTTGCTTTTGAGATAATAATTGAGTTCATCGTGAGTTTATGTAACTTAATTTTGAACGATGGCTGCGTTTAACAACTGGCTCACAAAATTCCTGAAAATGTAACAGTCGGCTGTCGCAAGCCTGTGCAAGCCAGCTCCCACTCATACCCTCCACCCCCTCTTTGCCTCGTTAGCTAGCGCCTACCCATCCTTCAAACCGGAGCCAAGCAGAGTGTGGCAGGGAATTCTCAGAGCAGCCTGCCACGGCCCCGTCACACTTGCGTAAGCCAATTATATGTGCGATTATTATTTCATTGGTGTCTTGACCCTTTATGAGGTCAGCCCTGTGACAGCAGAGTTCCTTCCGGTCTGTCCTGTGTCCCCTGCTACTCCCAGGGCCTGGCACACAGTAGGTGCCCAATTAATGATTGTTTAAGGAATGCATGAAGGAGTGAGATATGTTCATTAAGGAAGGCTTTCCCTGCCTCTTCGATGTGCAAATTTTGGTGATATTGTAAAGAAAGGATGTAAGATTTTGTGTCCCAAAGTGAGACATTTATTCCATAAGTGGCCTGCTCTCCAGCTCCTTGCGGGGATGCAGTCTGTCTTGTGCGGTGGATCCTGAGGAGGGCCTGGGAGAGCTTGGGATGATGCCCTTCCCAAAATTGTTTTTAAATGTGCAAAATAATGAGTAAGCTTGCAGAGAAAACCAGTTATATTAAAACACAGTTATCAACAGAAATATCTTGAACACATGTGGAAAATGGTAGTCTACATGCTTTTTTATTAATACACTAAATGACAAGCCCTGGCAGGAAGTCCAAAAACAACTGTGATTTTGAAATAACAATGACTATAAATGGTATTTCCAACTATCTGTAATTCTGATGTGATACGAAAATATCTGGTTTCCATTGGTGTCAAAGTTCCAAGCACGGCGCATCCTGCTGTGGTTTGCCTCATTCAAAGTGAGAAAAAATGATCAAGTTGGGGGGGTGTCTCTTTATCTTGAATTCTATCTAAGCGTCACTTGGGGGAATCCACGGGCCCCAGGTGAAGGATTCCTGTGGGGAGACCCAGACACCTCCCTCCACGCAAGAAGGAGCCTGTACCGGCCAAGGGCCAGGGTTTGCTGTCAGACGGTCCGGGATTCAGCCTCTTCTGCCTGCCCCTTACAGGCTGTGTGACCTTGGACAAGTTCCTTAACTACTCTGAGCCTGAGAGTCCTCATTGGGCACTAATCACAGCCACCTGTAAAGAATATCCCGCTGCTCAAATGATAGAGGACTGAGCTGACCTGGAATTTGTGCTCAGAAAAGTATAGCTGCTGCGTCTGTATTACTGTTTGTACCACTTCTTTTTCCCCTGGAAAGGCTCCAGTGCTTTTTTAAAAATTGAATGTATTGGGATGACACTGGTTAATAAATTTATATAGGTTTAAGGGGTACAATTCTATAATACATCATTCGTACTGTATATTATATTGTGTGCTCACCATCCCAAGCCTTGTCTCTTTCCATCACCATGTTTTTTAAAAGGTTTTGTTTATTTATTTTTAGAGAGAGGGGAAGTGAGGGAGACAGAAGAGGAAACATTGATGTGAGAAACATCCATCCGGTTGCCTGTCACGCATCCCCAACTGAGGACCTGGCCCGCAACCCAGGCACGTGCCCTGACCGGGAATTGAACCAGCAACCTTTTGTTTTGTGGGATGATGCCCAACCCACTGAGCCACGCCACTCAAGGCATCCTTCACTATTTTTAACGATGAATTGAGTCATCGGCGACTGAGGAAGACTAGATCCTAGTCCCATGACTATGGAAAACCTTGTGGTGGACGCAAAGCGGAGGCCCCTTTATCTCAGCTGGGTTCTTTCTTCTAAGACGGCTTCAGCCCTCTGATCAGAAAAACACTTTCATCAGAGAGTCTAGAGCTGGGCAGCCGAAGAGAAACACACACAGGAGCTGGAGGCCTGCTGAGGGGAACCGCCTCGTGGATTTGCCCCCTGACACGGACTGGGTGACCCTCCCGCCCAGTCTGCCCTGGGCAGTGCTTGCAGTCCACACATGATTGTCAGTGGCATCCGTTCACTCATCAAAGCCTCCCAGTGTGGGCGCTACAGCAGTGATAACGGCAGGTGAGGACCACCCTTCTCTCTGAGCTGCTGAGCCCCAGATGACATCCTTTTGAGGGGACAGTTAACGGGATACCTGTTTTTCTCCTGGGCAGGATTCAGAAGGGAAGCTTGGAGCTCCTGAGAGTCTAGTCCTTTTCTTCCAGTGTCCTGGAATCATTTCTGCAAAGGGGCTTTGGAGGCAAAGAAAGCCTGGGAGAGGGACCAGCCATTCACTCAGCTTTGCTGAGGACTGAGGTTGCCCGAGACGCGGGGTTTTCCGTGCAGAAGCTGGGCCAGTCCTGGAGAGACCGGGAGAGTTGGTCACGCTTTCTGGAATCGAAACCTGGCTCCACTGTTCTACCAAGCATGTAACCCTGGACAAGTTCTTTTTCCTTTCAGCCTCACTTTCCTGAGGCCCCAGTGGGGATAACATTTATCCCCATAGGATTATTATAAGGATTAAGTAAAATAATATTAATTACAAGGATTAAAAGGGAAGTATTATAGAATCACCACTCCAATGACTTCCAGCCACTTGACATAAAACCCAAAGTCCTTGTGGTGGCTTACGGTGCCCTACAGCATCTGGCCGTGGGTAGGCTCAGCCAGATGCTAACGGAATTCATAGGCTCCCTCAGCTCTCCAGCTCAATCCTCTATGTCTCCCGCCTCTCTTTTTCCCTTTGCCTTCACGCTGTACCCTGCACACAGACCTTATTCCTCCTCTGGACCTTTGCACATGCTGTTCCCTCTGCCTGGAATGCTGTTCCCTCTGCCTAGGACACTCCTCCCCAGACATCCTCACCCTCAGCACAGTGACATCTCCTCCGAGAGGCCTTCCCTAGCCACACCACCTGAAACGGCTCCGCCCTCTTCTCACTGTCTCTTTACCCTGCTACGTCCCTCTCTCCTCTACCCAGGGTGCTTGTCACTCACTACCTGGCATTATATTATATATCAGTATATTTAGTTGTCTGTTGCCTGACTTCTCCCTGAGTCTATAAACTCCCTGACGCAGGTATTTGTCGTGACATCTGGGGACACCAACTGCATGTCCCCTGTGCCTTGCACACAGTGCCCAAGACAGTGTGTACTGAAGGGCCTTACGCCCCAGACCCTCCAGGTTCTGGTTGATGCGAGGTGAGAAGACACAGTGTCCTTGTGAGAGACCTGCATTCCCAGGGGATGGAAGGACGTCGCAGGACAGGGCTATTCCAAGGGCATGTCATTTTCTCCCTCTTCTTGCCTTAAAAATATATAATGACACAACGCAATAGATGATATCTCAGAATTGTATACTTGAAACCTATATAATTTTATTAACCAATGTCACCCCAATAAATTTAATTTTAAAAACATGAGGAAAGTATCCAGCCATGGAATAGGACAGATAGAGACATTTATCAAAGAAGATACAAGATTCAAGAAACATTATATATAGGACAATGACGCCTCTGTCCCCTTCACAGTAGGCACCTTGGGACCTCACACAGTTCTCCCAGCATCTTTTCTACTGTTCAAAACACTCTGCAAAAATCCTTTGTTGGAATCGCCATCAACTGCCCCATCGTATTTTCCTGAATCTCATTGATGGTCTGAAATCTCTTCCCTTTCAAAGATGATTTTACTTTTGGGAAAAACCAGAAGTCATAAGGCCCCAAATCTGGGTAGTAGGGGGCCTGAGTCACCTGGGTGATCTGATGTTTTGCAAAAAAACTCTGCACAAGACGTGATGCCTGAGCAGGTGCATTGTCATGATGAAGCTGCCAGTCACCAGTTGCCCACAGCTGTGGCCTTCTGAGTCATCCAAATGGTTTCCGTGAAGGAATGTTCAAGTTCAACGCAAAATCTGATGCAGATTCGTTGCTCTGCTCCCTAAGTCATTTTGAATGCAATGGCCACACAGTTCACATGCTCCCTCAAGGGCCCCTGCCGCCCCCACTGACTAGTACAGTGAATCATCACTGTTTGTGCATGCGCGTTCCAGTCCACTCGCCGTGGCTGCCAGGTTACGTCAATGTCACACAAATTGTTCTCATGTTAACAGTGGGTGGACTTTTCCCCAGACAGACTAATATATATATATACACATATGCTTTATATCCCTGGCTGGGCAGCTCAGTTGCTTGGAATATTGTTCCATACACCAAAACGTTGCAGGTCCAACCCCCAGTCAGGGCAGATCCCTGGGTTGCAGATTCAATCCCTGTTGAGGTGTGTACAGGAGGCAACCGATTGATGTTTCTCTCTCACATCAATTATTTCTTTCTCTCTCTCCCTCTCCCTTCCTCCCTAAACATATCCTCGGGCTTCGGGGGAGGTCAAATGTAGTCTGTATTTGGCCCAACATGAGTCGGTAAGTGTTAGCCTTGCAGTGGAAGCACATCAGTGTGCTCGGGTGGTCTTCCGCCACGTTGCTGAAGGGGGCGAGGGGTTAGCATGCCTGGGCTCTGTCCGGTTGTGGTGAGGCGGCTGATGACGGGGCCCGACGGGGTCAGGAAGGCCGGTGGGGCCGGCGAGGGAGAGCGGGGCTGTGGAGTCCCGATTCCTGGCTGGACTCGGGCGCCAGGACTGTGGGACCCGGCTGGAGCCGGCTCAACCAGTGTGGCACAGCGCATTGTCACATAGTCAGGAACTTCGCTCGCTGCTTGTAAAACACAGTCTTCAAAACAGCGAAATTCTACAAACTTACAGTGAAATCAACGCTACGAAGCACGACGGCTACGCTAAGTGAAATAAGCCAGCACAAAGCGACACACAGAGTGTGACTCCCCTTTTATGAGGCACCTGGAGCAGGTAGGAAGGACAGAGGTGCCCGGGGTGCTGGGGGAAGAGAGAAGGAAATGAGGAGTTGTCGACTGATGGATCAGAGGTTCTGTCTGAGATGATGAACACTCTGGACATAGTGGTCATGTACCCAGTGCAACCGAATTCTATACTTAAAAAGTGACTGAAATGGCAAATATTTATGTATATTTACCATAGTAATGTAATACACACACAAATATGTGCGTGTACAAGGTGGGGCAAAAGTAGGTTTACAGTTGTTTGTATGGAAATAGCCCTGGCTGGTGTGGCTCAGTGAACAGAGGGCTGGCCTGAGAACCAAAGAGTCACCGGTTCAATTCCCAGTCAGGGCACACGCCCGAGTTGCGGGCCAGGTCCCCATTGGAGGGCGTGAGAGGCAACCACACACTGATGTTTCTCTCCTTCTCTTTCCCCCTCCCTTCCCCTCTGTCTAAAATCTTTAAAAACAAATAATGGTTTGGTGACAACGAACTCCTTTGAAATTAAAATAAATAATACAATGACTAATAAATACTAATACAAGAATAAACTCTGTGTTTCACGTACTCACAGCTGTGAGCCTGTTTTTCTCATCCTGGACAGGAGATTTAGGCAACTGCCTCCATGCCCTTTGACCTCACATGTAAAGTGACTCATGCACAAACTCTCCAAGCACTACAACGCACCAGGCATTGGCACAGAATTTGCCTTTTTCTATGGGACTCCGGGATAGCACAGAGAAACAATCAAGAAATAAGCCTTGGGCATCCCATTGGAGAAGGGCGTAAAGGGAACAAAACCAGCAGAAATCGAGTGGAATGGGGTGGAAGGAGGCCTGCTTCACCTGGAGGGTTGGGAAAGCGCCTTGAAAGCCCTGACAACTGAATGCCAGGATAAGGTGGCTGTGTGAACGGCTGGGAGGCGGGCTTTCCCAGGAGAGGGACCTTCAAGAGAGCAAAGAACACGTTTTGCACAGTGGAATAACTGCTGGAGGCTGGCATGGCCAGAACAAAATGAGTCAGTGGGAGAGTGGGGGTAGGGGATCTCAGAGGCACAGGAAGGGCCAGAGAAGCTGGAGCGGCGCTTGCATCATAGGCTACTGTTGACCTTGACCCATGGTTTCCAGTGTCTGGACCATAGTCCACCATGGTGGCAGAAGGTGATGAGCTGGTAAAGGCAGGAAATTATCACAGAGCTCCCATGACTTGGTCTATGTACAGAATAGTGTCTGGCCACTAAATAAATGCATCTTGCTTTTCATGTGCCACTAGCTTTTAAATGTGTTGGTGATGGACCCCGTTGTAATTTCCCACAATACAAATCCATTGCAAAAGCACTTGAGACTTGACCTTTGTGCATTTGTCATTATGTCTTTCTCCATCAATGAAAATTAATAGCTTTACTATATCATGTCATTATGAAATATCTGGTGGGGAAAAAATGCACTTGTACTCCAAACTACAACAAATGCTGAGGATGTCCAGACCTTTCTATTTCTAAAATCACAGGAAAAAAACAGTCCTACAAGAAAATGTGTTAAGGCACACACACACCAAAAAAAAAAAAAAAAAAGAAAGAAAGAAAAAGAGAAAGAAACCCAGGTGGTGGTTTCTGAAATCATTACTATGACCACAGCAAGAACTTATTGAAGACTCGCTATCCACAGGGCACTGGTATGTTTCAATTACTCATATCTCCTATCAGTCGCTCATCTGATTTTCAAAGCAATTTTATAAAGAGTTACAATTCCCACCTTATAGATGAAGAGTCTTAAGTGTGAAAGATGGTACCTAAATTGCCCATGTTTATACAAGTAGTAAATGGTAGAGGAAATGGTGCACAATGGTCCTCGTAGAAATGTGTCAGTTAGATATGACTGCGTAACATATCAGCCCAAAACTCAGTGGGAAACAACTGGCATTTATTATTATGGATGGGTCTACAGGTTCACCCAGGTGGTTCTTCTCTTCAAAGTCTAAAGCACTCATGCTTCTGTGGTCAGCTGTGGGCCGAGTAGGTGGTTCGACCAGTGGAGAGTAGGCTGTCTCATGTGTTAGGAGGTCAGCTGGCCACAGACTTGCCTGTGATGGCTTCGGCTGAGACCGTTGAGCCCTGATCCTTGTGGTCTCTCAGCCCCCAGTAGGCTGTGCCAGTCTTGTGCATGAGTGTCGTAGGATTCCAAAACATGCACCACGTGGATGAGGTCTCTGGAGGTGCAGGTGGGGAACTGGCTTACCTTTATTTTCACGGCATTTATTGGTCAAAGCAAGACACATACCTAGCTGGTATTCAAGAAGTGGAAATAGACTCTAATGTTTGATGGATGCCGCTCCAAAGACGACCTTGCAAAGGATACAGGTTTGGGGAGGGGTGAAGAGATATGGCCACTTTTTGCAGTCAGTCTACCCAAACAAAGAAAAACACACTCTTGTGTTACCGAAGGGCAGGAAACGAGGCACACAATTTCATCAGCAGCCTCCACACTGAGAAAGCTCCCCACTTGGGTGAAGTTGAATGGTTTCTTCTACATACATTAAACACACATCTACCCTATGACCCAGCCATTCCATTCCAAGGTATTTCTCCAAGAGAAATAAACATCTGTTTCCCCCCAAAGAGTGAGAGATGCCCGCTGCAGCTTTACTCATGGCAGCCAAAAACTGGAGAAGAAATCAAAGAGGTCCCTCAACCGATGAATGGATAAACCGAGTGCTGTATATGCACGCGATGAACTCTGACCCAGGAGTAATTTAAAAATGAAGCAAAGCTACACACGACAACGTGAGTGAGTCTCAAAAACACTGTAGTGTTGAAAGAAGCCAGACCCAAATGTGTGCCGGTTGCCTGGTCCCATTCGTGTGAAGCTCTAGAACTGGCCAGCCCGAGCCCCCGAGATAGAGACCAGAATCACAGAGGAGGGTGAGCTATCACCGGGAAGAGGAAGGAGGGAGTGTTCTGGACAGTGGAAGGGTCTGTTCCAGTTAGCTGGCGTTACAGAGGATGTAGCCATGTGTCAAAACCTGTAAAACTGTACTTAAAATCTGTGATTTATTTTATGCAAATTGGATGCCAATTATTAATCCTCCTAGTGATAATAACACTAGACTCCCAAAGGCTTTCTTAGAGAGGTTTGGAGGAACTGGCTGGCGGGTTTCACTGTGAGCGGCAGGTTCCGTGAGTCACAGCATTACGGGAGCATGTGGCCCGTGGGGAAGCCCGGAAGCAAGAAACGTGTCCTCACTTGATCCTGCTGCTGCAGACAAGGCATTTCCATGTTCAGGAGACACTCCAGAAGCATCAGCACAGTGCATGTGTCAACTTAGGCTCCCTGGCTGAGACAAATCACCTCTTTGTCTCCTAACCGTGCCTCTCCACCTTTGGGTCTGGCTCCTTCAGGGCGACCCTGTTTTTGAGATTCGCTCATATTGTTTTGTGCATGTGTGTGTCCTTGGTTCATTTGAAAAGGACTCCTGGGTCACAGTTCATTGTGGGAGACATACAGCACTTCGTTTACCCACTCATAGCTGGAGGTGTGAGGGTGGGTGGGGAGGCAGCTTGGTTTTCCCAGGAGTTTGCCGGAGAGAGGGGGCTCCGACGCCGCCTGCCTGGAGTCTGGTACCTGGAAGAAGGGCCCAGACCCGTGGGGAGCCTTCTGTAGGAGTCAGACCCTGCGCAGAAAGTCGGGAATCGGGGGTTCTTGGTATTTATGCTGCATAAGAGTCTAGGACTCCTCGCTTAGCAAATCACCCAGAATACATCTAACTACACGTATTTGACCCAGTAGACAAGAAGCAGACTGTGCTCAAGGTCAATCCTTCTGAAGAAAACAAACAGTGGATCCTGGTGTGGAACCCTCGAGCCCCCCAAGGCTGTGAGAGACAAAGGTGGGGCAGAGTGGGGGGAGGCTCAGGGGCGGGGGATCATGGAACACGGATCTCCTGCTTGGAGGCTTTTTTTTTTCATTTTTATTTTTTTGGAATGCAAACATTTTCTATAAAGACAACATCCTCTGAGTAACTTTAAAATTCCTCAGAAATTAATTGAGCAGAGACCATGTTTTGATACTCATTTGAATGTCCTGAGCAGCCTACATTATTCATACTCAATCCACTCCAACCCTTATTATCTGCCCCATTTCACAGACGAGAAGGTCGAGGCCCTGGCTCACTCACAGCCTGTCTGGTCTTGCTCTGTTTTCGAAGCTTGGCAAAGCAGGGGCTTTCCAGTTGCCTATAAGAAACTAGATTGTTGGGCGGTAGGGGGTGGGTGGAAGCGGAAGAAGGTATGGGGGGACAAATATGATGGGAAAAAGTTAAATAAATAAAACAAGCCTGGAAAAACAAAAAGTAGTTTGCATTTGAGGTTTCCTTTTGCCAATAATATAGAAATAATCATTCCATATGCTAACCAAGCACCCCTCCGACTCCTATACATGGGTTTATGATTACTGGCCCTGAGTTCTATTATTTTATTTGTGGGGTAAACAGTAAGCAAAGAAAGGGAGGCTGACTGTGTATAGGACGAGTTTGTGCCCAGGGAGGCTTTGCTGCTTTCTGCTTCCCAAGGAGAAAAGCAGTGGGGGGGCGGGGGGGGCGGGGGGGTGGACTGAGTTCTGCAGCATCAGAAAGGTCAAGGAGTCCTCCCTGCCAGTAGAGGTTTCTAGAGTCCACTAATGTGCCCTTATTTCATCCACTATATTAAATTGTTGCTGCTAATTTTGGTAACAGTTTTTACCATTTTGTTTGCTTGGTTTTAGGGTTCTGTAAGAACTCTTGGTGTAGGGGGTTCAGGCCTTTTCTTAGATGTCTCTGCCTTTATTTTTGTAGCTGTTAACCCTGAGCCTACAAGATTTTCTTTACTTTGAAAAAGGTCTTCATATCCCTCATATTTCAGAGAATCTGGCTTTCAACACTGTTGTCTCTCTTTTTTTTTTAAATTATGTGCATACATTGCTCAAGTGCCTCATAAAGAAATTTCAAACTTACTAGTAGTCAAAGAAATGCAAACAAAAACCAAATACAATTTCCTCTGTGATATCCACGTGTGTGTGTGTGTCTGTGTATGTGATTTAGGTTCAAAGCCCTTGGAAGAAACAAATCTTTCTATGCATGAAATGCAGATGAAATGTAAAACCAATGTGACATGAGCATTGCATCATGAGCCTTAAAATATGTTAACCACTAGTTCAACCGCCAGGAATTCATCCTGATTACATAACGTGGAAGGAAGGAAGAAAAGAGGGAGGGTAGGAGGAAGGGGCAAAAAGGCAGCCAGAACGTCTGGCAGATACTCCCCACTGAAATACGCATCACCCATTTAAATGACGCTGCTAAAAAATACTCTGCACCATGATGGACAAGCAGTCCCAAATGTCAAAGAAAAAGGAGGATATTAAACATAGCCCATCTCTACTAATGTCTACTGTTTTGTCGTTGTTGTTGGATAAATATCTATTACTCTTTTTTTCAATGGAATTTACTGGGGTTGCATTGTTCAATAAATTTACATAGGTTTCAAGTGTACAACGCTACACACCTTTTCTCTGGCCAGCACCATTCTGCTGTCTGTCTCCATGAGTCTTTGTTTTTGTTTATTTGCTTAATGCCTTCCCCTTTTTCAGCCAGCCCACTGCTCCCCTCCCCTCCGACAGCTGTCAGTCTGTTCCCTGTATCTATGAGTCTGTTTCTATTTTGTTTGCTAGTTTATTTTGCTCATTAGATTCCACATACAAGTGAAATCACATGGTACTTGTCTTTGTCTGACTGGCAAGTCTCTGTTTTAAATGCGGAGGGAAAAGACCGAATGGGTTCATAACGAAACAGCAACACTGGTGATTGCTAGACAGTACAAAGAGCCGGGATTTTGTTTTCTTCTTTTTGTTTTTCGATTTTTAACCACCCTTCTGTGAGTGCAGGTTCATTTCAGAAGTCAATATGGAGAGTGAACCTCAGCATAAACAAATCTGGGCGAAGATCCCTGCTGCATAGGTATTCTGGGCGACCTTGAGGGCATTAGTAAATCTCTCAAAATCTCTGTTTCCTTGTCACTAAAATGGGGATAATGTTTATGCCTCTGTTAAAAAGCTGTCAATATGAAATGAGATAACACCCTTTAAGGCACTTACCATTGAGACTAGCAAATCGTATGCATTCGGTAAGTCTCTTCTGCCATGAGAAAAGGATGATAAAAATGTTTTCTTCTACTCAACTATATGTTTAACTAAACATTTCTCAGGCTGCTAAGCATGGTGATCAAACCCTTAGCTTCCACTAGGAAGTTCTGCTAATGGGAAAAAGAGCGAGGGAGAGAAGCAAACATCCCAGTGTGCTTTGACCGGCCCTGTAATCTAAGGCCACCTCTCTGGAGCTGTGAACGCCACTGTTAACCCTTTATTCATGGTAGAGCAGCGACTCCTCCCCATTTGACACTGTCTGGAGACATTTTTGGTTGCCAGAACAGGACCTCCAGTGGGTAGGGACCAGGGATGTGACTCCACATCCTCCAGTGCACAGGACAGCCCCCACAGGAGAGACGGGACCTCCCCAAATGTCACTGGCGCCTAAGTTGAGAAACTGCGCAAGACGTTATCATGAAGACTCCGACCCTGAAGGAGTATATGGCAGAGCGAGTCCCCATTTCACTACTTTTTGACCCATTTTATGTCTGTGTGTAGGATCGCAGTGACAACATCTCAGGAACACTTCCTGGGCCTGCTCCCCCCCACCCTCTTTAGCGATGGTTCGTTATCCAGCTCAGCCCAGTAGGTCTCAAGGCCTGCTGTGCACAAAATGCTGGGTTTGCTATGGGGTTAAAAGATAAAGTATGTGCCTATCTTCTCCTTTGAAGAGGAAGAAAGACAAACTCATAAGCGACTCATGAAAATCCAGGGTGGTAAGTGGGAGGCAGGGTTTTGGAATCTGATCAATATGAGCTCAAAACTCACCTTCCCCAGCTACTTCCCCAATGCAAAAATCTTAAATGAGATTGTTTTACTTCTCCAAAAGTTAGTTTCCTTATTTGAAAAAAAAAAGTGAAGCTAAAGCTACCCAGATCACCGGACTGTAAGAATTTGATGTCAAAGACAGGTAAAGCCCTTAACCCACAGATAAGCATGGGGTGAGATAGGGTGAGCCCCCTGTAAAGAATGCTGTTCACCACAATTGAAATAAAAGTCAGAGGAGAAAAAACACTCTTAACTGTTACGTTATTGAGTTAGGTTTTTGGCCAAGTACCTGAGAATGCCCATCAAAGCCTAATGCATTTGACCTGTAGGCCAGCAGCGCCCCAGCTAAACCGACAATCGACTTTACCACACAAATCACGAGGAAGGTTACAAGTACAAGTTGCTGGACAAACCTGTTTTGTAAAATAACAAGTGCTGATCAGTGATCCTAGGTGCCAAGAAAGGAATTTACAGGGCAGCGCTTTGCCAAGAAATAATGTGTCCAATCAGAAAGAAATACCACTGGCTCATCAGCACCGAACCTCCGCTCCAACGTGCAAAATGCAAAACATCTTCGCGACCTGTGAGACAGACACCCCTCTCACTGCCTTGATATAGAAAGAGCTTAGAGATGCTTTTTAACAGACAATGCCCACAGGAAGGAATAGAAAAGGCTGGTGGATGAACGCAGTGATGTTCAGCTCACTGGGAGTCTGCTGCCTACCTTGCATACCTCCCAAAGGTGGCATTCACATCCTAGCATTTGGGCTGCACCCCCAGAACGTAGTCAAGGACAGCAGCAACAATAATAGCAACTGAAACACCAACCAGAATATCATAATATTTGGGTGCATTTTAAAAGCAGCTTTATTGACATGTAATTGACATACTGTGCCTTTGGAAGGGGTCCAGTCTGCTGTTTTCTATCCGGTATATAGCTATGAAACCATCCTCACCAATTTAGTGAGCAAATTCCTTACTCCCCCAAAGTTTTCTTTATCATCTCTCCTTTCTGCTCCTCCCCACCTGCATCGCCAGGCAACCAATTCTGCTTTTCGTCATCATAGAATGCTATATAATTTCGAGAGTTTTATTTAAACGGAATCATACAGTGTAATGATGCGAGGATTCCTCCATATTGTCACTTATATCCATAGTTCATTCCTTTGTACTGCCAAGTAGCGCACCGTTGGTGTGAATACCCTGTAATTTGCGTGTCCATTCATCTATTGATGGGCACGTGGGTTGCTCCCAGTTTGGGGCCATTGCCATCGAAGCCCCTATAAACATTTGCACAAAGCCTTCGTAGGGACGTACATTTCCTTTTCTCTTGGATGAACACCTTGGCGTGGAATGTCTGGATCAAGGTGAGGTGGGAGTTTAACATTTGAAGAAACTGGCAAACTATTTTCCAAAGTGGTTGCACCCTTTTGCACTCTTAACCGCGGTGTGTGAGTGTTTCAGTTCTTCTGCATTCCCGCCAAACCTTGGTAAGGCCGGTGTTTCCCCTTCTGCCGGGAACATCACCAATAATAAGTGATGCTCAATGAGGACATCGTAACTGGAAAACAGGCGGAAGAATGTTTTCTCTGTGAACCCCCGCGTTGACAGAGAAAAGCACTTCTAAATACTGACGGTAAAAATATACACCAGCCTAATATTCTCGGAGCCAGCTCGACAATATCTATCAAATGTTCTGACCAGTGCAGCTCAGTTGGTTGGGTGTTGTCCTACAAAGCGGAAAGTCACTGGTTCGAATCTCAGTCAGGACACATACCTAGGTTGCAGGTTCAGTCCCTGGTCGGGGCACATAGGAGAGGCAACCGATTGATTTTTCTAGCTCACATTGGTGTTGCTGTCCCTTTCTTTCTCCCTCCCTTCGCCTCTCTCTAAAAAAATAATTAAATCTTTTTTTTAAAGGCTGTCTGCAAACACAGGGTGGGGCACAAGCAGGTTTGTGGTTGTGAGACGGAACACAGAGTTCATGCTTGTGTGATTATGTATTAATTACTGTATTATTTCCACACAGGAACTGGAAACCCACTCTTGCCCCGCCCTGCACGCAGGCCGCAGCCCCGCCCCCTGGACGGGCAGGTTTTGTGGCCATTACCCTCCTCCAGAATCAGTGAAAGCTTGAGCCCCAAAGGTAATAGCTGGCGGTCCACAAGCCAGGTCCACCCTCCAGACCCGGTTTCTCTGACCCCCAAAATGTGTTTGCGTTGATTGGATCTTTGCCAGCACTTCAAAATGAGGAGCTGTCACAGAAAAACCCAATTTCCGGGCGTTTCTCGAAGCGTTAGAAACAAGCATGAGAACAGAAAGCCCAGAGATGCACCTCCATGCTGGCCTGATTGCCAGAATCGACCTCCCCGTCGTACCCCGTGTGTGCTCGCTCGTCTCGGTCCCTCCCCCGGACTGGGAGTACCGTGGGGGGCACACACCGAGGCTTATTCCTCCTCCTCCCCACCGCACCCCGGTGCCCGGGAATATGGTACTTTACACGGCAAAAGGGACTTGGCAGGTGTGATTAAGTGAAAGATTTTTAAATGGAGACGTTAGTGTTGGTTATCCAGGTGAGTCCAATGTAATCACCGCGTCCTTATAAGTGAGAGAGGGAGGCAGCTGGGTCCCATGTGGTCACAAGCGTCCCTGTAAGTGAGGGAGGGAGGCAGGAGGATGGACACAGAGGGGCGAAGGTGGAGGAAGGCGCCTCTACCAGGGTGTCAAACTCATTTTCACCAGAGGCCGCATCAGCCTCTTGGTTGCCCACAAAGGGCCGAATGTAACTTTAGGACTGAGTAAATGGAACTACTCCTTAACGAGGGGCAAGGAGCTCGGTGCTCTCACAAGGTGCCTGGCTGGATAAAACAAGATAGAGCCGGATTTGGCCCGCAGGCCTTGTGTTTGCCACCTGTGTTCTAGACGCTGCAAAAGTCGAGGGTCCTCTTCTGGAGCCTGCAAGGGGACACAGCCCTGCAGACACTGTGACCCCGTTTCGGATTTCTGGCCCCCGCAGCCGTAAGATCACGAATTTGTTCTGCTTTAAGACACTGCATTGGCCGGCATTTTTAACAGCAGCAGGGGAAAATGAAGACATTAGATAACTGGCCTCACACCAGTCGTACCGGGTGCGCCTTTGCTGCCCATTGTACCAAAGAAAAGGGCTCCATGAAGGTTAAGAACATTGCCCAACATCTCACAGCTGGGGTGTGGTGGCGCCAGGGGTCAATTCCAAGTCTTTCTGAAGCCCGAGTCCTAGCTCTCACCGTATGCCTCCCAGTTACCTGGGGCCACTCAGCATCTACTTGAATGATCCCAGAAACAGACCTCATCTTACCGCATGAGGCTACTCTCTCAATGGCCGAACAGGATTCACCCATGTGTCTTCCACAGGCCGAGCAAATTGCTTCTGCACTCTGAAACAGTGAAGACACTTTGCGTGACAAAGGAAGAAACCAGTGGCACTGGCAGGAGTAAACTGGGAGGACTGATAACAAGGACACAAAGATGTCTCGTGAAATTCACATCCTGGAAGGTGGGCTTCAAGGGGAACTGTGACCAAGGACTCAGAAGCTGAAAAGAATCCAGCAGGCAAGAAGGCCCTTTCTCTTCCACCTCGGCACCTTGGCATTTCCACCCCTTCTTTTGTCTCTGGTGTTCTCAACAACCTCATCGTCATGGTGGCAAACAGTGCCCATGGGCCCGAAATTCACGCGTTCCAGATTCAATCACAGGAAGAGGCAGACTGGCAGTCCCCAGGGCAAGCTGCAGATTCCCCAGAGAGATGTTCCGGCTTCCAGCAGGCATGGGCTCGTTGTCCGATCAGCTATCAGCAGGGAGGCAAGGTTGCAAAGAAGGAACATGGCTTTCAGGGACTCACCTCGCTTAAGACCATGGATTTAGGGTGCATGGGATATCGTGAGCTGTGCTGATACCTCAAAAGGTGAGTACTTTGCATTTATTCTCCCGTGGTTTTCAAAAAAAAAAACAAAACCAAACCCCAGTGGAGATGGTGAGGCAGCTTCTTCCGTGTGGAAGAGCTTCAGAGCTTTGGAAAACTCTTGCCTTGTGGTCGTGACTTTCCCTGGGAAACAGCCGTAGCTCCTTAGTCACTCCCCGTCCTGGCGGTTCCCAGATGACTGACTCATCAACCTGCCTGACTCCCACCCCCAGCCTGCGTAACTTTGCCAACATCCCTGTTCAAATGGGTCACTTTTCTCCTTAACTAACCTCTTCTTCTAGCTCATTGAAGCTGTTTTCTTGCTTTGCCCTCCTGGGAGCCACAGGGCACATAAACTTGACTTTGCTAGTGCAGCCTCACAGCATCTCCTTGGCAGCTGTATCCATCTGGCTCAAATTGAGCTTGTGGCCAACTAGGAGCTCCAGATCTCCTTGCCAGGAACTGCTGTCTGGCCAAGTCTCCCCATTCCCAGACTTAAATAATTGATGCCAGAATCCACATCAATCCCTGGTAAATACTATCCTCTTATTCCTCCCAATCCTTCATTTGATGTTGTAAAGACCATTGTGAATCTTGACCCTAATATACTCATTTTTGGTCCCCTAGAAGTTTCATCTGTGCACCTCAATTTTTCAGTCCCGAGCCAAAATGACATTCCAACTAGACCAAAGATAGTGCCGTATTATCAACATCAAATGCACTGAAAAGATGCCGCAAGCATTTTATGATCTCTTATTCCTGGAACAGGAAGGGTGGCTGCCCAAATACCTCAAATATTTTCGATGTTTAATTTTCATAAAAAAAGATCCAGTAGGATTATAATCTAGTCCATCAAGAATATGGGGAAACCAACACTGTGCTATACACATGAAACTAATGCAGAACTAAAATTTAAAATAAAGGATCTGGGAAACCCTTGGGAGTCTTTAATTTGATGGATCGTGGTCAGCACTTACTAGGACTATTGAATTCACTTCTCACACCAACCCAGCGGTATTCGAACTCACATTTTGTGGCTATGCTACCAAAATGACGCAGAAGTAGCAGCTCTGGGATTTGAAGGCAGGCTGCGGGTTCACGGCCTAAGTGGTTAATCCCACTACCACACCTGGGCAAATTTTTTTTTCTGTAAAGAGCAACATAGTAAATATTTAAGCCTTCAGGGGCCCTACCATCTCTGCCTTTGTAGAGTGAAAGCAACCACAGGCAATACAGAAGCAAATGGGTGTGGCTGGAGTCAAATAAAACTTTATTTACAATAACAGGGGTGTGCCCTATTTGGGCCACAGGCGGTAGTTTGCCAGCTACGGTCCTCGGATCCTAGCATTACACAGTTCTTGAGTGCCATTCCTTCCCAATCCGCACATGAGTGGCAAAATCCCACTCAAATAAGCAACCCGAACATGAACTTAGTTACAAAATGAGACGTCAACTTGGCACATGATCACAGCTTGCTGAACCGTCCTTAATCATCCTGCCTTCTGATTGGTAGGTTCGTGTATTTCACTAAAAGACCCTCCCACCTCTGACCTCTCCTCTCCTTCTCTCCCGGTTTCATGAGACTTCTGTCCATTCAATTGTCATAACCCTCATGGATTTCCATCTCCCTCCCCACCCCGCACCGATATCCTGCCTAGACAGTGGGAGTCTTCTACTCAAAAAAGCCATCACAGTGTCTACCAAGAGCGTTTTCCTTTGGACCCCAGCAATTCTATGTAGGTGAGGCTGTCTCTCTCTCATAAGTTCAGCAAAATAATGCACATTGAGTCTATTCATGTCAACACTGTAGTAGACAAGAAAGAAACAATCTAAATAGCTGGCAACAGAGAACTGATTACATAAATGTATGATTGCAGAGTAGGATATTTTACAGCCGTGAAAAAGAAGGAAGTTGCGCCCTGGCCAGGTAGCTCTTTGGTTGGAGCATCAACCCTGCACAAAGAGATTGATGATTTAATTGCAGGTTTGATCATCGATCATGGCATGTGCCTAGGTTGTGGGTTCGACTCTGGTCAGGGTGTGCTTGAGAGGCAGCCGACACTCTCTCTCTCTCCTTCCTCCTTGTCTGTTTCTAAGATCCATATGTCCTTGAGAGAGGATTAACAAAAAGAAGAAGAAAAAGAAGGAAGAAGACATTCTCTTTGCTGTCATGCAGAATAATATCGGGAGAAGTTACATGAAAATAGCAAGATGCCGAAGAGAATGCACGGTATGAGAGAGGCAAGAGTTTATCTTAAGGAAGTAAAAGGCTGAACAAGAAAATGTGCTTCACATACAAAGAAAACTCTGAAAGGACACCCAGGAAACTAATAAAAGGAATCTATGGAAATACAATGGTCAGATGGAAACATGCATGTCTTCTGGCTACATTTCTTTTTACAATGTTTTCTTCGCAAACTTTGTGAATGCATTCACCATTCAAAGCTTGATTTTAAAAAAAAGCTATCAAGGTATTTAGCACAATGACAATTGTCTCTAAGAAAATACTGCTGCTAGATTTTAAAATAGTATTTTTATTTCTCCACACTATGTAAAAATTAGATGAAAAAAGCTGAATAATTGACTTAGAACAGTATCTTCTGTTTAGAGTATAGAGTGGGCTGTTTGTGGAAGGTCGTAGACATAATCAGCAAGGAAAGAACCCAGGTAGCATTGTCACTGAATTTCTTTTTAATTAATATTTAAATTTTTTTTTGTTACAGTGGACAAACAATACTATTTTATATTAGATCCAGGTGTACAGCATAGTGGTTAAACATTTCTATAACTCACAAAGTGATCCCCCTGATAAGTCTAGTACCCACCTGGCACCTTATATAGTTATTACAACATTTTTAACTATAGCATTGTCTGCTAATGTGTGGCCAAGACACCACACTTGGATTTCAGACCAACCTGGGTGGACTCCAGCTCCAACCCCCACTGGCTGTGTTACCCTGAGCAGGTCTCGTCAACTCCGGAGCGGCAGCGGCGCTGCGTAATGGAGATGAGGCCCCCAACGTCCGGGGTTCGCTCACGCAGTCCTTCAATACGTAATCTGTTCACTGGTAACAAGGGGCCAGGTTGAGACGAGGCCTTAAATTCTAGAGCGGTATTTCTCAACAGGGAGCAACCTCGCCCTCCAGAAGACATAGTTGTCACAGCTCAGGGAGGTGGGGGGAGATACAACTGGCATCCTGTGGGTTGTGATTAAAACCCAGGGATGCGGTTAAAAGCCCTGCACTGCCCAGCCGGGCCTCGCCGCAAGAAGTTATCCACCCAGATGTCAAGTGCTGAAGCTGAGAGCTTCAGCTAGGAGGGAAAAGAAAGAACAAAGTCAGGATAAACAAATGAAAGATAATTTGAGATATTGCTCAGTGTTCCAAAGCCAATACCGTGGAGAGCAGGGCACAGTGACCTGGCCGAGCTGTTTGAGCTGGGGCGGGAGGGAGGGATGTATGTTGGGGAAGGCTCCCTTAAAAAGCCCTTGCGGAAAGTGTGGAGCCTCCGGCAGCTTGTAAAACAGAACACCATGAACGGACAGGAGTTTTCAGGCTTCCACTTGAGAATTAAAATTTCATGAAAACCAAATGTACAAATGCAATTCAAAAGGTCCGGTTCTCCCCAGTTTGCCCAGAGTAGTGATGGATCGGGGGGAGCTGGCAATTTTGACTTTGAAAGTTCTGGGTGAGGAAAACCGAGGAGGAAGTCCAGGGAAGTGAGAAATCTAAAAATGCAGCAATAATTTCGATTTGGAGACGGTTACCAGGGCCAATCAATGTCCTGAAGTTCTTTGGTGGGAGGATATGAGGAAGCCAAGGAACTGTTTCAAATAAGAGAAGAATATCCTGAAAAAGAGGTGTTTGTGTTGGAGAGCCTGATGGTGGTGTAAACAGGCGACCTGCAGCCTCACAGACAATCGAAGACCCGGGTCAGACAAGGCATTAACTGGAGCCTTTGCCAAGACACTTTACAAGTGGCTGTTTGAAGACTTTTAAACATAGGGGATATTGTTTATAAAACGTAATCTGATCACCCAAGCAAAAATGACACAAATTCCATGGCAACAGTAGAGATTAAAGAAGTGTTTTAAGGACAAAAATCCCTTATCTAGCACCCTGCTTGTAAATTTACTCACTAAGTAAGAGCTTTCAGGAAAAACGTTAGGGGGTCAAGATAATTTGCTCCGTGGAGAAAGACTTTCAGAATCCCACTTAGAAACTGATGCCTAAACACCACAAAAATCGTGGGATTAAAAGGATTGTTAGGCTTTCTTGTGTTTTGTGCAGAGCCTAAAAATAATAATAAGGTAATAAGAGCAGCCACGGTTTACTGAGCTAAGTGTGTTACGTGCATTAACTCTAGTGTTTGAGTCGATTTATCATCTTTCCTTTGTAGGTGAAGGAAAGAGAGTCCAGAGAGGTCACTGACTTGCCCAAGGACACACAGCTATTGACCACTGTCCAGGCCTCTGACCCTGGTGCGTCACTCTCTCAGTCATGCTCTTCGTCACACTCCTTGTCACCTCTTGTGCAAACAACCCAGTACCTCTCTGCATGGGGAGAAAAATGCATAAATATCAATTTTAATAACAACTAGACTTCATTGAATAGGTCCTTCTATTAGTTTCATTCTACAGCTAAGGGACAAAAGGCTCCGATAGGTTCAGTAACTTTCCCAAGGTCACACAGCCTTGGAATAAGAGAGGATTTGAAAACCTGTGGTTTGACTGCAGAGTGTATGGGCTTAGCCAACACTCTGCAGTGAAGTAAATGGGAAAGGAGTCCCAGGCAGACAAAGGGGTAGGATAGAGAAGTTTAGACACAGTCCCAATAGTCTGTTTGCATCCTGTGCTCATTTATTTACAAAGCAAGTATCAAAATGGTAGTTAAATTATGATTCGTGGAATTATTTGTTCAGTGTGTGTCTCCATTGAATTATTTGAACAACACTTACTGTCTTAGGCCTGGTAGCTGCAGCAGGGTCTCCGCATAGACAAGGCCCATCAACATCGTTTGTGTTGCTTCTTGCTTTTCCGGTTTGAGTTAAGGAAGCAGAAGTTGGAAAGATGAACAGGAAGTGCGGAGAGTCACTGAATTGGGGCCTTGGGAATCACTGTTCCCAACTAGACAGCAGGCGTATTGACTTTTTGCTTCTAAAATCTGATCTCATTCCCTCTACCAGGACTTTAATTCTAGCTCAGTTGTGAGGACTAGGTCAAAAATTATTCTGCATGACTCCTCCCCCCTCAAAAAGGGAAACTAGAAAACATCCACATGACCACCTCTCCCACACGCAGCTGCAACCTTGACCATCACTAGGTATATTTAGGATAAGAGCAAAATCGTGAACTTCTCAGTGAGTGACATCTTGGGAGTATCATTCCCTTTACCAGCACCGGGGATATGATTCTTGTTGGCTGGGGTGAAAGGGCGTTCTGCCATGGGTCACTGTCGAATTCTGATTCTCCCCGACCCCGTTTTCCTTTCGGTTCCTGGCATCTCTGCAGCATCCTAAGTCACTTCCACTGAGAGTGACCACGTAGAATCACCAAAATCAACACGATGGAAGAAAGCTGTCCCCAGGAATCCTGCTTGGCCATGGGAGATGCTGTTGCCTCGGGGTTAACTCTGGGTAGCAGAAAGACCTAGGATTTGAAGCTCAAAGCTTCTAGTTGGCTGCCTAGTGGGAAAACTCACGCTTCCTCCCTCCACCATATTAAAAAACTAAGTGGAGATGGAGGCCAGCCCACATGGATGCACTGTTCCTGGTGGGATTAGGTTCTCAGGCTTCCTCATCAAATACACCCAGCTGCAAAATCTGGCTCAGCCACTTCACAAACGTGGGCAGCTCCTGCGCCCCTCTGAGCCTTGTCTGTGTGGGAACGTGAGCAGGAGGGCTTCCTCAGCCCGTTGGAGCAAAGATTAAATGCGATAAAGGGTGGAAAGCTTTTAGCACGCTGGTTTTCTTTTAAAGTGTTTGATAAATGATTGCTGTTATTAAGGTTATCATCATCAACCACCATTCATTTATAGAAAGAGGTTTCCAAACTTTACACAGAGCAGAAATCTTCACATTACTCTCCTGTTTTTTTCTTCCCCAAAAGGAAGTAGAAATTTGCAGCCAGGACAAAAGTGCTGGCACCGCTCCAAGCTGGCACAATCGTTTACTTTTTAGGTCACTGTGTTTATACTGGGGCAATACTGGTGTGTCTGTTAAAGCCGGAGGCAAAGAGAAGCACAGCTCAGACATTCCAAACGGAATCCTCCATTTTTTTTTTTTAAGTGCATTTAATGCTCTTCCCTCAACCCATCCGCCTAGTGATCGTCTGTGTTTTTCAGGTACGTTTCTTCCATATAAATACCACCCAGCCCACTTTTTGTGAGCACGAAGATGAAGTGGACAAAGACAAATTCAATTAAGCTGCAGGCTCTGGGGATCAGCAGCAATTTTTCTTGAGGAACTGAATTCAAGCATCTCGGGGGGGTGGGGACGTGTGTGCTACGTGCTTCTGAATGGTAAGGAGGCAGAACTCCACGGATAAATCACGAGACAAACGGAGCCCTCCTCCATTAATCTTTTATTCAGAAACAGGCACTGTTTTAAGGGGAAATTAAAGGCAATCAATAAGCAGGCTTGCCCGAGCAGCTTTCTGAGCTCGAGATGCAAATATTATTCCAAATTCAAGATTCCAAAGTGATTTCTCCATTGATATGTTAATAGCCTCCTTGTGTTTCTGTGACCTCAAATCCTGGCAGGGCGTGAAGCTATACTTACAGGAAACAAAAGGAAAGCCATCGTAGAATAAACATTTGCCAAGTGGACTTTGGCTCTGAACCCCAACTTGCCATGTGTTGAGAACAGAATTCTCTGTGAGCCAGGTACAGAGGCACTGAATGTTTCATATGGTCATGTATTTAAAGAGGTGCCACGGCTGATTCTTTCTTGCGCGTCTCCAGACATGTCAGGCCCCCCCCCCAACAGTGCACAAGACAGGAAATGTTTTAGGGCTCCAGTCCCTGATAAAGGCAACCCTTGGCAACCGGAAATAAGCAAAATTCAGTTGCCCATCAGTCAGAGGTGAGCGCAACCAAATGTCAGTCACTTATTTGTGAATTCAGAGCACAAACAAATTCAGAGAATATTTCTTTAGCGCCTATAAATAGCACCTATTGTTCGCAAGACTGTGGGCTAGTTTATAAGGGATACGTAATCAAATATGTTCAATGAAGAGTTTGTATTTTTAGATGGGCAATAAACAATTTAAAAACTAAAGATAAATCAGGTTGTGTGGAGTGGTGTAAGACAACACCAGCTGATGAAAATGAGAATAACTGAGGCGGTTAGAGAAAGTCCTCTCTGAAGAAATTGCGCATGTACAGAAATTTAAGGAGGCCAGGCCAGTGATGGGTAGGAGTCCAAGCAGAGGGACAGGAAGTGCAAAGGCCCTGAGGTAGGAGGGGTTTGTGTTTGAGAATGTTGCCCAGTGTAGCTGGACTGTGGTGAGTGAGATTATGTCTGGACACCAAGCAGGAGCCAGATCAGGCAGCGTGTTGTCGTTAACAGCCCTTTGGGGGGGGGGGGTGTAGGTATAATATTCAAAAATGATGGTACATGCCTGAAAGGATCTCAAAGGTTGACCACATGTACATTTTCAAAGGATATGGCACACTAATACTTATTACTTTGCTATCTTCTGACACACATTAAATTCTAGAACCACGAGCATTGCCTCACTATCTATTCATCCAAGTCCAGGTTTCTAGCTTATTTGCTTTTTAAGATCTAAATTCAAATAACAACGGGCCCAATACGTCATGTTCCTTATCTTTGACGTGAAAGGTGTTTTTGTAAAATTTTCCAGGAACACCTTCCCAGGCGAACGAGTTATCCACTTACCACGTGAGGCTCAGTCCTTCATCAAACTGATCTTCCAGTCAGAGTCCACTTTTTTAAAGAGAAGTTTCCTACAGCACCCAGTAGGTGCAGGGGGCCACCTCTGAGATGGACCCCAGCCGACAGCCGGATATTTCTGTCCCTGTGGAACCGCGCCCCGTCAAGTCAGGATTAGTTGTGTGACCAACAGAATATGCGGAAGTGACATGACGTCACTTAGTTTATTGAAGACTTGGCAGCAAATCACGGAGCACAGCCATCTCCAAAGTCTCTGCCACCCTTTCAACTTGGGGGTACGTCCTTGGATTTTTGGAATGGCCTGTCTTTAGCAGGTGACAACAGAAAATAATTGACTGTATCCATGAAGGAAGCACTTTAAGATTCCTGGCTTATTCCAAGGAAGGAAGAGCCTGGACATGGAGACACACTGGCCTTTCTTGTGCTCTTGTTAGGGACGGTTTTATAATTCTAAATAATATCGATATCAAGAAAGCTCGAAAGTAGAATCATGGAGGAGTTAAGTGCTACTGCACTCTTGCCTTCCTAGCTGTGTGGCTGTGGCAACTACTACTCGGTCAGCGTCAGATTCCAGTCCTATGAAATGGGAAGAAATTAACATCTGTTGCACATGGTTATTTGATCAGGATACGCACTGATCTGCGGGCAGCTCTTGGCACTGTGTCTGGCACGTGACATACCAGACGTGTCTTTGCAAATATTAAGAGCACGTGATAAAGTGAGTGTTTCAGGCGCTGTGCTGAGTTAGGCATGACGATGACTCCCATTGACAGGGGAGGACACGGAAGCAGCAGAGCCACTGTCACGCAGCTCGTGAAGGTGGGCGTTAGGACGCAATGCCATCATTTCTGATATAGGCACCTTTGTTAGTTAGCGATTGTTAGTTTGTTTGTTGATTAGTGATTATATCTTCCGCGTGATGGTTGGATCCAAACATATTTTGACCTATAAATTTGCACACAGAAAAACTAGTTTCTGAGGATATTTTATGGAACTTTGGTAGGGAGAGATAGGAGTGTCCTGTTGTAATTAGTTTTGGTTCTGTTCTGTTCATCTGTGTACACTTCCTCTCTCTCTTCTTTCCTTCCTTCCTCCTTCCTTCCTTCCTTTTCTCCTTTCTCCTCTCTTTCTCTTTCTTTCCCAGTAATAAGGATATATAATTGTTTTTTAAACAATAAACTTTAAACGTACCACATGGCTTGTCCCCAGGGGACACTTGACAACATCTGGGACATTTTGGTTTGTCCCAGTTGCTGGGGAAGGCAGTACTACTGGCATCTAGTAGGCAGAGGCCTAAGATGCTGCTAAATGCCTTACAGCCCTTACCAGTGCGGCTCAGTGGGTTGGGCACAGTCCCACAAAGCAAAAGGTCACTGGTTCCATCCTCAGGACACATACCTGGGTTGCGGCCCAGGCCCTGGTTAGGGTGTATATGAGAGGCAACCGGTTGATGTTTCTCTCTCACATCGATGTTTCTCTCCCTCTCTTTCTCCCTCCTTTGCCCTCTCTCTCAAAATAAGTAAATAAATAATCTTTAAGTGTCTTACAGTACACAGGACAGTCCCCACAATGAAGGATGGCATGTCCCAGAATGTCACTAGAACCCTGCCCTATAGCGAGGCCCCCTTTGTAGGGGGCAGGCACCCCACGAGGGCTTCTCCGCTGCTGCACTGCGGGACCTCCACGTGCCCCCCTCCTCCCTCCCCAGGTCATGGGAAGAGGCGCTCTGGGACCGTGGCACTGGGGCCCCGGCTAAGGACTGGGAAGGGTATGATGGGAAAAGAAACAAAGAGAGACATCTATTGAAGGCCTACTCACACGAGGCTCTGAAGGAACTTCCTTAGTCAGTGTGATCAATTACAAGCTGACTTATCAATTGCTCTCATAGCGACCCTGCAAAATGGGTGCCATTTTTATGCCCATGTGGCAAATGAGGGAACCGAGGCTCAGGGAGGTTAAGTCATTTTCCCAAGGCCACACAGCAAGAAATTGGGAATTTAGGGATTGAAACACAGGCTGCTGAGTTATTGTTGGTTTTTTGTAAACCCTCACCCAGGGATGTGTCCATTGACTTGAGAGAGAAGAAGAAGTGGGGGAGAGAGAGCGAGACATCAACATGAGAGAGAAACAGCAATCTGTTGCCTCCCACACACGGGATCGAACCTGCAGCCTGGGCATGTGCCCTGAGCAGGGATCGAACCCACAACCTTTTGATATATGGGATGATGCTCCAACCAACCGAGCAACCCAGCCCTGGTGTGAATTCTTCATTTTCTCTTGATGAATGTCCTGTGAAAGTCCCCAGGTTTTCCCCTCGGAAGAGCTCCAAAACAGGCTCCCTTGCCTCTCGTAGTGATTGATATGGGCCCAGTGTGGCCCAGCAGGGCCCAGTGTGTTCTGATCGTTGTACTCAGATTGTTCGGCCAATTACATCAAGGCTGAGTAGGTGCCAGCACATAAGTTGTTGCTGCAAAATATTGGATCACGGGCCAGGCTATTTATTTCCCCTTAACCCAGGTCTTTTGTTTCCCTGCCAAAGCCATCAGTCCATAGAGACGCCCGCTGTGGGGACACACAAGTGACAGGAAATTCACTGGAATTCCAGTGAGATTCACTGGAAACTGAGTGCAGAAAGCCCACCTGCTTTTTTCCCTAGTTTTGACTCTTACGTCCCATTTTTAGACATCATGTAAATCACAGGAAAGTAGTTTCATATTCAGAGTTTATTTTTAATCCACACCCAAGGAAATGCCCCTTCGGGGAAGTCTTGAGGTGAGCATGAAGCTCTGCTTGAATGGTCCCATGCTCACTGGAGCTCAGCGCACGTCCCTGGGTCCAGGACTGTAGCTTAGGTCAGACTCCTGTCGTTCCAGAGGGACTCCGTTATCTTGTTCAGAGACTTAATCAAGAAAAGAAAGAGTTGAAAATGCTTCAAGGTTTTCAGCCACGAAGAATGACACAAAATGGGTTTCTGCGCCTTCCCAAGCCCTGTGACAAGTGCCAGCCACGATCCCCCGCAGAACCCTGAGCAGGCTGATTCACTGAGCAATTTTCGGTTTTGAATGGTGTTTGAATCAAAACCCACGAGAATCCGTCCCCTGCCTACCCTCCCACCCTTGGCTCCCCCTGGAACACCCTGACCTGGTCACACACGTGTGGTCTCTGTCCCTGAAATATGCCACGCTCCTTCCTGCTTCTAGCTTTTGCACTTGCTGTCCTCTCCACTGACCTCCGGGGTATTCTCCCAGATCGCTGACACTTCCTCTGCTCCCACACCTCATCGTCATCACCAAGTTCACCTCTGTTGTGGCCCTTGTCAGCTTCTGACTCCTCCTGTCCACTCATTCATGGGCTGTCTCAACGGTCACACAGGGCACTGTCACACGTCTGCAAGACAGACTCAAAAATCCACAGAGCCAGCCTTCAGATCCCACTGGCCACCAAACCACTGCGGGACTTTTAAAAGATACTCAACCTTTTGGTTTCTCAGTTTCCTCATTTGTAAAATTGGGAAGCATTAAGTGAGCTAATATATTTCTAAAGAGCTAAGGGTCCCACCCAGTGTGTAATACCAAGATACTACATCAAGGCTGTCGTGTATGGTTACATTCAGTTAACTTACTAACTGTACTCAATAAATGTAACCGCTATTCTATTCAATTCTATACTGACATAAATTAATTAACTTTTTATGTATTAGTGCTTTCTTAGCTCCCCTACCAGAAATGACCTAGGAATAATTCCTGGCATGCCCTAGGCACCTAATAATTATTGTCAAATGGATGGATGGATGAATGAACGGCCTGCTTTCTTTTATCAAGTGTGGTAATAATACTCCCCTACGGTATAGGGGAATCCAATCAGAGAGGTTTAATGGAATCTGAATAGAAACTCTTGAAAGATGGTATTTCGGTGGATTATCTAGAAGGTCGCGATAATATCCTCTGGGAAGATATCCCAAGGAGCTCGTCTGGACAGGAATTCAGCAAGCAGTTGGCAGCGCGCATGCGCGGGCGTCCTGCCCCGCGGCGGGGTGGCTGAAGGACCCAGCATCGCACAGGGCCGGCGTCACTGTTGACTCCTTAGAGCATCAGAAAGCGATAAGCCATTTCCTTTCATTTTTGAGCCTGGGTTTATTTGGGTTGGGCGAGCATTTTGAAACCAACTTAAAATGTGAAATCGAACACTTCAATGGGAAGCTGCTAAAAATAGCTGAGTGGGGTGATTCTTCCCAGCTACAGCTACTGGTAACGTAGGCGGGGGGGGGGGAAGGATCTTTGCCAAGGAATGCAGGATGCCCGGCGGCGCATGGCTGGGACCAACCCTCCAGCCACCATCACCTTTAATAACGTCTGTTTATGCAGAATGTTCTCGTGTTCTTACCTTTGACCTGGGCAGGCAGCAGTTTCGAGATACTGGGTTCATTTTACATTTTTCACGATTCTCCCACATTTTATCGGTCTCGTTTCAAGTCTCCTAGGAAAGCCCTTCACGCGGGTGCGTGGAGACACCTGCCCCCTGGGTCCAGGACAACCACTGCACAACAATGCTCCCTACCTCCCGTATTTACCTTGTGTGACGACAGCCTCGGGGTTCATGGTCGTGCTCTTACTTGTCTCTAACTAAAGTGGATGAGCTACATTTTTCAAAACAATGCGGTCGGTGAAGAAATGGAGGCTCTGCTCCTTGACCAGGTCCACGCAGGTGGCAGAGCCCAAGGTCCCAGACCAGTGTGTTTGACCCCAAATCCTGCCCCCTGTGAGACTGTGGAGAAGCAGAGAGACAAGGACGTATGTTGGTGGAAAGTTCTATGAGGAAGAGGACAGGGGGGTGAGGAGATGGCAGGGCACGAAAGGAGAGTGAGCCATATTTTAGATCAGAAAGTTGGGGAAGCCTTTCTGATAAGGTAATACTGGAGTGGAGACAGAATAAAGAGATGGTTGAAGCTAAATACCCAGCTGGGAGGAAGCATTCCAGGCAGGGGAACAAGACTAGTGTGACATCCGGAGGTGGCAGTGCCCCTGTCCTGGTGAAAGAACGGCTGCGAATTAGGCTGAGGAGAGAGGAGATGATGGAGAGTTATTTCTATTATTTAATGGTATATTTGGGGTTTGGGGGGGGATATTTTTTAATATTTTATTTATTTATTTTTAGGGAGAGGGGAAGGGAAGGAGTAAGAGTGGGAGAGAAACATCAGTGTGTGATTGCCTCTCACGTGTCCCCTACTGGGGACCTCACTTGCAACCCAGGCATGTGCCATGACTGGGAATTGAACCAGCGACCTATTGCTTCACAGGCCCGTGTTCAATCCACTGAGCTATGCCAGCCAGGGCCAGTATATTTGTTTTTTATAAAATTGACCCATTCTACTGGTCCCATCATACAAGCATCAGTTAGAAGCCCTGTGGGTGCAAGTAGCAGAAAATCCAGCTCAAAATACCTAAAGGGTAAAGAATGTTATCACCTCACCTGAAAAAGAAGTCTGGAGTCAAAGTACCTCCAGTGGCCTCTTGAATAACACAGGTTTTTTTCCCCCATCTTTCCATTTTGCCAACCCCAACCTAGCTCCCCTCATGTTCACAACATCACTGCATAGCTCCAGCCATCACAGCTTCACACAACAACATCCAGAGGCAGAAAAAATAACTCTTCAGCTCCTCAAGTCTTTCTTTAGGATGAAAAGACCTTTTTCCTAAGGCCCTTTGGTACCTTTTCCTTCAAATCTCATTCATTGCCCCAAACGATGTCTCATATTAATGCATTATCATCAATAACAAGAAAGGGATCCCCCTGAAAAACTTAAACTAATCCGAGTCCTCCTCCTGGGGCAGGTGAAAATATTCTCTGAAGCATATGCCACCCCGAGGAGGACAGAGAGCTCTTAGGGAAAACGGAAGAGCCGTGTGGTGATTGGTAGACACGGCTAGCTGCTCATTTAAATAACCTAGAATTATTCAGGGCCCAGCTTTAAAAAAAAAAAAGAAAAAAGTGATCTCCCCAACTTCCTGGCAGAATTTTTTTTCTTGATAAAAAGATAAAGGGTCTGCCAGCGAACACATCTGTTACCTTCTCTTCCTCTGTCCATAAGGATATGTCCCCATTTTTGCGAGGGGTGGCCCTCATGGAATCATGAGTTGAGGGTGACGTGCAAAGGGCAGCGGGCGGGAAGGCGAAAGGAGACTGAGTCCTCAGTGACGTTCTTGGAATGCTCCAGCAGCTCTGGAATCTAAGACTTCGTAGTATGTGAAGGAAGAAACGTCCTGATTGGTTAACCCCTCCTTAGGTAGTCCTCCTGCTTGTAGCCAAGGCAACTTGTTGTTAGGCAACCAGCAATGTCCGCGGCATAGAGGAACCTGGATGTTTCATACCAGGAAAGCTTGAAGTGGCCCTTCCTAACCCACTCAGCTCAGCAGGGCTCGGTGGGTGGGGGGAAGGGTGCATCTCCTTCTCAATATACAAAAGTACATTTCTCAGTATACAAATATCCGTTCCTATATCGAGAAGGGATTGCACCCTCCATGCCTTTAACTTAGCAAACAAGCACAGGGAGAGAGAAATCCTTCTATTGGCTTCCATCAACCTTCCAAATCCAAACTAGACCTTGGCCTTTGACACATCAAAAAACAAAAACAAAAACAAAAAAAAATGGAAATCAGAGCCAAAATGCCAAGAGGGAAAAAAGAGAAGGTCATCCTTGACTTTTGAGCTTCCCAGAACCCTGCTCCTGGCAACAAAGCAGTTAGAGATGCCAGCTAATGCTTTGCCCCGAGCTTCTTCCTAGACAGAAACTCACCGTGTGCGTGTCTGGACCTAAACTTCACACTCATCTAGGGGTTGAAGAAAACAAATGACGTCCCTTAAGAAGGCAGGAGAGACAACACTGATCACTCACTTAGTGTGGATTTATTGAGTCTCGTTTCTTACGCAGTTAAACTTCAAGAATTGAAGAGAATCAGAAAATGCCCATGTGCCCTTAGGTATACATTCTGTTCAATAATTATCATCGACAGCTTAGTCCAGTTAACATCTTTTTGGGCACTTACTATTTGCCATGGACAGCACAGCGCATTTTATGTGGAGTGTCCTCATCCACACCTGACAAGTCTAGGAGAAAGGAGTTGTTAGCATCCCCATTTTACAGCTGAGAAAACTGAGGCCGAGCATGGCCGAATAAATACATCCCGGGCCACACTGCTGTTAAGTGGCAGCTCTGAGAAGCACCCATGGGCTCTCTGGTCCCCACACCGACGTGTTCCGTCACACACCCCATGAGCCCATTCACGCTCAGTGACAGCCATTTCCCCAATTTACTGGTGTCAACTCTGTTTCAACAAAGAGCTCTCTCGAGACAGCAATCCAAGGAAGCAAGTTATTGAGAACACAGCTTAATCGGAGAAGTTATTCAAACACCAACGTGGGTCAGTGATAAGAACTGGAGACGGGATTTGTGGCTTATAAAACACCAGTGATTTTTCGGTGATATACATACATCCATGGCATCTCATAATAACTGTCTAAATGATTGCTCCCTGTCTCCAAGGCAGTTTAGGGTCCAACAAGAGACATAATCTATCTCATGCCTGATTTTGCCTCCTGCGTGCTTCCCGTGTGTTTAAGCCTCACTGCAGGTCACCGTTGGAGGTCAGTAACGTCATCCCGATTGTTCAGATGGAAACACAGAGACTCCAAGACGTTAGGGACGCAGCCCGAAGTCTCCAAATGAGCATGGTGGGAGCCCTGGCATTGCCTCGAATGCAATGGTGGGCACCCACTGCAGAGAAATGAGTGTCAGCCAAGAGGTGGCCCTTTCTCCGCTTGCCATGTGGGGACAACCTGAAGAGGCAGCTCCTGCCCCAAGGAGGAGCCTTTTCCTAAGCCCCTGGGTTCCAAGTGGACTCAGGGTGAGTGGAAATGCTGGAAAAACTGAGCTTATCGATGTGTAGCCCTGCCTCGGGGACCATCACTAGAGCAAGGGTGGGGGCTGAGGCTCCCCTTCGTTACCCGCCTTGGACAAGTTTCTTAGCCTCGCTGTATTATCAAGCAGGGATAATAATTGCATCTACATTATAGGGTAGATAGGACTATTAAATGGGTGAATACTTATAAACTATCTATAACAGTACCTGACATAAATCTGTAAGCAAGCTATGAGTATTCGTTATTGGTTTCATTATCATGGTCATTTTTACGGTACTTGGTGTGTGCCTGAAACTTGTTACTGACCCATCACCACCACGAGATTCCCGATTCGCATGGTTGGCATTTGGACCAGATTACTTTTATCTGTCTTTTCTTAAGCAAAAACCATTATTAGATCATCCATTTAGACCTCTGGATTCCACCTTCTGAGTTACCTTGGTAATGAAAAAGGACAAGTTTTGGGTCAAAGTCCATCCTTAAGGCAATTCTTCAGAGTGTCAGAGTTAAGCAGGGAAACTTGACTCAATCCCCTTCTTTGGTTTCTGGCCCTGCTTCAGACCCACTGTGACACCATTGTTTTCCATGCTGTGATTCAGTCGTTCTTTCTGTAAATAAAAGCTCATGCCCCTCCAGTGAAAGGGAGCCTGCTATTGTCTAGGATTATCATCAATGTCGGCAGAATCACGACCCCTCCCACTCACGGTGACCTAGCCTGGTCCCCTAGTGTCCACAGCTATGCAGTCACCTTCGGTAATAAACAAAGGAAAACCAGACAAGTTCCTGGTCTGCAGACGCTGCTGGTGTGTGTGCCTGATGACAAAGGTAACACTAGTCCCTTCCCCAAAGTCTGAAGTAGGTTTGAGGCATGAGTCATGCTTAAGTAAACAACTCCTTCGGATTGTATTGTGCTCTTGAGATTTTCCCAGAGCCTTTAGCACAAGATGAACCCTGGAGATGCCTCAACTCCCCCTAAATAAAACCTGAGAGAAACTGCACCTGCCTTCCGGGAAGAGGGCGAGCAAAAAAAAAAAAAAAAAAAAAAAGACCAGGAATCCTAACTGCTTCTGGCCAATTGTTTCCATGCACGAGTTAACCTCTTGTGTCTTTCTTTCCCCATCTGTAACATGAGCGTTGCTTATTCTGACAGCCTCCAGGTTGCCATGAGTAGCAAATAAGAAATAATACGATAACAGTGCTATGAGAGAGACAGTAATGAAATTTAACACTGTGGCCAAGCTTTCAAAGAACCTTTTCTTTATCTCCTCTGATCAATGAAAACTAAATTTCTTGCATGGTGGTTATTTAATAGAAACACACAAAGGTGGGAGCAAATAGACTTTTCCTAATGCAATTCCGTAAGTCTGAACAGCCTCGGGGATACGGACGCACTGTGCCCATCCTGGTAATGGTAAAGACCCCAGCCCTGAGAAAATAATTGGCCCACTTCACACATCTTAATCAAGATCCGCCCATGCTGGTTATTTATTCTTTCCCTGCACGCAATTAGAGCTCCGGTAATTAAGCATGCTGTTCTCCTAAGAAAAGCCAAGGGGCACATTCAAAACTGGAAATGCTTCTCAACCCCTGGCTGGCCAGTGGCTGCCATGGCGTTAAATTTCTAGTGCCCTGCAAACCTGTCCCTCAGTTTCCCCATCATTGCCTCCTCCGCTCCTCCTTCACTTCCTGCTTCCTCTTTCACCCCATTTGTAAGAAAGAAATGAAACAAAGTAACACACAACCCAGTGAAACATAATCTGGAAGTAAGAAGCCTGGTCGATCGGTTTACGATAAGTTAACCATAAACCAAACATTTTTGCATAACCTACCGAATCCTCCAGAACTGTAGGCCTCTCTTAGTCACTGGGAAGAGGCTGATTTCTAAATGTGGTTTTTCTCTTTATATTCAAAGGTATGATTTGGTGCTTTAATCTAGGAGGATTTGTATTTTAAAAGATAGATTATAAAGACCAGGAGTCATTTGGAAGTTTCCTATTTCTAAAACAAACAAATGAACAAACAAAAAAACCCCAGAACTGTAAGTATCAAGGAAGTGGTAGTGACTTTAAACAGACTCCAGGAGAGGGAGAGACAGAGGAGGGAATCCAGCACTTCACTTTCGTTCAGCAGGAAGTTTCAGTAACCGTTTTATGTAATAATAACCCTCGCTGGGGGCAGGAGAGAATCCTAAATCCGCTCCCAAGAAAGATTGAACTAGGAAGGCCCCAACCCGGGAAGCCCTCTGGGCCTGGGTTCCCCCGATTCTTAGAAGCTGAAGGACTTTTTGTTTGTTATGAAGCCGGTTCCTTGGGGGAGGGGAGGGATCGTTGTTAGTTTATTTATTTGTTTTTGCAAGTTAATTTCGTTTCTGGTTACTTACACAGATCACACAAGCAATGTGACTGAATAGGAAGTTGGCTTCTCTCTCTCTGGGACCCAAGCCGCCGCCTGCTTCTCCTTTACTTCCTGTGTGAATGGGGAGAGTGTGTTCTTCTCCCCCCTTTTCTGTATTTTGACACATACGTACACACACGTGGCTGCGTGCCTTCTTTTCAAACACGGAGGGAGTCACACAGTTTCCGCCCAGCTACAGCTGTGTTTCAGGCAACACCACCAGCCCTCAGCCAAGCTGTAGTCTACCTCATTCCCCTCAACCTTTGTGAAGACATTCTTGCCCACTTAGAACCACTCTGGTTTTCCACTGCTTTCTGGAAGCAACTCCATACCTTGTCTAGGAAGCTTTCAGGCACACGAGGAAGGGCTCGCTTCCCCTCCTGCCTGGAGAAAAGAATGCTTTTGCAGCAACGGGGTTACTGTCTCCCATCACCTCATTCTAGGCGGGTACCCAACAGACAAAGTGCGCTTTTCCCGTTAGCCGTGGCTCTGACTTTTCAGGAGCTGAGCAGCTCCCAAAGCCAGAGAGATGATGCCCGTCATGTTTTACAAGGGGCTGTGTCCTGACAGAGGCCAGAGGTTACCCACCATGACAAACGGCCCAGATCACTCCTGCCAGGCTGGGTGAGCATCTGCTTTCTTTCCCTGGCCTGGCTACTGGTGGGCTCTGTCACCTGATTCAGAAAGACGAGACAGCTGGAAATAACAGTCGGCCACAAAGCTCCAGGAAATGTAATCGTATGGGGCCCTTCTCTGTGTGTGTATACATGTGTGTGCACGTACATGCGTGTTTTCCATGCACCTTTACTGACAGAGAAAGGGGGGAGGCAGGGACCTCCCCCACAGCAGGCAGACCAGCCCAGGGGAGGGCCTGAGGCCCAGCCCGCTTCATTTCCCCTCAATTCGACCCGTCCGCAGGCCCAGAGCCCTCCCTAGGACAGCCCAGTGGTTGCACATGCAACTCAGGGACCAGATTCCCTGATTCAAGTCTGGGCTCCGCCTCTCACTCATACTCTTATCAAAATCTCTTATCAAAACCTTAATGGCCAAATATGCTTTGGAATTCAGAATTTTCAGACTTTAGAAATGTGATGTGTTTTTTAAATTGTTATTATTTTTATCTAAGCACTCACATTCAAGTGCAGGAGACAACTAACAACCACCTAATGAAACCAGCATCCCCTCTGCTTGTGAGAGGTATTAGCAGGGTGACCAGGGAGGCAGGAGCAGCCTTGCAGAAGGGAGTCAGAGAAGCTTCTAGAAGGTCAGCAGGAACAGTGTCCCCAGGTCAAGGAAGCGTAACACAGGGAGAAAGAAGAACTATGATGGATTCAGTCTGCGGTGTAGGTGAGGGAGGTTTTAGCAGCCGTTTGGGGCCAGATAATTCTCCGCCGTGGTGGGGCAGGGGAGAGGTGCTGATGGAGAGGGTGGTCCCGGACACTGTAGGATGTGTAGCGGCATCTCTGGTGTCCACCTGCTACATGACAGGAGCACCCTCCCTCCATTGTGACAACCAAAAATGTCTTTAGGGATTGCCATTGTGCCTGGGGGGTGAGGGCGGTGCAAAACCTTCCCCCACCCACCCCAGTTGAGAACACTGGGTAGCTGAGCTAGTCTTGTCCCTGACTCCCAGCAGATTCAAGGCCAGATCTTAGTGACACAGAACTCACATGTTCATCTGTATGTCAGGTGCTGAACAATGGGCCTTACAGGTGTTATCCACAAAATCGTTCCTTCTGGTGAGCCTCTGGGGGCCAGGTTCCACTATGCTTTTTAGCCAGGCATGGAGTCTGGGCCTGATCCTCACAGCAGTGGGAAACTCTGAAGGCTTTAAGCCATTTACACCGTAGAGAAAGCTCAAAGCTATTCCTGGGCCTTGAAGACCGAGGCTTAAAACAGGGCCCAGCCCAGAGTCTGTGCTCAGTCCACCTCCATTACATGAAGGGTGTAGGTGGGGGATGCGTTAGGACCAGAGGAACCCAGCTTAGGAATGTTGTGCCTCAAAATGCAGCGACAGAAACAAAGGACAACAAAGATGCCGAAGTTTAAATACAGAGACACTGAAAGGCACAAGGAGACTAAAGAGTTCTCACGGGTATTCTCGGGACCCCAGGGTTTCTCCGGTGTGATCAGGGGGCCAGCAGCGTCCGCGTCCCCTGGGAGCTGGTCACAAATGCAGAGTGCCAGGCCTGCTCCACAGCTGCCGAGTCAGAGCGCTCCGGCCCCCTTCTTCCTGGGGGGGCCTGTCCCATGCCTGTCTCCCCGCTTCTGGTGGCTGCCAGCAATCCTTGGCTGGTGACCGCACCGCTCCAATCTCTGCCTCCCTCCTCACACAGTGTTTTCCTTTTGTCCAAATTTCCCTCTTTGCGTAAGGACATCAGGCGTGACATTAGGGCCCAACCTAATCCAGTGTGACCACATCTTGCCTCAATACCATCGGCTAAGATCCTGTCTGGGGCAGCTGCCCCGACTGGCAGGCCCTAGGTCACTTGTCCACATCGGAGCTACAAGCAGGGCTGGAAATCCGTGAGAGATATTTTCAGTTTCTCTGGAGAAGAGTGGGCCTTGCTTCCTACCAGGAAGCACAGGACCGATTCTCCAAGTTTCAGATTCCGATGTAAGTGACTGAAAAAAGGATAAACACGCACTCCAGTGGGTAAACTAGAACTTTCTCTGCTGGACATCAAAGTGCAAGAACTTTGATAACTGGCTCCTAAATCGAGCTCCCACACTGGCCAAAGACCATGTTTTAATATTTCCCCAACTTCCTCATTTAAACGTGAAACTTGAACCTCTGATGGGTGTTCTTTAATATCCAGAAAAGCCCAAGACCGAAGATTCACCCAAACGCCTGGAGTACGTTATTTTAGTGTGGGTGGCACTGTTGCGTAGTTGTCATTGTCACAGGCTCTGCCCGTGTCTTTGGGAGCGTAACTTTAACTCTCTGGGCCCAGGTCTTATCTGGAAACTGGGCTAAAGATACAGGTAGAAAATACCAGGCTATCTCACACGCCAGCTTCCTTTATCCACACGATCATTATTACTCCCCTTTCATACACGAGGCCACTTCTGGGCAACTGCAGGGGGTGCCACATTTGACCTGAGGGGACACCTGGAACTAACCTACACAACAGCCATAAGGAGCATTCGAAACTTACCTAGGCACACAGACCAAATGTAAACCCAGCTTCTGCAGCAGCAGAACCACAGGTAACGTTCTTACTGCTATGTGCCCTGTCTCCTTATCTCCACCTTTACCTGGTAGAATTGGAAAATCCCATAAGGTCGGAGAAGCCGTGGGGCTGAGTTACCCCATGACCCAAAAACTGGTATTACTTCTTATGAGTTCTCTGAACAGTAACACCACCATGCTTTTTTTTTTTTTTTTTTTTTTTTTTTTTTGAGTATCCACTCCCTGGCAGAATTTTAAACGTATCACCTCTGCTCCTGCAACCAGCCTTGGAGTGGACACAGGTGTTACCTCTCCATGAGAGTCTACACTTTAAAATTCCTCCATACAATGGGTCTGATAAACTGTCTGAGAGGTTAGTCCAAACGCAGCCACAGGGGCGGCCAGCTTGCTGGCGATTGAGACTGTGAGGTTTGGGGATAGTAAAGCCCAGTGTTTCTGCAAACAAGGTGGCAGAAAAAAACCGCAGTGCAGCAATGACAACGAGAGCTTCCTGCACTTCAGAAACAGGCTTTTCGTGGGTGAAGTCAGTGACTTGCTAACTAGCACGATGATATTAGAAACGGATCTGTGTGGGCGAAGTTAAAGGTATTCAGATGTGTACATTGACTATAATGTACTGTAAGATGTTAACAGCCCATCCTTCACCTATGCCCTCCCTCCCCCGTCCCTAATTGGTCCTGTGTCCAGCCACTGGTTGAGGAGGTTCCAATGGTGACCTGCTGACCAAAGAGCACAGAGCCCTGCCTTTGGAATGTTGTTACACCTGCCTCAGGTGAGCCTTCTGTTTAGGGCGGGGCCAGAGCTGCTGAATGAATGGAGCACCAGGACTTCCCTGAACTTCCAGAACAGGTTGCAGGGACTGTTTTGAGCCTGTTTGCTAATGAATGTTTGGCTATCAGAGTAGCAGAAGTTGGACTAATGCTGGATTTCATGATAACCCGTGTAGCTAGGCTGTAGAACAGCTTTTACCTCTGCCAAAAACAGCCTAAGAATTGTTCCACACCAAATCAGCATGGATCGCAACAGCCTACCCAGTACCCAGGGCTTCCTTCCTAACAGAATCCTGATTGGTTCAGCTTTCGGTCAACAGTGTAGTCGCAGGTGAGCCACGACCAGGAAGTGAGCCATGACTGATCTAAGCCTGAGGGTAGCAAATGAAGGCCCAGAGGCAAAAGCCGGCCCACCACCTGCTTCTGTAAATAAAGTTTTATTGGCACACAGCCACGCCCACTCACTTCCGTGCTGTCTGTGACTGCTGCCATAGCACGGTTGAGTAGTTGCCAGGAACTACATGGACCACAAACCCTAAAATATTTACCATCTGGTGCCTTACAGAGAAAGTCTGTCTCCCTCTGATATAAAATAATGCCGGTCAAGGTGTGTTCTATGGAACAGAAGCATAGGTACACCTGGGAGCTCCTGAGAAATGCAGACTCACAGGCCTCACCCCAGACCCACCCAAGAACCAGAATAACTAGGGGGTAAACGTCCTATCAAGGTGTTTGGGGGAGAATTCCATGGCTTTCTTAGAGCAAACGTCCTCATCTCCTAGAAATGAGTACACAGCTGCCTGAAGGAAATGCAGGTTCTGCTGGCAGTGGTGGTGGCAGAGGAGGGGGAGGAGGAGAAAAGAAGAAGTGTTGGGGGGACACCAACTGTCCTTAGGGTTCATTCTCCTGTGAGTATAGAATTTTTACATACGTAAACCAAGTTCCAAATGCCGAGGGACTATAAGGGGTAATGAGCAGTTGTCGTTAGAGCTAGACAGATTTAGCTTGGTGCACACAGCCATAGGCAAGTCCTGTTCTCCCCTTGAACTTGGAGTTTCTTCAGTGCGAAATAAGGACAGTCATCCCAGACACAGCATGTGTATCACATGGGATAAATTCAGCTGTAAAAGTAATGGGCGAGCCTGTAAAAAGTGACTTAAACGATTTATGATCTAACACGGCCGGTAATCTGCAGGTGGGGAGTTACAGCATCGGGTAGGAGGCTTAACTGTGTGTCAGCAAAGATTGAGCTTCTTTCTGTATTTCTTCTCTGCCATCTTCCTTGTGTCGATCCGCCTCTGCTTTGTGGTTTTAAGACGGCTGCTCCAGCTCTCATCATTTTCTCCTGACGCAGAGGCAGGAAGAAGGAAGGCAGCAGCCTTCCACACACCTTTTTTGATGGGAAAAGCGTCTTTCTCGGAAGCTTCCCCAAATCGGAATTCTGCCGAAGTCCCACTGGCCAAAACTGGTGTATGTAGTTACCCCTAAGCAGTCACTGATAATGAGAGATAGGATTACAATTGGTCTAGACCAGTAGGGATCGGCAAACTTTTTCCGTTTAGAGCCAGACAGTAAATATTTCGGGGCTTTGCATGCCACGCAGTGTCTCTCACCACAGCCCGACTCGGCTGTCATGGCGTGAAAAGAGCCACAGACAATGCATGAGCTCGCTGGGTCTCGCTGCATTGCAATAAAACCTTATTTACAAACACGGGCTAGACACAGGTTGGCCAACGGGCCATAGTTTGCCAATCCTGTTCTATGCCATAGTGTAAGGACAGCAAGTAGTAGCAGACAGGTTTGAGACCTGGCTTGGCCACTTGCCAGCTGTGTGACTGCAGGCAGATAGCTTAACCTCTCTGTTCTCCAGTTTCCTTATTTTGTAAGATGAAAAATACAAAGACCTTTAGGAATCAGGGAAGCTAAGAATGCCATAATGTCCTTTCCTAGCTCAGGGAATGGGACTTTGCTTCCCCTTCCTAGCATCCATCATCATCTGAAAATTCCCTGCTCATGGACTTAACGACTTAAGTTACCTATTTAGTGCTCTACGGAATCCCCAAGGTCAAGTGCAGTGCCTGCCATGTGGTAGACACCGAAGTAGGTAAGAGGTGGATCAATGAAAAGATGAACACTCAGTGACAGATCTTCTCTTAGAGGGGAAAGAAAATGGAGCTTGGGATCAGGAGGTCACGTCTTAGCTGAGGTCCCTTCTGCACCTGGACCTCACAAATGCCATCTAGAAAGTTATCAGGAAGGCTTAGCATCATGTATGGTGCCTGGCATGTAAGGGACTCAGAAGACACTACTATTAATTTTGTTTACTAAGCTTATTTTAAAACCTGGATATGTAGCCACAGTCATCCAACCTGGAGACTTACAGGAAATGAAGCCACGGTGAGACACCAAGACACCTAGCTCACAGGGCAACACGGTTCGGAGGCCTAAATCTCTGACTTCTGTTAGTAGGAAAGAAGAAAAAACCACTGTTGCATAGGGTATCGCCCCAAAACCACTGTTGGGTAGGGTATGCCCCCCAAAAAATCACTGTTGGGTAGGATATTGAGCCTTTGGACAAGATGGGCAAACTTGGGGCCACAGTTTTCCTTCAAAAAAGGGGGTGAAGGAAATCCCAACTGCCCTTAGTTTTCATTCTCTTGTGGTTACAGAATTTTTACATCTATAAACAAAGTTCCAAGTGCAAAGAGTTTGTATATTACCATCCCCGGGTAAACATCACATCAAATCAGGTACTTTCTTCCTTTAAGAACTTATTCTTCTTGCAATTTTGAAAATAAGATATATAAAAAAAACAATTTTTATGTCTCCTGGAAAACCATATTCCATTTCTTCATTACACTGGAAGTTACCCCCGAAATTTTCAATTTTAAATAAGCATTGATGGGTATGTAGTTTTAATAAAGCTGATTAAGAAATGGTTTTGGTTTTTTAGTTTTTTTTAAGTTTATGATGAAAGCACCTTCCAATTTTGAAACCAAAAGGGAAGAGGAAGAAATGTTTGTTTTGTTTGCCTTTAATATTCTTGAGCCCCTACAGGTTCAGTGTTCCAGTAATTGATTATTTCTGACATTTTACATTCATATTTCCTGTTCAATGTCTTTTTTTTTTTTTTTTTTTACTAACAAGGCATTTTTGGAGAAGAAAAAAACATATGGGGTTCAGAGCACGGGCTCTCGGGCAATCTGAAGTAAGAATATGCAAACTCTGTAAAGAAATAGTAAATAGGTCCCAGCTGGTGTGGCTCAGTAGATTGAGTGCTGGCCTGTGAACCAAAGGGTCACCGATTCAGTTCCCAGTCAGGGCACAAGGCCTGGGTTGCAAGCCAGGTCCCCAGTGGGGGAGGTACGTAAGAGGCAACCACACATTGATATTTCTCTCCCTTTCTCTCTTCCTTCCCTTCTCCCTAAAAATAAATTAAAATCTTTAAAAAAAGAAATAGATAGTAAATAGTTTAGGCTTTGCAGCCCTCCGGTCTCTGCCATCATAACTCAAAAGCAAGCAGAGGCAATGTACAGGGTCCGGCACCAGTAACGCCCCTGTTTATTACAAAATCTTTTATTACAAAATCATGAGCATGCAATCTGTAACAGAGCAACATCACACTCAGGCACACCCTATGACATTTTCGGTGAAATGTTCAAATTAAAACTATACATTATTACACCCATATTATCCCCCTACCAACCACACTCAAGCAGGCCTTACTTCTGCTGGACCCTGTATAACCAAATGAGCATGACTGCATTCCAACCAAACAATACTTACGGAAGAAGCAGTCGTTGAGCCCGATTTGGCCACTGGACTGGCACTGCCAACACTTGATCCTAACTTGTATTCGGTCTCTACCACTTTCTTGCGGGCGGTCTGGCTGGGGGGCCATTCTGTAAAATGGACATCGCTCTACCACCTCATTCAGTTCAGAGGAGAAAATGGGTGAGTGCGTACAGTATTCCATGCAAGGGTTCTATAAATAGCACCTGTTATTAGCATTGTTCTCTTCTTATAGTAGAGAAAGCAAACTGCCAAGTCACACACTGAGGGAGTGTCCCATTTCACGGCGCCAGGCAGCCTCAGGAAGAGAGTTCCATTGTCCAGCGAATCTGACTTGGTCCTACTTCATAGCCTTTGGCTAAAAATGCCTTTTTCCTCTCCTAAGCAGTGCCATTCAAGGTAGGGTCCAGGGAAGGAAAAAAGAGAGAGGGGGACAGAGAAGCGTGCAGGTGATCGAATACTTTTGGGCTCTTTGGGGACAAGGATCACTCGGCCTCTGCTTATGTGTCTTCTGCCCCACCTCACCCCCTTTTTTGAAGGAAATCTGTGGCCCCAAGTTTGCCCATCTTATCCAAAGGCTCAATATCCTCTGGCCGGTTTTTTGCATACAGCATTTTCTCACCTGAGGACCTGGGCAAAGCCAACCTGCATATTTACTCCTTCAGACAACATCACAGAGGAAGAAGTTCCGGGATTTTGTTATCTTTTTCTTTTGGGACATTTTCCTTATGTCTGGTTCACCGCCCCCCCCCCCCACACACCCCTAAATTTTTAGGATTTTGGGCGAGTTCTGTCTCTCCTTTCTCTGAGGTCACTGTCAAATACCCATCCCCATATTATTTACACCTCCCAGTCTCTCTGGGGCGCCTAAGCTTCCTTTTCTTATTACTACAGTTCTTCCTACACCGCCCCCTTTCTCCCTAACCAGCGGGAGAGCTCCAGGAGCCTCAGGATAAACAGCAAACAAGATAGTGAATTTCAATGGCAAGTCCAGCAGGTGATATATTTTCCAGCAACCCCTCAACCACCCTCTCCCTGCATCGTTTTGAACTTGAGGATGGTGACTTTGGTGTTGCTGCTCTGAACACAGGCAGGCCCAGTTCCTCTTTCGTTTTGGCCTCATTGATTGCATCTCTTCCTGAATTACATTTTTCATTGAGCTTGCTTGCTACGAGGCCTGCCTTCCTCTTTAGCTCCTTTCCATCTTCCCAGGCGGAACAGAAATTCGCTGTGCACACTGCAAGACAAAGAACAAAAAGACTTCACTGGCTGTACAGAAAGATTCCTTCCTGTACATGATCTCACCAGGTTTCCAACTGTACAACGAAAGTAGGCTCCTCCCCTGCGAGCCGGGGGGGGGGGGGGGGACGGTCCCCCCAACCTACTGCACACACAGGTCCCAGTCACTTAGCTCAAGGACACACCTTGTCCCAAACTCCCAGTGCCTTCATTCCCCCACACACAAAAAGCAGGAAGCTGCACCCAAATCTAAGAGTGAGCTGTGATCTTTCTCTGATGAAAGGAGCGCAAGGGATGGAATTACCCAACACGGAGCTTGCATTTGTAAGAAGCAGGCCCGGGGAACTACCAGAGGATCCTGCCGTGGCTGGCCCCCGGGTGGGGCTGGGAGGGGCAGTGGGAAACATCCCTTTTTTCCCCCCCCCCTTTTACAGGAGCCTCTCTCTCTTAAGCTGGAGAAAGGTTTAAAATCTATATATAGGATGGGGCACATATTCCTAACAGACCTTTAGTGGGTTAATAATGCTCTGTTTCAAGCCTCATTTAAAATAAAAGAGAATTCTATCAATTCTCCAGGTTTAAAGCATCGGAGCGTAGGTGTGAGTAAGAGGTGCTTTCACAAAGGGGTGTGTTTGAGCAAAGACTCAGAGGGTGAGGACTAGACTAGATTTACAGCCGCGCCGTTTGTACAAGCAAAGACTCGGTGCACCCACAATCCATCAAAAAGGACGAGCCAATAGCATGGAAGAGCGCCATCCAAAGAAATATTACGCCGCCGTTTCAAATGCCCATTTTTTTTTTTTTCCTAACGTGGCCCCTCTCCAAGAGATCTAGGTGAAAAATGCAAGACGAAAGACACTTGGTAAAAACAAAGAAAGGTGCTCGGGGCTGAGACACATATATGCCAGCCTACGGGTGGACATTTTTTGGATGATACACAAGACTAGCAGTGCCTGTGGGGGGAGGGGGGAGACTCACCCTTCCCCAGGGCTCTCTCCACCCACCAGGGGCATGCATTACATTTTTCTCAAAGATTTGCAGCTGATGTTTAAAACAAACACATTCAGACATAGAAAATCGCCCGTGGTAGATATTTTAATCGGAAAAAGAACACAAGTTGTGTAATAGTGTCTATAAATATGATTCCATGGTATATTTAAAACAAAGTATATGTGTTTATATATATATATATATATAACTTGCATATTTATGGGAAACATGAGTGTGTCACACTGTGTAAAGTAGTTATTAGTTATCTATAGTGAGTGAGACTGTGAGCTAGTGAGGGTCACTGTAGGAAATGAGGAACCTCGACTTTTCCTTGGTTTCTACTGTTTGAATCTATTAGAGAGATTGCATATTCTTTTTGTGTGTGTGATAGCTGCCTCCCTCACTTTAGCTAGGTCCTCTCTGATATCTCTCAATAATGTTCTGCATTGTTAGATTTTTTAATTACAGCTGACATTCATTTCATTAGCTTCAAGTGTCTATTACTTCGATCTTAAATTGTAAACCCTAAAATGAGAAAACAGGAGAAGGGAATGGTGGAACGCTGACCACCCCCCCACCCCCATCCAGGAGAAAAGTAGGCCACGTCTCTCCGGGGAAATCCAACTCCCAAGAACCTTCAAAGTGCATTCTACTTTTGCCTCCCACCCCTGGCACAGTCCACATTACTAGGCAGCTGGAGGTTTTCCGCTTGCCCTCAACGCTGCGAGTTGGGGCTGTTCCCCTCACTTGGCGTCTTTGTTCCCGCCCTCCGGCCGGGAGAAGCAGGGCCCCTGCCTTGGGGAGATGGAAACGCGGCGTCCAGCCCACCGCCAGGCTTGCCAGCCGCAGTCAGACTCGCGTTTGCGCCTCTGCCTGGCACGGTTGGGCCGCCCTGGAGCGAGTCCACCGACAAGAACGCAGTGACTCCTGGCTCTGGCGGGCCGCCCTTTTCTGTCCCGCGGCCACCCTGTGAACGGCTCCTGTTTCAGTCCCGTGTGGTCCCCTGGAAACACCCTCTCCCGTCTCAATTAGCTCTAGGAAGCCCTCTGTTAGAGTTTCTTCCGCCTTAGGCATGTGCCAAAAAAGAAAAAAAAAGGTAGGGAAAGACACTTGAAAGAGGAGGGTTTTAACCGTCGTTCTGCGGGTCTCCGTTTCCAGGACCGCGCACTGCAATCCACCTTCTGAAATAAACATGTGCTGCAAAAAAGCACGGTCTGTTTCTGGGATTGATAAACACCAGGTCAAATTGCTGCCCTAATCTTGTCTGCACGCGCACTTTTAGGGCAAGGAAATGCCGGGAGGAAGTTTACAACTCACCAACTTCCAGCAGCTCCGGGTTTCTCTTCTGGGGCAGCGGGTTTTTTTGTGTTTTTTTTTTCCCCCTGGCTTGCCCGAGGTTCTGTTTGAAACACCCTACACCGGCTTCCCTATCCCCAGTCGTTTGGAAGTGTTCATCCTTTAATTTATGACCTTATTATTCTATTCGGGAGAGAGAGGTCAGTTGGGAAGCCAAATTCATGCAAATAAGAAGTGTGATAGAACAACGTATGCTTTGAAATTGGAAAGGGGGGGTGGAGGTGGGTCACGCCCTGTCCTCCTGGGAGGCAGCTGGAGTTTCTTGTTCTCTTGCCTCCCTTGAAATTATCATGGCTGCTCGTTTGCAGGTATTCCTGAGACATCACTGAGACTCCTCTAAATTTACATGATTTTTTTCAAAAGGGGGGGGATTCGACTGTCTCTAAAGATGAGAAAAGAACCTAGCAGCTATTGTCTGACCTCCTCAGTGCCTGATTGACTAGTAGAAAACGCATCTCCATGGGAACAGATAAATGTCTGCTTCTCAGGCTGTGCAACAGCCAGCCCAGCCCGCGGAGCCTCCCCGACCTAACACTTTATTTGGGCGGCTGGCTAAGCAGCCTCTCCCTTTTCATGTGCAGCCAAATTATCTGCCAGAATTTCTTTTCAAGTCTAGGGGAAGGGGAAAAAAGAGGGAGAGAGACTGAGAGAGAGAGGAGTTTCCTCTCTCCCACATCCCCTTTCTGCATGGCATTAATTACTGTATTTTCATCTGGGAGGGTGGGAAAAAAGGCACACTACGCTGGAACAGCGCGCAAAACTAGCAGGGTGTATCTGCTTGTAGTCTAGTAGCTGTTGGTGATTTGGTTTTTGGTTGTTTTTTTTTTTTTTTAAGGTAGGCCGGCCTGCTGCAGTCTTGGGGTAATGTGTGGGGTGGGGGCAGGGTGGGTAAGACAGAGCCCGGGAGGCAGAAGCTGGGATTGGCTGTTCGGGCGGTTTGTTTACGTGGTCAGTGGGGTGTTGGGCTGTGTGACCTTAGGCACAGGGACTGCAGCTCTGTTTTCAGAGAGTGATCTAAGATGTGGTGGCAAAGGGGAAGCGGCTGGAGAGTTTCAGGTATCGGCCTCCCCTCCCCCCCCAAAGCCCTCAACATCTGCCATTTTAGCCGCCTGATCCCTCCACCCTGTGCCCGCAGAATTCGGGAACAGCCCTCCGGAGAGCTGGGGCTTTCTCAGGGGTGATTCCAAACACTTCTGCTTCTGTTCCTGGTTAAAAATACCACCGGAAGCTGCTTTTTTTCTTAGGGGATGGCAACACTTGCCATCCAGTTTCTCCAGCAGAGGGAAAATAAATAAATAAACAAATGGAGGTGAAATGTACATCCACCCCCCCCCCCAACACACAGGGTTGAAATCTTAGGGAGGAAATCTCAGCCTGTTTGGTTCTAAAATTGGGCACAAGAATGTGGGTGGGTTCTTTATTTTATTGGAATCCATTCAGCCGGTCCTATTATTCTCTCCTTTGTCATTTAAGCTACTGGTGCCTTTGTCTCTCTCTCTCTTCTTCCTCAGCACCTCCACCCACCCACCCAACAAGTCTGAGCAGGAAACGCTTTTTCTTTTCTTTTTTTTTAAAGACCTGTGAACAGGATCCAGGTTAAAGAAACCTGAGTCTCAGTGCCAGCTCTTCCGTGGATGCGATCCCTAAATATCAAAACCCCAGTGGTCTTTATCTGGACCAGCTGCTCGTGATGTCGGCATGGAATGTGGCACATCAAGAGTGTGAACACTGCCCCTATTGTATCCCCACCGGCTGATTGAAGCCTGGATAATTGGCATGTAACCTTCCCTCTGAATAGTGCAGACAGATACGTGAATTAGCGGCACCTCTCCGACATATGCCATGCATTAGCTGAAGGGGCTTCCAATTCTCCAAACAGCTCCGCCAAGGATTACACAAGAATTAGGCTTTGGAACTTTATAACTTTGGGGGAAAATCAATAAATAATGGAAAGTGCTGGCTCTGAGCACGTGCCTCTGTGATATTACTCTGAGGCCGGCCCTGAGAGTGGTCCTCATGGATCATTGGGGAGTGGAAGGTTCAGCGGTTTGGAGTGTGTGTGTGTGTGTGTGTGTGTGTGTGTGTGTGTGTGTGGATGCCGAGTTTCCGGAGGAGACTGGCGAATCTGGGGAGTCTTTGTTTAGCTTCTGTGCTCACCAAGGTGTGTGAATAGCAGTGCACACTTGTTGTGTCCTGCTTGACTGTCTTGTAAAGGAATAGACCCTGAATGAGGGTCCCTGAAACACTAAGAAAAGCTCTTTAGAATTCTAAGTACTTGGTGTCACATCGATTCCTAAGACAGGAGGAAGTCCTGTGGGCTGAGAGGTGAGAGAAGACATTGCAGCCAAGCCGCCTGGGTTGAAGCCCAGCTCTGCCACATACCAGCTTGTGACCTGGGGCAACTTGTTCAACGTCTCCGAGCCTCAGTGTTGCTCGCTGAGAAGTGGGGAGAATAAGTACTAGGCTGTTGGGACTCTGTGAGGATTAAATAACTTGTATTTGTAAAATGTTCAGAATAGTACAATATAAGTATTTTTCCCTTTTTATTTAATGCTGAGAGTGTTTTTTTTTATTAAACTTGTTTTATTTTATGTTTTTCCTTCTCTCTCTCTCTCTCTTTCTCTTGATTTTTTAACCTCACCCAAGGACATTTTTTCATTGCTTTTAGAGAGAGAGGAAAGGAGAGAAAAAGAGAAACATTGACCTGGTTGCCTCCTGTATGTGCCCCGACCTGGGATCGAACCTGCAGCCTAGGTATGTGCCCTGACCAGGAATCAAACCTGCAACCTTTTGGTGTACAGGACAGCACTCCAGCCAATCAATCCACACCAGCCAGGGCACATTTTTATCTTTCGATTGCAGTTGACATTTGACATTGTTTATTAATTTCAGGTGTGCAGCACAGTGCTTAGACATTTGTATAATTTACACGGTGACCCCCGATAAGTCTAGTACCCCCTGGCGCTGTACGTAGTTATTACAATATTATTGACTTTACATCCCTGTGAGTCATTTGTAACTGAAAGTGTTTTTGAAACTGCAGGTCGTGGCCTACCGATAGGTGCTGAGAGAAATTAGTGTGTCCCAACACTTTTTTATAGAATGGAGTAAAACAGAATGGCCAGCATGACACGCAGGAAGGGTAAACATGAGATTTTTGCTATTTGTGTGTGTGTGTGTATGTGTGTGTGTTGCGTGTGTGCATGCTGGATCTCAGTGGAAAACTGTACTTCTTTTACTGGGGCAAGTGTTTAAAAATTGGGAAAAGCCTGCAGTCAAATCATTTAAAACCGGGAAATAATAGAAACATACCAATAGAAGATTGGTTCAATAAATTAACTCACATCCGGGGCTCGGGGGGACAGAAAACGGTAAAGGGGGGTCGAATCTATGGAGACAGGAGACTTACCTTTGAGCGGTGCGCACACTGTGATGTAAGGTGATGTGATAGAATCGCACACTTGAAACCTGTATAATCCCATTGACCACTGTCACCCCAATAAATAATTTTGAAAGATATAGCTAGACAGTGGTTTATCAAGTAGTCATGGATAAGAAAGAGGTCAATTTCCACGTGATGATTCGTCCTAAACACATATAAATAATCGTTCTGTGCAAATAAAAGACATGGCAGTGTGTATTTATTGCAACCCTATTAGGGACAGTCAGGGACCGACCCCCTAGCGGTCAACCACATATGGTGGTGGTCCCATAAGATTTGGGAGCTGAAAACTCCTATTGCCTAGTGATGACGTAGTCCTAACGTCACAGTGCAAAGGTCACAAAAAGCCAACGTGGCCTGGCGGAGACGGCAAAGCGCTTTAACTGGGTGTGGCTGAGGATGACGGGGCGGGGGTGGGGGTGGGGCCCTGGAGGTCGGTCCAGAGTAGCTGACTGATGGGGAGGTGTCGGTACTGGAACGGGAGCTCACAGCTGAAGAAGAGGCGAGAGGAGGGAAAGTACAGGAGAGAAAGAGGAACACCCTCCTCACACACACAGAAACCTCACAATGGAGGGCCAGGCGGAAGCTTTTGCTCAAACGAGCTCCTCGAGAAGTTTGGACCCCAGCACCGAAAGAGTGTCGTTAACACAGAGGAATGTTCATACGTTCATGGCGTGTTACCTGCTTACAAGCAAGTCTATGATGAAAGGAACGGAACCAGACCAAGCAGGGCGCCGTGGTCATGATCTCTGAAAAGAGCGGCTCCACCCTCCTCCAGCAGTGGCTCGGGCAGGTCCCCCGGGAGGGACCCCAGGAGCCCCAGGCAGTCATGGGGGTTCCCCTCATTTTCACCAACACCACTTATTCCCGTCACTTTTATTATAGCCGTCTTAATGGGTCTCATTGAATTTTTTTAATTTGCTCTCCAACACTCTGACAAATGGTCTCCTTTTCTTGTGTGTGGTTCTTCGTGTGAGCCCCCCTGGAGGCTGTAGTGCGCCCATGCACCTCCAGACATTGCCCTGTGCTTTCAAGAATTGCAGAGGCCTCTCGGGAAACCATCTCTGCATTATCTGGGGGTCCACGGGATCCAGGTGGAGATCAGCAGATCCTAGGTGTTTTTTTTTTGTTTTTTTTTTTTTTAATGGCTGGTTCAGACACAGTTATACAAAGACGAGGATTCCTGAGGCCCGGTGCCTCACTCAGGGGGACCGAGTTCGCCAAGCAGAGGGTGGGAGAACACTTGAGTTCTTGGGTTCCAGAATCGTCCTGTGGGTTCTTAGCTAGGTCTGGCCTTGGTTTGTGTGACTGTAGCTTATTTATTGAGCCAGTCCCTTATTGATGCCTCTAGGTTGTTTCCAAATTGTGTGAAACATTTACCCTCATTTAAACTCTAACAAGAGTTTAAACTCTAATACTCTTATTGTAATAAGTTACTCTTATTACTCTTATTGTAATAAGTTTTCTCCTCTATCTTAGGAGATAACAGGACCTCCCTGAAGTTGCTGGTGTTGAAAGCGTTACGTGAAATAAACATGGTGTCTCTGTACGTGGTGCCAATCAAATGACCATAGTGTAACCCTTCCCCTGACTTTCATGGTCGTTGTTCTCATAGCAGAGGCAGCCACTGGCCAAATGCAAATATGTTCTCCTTGGCCCACAGAGTGCTTTATAAATGGAAAAACTTCTTCTTTTAAAATGTGTTTTCATCTTCCACTGACAATTGGAGGCTCTGGCAACTCTAAGATCCTATTTTAAATGACACAAGGCAGATAGAGCTGAGTAGTTCTAGCTTAGTGTTCTCTCCTTTGCTGCAGTCACCACCCATCCCTATTGCCTTAGACTTCACCCACTTCACTCACCTCTTTACTTTGTTGGCCACTGAGCTTGCCGGTCAGGATCCCAGCAAAACACAGTTACCTTCCTGAAATAGAGTAGGCAGCTAAGGAGAGCTGAACAAAGGGAGGATCTCAGAGAGGTGAGGCTGGTTAAGAGAGAGAACAAGAGGTGGTGAATCCCCTGGGGCTGGCCACAGCAGCAGGGAGCCATAGCCACAGGGACAGAGCAAACAAAGGGCGGGTGTGGTTGCCAGAACCTGGAGGACAGTTGTGGGAGAAAGTCACCAGATAAGCAAAAAGAAACCCCCGCCTCACTTTCCTCCTCCTGAAACCAGAGAGGCTGTTGTAGGTCTACAAAGAGCAGCCACACAGCAGGGAGGGGCTGGGAGGGTGGACCGAGCGGGAGAAATGGACAGCAGTGGTTAACATATCGCCTTTGATTTTTAAATTCTTCTTCCTCATTATTATTGGCTAATGATAACATAACTTTTTAAACGCCCTCTTCACGTTCATATTTTAGATCCCAGCTTCTACCCAACAACGTAGAACTAAACCCCATCTTGGTTTCTCCCCAGCGTATCCCATTCGTATTTCCACCATCCACTCAGTACTACCTTCGTATTTAAGAGTTTCCCAAAAAAAAAAAAGAGTTTCCCAGGTTGCCTCTGCCCACTGAAGACAGGAACTGTCCCACTCATCTTGGAACTCCCAGAACCTAATACTCCGCCAGATGTACAGCAACTATTGGCAGCCCGGAGACTGTGGGTGGATTTCCATGTATTGTTCTAGGAATGAAGCGGAGACCTGAAAAGTGAGGGGTAGCAGAGAAATGCCGTCACCGGCTGTTCTTACCTACATCCTTATTTCAAAGAAGTGAATGGTCATTCACCGGGTCAACAAAGTAATAACAGTAACAATAATATTACCTGGGGTTTTTTTTTTAGCATTTATACATGCACAGAAAGAAGCCTTTCTTTTAAAAGATTTTATTTATTTATTTTAGAGTGAGGAGGGAGGGAGAGAAACATCGATATGGGGTTGCCTTTTGCACACCCCCCAACTGGGGACCAGGCCTGCAACCCAGACATGTGCCCTGACTGGAAATCGAACTGGCAACCCTTTGATTTGCAAACTGGTACTCTATCCACTGAGCCACACCATCCAGGGCAGAATTAAGTCTTTCAACAGTACCCTAAATCGTATTATATTATTATCCCTGTTGTGCAGGGGAGAAAACTGAGGCACAGAGAGACAAATGACTAGAGCTGATGGACTCAGAGTCTTTCATTATAAATGTGCTTCTTCATAGTTAACATAACCTTCCCTTCCTATTATGTCGGGTATTTGTAAGCTGAGCTATACGTCTGTTATCCTTATCAACATGTATCAGAATTTTGGTTATGCAGCAAGTAGAGACGTGACTTAAACAGTGACTTAAGCATAGAAGGACTCTTCCTCCTATAGAATAAGTCCAGAGGTCAGCTACTGGTGGCTCTGCTTCATTGGCTCAAGGATTGTAAAAGCTAATGTTTCTGACACGGTCTTGGACTTGCCCTCCTGGTTACAAAATGGCCACTTGAGCTCCAGCCAACATTCCCATGTTCCAGGCAGAAAGAGAGAGGGAGAGAGAAAAAGCAAACGAGGCCCTGCTGTACTAGATAAGGCCTCTTTACAGAGCAGTCCCAGATGTTTCATCTATATTTTCTGCTTTCACTTCAAAAATCACATCTACTGGCAAGAGGGACTAGGGTATTGGTATAACATAGGATAGGATACTGCCGTTCTCAAAGGAGAGGAGAGAATGGGTAGTGGAGAGGTCATTAACATCCTCTGCCACACCTCAAGTGTCTGTGTATCTCTGTCTATTCATAGCCGTATCTTTAAATATGTAGGCTTCACTCCGGGGGTTGACAACTAGGTCCACTGCCCAGGCTTGTAAATAAAGCTTTATTGGAACACAGCCACACAGTTTTGCTTTCCTGGTGTCTGCGGCTACCTTCACACCACCAGGGCCGACTCAGAAGCCATCTGGCCCACGAAGCCTAAAATAGCTATTATCAGTCCCTTCACAGCAAACATTTGCCAAACGTTTTTACCGTCTCTCTTTCGATCTTTGGAAAAACATTGCACCTCACTGGGAGTCATTTGCTGAGCTGAGAACAGGCCCACATATAAGCAGTAGAGCCAAGGTGCAGCGCTCAGTCACAATCTCCGGTCCCCTTTGTCATCCCAGCGGTGGCTGCCGTGAACAAAGACCATCCCAGGCACATCCGGGATGGAAGAGGCATCTCCGTTGACTCGGGCCAAGGTCGGAGTCACACGATGTTGTCTTCCAGCATCCCTTGCAATCATGGCAGTGATTTTCCCTGAACAATAAACACCCTGGTTGCCTCCAGATGCCCACAGACGTTCCGGGAGACTCACACACGGGAACAATCTAAAATCAGCCCGCTTTGTGCACCGTGGAAATGGTCTCATTCACAGGCAACTTCGTGTTTGTTGAGATAATTACAAGTTTGGTAAGTGCAAATTATCCGAGGAATAATTTCTGTGAGGAATTACACACAAGTCGAGGGTATTAGTGGAAGAATATTTTACAGCACATCTCTATAGATCGAGACAAATCAAAAATACTTAGGTACCTATAGGCACATAAAGATCTGTGTGCCCTTTCTTTGTATTCAGTTCTCAACACAGGGCAGACATTTTTTTTTGCAATGATTTGCACCTGAATAACTCATAATTCAAAACATTTCTGTTACTTGGGGTAGTGAACACATGATACAATGTACAGAGGATGTACTATAGAACTGTATGCCTGAAACCTGTATCATTTTATTAACCAGTGTCACCCCAATAAATTCAATTTTTGTAAAGAATATAAAGGGCAGTAGGTTGTAAGGTCAGTTGGAAACATTTATTGACAAGGGAGTACTTTCCCCTGACTAAGGGTTCAGTGCTGTATCTGCTGTTGCCGAAATAGCCACATAATCTCAGGGACATCCCATAAGAAACAGTCATTTCTTATGTTTTTTTTTTTTAAAGGCCTTTTATATGGTTTGTGAAGTCCAGTTTTTCATTTCACTGGGAAAGACTTCATTTCCTCACGAGCTTTGCCATAGATCACTGTCTGGGTTATTCGAGGGCCTGTGCCGCGAGGCTGGGGAGGGGACTGTCAACAAAGCTATATTGATAATTAGCAATCATAATAAAAGTATAGCACCTACCAGGTTTTGAGAATGTTCTGTTTCACATGGGTTGTCAAGTTTCATTCTGCAATGGCCTTATGAGATAAAGCTGTGATTCTGCACACGTTCCAGAAAGGAACCTGAGGTCCGCAGGGGTGACATGGTTCTGCATTCCCACAGCTAGTAAACAGCAGAGCGTCTGGAGCTATGTCCAAAACAAACACTCTGGGACCTGCGATAGCAGCTTCTCCAGGAGGAGAGAGTTGGCCTCCCGGGAGACTTCTGGCAACGCCCAGAGACATTTTGATTGTCACAACTGGGGGAGCAGGGCTTGAGGCTTCCAGGGAGTATAGGCCAGGGGTGCTGTGGAACACCCTAGGGTGCACGGGGCTAACCCCCACAGCCAAGACTTTTCCAGCCCCGGATGTCACAGTGCCGTGATCAACACTTCTAGGAATGCGCAGATGACAGGTGGGATGATCCAGAAAGCATTCCTGACCGATTTTGGTGTCCTTTGTTTTCCTGGGATCCATAGCTTCAAATTAAATGCAGTGTGATCGACATTATGAAAATGTGAACTATAGGAACCGATAAAATACTAAAACTGACAAAATTGCATAAGTTGTGCATTTCCTCTCAAATCACAAATTTGTCAAGAAGTGATTTTGGAGCCAGCAGGTTGAGTGAACTCTAAACTGTAAATGGTATAGCCACGCCAGCTCCAGTGAGTTGGCAAACAGAAATGTTTTTTATTTATTGAGTTTACTGGGGTGACATCGGTAATAAAATTGTATAAGTTTCGGTATACAGTTCTATAACACATCATCTGGATATTGTATTATGTGTTCACCACCCCAAGTCAAGTTGAAAAGGTTCCTTTTTAAGTTTTTTAAATGGTTATTGATTTTAGAGAGAGAGAGGAAGAGACAGAGAGAAAGGGACACATCGATCTGAGAGAGAAACATCAATTGGTTGCCTTCCACACACACCCCAACCTGGGACGGAACCCGCAGCCTAAGTGTGTGTCCCGACCGGGAATCAGACCCACAGCGTTTTGGTACACGGGACGGCGCTCCAACCGACTGAGCCACACTGGCCAGGGCAAGCTGGAAGATTTTTTAAGAACATTTTAAGAAGCTAAGAAGCCAACGAGTCCTCTTCTCTACCGGCAGACAGAAGCAAAGGGTAGGGAAACATCTCTCTTCAAGGCCACTTCAGCCTGGAGACGAATGGGAGAGATGTAAGCGGAACACACAGCCCCTTCTCTGGACCCCAGAATGATGGGCGAGTGGTCTGACTGCTGCTGATGCCACCACGTGGGGCTGTCCTGGTGCCTTGGCAGAATGACCATGTTGGCTCTTGGAAGAAAGAACCAGGCAGATGGCTACCAGCCCCGATCATTTTCAAGTCATTTCTCCAGGGTGACTCCACTGGTACCATTGCCCCTCCATGCAGGGCAGTCTAGGGAGACCGGGTGAGCTTCCAGAAGCATGCCGCCCCAGAACGCGGCATTTCCAAAACAAAATGCTGGTGCTCAGAATATGTTCTGTCACCTCTCAAGTCCTCAATGGGAGCGTTCAGCTGAGAGTTGCTTTTCTGTTTCTCAAAAATGTACCCATAGCTCCTAGGAATTTACTCTGCAACTGTAAACTGGTGTGTACGGAGAGTCAACACAGCACAGTTTGGAAGGGCAGAGGCACGGCAAGGTCTTAAATGCTTGTCAGGGTAGACTGGTATATAAATCAATTACACGGAATACTATGCAGCAATAAAAAAGGAATAAGGAAGTACTGCACAGATACGAAGCAATGTCCACAATACAACCAGAGCCAGAAATAGGCGAGGACATGCACAGCACAAAGCTTGGGTGCAGAGTCATAGAATAATTCTGTAATATGAGAAACTCGTAACATAGGCTTCCTACCAGGAAGAGAAGGGGGTCCTTGAGACAGGGTTTACAAAGAGATTCAACCTTATGAACTTGGTATCATGGCAAGTTGTTATTTTTTTTAATAAATAGGTACTTAAAGTTTAAATAATATACTCCTAAAGTAAAATGTACAATTATCATAATATTGAGGTGTCTCCATAGGAGATGGGGAACAGTCTAACTGGTACTGTGTTCTTTTATCCCCTTTGGCATTTTTATATTGAAATAATTTGAGATGTGCAAAAGCGCTGTAGAGATAGTACCAAGAGTAGCCTTCGCCCCCCCTTCTTCTGTTAGTAACACCTCACAGAACCACAGTCCATTTACTGAAACAGACCTGTGTCATTGGTCCCATGCGGTGCACTAAAAGATACATATTATTCGGATCCCACCAGCTTTTCACCTGGTGTGATCTCTCCTTCCCTGGATCTGACCCATCATTCCTGCCTGGGGGGAGGGACAGGGGTCTTTCCCAGGCCCTTGGCCCAGCTGGGAGCTTGTCCACGGTTTGGCCCCAACTTCCAGGAAGCTCTCCAGAGATGCCTTCTGTGTCCACCCTGTCGAAACTGGTCATCCTCCCACCCGAGTTCCATATTAATTGGTTTCCAGCCCTTTTTAGTGCCGTGGCCGTGTGATGGGTACCAGTCTCTGCTTGGGATCGTGTTTCTAAATGCAGACTGTCAAAGAAGTAAGACTACAAAGGGAGCCAAGTATATGGAAATACAATTACCAAAACATTTAAAACACATTTGTTCAGAGCTTATGACAAAATAACACAGTTAAAATATAGGGGGGGAGGGTGTAAGAGTACAGATGTTGTTTGGGCCCCATCTAAGTTCACAGATCTCCTCAGTCTGTTCTTGGGGAGCAGTCTATGCATCCCAAGTTAAGAATCCCTCTACATTGAACTAATCACCTTGTCTCATTTTTCTTCTTAGTATGTATGACTCACAAATTATCTGATTAATTATGTTAAATCCTGAGGGATTTGAGGACTAGTTCAAGTTCACACAGCTTGTTGGGGAGCAGGTGGATGGATGGTTTCTTTCTAACTAGTAGGAATGCTGCCAGGTTATATGTCTTTGAGTTGGCAAAGAACATTCCTTCGTCCCCTTTGACCTTGAACAAGATGAGTGGCTGAGTAATGGGGCCCGTCACCCACTTCCCATGTCCAGCCACTCCCCGGGGCTTGCTGCTTCTCTGGGTGCGTGAAGGAGGCAGGCTGCCGGTCCACTGGCTGCAGCAGGTGCGGACAGAAGCCCCTGAGGATCTTTGTGAAACCTTGGGAACGGGAAAGAGGAGACACAGAGAGAGAGAGCGGGAGAGAAGGGAAGTCCCACAAATGCGTACTATCAGGAATAAAGCAGGCAGTCAGCCGAGCCAGCAGACACCAAGAGGTGGCAGGCAGATGAGGTCGGTTTGTTTGGAAATGAGACTGTCGCGTGCCCCATGCTGTCCTCACTGGAGCCTTACTCACGGTTGTTAGCAATTGTGAGTCACAGCTGGCTCTGGACCTTTGGGATCAAAGCTGTGTGTCAAGGGCACGGCTGAGTCAGCGACTTGCCCCCTGGGTTTATTCAAGATGCTCAAGACTCGAAAGCTTGGCTCAGGCCACTGGCTGCAGATGCGCTCGTCCTAGGTTTTGTCCCGACGACTCTGGGGCAGGGGTCCCCACCTTCCCTACCCACCTTACAGACGTGTTTCCTAAACTAAGTTGGTCCCCCAGCTGTGGTCCAGGTGAAGAGGAGACAGGCAGAGCTAAGGCAGCCACTTGTCTGCAACCATACAAGTTTTTATTGAGCACCTATTGTGTGCCAGGTGCTGTTCTAAACACTGGAACGCAGCCAAGGCCGATCCCTGCTCTCCTGAAAGTCAGTGGTGGTCCCCAGAGAGAGGTAATAAACAGATGGATAACTAAGGGATAAAATGGTGATAACTCTTATGGGAAAAACAAAGCATGTCAGGCTGGGCAGGGATCGAAGTGAACTCTTTCCGATAGAGGGAACGGGAAAGATCTCTAGGAGAAAGGAGGTTTGAAGTTTTCCCGGAACACATACCCTTGGTGTTTGGAGTGAGAATGGAGCCTAGGATGCTGACTCTTGAAAGGGGAGGTAACTCACACAGATATCTGTGCACCCGTTAAAACAGAGAGAGGTGCTCTGCCTCCGTCTTGCCTGAGCCTGCTGTATTCTTGCATAGAGACATTCTAATCATTACAGGAATTCGGCTTGCGGCTCAAGTGGTTCCCAAAACAGCCCCAAGCCAGCCTCTCCCAAGGGCACTAGGGAAGTGTGCGCAAACATGATGATTGTTTATCAAAGATTTCAGGGCACCTCCAAGCCAGACGTAGAGCAGCTCCGGTCCATAGACCAGAAACCAAGTTCTGGAGATTTCAAGGTCTTCCTCAGATTCCTGCTGGTGCCCAGATGTCTGCGGCCCATCGGCCACCTTGTGCCCCTCCCATTTTCCACTCCCGTGACAGAAAAGAAGCCTAAACTCTATGCTTTCGGAAGATGGATTTGAGGATCACGAGGTCCCCCATCTTCTCGGTTGGCTCTTTCTCAATTAACACACCTCTCCTTACTCCAGACCCCGACATAGTGAGTTTTGGTCTTTTGAAGCATCAGACACATGGACTGTGTACCAGTGACACCAGGTCACAGCAGCAGTTGTCCACAGTAGCCAAAAGATATAAACAGCCCGAATGCCCATTGACGGATGGTGGATAAACACAATGTGGTCTATACACATAACAATGTGATTCAGCCTCCAAAAGGAATAAAGTCCCGACAGATGCCGTGTGAAGAAACACTGAATCCTGGCTAAGTGAAATAAACCGGATTTTTTTTAGAAAGGACAAGTAGTGTGTGCTTCCATTTATGTAAGGTACCTAAAAGAGCCAAACTCACGAAGACAGAAAGTAGAACGGCGGTTGCCGAGAGCGGGGGGAGGGGAGCGTGGGGAGTTGGCGTTTACAGTGTCTGGTTTGGGAGGATGACGAAGTTCTAGACCAGGGTGGTGATGATGGTCGCCCAACACCGCAAATGACTTAATAACACTGAACTATACACCTGAAGGGGCTAAAATGCTAAGTTTCATGTTCTGCATATTTTGCTACACTTGAAAAAATTAGCTAGTGGGAAAAAGGTAGGTGGAGGAGGGGAAGAAGGCAGGGCTAGAAACCCATTTATTGAATGACCATCGTCCTGTTAAGCCCTCAATATATATTTCTGAATTAATCTTTACAACATCCTTAAACATTAGATACGATCCCAATTGACAGGCAAACAAACGACACCCCGAACTATGACGTGCCTTTCTCCGTGGTGACAGAGCTATGATCCAACCCACATCCCTCCCTCTCTGCCCACACTATTAACCTGCCACCTTAACCCACAGGACAGCAGAACCTCATTTGTTTAAACTGTTAGCAAAAACCATCCATCTCTTACACAACTTTTAAAACCATTGGCTGCTGAATCAACCCATAATGGTACTGGGTTTAAAGGGGGCTCAACGGGGAAGGGTGAATCCGTGAAAAAGACGAGTCCACTAGAATTCTGAAAGTGCACTGTTTGTCCAATAATGACCGTTTTCATTTTAAAAATAATTCATGTCACTCATTCCACTCAAAGCAAATCTGGGTGCTTTTCTGGGCACTGGAGGGCGTTAAAGAGATAAGCTGATAATAGTAAAATAAGGAGAGAAATCAATAGTGAAGATTCTGTGTCAAAAGCACTGTGGAAACGGTACACAGAGACTGTTCAGGATGCCCCCGGAGTCCAGAGGGCCTCAGAGCAGGAGCTGGGTTGTGCTTCTTTGTCCTAAGAAATCAGAAAGTTCTTCCTTAAATTCAAACTAGAAGAGCTAAGAAGCCCTTGACTTGCAGTTTCGGACCAATTTTCACTTCCCCACCCACCTTCCTTCCCACTGGTCAGTTCCCACTGGAAACATCCACATTTGGAGAACAGAAATACCCGTGACGAGTCGTTGGAATGACATAAACATGACAAGCACATTTTGTTAAAATGACACCAAGCCCGAAAGGACATGTGACAATTATTTCTATGTGAGATTGATGCCACAGCAGGGAGGCTCTCGTGAAATGCTTTTTGTTAATATTAATATATATTATATATCAATATATTATATATCAATATATTATATATTAATGTTTAGATATCATGTGTTGATATTAATATATTAATATTAATGTATTGTATATTATAGTAATATAATGTATTATATTGATATTAATATATATTTGATTTCTCAGGATGCTTACCTTCTGGATTGGTAGGGGGGCTGAGCCTTCCTGTTAACTTTGGAGCAATTTAAGTAAATTCTGGTACTCGGAATTAGCAGAGCCTCCGGAATTTTGTGTTGGAGACAGCGATAAGGGGTGTAGCCAAAAGTCACTTCTAACTTCCTCCAAGAAAGAATGAGATGTCACTGTTTGAAGAGATTAGGGTTTTTAAAAAGGTCTTGAGTCAAAGGGTCGTTTGAGTCGGGGATATCCCCTGAGCCCTGCGCCCTGGCTCCAGAGAGCGGGCCCGAATGACCCTTCCCGGCTCGCCCTTTAGCGACATCTCATTGGACGTCCGAAGTCAGGCGTGCTGGGCGCATCTGCACCCAGGCCTGGCCACACGCCATCACGGCCCTTCCCCCACCCCCGCCGGCCACTGCCCGCGCGCCACCGGTCTGACTGCTACATAGTTGTTCTGTTAGCAAGTGTCTGCTTATCCCCGGATGCTGAACTGGGTTGTTTCTCCTTCAGGGTCCGGAGCCCTTTTGCCTGGTTTAAGAATGCACGGGTACCGTGTGCAGAAAAGCTCACTTAGAAAGGGGAATTTGTAGAGGAAGCCATTTCTCCTTCTGGCAAGAAACCTCCTCTGGGCTCCGGGATCCAATATCGCACAAGCATGTCCCTGCAGCCGACCTTCTGAACAGGGGAGAACATACCACCACCGAGGGGTTTGGAGGAAAATCAGAAATTGCTTCTCAGAAGTGATAGAGGGGAGCTTCCCATGGAGAACCAAAGCACAGGGCAAAACACTGAGTATCAAGGCGGGGCGGACTTCTTTTCGTTTCCGAGGAATTGCACGGGCCACGTGCTCTGGTTCCGTGGATTCTGAGGACGTGCCGCCCTAGCGCTAAATAGAAGGTTTAAGATTCCTGGAATATTTTGAATTTCCTAAAGAACTGAATGACCGAGTTTTCACCCAAGGGATGGCAAGGGGCGCGGGGCGGGGGGGGGGGTGGGGGGTGGGTGTGAAATCCAATGTGGTGTTTTCAGCCACCGAGGACCTTACCTACGTACAAAGTGAGGTCTCGGGGAAAAAAATCGATTTACGAATCGTGATCAAGCCAAAAAGTTTGAAATTCAAGGAAACAGAGAGGAGAGGTATCCATGCGGCCTGTCCAGTATGGGTCAAGGCACAACTCTACTGGGTGTTGAGATGTTCATATCCTCAACCAGGAAAACAAGGAGATACCCCAAGAAAGAGACTAATTTTCCCTGACTGTCAAGCATGGCTTGAACACACTGTTTCAAATTCTTGGGAAACTTAAGAGGACCTCTGAAAGGAAAGACTTGCTTTAGAAGCAACTCCGAAACCGTATTCGTCTCAGTGTCTCTTTCCGGAATGCTTAACCAGCAGAGTTGTAGATGGAATGCCTGATAGGAAAGAGGACAGCCTAGTTGGGGTTGAACACCTACCCTGAGCCAGACTGTGAGATTCAGATGTTTTGGGGGTGGTTTTTTTTTTTTTTCTTTGTCTACTTCTTTTCCTCCTTTTGGGAAAACTGTTCCTTCCTCAAAAAGCTCAACACAGAGTCATCACAAGACCCAGCAATTCCACTTCTAGGTGGAACCCCCCCACCCCCACCCCCCAAAAATGAACAGGAACTCAAACAGAAACCTGCACAGCCGTGTTCAGTGCCACACTATTGACAAGGGCCACCAAAAGTATAAACAACAGTGTCCACTGATATACAAAGAGGCGCAGTAGGATCTATGCACCCAGGGATGTTTGTTATTCAGCCTTTAAAGGAATGACGTTCTGATCCCTGAAACGTGTCAGTGAATGAGAGGCACCAGACCCCAAAACACCAAAACGGTGCAATTCCACTTAGGGGAAGAGTCTGGACTCGTCAAATGCACAGAAACAGAAAGTAGAACAGAAGTTACCAGGAGCTGGGGGAATGAGGAGCCGTTGCTCAACGGGTGCAGAGTTTCTCACTGGGGTGATGAAAAGTTTTGGAAAGAGTAGCGGTGGTTGCCCAATCTTGTGCATATAATTAGTGTGACTGCATTGTGCACTTTGAAATGGTTTAAGTGGCTAAGTTAATGTTACATATTTTTTACCATGATAAAAATGTACTTTTAAAAAGACACTCATGAAAGCACAGGTGGGACCCATGAGATGGCCCTATTTCATCTGGTTCCCACTCATTTCTGGCTCTGTGAGTCTTCAAGCTTCGCTACCGTGTGGTTATTGTCTGGTATTCTCTCCACACATGGGCTCTTCAGTCAAGCAACTAAGCTTCTGGGGAATTAGACACCCAGTGCTGGGTTTGAGTGAACTGAATGGCACCTGCTTGGAAAGCTGTGGCACGGACAATCCCCTAGGACAGGCAGTCCTGCTGGGTGAGCCCCGGAGACGAGGGGAAGAAGTTGCAGGTGTACAGCGGAACAGGCAGCTAGGGGTCGTGCCTGAGAACCTGGTCTCTGGGACAGGCTGCCTGGCTCTGTGACCTTAGACAAGTGTCTTAACCTCTCTGGGCCTCCCCCTCCTTATCTCCAGGGAGGTCACCCATACGCACTAGCTCACAGAGCTGTTTGGAGGCTCAAATGAGCTGCTTGTAAACACTGTCTGGCCCATCATCGGAGGTCATTTTTTCAGTAACATATCCTATTCATAAGCCAATCCTTTGGCTTAGAATTATTTGGAGATTATTTAAATAGTATAATGATAATATGATATTTCCACTATTACCTTTATGTAATGGTAAAATGTGGAATACTATTCAGCGATGCCAAGAAATGAACTGTTGATACACGCCACGACTTGGATGGGTCTGAAGAACATTATGTTGAATAAAAAAAAGTCTCAGAAGGTCACCACTATGTGGGTGCATTTATGTGACTTTCTTGAAATGACAAAATTTTGAAGAGGAAGAATGGGTTCACGGTGGCCAGGGGTCAGGATGGGGAGGTGGAGAGCACTGGGGATGGGTAACGGGGTGGTCATTGAGATCTTTGTGCTGATGGAACCGTCCTGTGTCTTGACTGTGGCGCTGGTTACACCGGTGACAAACTGGCACCGAACTCCACACGCACGCACTGGACCACTGTCAACTATCTGGCTTTACCGGTGTCCCAGAGCTGTGTCAGATGTCAGTAACCACGGGGAGTGGGGGAAGGTAGGAGGGTATATGGGGCCTCTGCTATCTTTGCAACTTCCTTTAAAGTTCTAGTTATTTCCAAAGAAAACATTTAAAAAGAGCAATTTTAGGTACGCAGTAGAGCAACTGAGAACATGGACAAACGTGCTGACTGAAGAGTCGCTTTTAAAATGATTGCATTTCCAGTGTTTGACTCTGAGCATCCCAAGTGCCATAAAGAAAAGAAATCTGGGAGGAAATAGGATGATTTCTTGGGGGGGCCGGGGGATGCAGGGAGACTTTATTTTTGCAGATGCCAAATTCTAAAGATCCTTTCTCTAAAATTGGGGTTCTAATGGGAAAATATTCTGAAAAGCAATTTCTGCGTGGGCTTTTTATACCCCATTCTTGAGGTGATTCTCAACGTGTGAGGAAGAGGAGCTACACGTCATTGGGCACCTACTAGATGCCAGGGGGTTGCCTGGGTTACATCCCTTCATGACCCCCATTTAATGCACGAGCAAATGGGGGGCTTGGGGAGCTCCCTATTACCCAGAGACAAATGAGAAGGCAGGTGCCTGCTCAGCTCCAAAGCCCACTCCTCTTCACTTCCCTCTCTTCACCTCATCCTTGACCACAGTGGCAGTTATCAGGATCTTCATCTTGGGCCAAAATTCTATAATTTGACAAGCCTGGTTTGTCAAACTTCAGTGTAAAATAAATCAACGCCCCTGGGCAAAATGCAAATTCCTGGGCCAAATACCAGTGAATCCCTGACTATGAGTCTGAAGGGGACCAGGTATCACCTGTGACAGGTGCTTCGGGTTCATGAATGTTGTCATTCTTAGTCCGCCCTTGAGGACAAGAGCGCTACCTCCAGAATATTCTGGAGCACGCCAACATTGAGGGCACTCTGCTAGGGTAGCCAATGATCCCAGTGTGCCCAGGGGGTTCCCAGGACATGGAAACTTCTCGGTGTTAAACCTGGGAAAGTCCCCAACCCGTCAGAACCAGCTGGTCACCCTGTCAGTTCACCAGGTGCCTGGCGGTCCGGGATTGCTCCCTTCAGGGCAGAAATGCTGCCGGTCCCCCAGACTGCAGTCTGGTCACTTCCCCACGCACAGCCGGTGAACACCCCACCCAGGAGTCCCACCTCAGCACTTGCTCCAGGCCCGCCAGGGCCGGAGGAAGAGCCGCCTAGAGCCGGAGGGCATTTCCCGTCAAACTCACAAGAAAGAACTGACTCAGCTCAGGGGTTCTATACTCCAGTACCACTGAAGTTAAGAACGCAGGCCCTGGTGTCTAATGAGATCCAGGTTCAAACCTCAGTCCTCTGCTCCCTTGGTAAACTACCAGCCTCAGGGAAGGTATTCAGCTTCTCTCAGCTCCAGCTTCTTCATCTGTGAGATGATTGAATCCTCCCATCCTTTTGTTGTTGCTGTTTGGTTTCTACTTTGTCAATTTTACATTTAGTCATTCCTTTCTTTTATTCTTTTGGAAGTTATTTCTTTCCAAGTTTCTTGAGTGAAAATGCTTACCAATCTTTTCCTTTTCTGGTAAATATAAGGGACAGTTGGATTTGCCCAGGTTGGATCAAGTCTCGCCCCTGTTACATTCAACAGGAGTTGGAAGGGCAGGGTCCCGGTTCAAGCCAGTGGGTGACTGGAGACCCATTGCGTGGAGGGGGAGGGGAGAAGGCAGTTACGGAGTCCTTGTGAGCTAGCAGCTTTTGCTCACAAGTGCATCACGGACCCTGGGCTTCCCAGACCTCACTCACTCGCATGCCACGTTCATAACAGGAGGAAAGGTGCCAACTGCCTGGGCACCTGCCACGGCTTTACCACTTCCGAGCAGTGTGACCCTGAGCAAGTAACTAAGCTTTTTTGTGCCTCGGTGTCCCCCTCAAGGACAAGGATAGTGAGTATTGGTTGAATGAAGCTGATTGGCATAAAAGTCTTAAAGCGGTGACTGGCACATTGTAAAGAGACCAAACACCACTTAACTATTATTCTGCTAAGAGCCTTCATTGTTCTTAAACTCCTTTGTGGGCCATACAAGATTATTACCATCATTTATTTTTACAACATTTGTTCTATTTTAAATACATTTTTGAAAGGATATTCTGAATATTGGCTATAAATGTAAAATTGATATCATATTTCATAAATATAAGGCAACCACTTTTAAAAATACATGCCCAAAAAGCTCAGTTCTCATTCCAGCCATACAGCATTGCCCCTCCCCCTGTCCTCCCCCTCCCCCACTCCCTCTTTTCCAAATGGAGATTTCAGAGTATTTGAGAGGTGCTAAAGGACACATCAGCGTCACACCTCCACGTTCTTCTCTGAGCAATCACAGGGTGGACCGGACCAGGAGAAGGCACTGTGTCCCCACTTTGGGATTCCCTGTGATCAATGCCTTGTCCTCGCACCGTGAAAATCCTCCCCCCGACCACAGACAGGGAATCACTTTGTTATCCTCGACTCTCCATTCCCGTTGCAACAATCAGGTTTTTGTCTGGCAGGGACCCCACTCCCTTCGCCAGCCCCGGCCAGCCTTCTCTAACAGCCCAGCGTCTCGCTCTTGGACATGCATGTCACTGGCGGAGCCGAGCGGCCCCCCGGAGCCCATGCACCATTGTGACAGGGCATAGATTCTCTGCACAACAGTGTGGCGGTTCCACAAAAGGATGTACACAGAGTCACCGTGTGACCTGGCAGTTCCCCTCCTGGGTGTACACTCCAGATAACTAAAAGCATATATTTATAACAGACAAAAAAACATAAATGGAAATAACCCTCATGCTCCTCAGGGGCTGAATGGATAAACAAAGTGGAATATTTGGCAATAAAAAGGGGAAAACTAGTGCTGCATGCTGCAACCCGGAGGAGCTGGAGAACATTATGCCAAGTAAAAGAAGCCAGTCACGAAGGAACACATGTTGTGTGATTTGTCTCTGAAATGTGCAGAATCGGCACATCCCTAGAAACAAAATCAGATCAGTGATTTCCTAGGACTGGAGGGACGTGAGATTATGGGGAAAGAGGAAATGAGGGCTAATGAGTAACAGGGATTTTTCGGGGGCTGGAAATGTTCTGGAAAATGATAGTGGTGAAGGTGACACAACTCTGGTTATACTAAAAACTGCTAACTGGGTGCTTTGAAGAGGTGAGCTGTGTGGCGTATGAATTGTATCTCAGTAACGCTGTCTAAAAATAGTTCTCTTATGCCTTGGGAGGAGGCGGATGACCAGTGCCACGCCACACTAGAATGTGTAAGTAATTGCTTCGCTGCCAAACCTACTGACTCACGAGCTAAGCTGCCAATCACCACGTGGTGCGTTTTGTTTGAGTTGCTCGGACTCTGCCTGGAGCAACAGATTTGCATATGTTAGAAAACTGCTAGGAGAATGGTCACCTTGAGGCTCCCAAACCAGCCTTTGGCAGTCCCAGGGGGGAAGGCCAGCCCGTTCAATTAATCGATTTCAGACAAACACTGTTTAAGCACCTACTAAGTGCCAAGCAGTGAAGGAGACGCAACAGGTCATGCATAACCCTCATGGAGCTGAGACCCAAGTGAGAGAGACAGCCCCAAACCAGCTAACTCGCTCAGCTGCTAAGAGAATTTCAGGAAATGAAAGCCGTGCCCCTACAGTAATAAAATGGTATCATGGGAGAGAGGGCCTGAGAGGTAGGGGGTCATTTTCAAATGAGATTCCACTTAAACCCAGACTTGAATGGGGAGAAACCAGCCATGGGAAACTTGAAGGAAAGCATGTTCCTGGGAGAGGGAACAGCCATCGCAAAGGCCCTGCGGCAGGGTCAGGCTTGCTCGGGAACCGAATGGAACCGAAGCGGGTGTGGTTCGATCCTGGAGAGTTAGGGGAGAGAGGGAAGAGGCGATAAGACGCTTGGATTTGGTTTCAGGTCAGACTGGGAAGCTGCCGTAGAAGGTCTGAAGACGGAGTGGCGTGGTCTGACCCCCTTTTGGTTTGGGTCTCTGTGCTGCCGTCATGGGTCATGGGACGATGGACGGAGTGAAGCAGAGGGACCAGTTAGAGACGATGGCTGTCATTTGTCCTGTTCTGTGTTGTCCTCCTCTCATAAACAGGGCGAAGGGCCTCTCTTTGTTGTTGAAATGGCCCGATATTGACCAGCCTAATTTGTTGGGATTAAAAGGGCAAGAGGTAAACTGAAATGCCCGTGGGCCTCTATGCTTTAAATTCATCTGTGCCTGTAAGTGGGTTCTGAATCGTGTCAAGAGTAAGTGCTTTTTGCCGGTGGGTGGAATTATTCACTAGACTATATTGTCCTCGAGCCTGACATACGACGGGACACCGTGGTGTAGCGTGTGCTGTTAATCTGCTCACAGATGTCCCAGGGGTTGAATGATTACTAAAGATTTGAAGATGATAAACTGAGGGACGATATATATTTATATATATATTACATCTTATAAGTACATTAATATATAAATTAAAATTGGGTTTTTATTCCTTATTTTTAATTTAAAATAGTACATACATTTATAAATTAGTATAATTCTTATTATATATTCTCCTTTTATTTCTACATACTACTACATAGTATAGTAATTATATGCCCTGTTAGGTATTGGTATATAGCTATACCTATATATATTAAGTACATATGTGCATGTATGTACATGTGTGTGTATATATATTTTTTTTTTTTTTTTTTGATCCGTTGATGCAAATGGTTCCTCCCAAATGAAAATCATTTCGTTTCTTTCCAGCCCATTTGGACTGACGGTTCTACCTTAAGAATCAGCACAATCCTGTTCAAATATGAACATGACCTTCCATCACTCAACTTGTACAGGTCAGTTTCTGTGGTTGCAATACATCCTTACCTGTACCTAACGGGTTCATGAAAACAGTACTGTTTTTTTCTTTTGGCTTTAATAATAATAATTTGTGAATGGTGGAAGCCCTGTTCTTCTCTTTTTGCACCGCTTACCTCCGCCACCCACAGACCAGCTCACTTCTGTGTAAATGGACAGAGTTGAAGGCAGTGTATGTGATATGCAGCCATAATCACACTCAGCATTTCCAAGACAGACAGCAAAAGCACTTGGAGCTGGTGTCCTTCTGAATTCTTCCTTTTCCCATGAGGCTTTCACCCAACCAATCAGCTTCCAAATCCTATTGATTTTTCTCTGCGGTGCCCCAGGGACCCTTCTGCCAGTCCCCTGTCATCGACTTGGCGTCCTCATGACCTCTTACCTAAATAATTGAACAGCTTCTCTTCTTCCAGTCTCTCCTGCTTCCCCTGTTAGAAACATTACGAGTCCATCTGGACACCTCCTTCCTCCTCACCCTCATCCTCAAAACCACCACCGAGTCTCACCAGTTTTGCTGCTTAGCAATCCCTGAAGACTGTCCACGCATCTTCGTCTGCCAGTGACATGCACTCAATCACCTTCCTAGACAGGACAATGGGAGGGGCCTCCTCACTGGTCCCTATGTCCACTCTCGTCCTTGGACAATCCGTTCTCCTTGCTCCACTGCCCGAGAATGCTTCTAAAACTGAAAATCCGAGCATGCTGCCTCCCACATGTCTCACTGGGCTGGAAATGAGGCCCAGACCCCTTAACATGACCTGGAAGATGTTCTGGGAGGTAGTCCCTGCCTCCCGCCTCCTCATCTGAGTCCCGGCCTCCCTAGTGCTTCCTCTATTCGTGAGACATTTGCACATGCTGTTTCTGCTGCCAGAAGTGCTCCTCCCATCCCAGGCTGCCAAGTGAAGGCAATGTTCTCTTCAACTCCCAGCTTACCCGGCATTTCCCAGGAAAGCCTGGTCCTCAGACACAGAATCTGGCTGCTCTGGGGTGTGGTCTGTTCGTTTCATGCACGTGGCGTAGCCGCAGTATCACACTAATTGGTGTCCTATTAAACTGACATCTGTCACTCCCACTAAGCTGTAAAGTCCGCGATGACAGAGACTGTATTAGTGATCCAATGCTGAGTAACAAATCATCCCCCAAAATAGCAGCTTAAAACCAGAAAAATGTACGGCAGTAGGTCCGAGAGCTGGATGTTGCCTTAAGTAGATGCTTCTCGCTCGGGGTCCGATCAAAGTGTCAGCTGGCGCTGCAGCCTCATCTGAAGGCTCATCTGGGAAGGGTCCACTCCCGGCTCACTCACCCGGTCGTTGGCAGGACTCAGTTTCTCACGGGCTGTTGGACTGAGGGACACAGTTCTTCTCTGACTGCAGCTGGGGACCTTGTTCTGTCCCTGCCAACTGAACCTCCCCATGAAACAGCATCGCGTGCGGCTTTCCTTGGGGCAAGTGCACGCCTTAGAAGGAGCAGGAGGGCAAAGTGGAAGTCACGGTCTTTGTGTTTCCTAACTTTTGCAAGGACACCCCTCACTTTCATCATATTCTGTTCCTTAGAACTCTCAGTCACTGGGGTCAGCTCACAGCCAAGGTATGGATACCAGGAGGTGAAGGTCATTGGCTTCATCTTAGAGGCTGCCTACCACAGACACAGTGTCTGCTTTGATTCATCACTGTTTCCCCAAATTGTCTTCCCATGTGGCTGACACACAGTAATATGTAAACAGTCCATAGTAAGTCCCTAAGTGGTTCTACCTGGTGCTGACTGAATCATACCACACCTGGACTTAAAAACTTCCCATCGATCCTTGCTTCCCAAATTGCGGTATTTATTCAAGATCCCCCCCCCCGTAACCTGTTTGTAAACTACCTTTTTATTTCAGAAGCTACCTGCCACTATCCAAAGACAGCTGCCCAAGCTCATTTCCATGGTTTTCCTCATCTACTTTCACGTTGGCTCACCTCTTCCTTATTTATTCATTTCCAATTTCATTTTCCAGCTACTTACTTCTTGAGAGCCCATTTCTTCTTTCAATTTCAATGAGTATAAGATTTTAGAAGCCAGAAATCCAGGACTTTTTTTAATCTATTTTTTTCAATACTGTGATATGGAAAGAGAAGGATGAATTGTGGACACAAAGGATTTTTCGGGAAAGCGAAAATGCTCTATATGACACCATCAACCCTAAGGTCAACTATGGATGTTGGGTGAACAAAATGATGTGCCACCATAAATTCACCCATTATATCAAGTGTCCCACTCCCGTGGGGATTTGGGCGGTGGGAGAGGCTGTGCTTCTGTGGGGACCAGAGGACGGATAGAAACTCTCTGTGCCTTTCACTCAATTTTGCTGTGAACCTAAACCTGCTGTAAAAAACAAAGTCTCTTAAAAAATAAAAAGGAGGTTCTGTTTTCTGATTACTAGATTTGTCAACTTTTCAGAAGAATTTCAGTCACTGAGCAGAATGCATGAACTTAACGAGGCAGCCACCGTGTCTACTCGCATTTTACATGAATCTTCCCATTGAATCCTCATAACATCATTGAGGAGATCACTGTCATTCTTCATTTTCAGGGCTGGGGGAAACTGAGCCTCGGAAAAGTGACCTGCACTCATCCACATGGCTTGTTAGGGGTTGGGTGGAACCCCAAGCATAAGGCAGCTTAACCCCCGAGCTCAGATGCTTAGAAACAAGTGAGTCTTCTTCTCTAGAGACAGAAAGAAACAGAATCAAATCAGAAGACATCCTACGTTAGCTTTATTTGCAAGGAAAGGAAGAGACAGAATCAACTACAGCACTAGGCCCTGTGAATGCCTTAACCCCCTTAAGTTTTTCTTTTCAACGCAACTAAACAGAGCTCCTACGAAACAAGTAAATTATGAGTGGTCATGCTTCGTAGTCAGGCAGACCTGGTTTTATATCCAGCACTGCCTTCAGTAGCTGTGTGTCCTTGGGCAAGTTCTTTAACCTCTCTGTTCTTTTCTGAGGGCTGATACAAGGACCATACTACTATTTACTAGGATGGCTGTGAGGATTAAGTGAAACAATCCATTAAAAGTTTTTAGCACAAGACCTCACTAACTGGGAAGAATCAAGTAACAATTTTTCATGGGTTTTCACCACCTCAGTGTTCACAGTGCCTGCCACGGAGCCCAGCACTTGGGTGTTTAAAAACACACTTGGGGATCTATTTCAATTTCCAGCCTGTAAGTTAAACTCCATTCTAGTATTTAAATATATAATTTTTAAAGATTTTATTCATTTTTTAAAAGATTTTATTTATTTTCAGAGAGAGGAGAACAGAGGGAGAAAGAGAGGGAGAGAAACATCCATGTGTAAGTGATACATCGATAGGTTGCCTCTCGCCTGCCCCCAACTGGGAACCTGACCTCCAGCCCAGGCATGTGCCCTGCCTGGGAATCGAACCAGCAACATTTTAGTTCGCAGGCCAGCAGTCAATCCACTGAGCCACACCAGCCAGGACTATTTACTTATTTTTAGAGAAAGCGGGAAGGAGGAAGAAAGACAAACAATCTAAGAGAAGAACATTGATTGGTTGCCTCCTATACCTGTGCTGACCAGAGACCAATCCAAAACCTAAGAATGTGTCCTGACCGGAAGCAAACTGGTGACCTATTGGTTTTTGGGACAATGTCCAACCAACTGAGCCACACTGGTCAGAACCAGATATATATTTTTAAATGCAGTGTGTTACTATTATTAATTAATTACTCGTGGGAGAATGCCAGCTCATGCCCAAAATTAGATAGTAAACAAAACGATGTGGTAGAAAAATAAGAAACCATTTAATTTTCTTTAGAAGGAAGTAGGGAGGGGAGGGTGGTGAGGAGGAAGGAAGGAAGGAAGGAAGGAAGGAAGGAAGGAAGGAAGGAAGGAAGGAAGGAAGGAAGGGTTACAGGGTTTTCCTACAGAAAGGAAAATAAAAACCCTCATGAATTAGTATAATGAGACAGGTCAAGAGTTCCACAGACACAAGCATAAAATGACAGGCATAATTTCAGTTCTAGTAGTACAATATGATCTTCAGAAAACTTCTTTTTAATCTAATAGTTGTGGGAACAATGTATCATTTGGCACAGAGAACTCTGAGAAGTATTTTACTGGAGAAGACTAATTAGGAAATACAGTCTTTCTTTTAGCATTGAAAGGTATCACAATTTTTTTTCACTATAAAAATAGAAAACTTTCAGTTCCCTTTTGAGCTAGTGGGTCCACACTGTTTCCGACTAACTGCAGTTCAGTGAGGCACAGACGTCCAGGTAGTGAACCGGCTTGGGATAAATAGCTGGTACAAGTGAAGTCCAAATTACTAAACTCTGGCCTGATACACCGGCTTCCTCACAGAACTGGTGGCGAGTGAGAGGTGCTAAAGTGACAACCACCTGCTTCCAACTGTAAGGAACGGCCAGCCCTCCGCCCCCGCGCCCCGCCCCTAGGGACACACATCACCGCCTCTGCAGTAGTGGGGAGAGCTACCTGCAGACACAATCCCTCTCAAACGGTGTGGGGGGATCTAATCACATTCATTTCCATCGGGAGCTGGATTCTACTGTGATCAGTAGGTAAGACAGATCCCAATGCCTCCTGAATTAGCACGAGGCCATTTAAGATAACAACTCGATGTTTTCAGAATAAAAATATCTGCACAGCTGGGCGAGGTCCCCAGAGATTCAACTTTTGTGTGTGTTTAAAATAGATGGGGAATTTATACAAATAGGCAAGATTCTAGACTCATTACTCACTAATTACTACGCACTAGATATTTCAAGGATTGACTGCATTTACAAAATGCTCTCCTTGTCTATGAGATGGCGGCAAAACCAGAACCAATCTATTCATACCTGTCCCGTACTTATTACTTTCAAGTGTTCAGTACCCTGAGGGTGTCTCTTGGATGCCACAATGTCTAATGAGAACCAGCTCCGTAATTTATGGGGACCAGTGCAAAGTGAAAATTTGAGACCCCTTGTTCAAAAATTATGAAGAATTTCAAAATGGCGACATTGGAGCATGAAGCCGGGTGTGGGCCTTTCTGAACATGGGGCCTCGTGTCACCACCTGGGACACACACCTGTGAGCTAGTCCTGTGTCTAAGGATTCTGTACATTAGAAATGAGAACACTGAGGCCAAGATGATCACTCAAATAGCTTAAGGCAGTAAACAATCGACACCTCAGCCCAATGGAAGTCTCATGCACAAGCCATGAGCCCCTGGGGATATAACTTGGGGTTACATTAGATCAAGTGCCTTTAGTTTGCGAGGCTGGATGAGTCATGAACAAGCCTGGGGAATGATTCTGAACCCCCTGCAATTGTTCACCAAACGTGTTGGTGTGTCTGTTCCTGGGCCCAACGGTCCCTGGAGAATCCATGGCAACAAAACCAGGAGGTTGGGCCCACTCTGCCAGGCTTTCTGTCCCTGAGATCTTTGCTTTCCGCCCGGCGTCTAAAGAACAATGGGTAAATGCCACCTGGCAAAGGTAGGAGGAGTGAGTGGGCGGGGGAGCAAAGAGCATGATCATGAAGGCTGCTCACGTTCAAATCCCCGCTCCAGTGTCACCAGCTATGTGACTTTATGTGAGTCACCTACCTCGTTAAGCTTCTATTTCATCATCTATGAAAGAAGAGTGAGGAGCGCCTCCCACACGAAGCTGCTCTGGGGATGAAACGAGCTAACCACTCAGCACAGCATCAGGGACGCGGTGAGTCTCAGTCCATGTCTGTGCTCCTTCAGCCTCTCCCGGGTACTTCACAGACGTCTTCAGTTCCATTTGTGATTCCTTCATGCCGATCTAGGACAGAGAACCAAAACTCCATAGCTCTTAAATGCTATGGTCTGGTCTTTATCACATTGGCTTATAAAGAAATAAACAATGATTTCCTTTTTTTTTTCTTTTTTAGATTTTATTTATTTTTACAGAGAGGGGAAGGAAGGTAAAAAGAAAAAGAGAAACAGATTGGCTGCCTCTGGCAGGCCCCCAACCGGGGACCTGGCCGGCAACCCAGCCGGCAACGCAGGCACGTGCCATGACCTGGAAGGAGATCCGACACCCAGCCCTGGTTGGACATCATCCTGTGAACAAAAAAGGCAGCCATGATTCTCTGTTTAACTTTTTTCCCCTTAATTCTTCTCAAAGGGTAGAAATTAGCTGTTAACTGTAATCACCTAGTAGGAAAACTATAGATTTTCCTTTCTCCTTTACACCTTTCTGCATTGTCTGCATTTTATTTTAAGGTAAGCAAATATCACTTTTGCAAGTAAAGCCAAATAAAGTTGTGTGTATATACATATGTGTGTGTATATATATCTTTCTATATACATACCTGTATATGTGTATATATATATACACATACACATGTATACATGCATATACACGTGTGTGTATGCATTTATATGTATGTGTGTGTGTGTGTTTTCTTCCCTACTCAGGTCCCTGGATCTCAAAGCATGGATCCCAGACCAGCAGCATCAGCATCAACTGGAAACTTGACAAAAATACAAATATTCTGTCCCTCCTCCCCCAGCTCTGGGGACCCGGGGTGGCGGGTGGGGGGTGGGCAACACTCTGTACTGTAACCAGCCCTCCTGGGGACCCTGATTCATACTAGAACTTCTGCTCTGAGTCCTGGAGACAGTGAAGAAGAACCCCAGATCACCCCCAAAGGTGTCTTAGTGATGCCAGGAATTCCACCATGAGTACCTGTGTTCGCACCATCACCTTTGGTGCCAGTATTACGGAACGAAGTGAACCTGAGAGTCTCACACTGACACCCCAAAGAACGGGGGAAGATCTTGAACGATAAGGGACTCTAGCAAAGTTCACGCCAATCACAGTCAAGTCGTTGTTACTTACCTGCTGTTGCCATGGCAGGAATGTGCACTCGAAGTTGTCTGATGTTCCTATTTTCCTGGGGACTATCTGAATGTGCCTGTGAATAATCTACCTATTTCAACAATGTTTAAATACTTGATGAACCAAACACAACTTGTCTGCAAATGCAACTCGGCCTTCTGACTCACCAGTTTAAGATGGGAATGTTGATACCCTTCCTACTCCACCCAACGCGTTCCCCAAAACTGTGAAATAGTAATAATAATACTATAAATGGTGGCAATCCTTTTTTTTTTACTTTTAATTTTATTTTTCAATTGCAGTTTACATCCCATGTTATTCTGTATTCATTTCGGATGTACAGCAGAGTGGTTAGACAATCATTTACTTTGCACGGCGTCCCCCTCCGACCTTTCCGGTACCCACCTGGCACCATGGAGGTCCTTCCTTGATGGTATCACACACTCATTTTCTCTTTTAACTCTTTTGTCCCCTCTTAGGCACGGGCCATCATCGTTCCATTTCACAGATCAGAGAGCTAAGGCTTCCAACCCCAAACTACTTTGCTCACAGCCGCACAGCTGGCAATCAGTGACAGCCGGGACTCCTGAGAACTGGTCAATCTAAAGTTCACACTCTTACCAGCAGCACTGGCTGACCGCATCTTTGGTTAGTTCTCCTGGCACTTGCGACCCTTCGCGTCTTCGCTCACAATCAGCCCCATGCTTGTCAACGGTGCTGTCTAGTCCTTATCTCTTCCTCTCGGCCCAGCACCTTTCATAGCATCTGATATCCGATTGCCTCAAATGCAGTGGCGAAGATGTGGAACAAAAAGGCACAGGGTGCCACTTCTGCCCTCAAAGGACACTGCGTGTGCAAGTCAATGAGTCGATGCTCAGAAACCTGGTTGATTGATCACTAAAAACGCACAGCCTTCGTTGAGGCATCTGGGTGGAGGGGTACAGAGACCTCCCCTGTTCTGCTTCGTGCGGTTTGTTACAGGACGTTCCCTGTTTCCTACTCTGAACATACAGCAGCTTTGTGGTCAAAAGAAAGGAGGCTAAAAGTAATGGCTAAAATCAGATGGGGGATATTTTCATTTTCTTATCATGCCCCTTTCCCTTCTCAATGCCCCAAAAATAAAGATGGTAGAAAATGAGTTGACATTGTAGAAGCTACAGAACTTGCAGAACTTACTCTTCAAGAAGCAGTACAGTGGTGGGGTTAGGGATCTGGCTGGATGGCACCCACAAGTGCAAGCTGGTATTACTGTTACGGAGTGTTTATTTTTAAACAAATTTCCCATTTCTCCTCGCACACACAAAGCACCAGCTACCCGCTGTTGCCAAGACTGCCTTATTCTTCCTAGCCCGTTTGTTGTGCTTTTCATAAAACATTTTCCACAAGGAAAGAACATAAGCTCCATGTGGCCATAAAGGTGTTTACATTGGTAACAATCAAGTCTAACTTCTAAACTTTGTGTTTTCTAAAGCACATGAACATTTTCCAGGTACAAGGATTGACAAGTGAGCCCTTACTATTTTAAGGAATTACCAGACACATAAACGCCAACTCGTCAAAATGGAAGCTATAGAAATAATATTAAGCCTAACCGTGGCCACATACTAGACAACTTCTGTTACCTGCTTTGAGCTGGCTGCTGGAGCAGTGCTCTGTCTACATTATGTCCTTTAATCCTCACGACTAAATGAAATGAAGTTGCATTAAACCCACTGTATAGCTGAGGGGGTGTAGGTGAACAGCAAGTGTATGATTAACTTGCCCAGAATCTTAAACAGTTGCAGGTCAGCTCAACAATGGAGCCCCCACTTGTCCTTCCAAAAGTATTATCTTGTATGAAATCATAGTAGGTCAAAGTCACGGCAATTCTCGGAAATGTGGCAATGAGCCAAGTTAACATTCTTCACACAGTCCCAATTTTTTTTTGCCCCTTTTTGAGTGTGCATGCTTTGTTTAAAAATAATGTTCTCTTCCATAATCACAGTGTAATTATCAAAATCGTGAAATTAGCATTGATACAGTACCATTGTTTAATCAACAAACATTATGCAAATTTTTCCTATTGTCCAATTAATGTTCTTTATGGGAAAAAATTTTAAATCCCATCCAGGGTCCCACTCGGATGTTGCACCCAATGTTTTAAAAGTATAATTTCTTGTGGGTGTTATTTTTGATGCGTTAAACAAGAAAGCTGCCCTTGGCATTGTGATTTTCGTGTTTTTTCTGGGCTGCAATTTGTCCACCTCACATAGTCACCTGAGTGACAGGTGATTCACGGAGAAAAGTCCCACGCACGTTCCCTAAATACACTACATCTTGCATTCACTACCTCATCACTATCGAGCCAGAAGGACGCCATTTCTATTACCTAAATCGTCCTCCATTTCTCTGCGTTCTGCATTACCATCTGCTACATATATTCCAACGTGCATTTGTTTTTAGTTCTAGTTCGAGGGGCCAAGACCTTGATATATCCCTTTGCTGGCAGCTCTGGAATTTCCCAACTACATCAGGAGCTGGCGGGCACCTGACTGGAAGAGCTAATCCCTAAGGATGTGGGAAGAAGTCACCTTGGTAAACATCTGCTTAAATATCCTGCTTTCCCTTCCCATCCGAATCCCATAATTTTTCCATATAGGAAACACGCAACATTAAAAGGGCAGCACCTCCCCAAACCCGGATTTATTTTTGTCTCTTAAGGAGATGGCAGTCACATTGTGCTCTGAACGGCCCCATCCCTGGCCTGCTAAGTGCTGTCGTTCTTTCAGAAGCAGCCCCTCTTCGGGGGACTAATTTGTGGTCAGGGAGGTCTCACCCCACCCCACCCCCCTTCCTAAGAGCTTATGAAAATCGGCAGGGTGCATGCACCTCGAGATCACACCCCAACTCTGGAGACTCAACACCAGCCCCTGGGTCAGTGAGGACAGAACACACAGCCGGCTGCGAGTAGGGAAGCGTGGCTGGGGCTTAAGAATTTCAAAGTAAACCATTCTTGGACATCCAGTCTTGAAATTGGCCCTCAGGGAGCCAGTCGGAGGGACCATACATTTTTGAACGTGGTATATGATTTCTTTTTTCCTTTTTCAAATGACCGTGTACATCACCCCCTCTGCCTTGTATTGTAAGCACTATAATTAGCACCATCCAAACAATGTAGCCACAACTAAACCAGATTATCTCCGTGGACTTAATCTCGCGAGAACAAAGACATCCATTCAGTTGGCCCTGAAATCCGATTTAATACATAAACATGAAACGGGAAAGTCAACAGTCTTGGTAACTTTAACACAATCATATGATTTTTTTTTTTAAGTGCAATATGCCAAAGAAAGGCGAATGTCTTAAAAAATCAGAGAAAGGCCATCAACGCGCACTCTCCTCCCGTTTCTCACTCACGGACTTCCCAATTCAGGACCAGCCCCTGGAGCTGCCGCTGCTGCTGCGGAAGGCTTTTTAGCAGAAATTGCTTTGTGTCCCCCAGCTGTTTGTGAATTCCGACCCCTCCCAGAGCCAATGTCCTCTAAGCTGGTTTCTTCCATCCAGATATAAATACAAACCTGCGTTCAGTAACAATACAGCCTGTCGCTCGAATAGCAGTTCATGTTAGAAGTAAAATCAGAGATGCGTCTTAAAGACGCAAAGTAACGAGGCTCACATATTTCCCCCCTTCCCCTCCCCCCGCCCCCCTCCTCCGGCCTCCCTTGTATTATTTTGTTTTGACAAGCCCAGGCGTGTGTTTTTCTTTTTTTCTTTTATACATGGCAATCCGAGTTTTAGGTACGTTTATTTTATGTTTAAGATCCAGTATGTTCGAGTTTTCTAGGGGCCCTTTTGCTTTCTGTTTCGACTATTAATTACAGTCTCGTTCAGTCCTCAGTAAGCTGCCCCTATCGGTAGAGTCTCAGGAGCTGTAAAAAGAGCCAGCATATTTATCAAAGGCGGAAAAAAAATAAAGAAAATTAAGACAGTACTAGAGCATATTGGGTATATAAACTGTTCTTCCTGAAAAGATAAATGATTTGCTAATGAATAGATCCTTTAGGCCATAAAAAATCCATTTATTTTCGTTTGAATTTGAATAGAAGAGATTTGCATTTTTTTTCGGAGCAGTTACATGTGAATTAAAATGCAGAGCATGAGGCTAGTACACAATCAAACTCAATAATAACCGGGACATACTGTATTATTCATAAAAACAAAATTAATAGTTTGGGGAAAGGAAGCATTGTGGCAGGGAAAAAATGTACATCGGCACCAAGCCCCTACTGTCAGAGAAGAAAATAAAGCCGGTTAGACTACCAAGGAATTGGTAATAGAAGTTCGGCATTTATTCTTACGTTATTCGGGGAACAGGGGGGAACAGGGGGGAACAGGAAATGTCTGCTTTTCTGATAACAAAATGTTCAGAATGTTTCTCTGTGTGTTGATGTCCAATTATATATACAAAGAGAGTCAACAGTTATATCCTCAAAGCAGAGTAGAATCAAGATCGCATTTCCCCCCCAAAAAAATACATATTTCAAGTAAATGTTTTGTTGGGGTTAGTCTGACCGTGGGGACTGGCTCAGAACAAGCAGGTTGAGCAATAACGCCCCCATGGTCTTTGTGTCTATTTTTTCTCCCCATCCCCCCACACGCCTGGGAGAAAGTACCCCAAAGCCTTTGATTGCCATTAACCTACCATGGAGTTTGCTGAGAGATAGTCTGACAAAAGTGAAGAACTACACACAGGCTATCGTGGAGGGTCCTAAGAGCGGGAACAGAGGGAGCAAGCACGTTTCTTTGGATTGAGGGAATAACCTAAGGTAAGGAGATCTCCACGGCACGCATTCCAAACTTCAAAAAAGAGAAACTGTGAGGGGGTGTGCAGGGTGGAGGGGAACGAAGGGGGGGAATGGGACAACTGTAATGGCATAACCGATAAAATATATTATTTTTTTAAAGTGTGGTAAACACAAGGTGGTCACAGGGGCCGTGCAGGTAGGTTGGTGAGCCAGGTGGGGGCTATGGCCGCCCCGCCCCCCACAGCCCTGTGTTGCCCTGTGGCGAAGAGTTGCCCAGAGCTTGGTGTGGTCAAGAAAAACCAGAAATCCAGATTTTAGGTAAAAGCTTACTTTAGAAATGTTGGGAACTATTTCAAAATGTTTATTCCCTGAGCAAAAAAGAAAGAAAGAAACAAAGACAGTGGGCTAACAAAGCCCTTCCCACCTGTTTGCTGCCTCTACTAACAGAAAACGTGAAAATGCAGAAAAGAACCTGTACTGAAACCTATCGTGACCTAAGAGTAGCTTCCTGAATTACTTTGGCTGACTAGTCTGTCACTGATACAATGAACACTTTACTTTTTAACTTAGCGGTGTCTCATTTATTCATTTAACTGTGTTGCATTGAGTTTCCACTGTGTGCCAGGAACTAGGTGTCGTCTGCCCTGCTCTTGCCTGGAGGGAAGTCCAGCATCAGAAGCCTGTTCTTTGGGACAGACGCAGGCACTGATCCCAAAGAGGGACCTGATGCAGGTTTGGAAGACAGTGTTCTCTCCTAAATCAGCAGGCTGTTTTTCGTCCTTTAGGTAATTACATTTTTTATTTCACAGATTCATAGCTATTTAAAAGAGACTCATTAAGGATTTCCCAAGCATTGGGAAAAAGTGAAACCTTTTCTCATTTGTGCTCATATTACAGTGTTGAGATTGAATTTTCTCTCTCTGCTGCTTAAAAACACAAGCGCTTCTCACTGGCTGGGTGGCACAGGCGGTTGCGGCGTTGTCATCCCGAACACCAAAAGGGTTGCAGGTTCGATCTCCGGTCAGGACACATACCCAGGTTGTGGGTTCAATCCCAGGTTGGGGCACATGCAGGAAGCAGCTCATCAGTGTCTCCCCCACCCTCCACCCTGGTCTCTGTTTTCCTCTCTCTCTCAAATTGATAAACATATCCTCTGGTTAGGGTTTAAAAAACACACGCACACAAATAATTCCCTGAAATGGACATTTTTGGTTATCTTTTGGCATTATCTGGACAAAAGGGAAGAGTAACTAGTTTCTGTACTGAAGCCTTTTTTTCCTTGGAAGTGATCAAATTCATAACAGAACTAACCTTTTCTTCCTACAGACTATGTACTTTGCCATCTGTAATGCACACCCACGTTTTTTGTGCTCATTATACGCGGGACTCTCATTCCCACTATTTTACCCATGGTGGGTAATCATTATACCCACGTGTAATTCTCTTCCTTATTTTTCCCTCAAAAATTTGGGCAAAAAAAATACACGTTATTCATGGTATAATACAGTACATTGAAGTGGGGGTTGAGAGTGGTCTTTCTTATAAATGGGTTAAAAATACAGGTATCAGAAGAAGCAATTTCTTGCACCCTTAGCATGAGGGTAATTTTGTATCACCTTCTGGAAGGCATTTGGACAATAGGAAACCAAATATAGGTGCCCATTGTACCTACAGACCAATACAGGTACACTTTGATGCCTAAGGGCTTACGTTTAAGGGCTCTAGCTTAAGGAAGAACATCTCTTCAATGTGAAAAGCCAATACACAAGGGTGTTTACACAGAGCCCAAGGTGCGATGATCATAAATTACAAACAGCCGGAAGGTCCCTCAAAGGGCCACATAAAATATGGCACAGACACAAAATGGAATATTTTGTCATTAACAAATATAATATCAACCTATGTTTATTATTGCAAAAAAGGTCTACAACATGCAACACAGAATTTCGGCAAAATTACTGTGTCCAAGCAATCAAGAATGATGTTCACCAAGATGCAAAAACCGCCCTTTTCTCGTTTAACTTTTTAAATTCCTTATATACATGAAATTGTGCAGTATTATGCTTATTTCATTTAGCATAATATCCTGTAAGTCCATCCACATCCCAAATGGCAGGATTTTGTTCTTGTTTATTGCTTAGTAATATTCCATTGTGTGTGTGTATACACACATATATATCACATATTTTTATCCATCGGTGCTCACAATGTAGAATACATAAAGGTCAAATCAGTATGTTATACCCCTGCAATACAATATTGTGTGACAATACTGCGTTTTAACAAAAATTTTTTAAAAGTTCCATTTTCTGTGAAGCTGAATAATTTTTACTGTCATTGTGCTTTTCTGTAAAGCCAAACACAGGTGGTTTAAACAACAACAAAAATCTCTTTCCCAAAGAATTAAGAATGTACAAAGCAGAGAAACAACACGGGTGTGGCATGGGGATGAGGAGAAACAAAAAAGCATAAACAAGGAAGCTGAAGAAATAACCTTGTGAATTAAATTAGAGCGGCGACCCCAGATTGAGTACTAACCGCGCAGCTTTCGCTACGCACAGGCGCCACGCGACTCTGGGCAGGCTCGCCCTTTGCACCTCGGCTCGGCGCCCCATGGCCCTACCCTGGACGGGGACAGGACTGAGAGGACCAAAAGCCGTCGCCGTTTTGGTCACACTGCACAAGCAGTAAACAGCACCGTTTTTTGCTTCCTGGCTCTAGCTGCTATTCGCCAGGTCTCCCGCTGTTCATGATTCAGCCTTCGAAGCCACATCTGCGCACCACGGAAAAATGAATGAACTGGCCAGTGGTCACCTGGCCGCCGGGCCGCCGGGAAGCTCGCCTGCACGGACAGCCTGTGGCCGACCAGCATGCCCAGCGTTGGCTTGGATGTCCTGTCCACACAGAGATATGCTAGACGTTTCCAGAGCAGGCTCCACAGTGCGAATGAGTGATGGAAGACACGACGATACGAGTACCTGCGGTCACGAAACTTCAGAGAGACTGGGTTACAGAAAATCGGTTTTCTTTCCATGGAACTCAGTACCCTCAACACGTAAACACGCACTGTGGATTTTCCAAGGGAGGAGACTGTATTTGACTGACCATAGAACTAGTCCTCCCCAAAGAATTAGTATTTCAAAAGGATAATGTATGAGCCATCTTTGCTTTAAAAAAAAAAAAAAGCTTTAAAAAATATTCTGCCACTGTTTCTTACTGATTCACAGCTACTCTTTTCTTCCGCCATTCCATCACCCCCTAGACCAGGGATGTGCAAACATTTCTACATAAGGGACAATTCATAAAAAATGAAACTATTAGATTGTTCAAAGTGAAAGAGCTTTATTGCACTGGGTAGGAGATATTTTTTATGACTTAATTTATGTACCATAGTGGATTCTAAGGGTGATATTGAGGAGTAAGAAAATGCCTGATATGTAGAAAGTACCAATGAATATTCTCCCAATATAACTTCTTATAATTACAGTAGCCCCGTGAGATTAACTCCTATTGGCTCACTCAACTTACGGATGAGAAAATGGAGACTCCGAGTAGTTAAGGAAGTTCCCCAAAGTCACACAGTAGTACACAGTGGGTCAAGATCGGCTGACCCAAGAGTTTGAACTCTCAACTGGAAAAATTTTCCATGGACATGGCCCTGGGCCAAGCAGAAGGCAAAAGCTCACTTGGCAGCTTAAGTTGTACTAAATGCTTCATTTAAGGGTGCGGTTCTCTGGGCTGGATTGGACTTCAGTCCTACCGGCAGGGACACTATTGGACCAGCTCTGAATAGAGCACAGGTTTGTAACAACCTGCAATGCCTTCTGTACTACTGAAATAAGCCCTGTAAATGTGAACAAGACCTTCCCCAACCTAAAGTATGTCCACTTCCTCGGGACAGCCCAAAGTGGCTGTGAATTCATTCATTGGCTCATTCATTCATTTTATTCTCTTGTCAATGACTATGTCCAAAGTGCCAGTTAGAAGTTAGGAATTATAACATCGTGAATACTATGTTCAGCCCACAAAGACAAAAGTGTCCACGTTCCTCACTCAAACTCAGTGACTACCATCAAAGCATTGTGAATATTAAAAAGTTGGAATTTAAGCCCTGGCTGGTGTTGCTCAGTGGGTTGAGTGCCGGCCTGTGAACCAAGGGGTCGCCGGTTCGATTCCCAGTCAGGGCACATGCCTGGGTTGCTGGTCAGGTCCCCAGCCTAAGGTGTGTGAAAGGCAACCACACACTGATGTTTCTTTCCTTTCCTCCTTCCCTTCCCCTCTCTCGAAAAATAAATACATAAAATCTTTTTAAAAAATGAAATAAAAGGTTGGAATTTAAGATTAAGTAAGGTGTCTGTTTGATTTTTCAACCATAATCTTAAAAACTATTTTAATGTATCCTTTGTGCACCTGAAAATGGCCTTATACTATCCAGTCAAAAAATTGTTAGCATAATTAGTGATAATGTATGACTAGCACAGTGGCACTTAAACTAATGCACTTGTTCATCTGATGTTTACGTGGCTCTCTCACACCTTAGAGGAGGTAAGAGGTAAAAACCAAGGCTCAGGATGGCTAAGACCCTTACATGAAGTCCCACAGTCAATAAACTTGACCCAGGTATCCACATAACATTATTGTTGTTACTACCATACGCCAGGTCCCCCGTACCTGCATTGTGCTGAGACCTATGTCTTGCTTACCAAGTCTAAGGGTCTAACATACATTCCCAAGGCCATGGGAGGCGGGTGCAGACATGCATACATGTGGAAAGGCTCTAAGATTCCCACTTCATTGCTAACCTTGAACTGCAACATCCTACTATCTTGAGAATACTAATTCTATGTACTTTTGGTTGCGTTAGATATCTTTATAAAACAAGATATGGAGTTTGGAAAAATAATTTTAAGATTCCTCTTTTTCATGTCATGGTTAATAAAGGAGAGAAGCCATCCCATAGCTATTTTTTTTTAAAAAAAAGATTCCTCTTGTTTAAAATGAGTTATAACGGTTTTCCTTGCAGTATATTATTTTCTTGAGCAGCCATAATTGCCAGGAACAATGAGGCAGTAATAGTAATAATCATAATAACAGCTGACACTGTGCTAAGCGTTTTTCACGTACTATACAGATGCCCCTCACCCGCTCTGTGAAGTGGGTACTTGTCTCACAGATAAGGAGGCTGAGAGATGGAAGATTTAAAGCATTTGCTCAAGGTCAGACGGTCTGTAAGGAACTCGTCATCCGCCCCAGGGGATGCAAAGCCCAGGAATGAGTGATCCCTGCCTTGGGGAACCCAGAGTGCAGTGTCACCAAGGCAGAAAGGGTGCTTGGTGGTGAGTGACCCACTGGGTGGCAAACAAAAATATTAAAACCTCCATTGCTAACATGAAAATAATAAGAAGGACCTATTTACTATACTATTGACGCTGCCTGTCCTGGTCTGTCTGCAGGTCCTCGGCTCACTTGCCATGCAGAGAGGTCTAACTAGCCTGATGGAAAAGTGGGGACTTACAACATGCGGGTGACAGTGGGGTTGCCAGAGAAAAATACAGGACGCCCAGTTAACCTTGACTTTCAGACAAACAACAAACATGTTTCAGTATCAGTACGATCCAATTGTTGCATGCTTATGTAGCATTGCTAAATCTGGCAACCCTACGGCTGATATCCTTTCTCTGTCCTGTGTTTGTTGAGGGGTTTGTGTCTGCCAGACTGAGTTCATTCACTGATTGCAGTACTTCATTTTGCCAAACCCAGTTTTCCCTGATGGTAGCACTTTTGTGTATTTCATGCTTATTGCCCTTTGGGACCTTGAGACCATCACTGAGGAGGTTTGGGAGGGTAAGGAACCACATGGAACAGAGGGGAGCGGTCCTAGAACAGCTCAGCTCCCCAGTCCGACAGGCAGCAGACATTGTGAGGGCGGCCATTCTATGACACCCAGCAGCTGCCCCACTGAACACAGGTGCCTCAGAAAAGCCAGCAGTGACCAGCCTGCCTGGTTTCATGTAGAAGATGATGATGTAGGAAAAATATGGCTGGGGCGGGGGAGGCTGTGCAGGTTTGGGGGTAGGGGGGATATGGAAATTCTCTGTACCTTCCTCTCCATTTTGCTGTGAACCTAAGACTGCTCTGTAAAAAATAAAGTCTTAAAATAGTTTTTTAACAGTTCATTGCTTAAAGCCACTACATTTTGGGGTGGTTTATTACACAGAAAAAGCTAACTGATACACGGAGTGAAGGCATTGATCTGGCTAGACCTTGCGTTGGTCTTAATTTTTTCTTTCTTTTGGCCAGCACTTAATCTGCTTTCTGAGACTTTGTATTCTAAAGCAGGGCCGGAGGGGGGTGGGGAGGGGTGGCGGGAACTGGATTAAAAAATAGGTGGAAAAAGAAAAACCAAAAGAGAAAACATCTAATTGCTTTCACTTTTTTCTTTAGTTTTTCACTCCTAGAATTCCACTGGTGTTCACCTCTCTTCCACAGGTACACGTATATTTTCTTGTTTCTTCTGTTACAAAAAAACCCGACTGTATTTTACACACGTGGTAAATTACAGGGGCTACATGCACAGAGGCGAACCTGTGGTTGGAAACTTTTAATTGGGCATACAAGTGGCCACCTAAATGCTCAAATTAAATGGTTAGCCATCCAACCGCGGCATTGTTAACGCAGGGGAAATTTCTCCCACAACTTGTCATGGTCTCAAATGGTGCCTTAAGTTCACTCTTCACAACAGTAGCTAAGATAGACAGTATTCATTCATTCATTCATTCATTCATTCATCCACCAACACAGTTCACTGCTGCCTCCTCTGTCCAGGCACTGTGCCAAGCGGTGTGGAATCCAGCAGAGGACACAACCTAACTGGTCCCTGGCATTAGGAGCTTGAATTCTACACCCCAAATGCTTTGACTTTTTTCATTTCCTCGGCTAGGGTCAAATCAAGGAAGCTGTATGAAGCACCCACCCTTTGAAGAGAGCTAGAGGAAATGAGAGTGAAAAGAATATTTTAAGACTTGGTTTGGGCAATTCTTCACGACACCAAATAGTGCATTCCCCTCATCTTTTCTCCCCATGGGAATCGCCTGCTGATTTGAGTGGATAAAGAATACATTGTTTTGAGCACCAGAGAGGCATCAAGCACATGATGCCCTGTTCGGATCTAAAGCTAAGCCTCACATTCAGTGCAACTGAAGAATGGTAACCGCCGCCCACATAACGGAGGTTGCTCAAATGCTGGTAACTCAGAAGAAAGGCATCATGGCTTTGAATTACTTGGATGACTATCTCAATGTCCCTCCATCATTATGACTGGAAGAGGGGGGTGGGAGGGAACGTGCAGACATTGCTTTGTTCATTGAATCAGTGACTGTTGAGCTATGTCTCCGCCGCTGTGCCGAATGCTGGGGACACAGCAGTGAAGAAAACGAGCTGGAATGCCTGCCCTCGTGGAACAGTCATTTTAAGCTAAAGAGGCCGCTTCATGAACACAGTAAATAAGAAAAATACAGATCGCCTGAGATCACCATGAGTGCTGTATAGGAGCATCCATAAATTCCAACTGTGATGTTTTACAGATGCCATTAACTGTGTAACTGCCAGACACTCCCAATAAAACCCTAATCGTTTTTTTTTTTAAGTAATTACAGCTTTTTTTTTTAATTTTGCCCCGAGTGGTATGTTTCTCTCCCTCTCTTTCTCCCTCCCTTCCCCTCTCTCTAAAAATAAATACATAAAATCTTTTTAAAAATACGTTTTTAAAAGTTCTTCAGAGTTGACAATATTATATTTGTTTCAGGTGTACAGCATAGTGGTTAGACATCTATATAACTTACACGGCGATGCCCCTCCCCTTCCCCAATTACGTCACTACCCACTTCTAATCATCTTTTTCATAGCAAAGCAAATACTGAGCACCTTTCTGTCTTTGTTCAGGTCAGACCGACAGATAGATGTTGAACTCCAGGGGGGTCAAAGGTGAAGGGTACACTTCCTGCCCCTAAGGAGCCTTACTAGGCCCACCAAGTAAACACATCATTTCAATACTACATGGTAGTCCCTGAATAGCGGTGACGGCCGGTCGCTACAGGAACACAAATGCTTTCTGGAAACTCGTGAGTTTCCTCCTGAAGTAGAGGCAGGGGTTGGTCCAACAAGGAGGCGAGAGAGGGACATTCCAGGTGGCGGAACAGCCCCGAAAGGCCAGCAGGCCGGCACCCCCTCGTTGAAGGGGGTGGGGGGGTGGAGGCAGATAGGAAAGAGCTGCCGACTCCCAGATATTCCCGGATGGTAAAATGCAGAGCGGGTATTTTTCGCCATGACAGGTCTAGCTAAGACCATCGAATCTGAAGGCTGGAGCGCCGAGTTATGAACTGCCGTCGGGCTCTGTGGCAGACAAATGCTGTGCAAAAATAAAAACAGCTCTTCTTCACTCCCAGTGAAACCTGCTCCCTTTTCAAAAGCTTTTAAAGAAAATGCCTCTTTAGCATGGGATCCGTTCCACTGATTTGTTTTTTTAAGAAAACATCTCTCCTAAAGAAAGAAAAGCCATCTTTGATCTGACTTGACAAAAAAGATCTAACCAACAACATCTACGAGGAGGGAAAAGAGAGAGGGAGAGAGTAGCGAGCTTCTCTGAGCCACATCAAATGTATGAAAGAGAAAATGCTTCATTTAAATACTGAAAACTAACACAAAACAGCTTGAAATGCGATAGCCCCTGCTGAATAAAGTGAAACCACATGTCGATCTGACAGCAGTTTCTGGGACACAATTAAAGGTCACTTCGTGTACAAACATCTCATTCCTCACCGGGAGGCTGGGATTGTCGTCAGTAGTGTCGGCCACTGTGGGGCAGGTGCTGCAAGCAGTCAGGGTCCCTGTAGGTGCTGGAAAGGGGGATTAAGGTAACACTCCACCAACCAAAAGCCTGAAACCTAACCACCCCTGGAGATGGCCAACAGCCCTGGAGTTCAGCTGTCCCTGCCTTGAAATCCTGGAAGACAGGACTAAATAAATGTCTGAATCCTCAAGAATGGGAAGTGCCATCCCTCTCACGATTGGGGCACAACTCAGAAATACAGCTCCTTTTCTGTTCTGTCCACCTTTACCTTACAGGCCCCTGGGGGCGCAAAAAAGAGAAAAGTTGGGAGCATTTGAACTCTCGTTCCTCAGCAGATGTCATCGGCTGGGCTCAAGTAAACTCATAAAAATTTTTTAGAGAGAGAGAAGTTGAGGTGCCTTCTTTGGGAAGGAGGAGTGTTGCAGCCAGAGCTGCCTCCAGAAGCCTCTTCCAGCAGCTGGGAGGCTTCAATTCAAGACGCTTCCTAGGAGGATGGGGTGTTTGGGGAATCGACTTTGTAAACGATTCTCAGCCCCGAGGCCTCTCTCCCCTGACCATATTCCTTTGAGAAGGGATGTGCTGGAGAGCAACTTCAGAGGCTTGCTTTCAAAAGGGAAATCACATCTAGAAAGCTTTCCTCAGAACGAGAAACAAATTATTTGATTTGAAAGAGAAGTCAATCTCGAGGGCAAGGAGGGGAGAGCAAGAGTTAGTTCATGTGAACTGGAAAAGATCCTCTCCAATGGAACGTGAGTTGACTCTGCCCAACTCACCAGACACGTACTGGAGATACGAAGTTCACTTGAGAAATCAAAATAAAGAAATGAGCCTTTGTTCCAGAAAATCACGTGATCTCCTTTCTCCCTCCTTCTCTCTCCCTCCCTCTCTCTTCCCCTCCCCCTTTGTCTCTCTCTGTCTCATCTAGAACTCTCCCCTTTCGGGCTGTGGGCTCCAACTTCCACGCTGTCGTCATAGGTCGGCCCTTGAACACTTGGGGGAAATCCGTGGGTGGGGGAGACAGAAAATGTCTGAGAACATGTCGACCCAAGGAAACAGCCTGAGTCGCCCCGTTTCCTCCTGCCCCACCCACCCACCCCTTTACACACTCCCCAACCCACCCACCCCCACTTCCTGTTCCTCAGACCTGGCAGGTGAGCCCCTGGGACTGGGGATAGTTAAGGAATCTTGGGTGTTTTCTTTGTACTTGTAATTACTCAAGTGATACCTGAATCCATTCTTGTGGGGGGAAGAAAAAAAGTAAAATCTAAAAGCAAAACCAAACCAAACATCATGTCTGTTTGGGGTGAACTCATCTATGAAGTGCATTTTCCCACTCCAGTTGCCTGGTTTCCGTTCCTCCATCCCGGGGGCTTTTTAGAAATGAAAATAAAAGAAAGGGATTCGTAAACTTAAAAACAGAACATGGGGACATAAATCAAAATTTTAAAAACTATATTAATCCTGGGTTCTTTGCAGAGTCCAGGAAAGTTAGGAGAGATTGTTGGCAAGGCCAAGTGAGGAGAAAGGAGGGACACACTTCTAAACAACATCAGGACTACACACAGATGTAATCACATCTAGAGAGCAGACTTTTAAAAATTGTAGGCAGTATTATGTACCATTGGGTTTGAAAATCTATCTTTGTCTAGCGAAAAAAAGTGAACTAAGCCAATGTTCTATTCATACCCCAAAGTATGACTTTTCCTTATCCAATGATCGATAGACCTTACAAATGCCTGCTACAGAAAATTGTGGGGGAACTCAGGTCCTTCTCTCATTGAACCACGATATTCTGAGGAGACGAGATGCACCCATGTGTTTAGAATTTTACATCTAAAAATAGCCTCAGCTAGAAATTAATTTACCTTATAGAAGTGTCTGTAGTGTGGGTAAGTCACATTAGTGAGATCAGTTGTTTTCAAGAATCACTGAGTTTTAATATTTTCTTTAGACAACAATTAATCCAATTCCAGGGTGAAGACCATTAACAGTTTCTTAACAGACGACCAACCCCCCCACCCATCCACCCACCCCCTCCAAAAAAAAGAAAACATGACCACAGTCTTGGGGCCCCAGCCCATTAGGGCTTACTCTGTGCCAGACACAGGAACTGTGAGTTTGTCCCTCATAATGATACTTAAGGCTGATACCATTATTATACCCATTTTGTAAATGGCAAAACTGAGGTATGGAGAGGGTGTTCAAGGTCACGTAGCCCTGGGTGGCAGAATGAGGGTTCCAATGGAGAAAGACCCTGATGGTGCAGGGTATCAAAGTCTGCATTACACCGTAGGAGAATCCTTCCCTTATCACATTTTTCATATTTATTTATTTATTTATTTATTTATTTTTAGGGGGCGGAAGAGGGGAAGGGAGGGAGAAAGAGAGGGAGAGAAACACAGATGGGTTGCCTCTCACCCCAACCACAGAGCGAACCTGAAACCCAGGCATGTGGCCCGACTGGGAATCAAACTGGCAACCATGCGGTTTGCAGGATGACATGCAACCCACTGGGCCACACTGGTCCCAGCTTCCTTAGCACATTTTTAACTGGAAATGTCCTAATTTCCCCCTGGACGGTGCACCTGTTGGACATAGATGGCTCTTAGCAAGGGTGGGAGTGGAAGGTAGGAAAAAACATCAGATGCCTTTGGGGAAGATGAGTCAAGGGTTTTAGGAGACTGAAGGTGTGTCAGCTGGGGTGTGGTTTTAACTACCTGAAGGATTAGGGGATAAGAATAAAAAGCCCTGAGTGCAGGTCTGGCGTTTCAGAAATAGCCACACAAATTAGCTATTGTCATCATTTCCACTGTTATTATTATTGATATTATTATTATTATTACTCTGTGCCTCCCTCTTTTTGTGATACCTACATACTGGGAAACCAACAAATACGAATTGAAAGAATATATGAAAGGCCCTACTTGGTGCAGTTCAGCATAGCAAACATCTCAGTGAGCTCTTTCTGGATTTCTGCATACGGGCTATCTCTGGTCTAGCAACAGTTCCCAGATTCTCACTGGATGCGATAACTATCTCAGATAAAGGTGAGATTCCGTATTTAAAACAAAATGAAACACAACCCTGCTTGATTCAAACCCTAAGTCTGTGGGAGACAATTTGAAGAAACATTAAATACTGCAGGGGTTGTGGTTTTCTGTTTCTTTACAATAAATCAAATAAAATCTGGTGAGAGTTGACATCGAAATTTTTTTTTCCCTTTTCTTCTTTCTCCCTCCTCTCGCCCTTTCCCTCCTCCCCCAATTAAGAAAGACCCACTGAATGGGCTGCGTGTTAATCCACTCAGTAGACCCGAATACTGCATTTGCATTCCAAAGGAAGAATCCTCAGAATGACGGTAGTAAGGGTGGGTGGGGAGAAGTTCTTCTAATCTCAGCTCCTCCCTCTTCTCCTTCTCCCTCTTACCTCATCTCTTTACACCTTCTCACCCTTGCCTCCCTCCCCCTCCCCATGCAGAGAAACCAGGCCTGGAAGGAGCCTGTGGGGTCCTGAGCCCAGAATCACTGACGTCCACTTCAGAGAATATTCTGGAAGGGCAGGACGGTGGTGCTCCAGGTATTCTTTGTGATCAGCAACCCCTCCAAGGGCTGGAACCCAGGCTCTGCCTTCTTTTGTAGAAGGGCGTTCATTAAACCCGTGTTCCTTCAGAGACGTTTTTAAAGTACATTTTAATAGAAAATGTGCTTTGAGAAAGTCGTTTTAGGTTTCAGGGATCCAGGAATTGAATTAACTGCCGGTATGTGTTTTTTGGTCCTGCAAGCTTCCAGGTGAGTGTGTCACCTGGCTCAGATCCCACAGCCATTAGCTGCTGAGAGACTCAGAATGGCCTCACAGCTTTCTGTTAAAGGGCGTGTGTGTCCTTTTCGATATGATAAGAAAAACACAAACCACGTTCCTTTCCTGAAAGCGTATCTCCAAGTGCCTTTTTTAAATAACTAAACTGTTCTGTGGGTGAAGGAAAGAAAAAAAAAAACACAGACCAAGTTCACCTGCCTGTATTTCCTAAGCTCTGTAGAGTTTCAGAGCCAGGCATGTTACCACTCAGATATCTAAGTTTTTTCTTTTTATTTTTGTTGCTTGAGGTTAATTTGGTGCTTTCGGCTACTTGAGCAACCCTTGGGTGGGTAGTGAGGTACCCCCAGCTGGCCTTCCCAAACCCTTCCTAATAATGGGGGCTTTGTTGTAAATGTGCAACCAATCAAGAAGCAGGCACACGGGAGTGTGCAGCCTGTTTCATAGTTTCCTTGCTCAGGCTTGGTATTTGCAGAGGGTGGCACATTGGGCAACTTGTTTCTGAATTAAAATATTGCTCAATCTGCCCGCTTTCTCAAGAAGAATGACATTAAACCACTACACTAGGTATGTATAGGATCTGGGTTGGGAACGAGTCAGTGATGAACTTTTTAAGCTTCGTCCACCAAGATGAGTCAATGTGATGGATTTATTAATTAGTCAAAGCCATCCTCTGAAATTACCTTGTATTAATCACAACTCCTGCAAAATATATCCAATTAGTCTCAAGAGGTAGGCTTGACAAACTATCCTTTCTTCAGAGGCCACAGTCAATTTTAATAACTCCGGCTGGATAAATCATTAATGTTCAGTCCGAGATGATGAGGAGCTGAGGAAATCCCTGAAAGGACAACGGACCCATTCTGGCAAAGCTGAAAACTATGCAAGGTGGAGACAGGGAGGCTGGGTGAAGCAGGAAACGCGATTCTGACAATTCTGGGTATTCTAGTATCTGCAGCCACTTGCACTGAGGAGTCCACTCTAATTGGATCCTTCTGATTCAGAGGCTGGGGAAGAGGCACGGGACCCCAATGCACAGGAAGCCCCAGCTGCCAGAATGCGATTTTTTGTTAAAGGCAGCTAATGCCTGCCCAGGGCCAAAGTAAACCGATCCGTTGGTGGGAAGGTGAGGCTGACTAGTCAGTCTCGCGGATTCGTGGGTGTCTTTCTTTGCGTGATCCAAATCCCATGCTGCCAAAAATCGTACACATTGAAATGACTTAAAAATCATGTCTCCCGATGGATTCTCTTTGCAGAAAGGAAACAAAAGTGTCTAGAGGTTCAGGGCAAAATTATCTGGCAAATACCAGACCGGAATCCAGAGACCCTAAGGGGAACCAAGTCGCTTCTTCCTTCCTAAATTTACTTTTATATCGCCAGAGAGCCAGGACAAACAAAAATGTATGATTTCCAGTTCTCTAGTGCTGTGGTTTTGGGATTTTGATTCTAGGTCTATGTTCTCGAGAGTCTAAGTATTTAACTCTATAGAAACAAACACCAGTGTACACACAGGTGTGAGAATACACATGACGCTCCATGAAAAGCTCTATAGGAACAAAGCTTTGAGGAGTCGAGTCTGAATGACTTGTAGGTGACAGAATTTTTTAAAATGTATGTCTAATGTGTTCACTTCCTGTTACTACATGTGGGTTTTTTGACCTATGGCCTGTATAAAAAAAAAGGGAAGCCAGATATTTCTGGAGATTTTAAGATTCTTTATTTTTGAGATGAAATGAAAATGATTAGGGAGGTATGGGAAATTAGCGTGTTTTTTTTTTTTTTTTAATCCACCTCATTCTTTTATTGCAAAGATTGAACTACCTCTAGATCTCCTTAGAAAGGAAATTTCTGCTTCACGGGCAAACTTGAGTAATGAAACGCAGTGAATTTCAGTGAATTCGGCTCCTGAAGACAATTCACTGTTCGTGGAGTATGTTTCCTGAATAATCTTATAAGCCAAGTGATTAATCAGAAATGAAGCCAGGGAGATTTTAAAAAGAGGCAGAACCCTGGCCAGTAGCTCAGTTGGTTAGAGCATTATCCTGATACACGGAGGTTGCAGGTTCGATCCCTGGGCACTTGTAAGAATCAACCAATGAATACACAAGTGGATCAACAAATTGATATTTCTCTCTCTCTTGCTCTCTCTCAATCAATAAACACAAATTTAAATAAAAAATAAGGAGAGGACAGGTAATGTCCTGAGGTAATGTTATTTTCCTCCTTGACATTCTCACCGTTTTACAGAGTAAAGTACACAGCCTGCTTGAGTAATAATGAACTCTCAACTACTTAGGATTATTAAAAGGGAGAAGAGGAGAGAGCTCTGTCATAGGCTGGAGAAACGCCCTCGGCACGTGCTCCGAGAAACAAAGGACACTTCCATTTTTAGAAGCAGGAGTAATTTGATAAGACAGCTCTTGGAAATGAGTTACTGCTTCCTTACACTTTGAAACTCTTAAATCTTGATCTCGCAGTCCATAGCAGGCATCGGTTCTGGGATGAACACAGTTAAGCCTGGTGCTGGGTCAACCCCTAGTTGTGCTGGGTGTTTGCCTAAGTTTCCTTCGGCCAGGTGTCTCCCCTCATCCCCCCAAAATGAAAGCACGTGTTTTTCCAGCCAACTGTTCAAATCCTGAGCAGCGAGCGATACATACAGCAGGGAATACCTTTGAGGATGAATTCACAGAGAGAGCAAATGTGGCTGAACTTGTTTCTTTTGTTCTGAAAGCCTCTGGGGAAGTTGATAAAGTTATGATTTATCGTTTTGCGAAAACAGTTTGTTTAAATTTTTATTTTTATTTTTAAAAACAAGCAATGCTCATAGAAACCAGTCCTACTTTTAATCTAACTTCCTGAGGGTTATTTTGAAAATAGGAATATTTAAAGACATTTGGTGTCTTTGGTCAAGAACACATAGTTTTAAACAATAATTTTAAGTGTATAATAATGACTAAATGCAGTCCAACTGTTTTTTAAAAATCACTGTGCAGGAAAAGGTTTATGAAAAAATGAATTTCATAAGGAACATCTGATATAAGTCAATGGCTAATCATCATCAGATATGTTTAAAAATAGGTTGGGGAACAGGATGGTTGGTTTCCCGGTTAGGACCCCAGAACCCTAAAACCGAATTCTCAGTTCTGATCCCCATCCCGTGCCAGCCTGAGCTGCTTTATTTTTTAATTGAATTTTTAGAACACAGCTGAGGCCTCTACTTCCTTCAAGTGTGGGACTATCCTAGTTACTTCCTCCTCCTCCTCCTCCTTCCCTCCCGCGAGCCCAGAGGGCAAGCATGTCAAAGTTTCCCCCTAGATGGCTGAGAAATGCTGATAGCAGTGTGAGAACCGCCACCTCTCTCCAAGGCCTTTTCTCAGTTTCAGTGTGTATGATTCCCTCGCCACTCACCCCTGCTAACGCTTAGTTCCTAGCCCTGGCTTAGCAAGAAAGATCTACCTTCTGCAAAATAAAAATAAAAGATAAAAAGGGCATTTGAAGAATTTTAGTTGGCAGATACACACACCTAGCTGCAGAGATAGCTCTTGAACTTCTCATTCCCAGTTTAATCTTTAATTAAAAGTTCCAGAAATGCAGTAAACCAGAAATGCTCTTTAAAAGTCATTTAAAAAAATTAAGCCCTAAAATCTTTAAGGATACATGTCCAATTTACCTTTTAAGGAGTTCTTGAAAAATAAAACAAACAAAATTCAGGGCTACATCCCAGGCGCCTCTAGACTCAGAACGACATGAAGTTGGCATGAATGGGCGTGGTAACTGACAAAGTTGAATTAGCCTTCGTCGGAGGCCTCCCGGTTAAAGAAGAAAACAGAAAAAAAAAAAAAATTCTACTGTGTGAAAAGTGGTTGAACATCGACTGCCGTGAAAGGGATATAAAAATAAAAGTCAAGAGATAGCAGAGCTGTTTTCTGTGTGCAGTGGGAAAGTTTGCCCGAATGACAAGCTGTCACGTGGAAACAGCCCAACAACATTCTGAAGACTATTTCCTTAGATCAAAAGGAAAAGACAGAAGCCCAACATTTATATCTGTGCTGGTCCATCGCGCCTCCTCTTTCCTAGAGTAATTATACACTACATCCATGAAGGGATGGTCTGATACCTTCGTGCTCCGAGTACAGAGGACTAGGGGTCAGATGACATTGCTATATTTAGAAACAGACTCTGTTTTCTGTTTTGCTCAAGCTCACAATTTTCTGCCCGGAGAAAGAGGAGTTTCAGATGTACATTGATCTTTCTCATATCGTGAATGAACTGAATTAGCACCTGTTTTCAACTGCCAAAATACATTTTAAAAAAAATAGGAGGGGAAAGAGAAGGCTGAAGTCTGTGCACTCCTAACTTAGCATGGAAGGTGTAGTTGTCTTTTTTCCTTCTTTCTTCAAAAGAACATAACCAGCACTGTGCAGAGTAATAATATTTACCACATTTTTATCAGGGCTAAAGTATGTTCTTAACTGAACAAAGCAACCACGTGAAATGATATTATCCCAAGGCGATTTAGATGAAAGTCTTCAAAAAAAAAAAAAAAAAAAACCCTACTGTGAATTGTGGAAAAAACTAGCTTATGTAACCACACAAAGTGACTGTGAAAAATTAACTCAATGGAAGGAGGAAAAGAATTTATTAGCATTTATTAGGTACAGAAATGTATGTTGATTCCCTTTCTCATAAAGTGTCTGGAAATAATAATGGATTAAAAATGGACAATCTTTCTTTTAAGTTAAAGGTCATAAACCTCACTTGCCTGCCACAAGCCCAATCCCTTTACAAGGGTACTTGCTGCCTCTAAAGAGTCTCTCTGTGGGGTGGTCCAAGTATATTCACAAAGTTGAAAATGGGACTGATGAGTGACTACATTATTGAATTACGTTGGGTTCCATGTGTGGAAAATTCATTCATTCATTTCCTATTTATTAAGGTCAGCCTTCTAAAAATGATGACTACCAATTTGCATCCAGGACAGGGACAGGGTAGGGGCTCAGTATGTAAGTGGATTTTAACATAGTGTCATGTGTCGAAATGATGCAGAGCTCTAAAAACTTTTCAGGTTGACCACGACAGCATTCCATCTGCACTGCTATTTTAATTATGAAAATACCTACCCAGGTCTCTCTCTGCTTCTGTAGCATCATAGTTTTCCACCTTTCTCCAGGGAATTTGTTGTTTTACATAATTTCTATGGCTGCTTGTAAGCTGAGACTTTTTAGTTGCAGCTTTAATTAATTCTTTCATTTCTCATTCATTCATTAATTTTTTCCCATTCAACAATCATTGTTGTACAAGACAGGTTTCGATGCTCAGGGGTCCTAGTATTTCAATTCTATGAGCTACTCAAAATTTCCAAAAATAAAGGGCTATTTAAACACTCACTTGTTTGGAAATAGATAACTTTTTATTGTGTTTTTTCCATTACCATTTACCCACCCCATACCCTCTTCCACCTCTACCCACTCCTTCCCCTTGGAAATAGGTCATTTTTAATAACACATTTATGCTTCATTGTCATGGAATCGGAGTGACCCAGTGCTGTAGTCTATGAAATCTAAGATGTACTTTAGTTTTACATTTTAACATCGCTAGAATTAGTATGCATTTCGTAACCGATGGCATTTTGCAATTGTATTTGGAAGCATTTCTTTCCCTTTTTTACTGTTTTTTTATTTTTCAATTATAGTTGACGTTCAATATGATGTTAGTTTCAGGTGTACCACATTTATGTCACTTACATAATGTTAGACATTTATATAACTTACAAGATGATCGCACTGGTAAGTCCGGTACCCACCTGGCACCATGCACACTGCAGATACTTCATTATTATTGACCACAGTCCCTTGACAGCCCCAGGACTCCTGGGTAACTGCTGATTTGGGCATCTTAATCTCTTCGCTTTTTCCACCCAGCCCCAAACACCCCTCCCATCTGACAACCATTCTTTCTTTCTTTCTTTTTTAAAAATTTCTGTTTTTTTTAAATCTCATTTACTTACTTTAGAGAGAGGGGAAGGGAGGGGAAAACATGGCTGCCTCTCATATGTCTCCCACCGGGGACCTGACCCACAACCCCGGCATGTGGCCCCACTGGGGATCAAACCCGAGACCCTTTGGTTCACAGGCTCCCGCTCTATCCACTGAGCCACACCAGCCAGGGCCACTCTTTTCTTTCTCAATAGTTCATAAAACAATAGAGCATCTTACAAGGGGTGATGCTTGAGTTTCAACAAAATACAGTCACTAGCCTCTTTACTTTTTTTGAATTGTTTGGATGTTATCGCTTTTACATATGTCTTCCATAATGGATTTCGACGAGATTAATAACTTTGTTGGAAATAATAAAATAACAATAGCTACCATTTCTTGAGCTCTTCCTGGGTACGAGCAGTTTTGTGAATTTCCTGACATTCAACCCTCACAAAGCCCTGAAAGATCCCGTTATTGTTGAGAAACAAGAACCAAGAACATTCTGGTGGCTCCCCTCACTTTTCTCCTCCTATATCTCAATCCTGCCTTTATTTTAAAAGTTTGATATTTTGTTTATCATGGATTTCTTGGCGTTGATTTCATTTAAAAAAAAACCGACAATATATTGTATTAAAATGATATTTATCTCCATCACGGAGTACTTGGGCGCCGCTGGGATTTGATGCCTAACGCCAGTGCCTCGCTTGCCTCAACCTCATCACCAAAGATCAGACCCAGAGAGTCTGATGACAGACCCTATATCCCTAGTGGCACCCTGTTTCCTTCATAGCATTTGTCACCATCAGCGACAATGAACTCGTTTGCCCTCTTGATCATTGGCAGCCTGTTCCCAGTAAGACCTGAGCTCCAGGAGGTCGGGAAGCATGTTCCTCTACCTCATCGTTGAACCACCACCATCGGCTGGAACAGGCCCAGCCTCTCCTTTCCTTCAGCAGGTACCCCGAACACAGGCTACCTGTCGGGCGCTGTTTTGATGCTGTGAGTAGAGCTGTGCACCAGTTTCTGTTTTCGCGGCTTACAGCCTTTGCCCAAACAAGCAAAAAATCCATTAAAGCGAGGCCAGGAGGGTTGAGCAAGCAGTATGAGCGCTGTTTCACGCATTAATTTACGAAAAAAAAGGGGGCTAACATAAAACAAATGGCTGGTTCCCAAACTACTTTAGATTTGGCTTTTAAAGTGCTCCGCTTAGGCTAAAAGTCTTGGTTCTTTCTGCTTGTTTGCTTGTTTTGTTTTATATCAATGAGTGTAGGGACCCAGTAACGGGCAGCCAGGCAGGGCGAGCCCAGGACGGCTCCAGAGTGGGGGCGGGGGACCAGCCTGCCAGGGCCAACGTGCTGTGGAGAAGCCACAGGCTCTTAGTTCTCGCGGGGATCCTGGAGCATTGGCTGCCTCTGGATGAGTCCTGTTTGGAAGCTAACATTCCGCCCTCAAAATCCAAGCACCCACTGACCGAGCATCCTTGGGAGGGCCCATTGCTGGGTCCAGGTGTGGGGCAGGGTCCCACCTGCATCTCCACATTGGGCTAATTTTCAGCTGGGGTGGCGAGTTCATGATTCTTCCTTTTTTTCTCCGCCCTCTTTTCTCCTCTGCCTTCACCTATCACCACTGCATCAAACAGTATTTGAGGTTCACAGGATGTATTTACGTTTCATCTTATGATTATTAAGCCTTCGAAAATAATAAAAGATAACAAATTTGGTCTCCTCCCAGGTCAACCAACCCCTCCTCCGTGTACAGGTAAGCCAGCTGAACGGCGTTCCAATTCCGGCTGATGACTTGGCATTCTAACCGAAATTGCCGAATACTGAAAAAGCAAAGCAGGGTCATTCTATATTCAGAATGAATGTGCGTGAAGTTTTAGCATAAATGGGTTTCCTCTGAAGGCTATGTCATAATTGTTACATTTTATCACCACTAATTATGCTCACTTTATTTTTTCCAAAGCACCTAATATATGCAAGGCCTTTGCTGGACCCAGGGAAAAAAAGAAGGATACATAGAACCTGATGTCTGCTCTTGAGTTTATATAAAATATAAATATCAGGGGCGTTCCACGTGTGAGGGACTTAACTGAATGCTTTGGGTCAGTGGGTTAGCAAACATACTCAGGAAAGAGTCGGAGGATACATGTTTCAGGCTTTGAGAGCCATTTAGTTTTGTCTCAATTGCCAACAATAGACATACAGCAGCCAAAGATGATCTGTAAGTGATTGGGCTTGGGGTGTCCATAAGGCAGGGGTGTCAAACTCATTTTCAGCAGGGGCCACATCAGCCTCCTAGTTGCCTTCAAAGGGCCGAATGTAATTTTAAGACCATCTAAATGGAACTACTTCTTAACTAGGGGCAAGGAGCTCAGCCCTGCAGTGGAGTAGAAACCAAATGCTGGGCCAGATAAAACAAGGTGGAGGGCCGGATTTGGCCCACGGGCCTGGTGTTTACCACCTGTGCAATAAAGCTTTATTGATAAAAACCAGCAGCTGCCCTGATTTGCCCGGGGGAAGTAAGTTACTAAGATGTGCTTCAAATGCATTGTCTTTCCATCCTTGCAACCCACCCTTGAGGGCCAAACAGTTACGACTGTTATTATCCAGTCTTAGAGGGAGAAACTGAGGCTGGGGAGAAGGTAAGTGACTTAACCCCAGACACACAGCTGGTGACTATTAAAACAAGGACCAGAGTGCCCACGCTCCCTGCTGTGGAAATGAGCATTACCTGCTACCTCTGACGTCAGCCATGGAGACTCCAGGCAGAGTGATGGGTTCAAACCTGGGCCCCACAGGCAGGTGACATAGAATCCCTGCCTCACCCTTTCCTCTTCATGATGCAACCATACTCATGTCTAATCGTTGTGGGGTTTATTTTCAAATTTTAGTTTTCAGTTACAGTTTGCCTTCCATATTACTGTCTATTCATCTTAGTGAGGTTTTAGTGGGCTAACATGCACAAGAGAGAAAGCTCGGGAAGGAGCCCCGTCTTTGCAAAGTCAGAGGGTACTTGACACCTTATTCCAAGGCATGTACGGAGGCATTGGGGGGTGTGGCTGCGGTGACCTCTCACTCAGACGTAAGTACAAGGGGAGTGAGAAGTGGCAGTGGGGCCAGGTGCTGTAAGGAGGACACTTCCCCCCTCATTCTTGCTTTTCTTTCCACAAAGGAGGGACGCCATTAGCCTGACACCCTGGCCTCTCATCACCCCAAGTTAGGGAGCTGGTTTCATCTGATGGCTGAGTTCAGAGGTTAATACCTGGCGGGGTTAGCTCGGCCCCTTCTGCTTTTGCTGGCCAGCTTCAAGTTCATATCCTGCCCTTGAGCTGATGTCCTGGGCTGCCTGTCACTGGCGGGTAAGCCGGGCTCCTCCTGAAGTTTGGCATCAAGAACCCCACCACCTCACTAGTGCTGGCTTCCTCGGTCTCCACTTGGGTGTTTTCCTCCTTATTTGTCATTTGGATAAAGACATAGGCAGAAAGGACAGTTGAGTTCCCCCAGCCCCTGGCAACCATCATTTTACCTTCTGTTTCTATAAATTCACTTCTTTTTAAAAGAAAAAAATCTGCATATAAGTGATATATAGTATATGCCTCTGTCTGGCTTATTTCACTTAGCATGATACCCTCCTGGTTCATCTGTGTTACTGTATACGGCAGGACTTCCTCCTTTCTTAAAAGGCTGAATAATATTCCATTATGTATATATTATACACACACACACATAATTTTCATTACATATAGACACACGTGTCTATATCTATATAGGTGCATATATTGTGTTATATATTATGTATTAAATGTTAGAAAGAGTGATTCTTTATCCATTTATGTCTGAGTGGATACCTAGGTAGTTTTCACGTCTAAGCTACTGAGAATCAGCAGTGAACGTGGGAGGTAGATATCTCTCCGAGATAGCAATCTCACTTCCTCTGGGTGCTATTGGTGCTGTGACAGATGAACAACTTGCCCGCTTTCTCATGCCTGACAGTGTTGTAGAAGCCAGGTTCTCTAGCTCTCATTTCAATCCTCTTTCTATTTGATGCCATGCATGGAAAATAAGATCACTCAAAGCAGAGAAAGAGAGAGAGAGAGAGAGACAGAAAAGGACCCAAATATTTGCATGTCAGCTTAACTCGTTTCCAGCTGTAATCTGGGAAATCAAACTTTTGTCGGAAAATGTCCCATTTATTTAGGTTTCACAGACACAACTGCTCCAGTTTTGAAAATTTCATCAATCAACTCTTGAAAACAGTTGCTTAGTAGAAAAAGAAAAACTCAGGAACTACATTCTTGCCAGATTTAAACCTAAATTTTTACTGAAAACCTGAATTTTACTGAATATTCTTGTAAGTTTTTCTCTGATCATAAAAGCAAGACATGATCATTGCAGAGAATTTTAAAATATGAAATAGCATGATAAAGAAAATAAAAATCACTTGAAATTCTACTCCTCCCCAGCTAATAACTTTAAGAGTTTGGTGCATACCTTTTGGAACTTTTACAGACATGTGAATACAGGTACTCTTTGTTTTTATGTCGTTCTCTTTCAAATTTCTGTGGATGTGGGAGACCCCATTGGTGGCCTGCAGCACAAGAAGACCATCCAATTCTTCTTCATTCCCAGGACCCTGGTTCTCTTCCAAGTGGAGAGGGTCTTCGCAGCGGAGGCTGGCCCCTCCCTTGTCCCAGAAGGTAAAACTCAATCCGTCTAACACAAAAATCTGTATGTTCCATTCTCCTTGCTGGTGATCCGTTCAGAAGAGAGTTTCTGAACCTCAGAACTTCTCATAGTTGGAGCCAGATTAAATCTTTGCTGCGGAGCTGCCTCGTGTGTGGTAAGGCATCGGGCAGCTTCCCTGGAACCTACCCGCCAGATGCCGGTAGCGATACCTGCCCACACCCAGCGCCGACAACCAAAAATGTCTCCACACCTTGCCAAACGTCCCCTGTAGAGCAAAAATGCTCCTGACTGTGGAATAAGCAAGTTTCATTCTGGTCATGAAGCCATGTTATCACATGGCAATGTCATTCTTCTTGACTGCATACTATTCCACATTAGAAGTAGATCATCAGTTATCTAACCGGTCTGCTAATGATGAATATTAATTTCTTTTTAAGTTTCCAGCTGTTATAGTGTCACCATGAATACCTATGCTTGTAGATATGGTTGCACACTTGTGAGAATGGATCCATAAGATAAATGCCCAGAAGTGGAATTTGTGAATTAAAGGTTATGCACAATTTACATTTTAATAGACATCACCCATGTGTCTTCCCAACATGTCCAAAAAGGCCGTGGTAGTTTTCTCACTCAGCCCAGGAGTATCCATGTCCTCAGAATTTTACTGACTCTAGGGAGAAAATCCATTTAGAAATAATTTTTGTACTTCAAGCACATAAAAAAATGGTTATCTTTTTGTTGAGAACTTCGATTATTTTTAGTGATATAATAATGTTCCCATGAGTAGAGGGACCACTGTTTATTTATTTTTTTTATCATTTTAGCTGCACTTTTTTCATGACTGTTTATCCCCCCTGAACCCTCCTCTACCTCCACAGATTATTTACATTTCCCCCAATTTGGACACTCACTTGATTTTTATTTTGTATTGAAGCTTTTTAAATAAGTACAAATATTTTTCATTGTGACAATTCACTGACAGATTTATTTAATGTTAAAAAAAATCTGACTTCTGTCATTGAGTTTTATGATTATTTAATCTGTGTTTCTTGGAAATGGTTTTCTCCAAGGCAGACTTCTCCATTAGAAACACAAGGCCCATGAAAAACCTTAAAAAAAAATATTTAATGTATTTATTTTTAGAGAGAGGGGAAGGGAAGGAGAAAGAGAGGGGGAGAAACATCAGTCTGTGGTTGTCTCTTACATGCCCCAACTGGGGACCTGGCCTGCAACCCAGGCATGCGCCCTGACCGGGAATCAAACCAGTGACCCTCTGATTCACAGCCCACACTCAATCCACTGAGCTACACCAGCCAGGGCCCATGAAAAACTTTTAATGTCTTTTAGAATCAGAAGAAAAGAGTAACCTTTTAGGTTGAAGAAAATGTGTTCATATTAAATATTAACATGTTCACATTTATGCTGATGTATTTATACAGTAGAATTTAGTTTCTTTTACTCTTTGTGGAAAGAGGGACCCATGCAGGTCACACGGGGCCCGGCCTCGTTACAGCCTCTTTGTTCAAAGCACTCGGATCCACAAGGACTAAATGGGAGAAAGGTAGCAGCTTGAATCTCAAGGTGTAAAATGCTCGACAACTTTTCATCGATGGTGCTCAATTTTCAGTTTTGCAGTGTGACCGAGGCAGGACACTGACAGCATCTCACATCACTTTTCGTGAGGAATGATGAGCCCCTGAGTGTGTCTATGATCTGCCTTCACCCAAATATTGAGACAGAAATTAAAATATACATTTTTCACTATTTTAGTGTCCCCATTGTTTTGCTGTTATTGTCTGAATTTTTTTTCCTTAGCAAATGAGTGCTTTCTGTTCATCTCTCCCACACATGGCCTTAGCATGTGTCTTTTAAGTAACTTTTTACATTTTTTCCAAGGATATCTTTTATTTTTATAACTTTGGATTTATTCTGAATGTTTTTTATTTTATTCATTCATTCATCCAACACATCAAACTGCAAAAAAAATTTTTTTAAGTGTAGACACAGGAGAAAGTAGCCTGGGAAAGGCCCACTTAGAAACAGATCGACCCACGTGGATGATTAAGATTTCAGAGGTTTCTTTTAAAAATGTAAAATGAAGAGTGAGTTTCCCAGCATCAGTTGTTCGTATTTGGACGGAGGATACAGAACAAGAAAAAAGCTGGTGGGGGCCAGGCAAAGCGGGGCGGGGTGGGGGGGGACCTCTGAAGGCCAAAGCCAGGGAGAGGAAGCTCTGGTGCTCCCACCAGGTGCCCGGTGCAGGTAAGGAGGTTAATGACCCGCCGCCTTCCCTGGGGTTAGAGCGCCTTCAGTTACAGCCTCGTGGTGAATCATTTCCTTCTGAGGCTCGGGCTGATCAGTCCCGGGGGGCCTTGTCTGGATTTTAACAACAATAGGTGCAGAAAAATGTCCTCCTTCCAGAAATGCAACACAAACGACAAAATTACATAAGAAATGTGTTCTTTACAAAACAGTCCACAGGGAGGGGGCAATCGTGGGAAGGAAAACTCCTGCATGGGAAAGCAGGTCGCTTGAGAAAAGAAAAACACTTACCAGAGAAAAGAGGAGGCTTCTCTTCCCGAGTCTAATTTATAACAGTGAAATTCCTTTCTGAAGGCAGGAACTGGGCTGAAGGGCTGGGTGTGTTTGTCTTTTTTTTTTTTTTTTTTTTTTTTGCCTTGCACTATTTCACTAGGGACAGAGTGAGTAAGGAATCGGGATGGTGTAGAAACACTGGCCCTTGTATATTACGGGTTGCACCACGGGCGTTTTTGGTTGCCAAATCAATACCTTAGTTGTCCTCAAAAAACCCTGTAGGTCTGTTTTTAATAGCTTGCTACACGGCTGACATTACGCTGATTACTTAGCAAAGCCTCACCTTTGATCTACTGATCTAGTTAGGGACTGTGTGACGGAAAGCCAGTAGCAGGAGAGATCATTAACAAATTAAAAGAAGAAGGAAGGGAAAACTACGAGTTACAGAAACACAGGAAGTCTGAGGTTTGTCAGTTGTTGAAACATTTGATATTGTCTTTTAAGCGTCCCAGCTCTCTGAGGGCTTTCTCTGGATGACCAAATACTGACATTTAAAAGTAACAACAACAAAAGCAAAGCCACACAGTGTTTCAAGCTGGAAAACCTTGCACGATTCCAAATGAATGAACGGTCGCTGGCCCCATTTTCTACCTTGCTCTCTCAACAGATACAGATGTTTATAAAAATGCTTCTGTTTCCCAATGTCTCCAGTAGTGAAATGAAGGGCTGGCTTCCCATATTTGGTGCTCGTTAAAAAGTGTGCCTGGTAAAGCTATTTTTTAATCGTGTGGAAAACTCGAACAGATAGTATAGCAAGGGGTCCCGTGCCACCTCCCATGCTCATGAAATTTCCCTGTTATTAACATCTTGCATTATGCGTTATGTTTGATACACTTGAAGAACCAAGGTTGATACATGATTATTAAGCACTATTGAATTCCATATTCCTGTAAATTCCATAGATTACATTAAAGTGCATTCTTTTTTTAAAAAAATATTTTATTTATTTATTTATTTTTAGAGAGAGCGGAATGAAGGGAGAAAGAGGGGGAGAGAAACATCGATGTGTGGGAGAAACACAGATTTGTCGTCTCTGGTGTGCCCCCATCCCGGGAACTGGCCTGCAACCCAGGCATGTGCCCTGGCTTGGAATCAAACTGGCGACCTTTTGGTTCGCAGTCCGGCGCTCAATCCACTGAGCCGCACCAGCCAGGGCTAAAGTTCTTTCTTTATGTTGTACATCCTATGGGTTTTGAAACACGCACAGTGATACGTAGCCACTGTTATTACAGAATAACAAAAAGCTCCTGTCTGGTTCCAGCAAGCAGCCATTCTAAATCTTGTACCTTCAACATAAGAGCTATTTCCCCCCTTTTGCGCCTTCTTCAAGGGGCTTTTATTTTAGGAAAAGAGGAGAGTTGCTTCTCTCTTTTGGCTGAGAGCCACAGACAGTCACTTTGCTTGGCTGCAACCTGCACATCCCTGGAACATCTCCTGGTGTTTGTCTTCTTGCCCGTGCAGGAGAATACGCAAACGTGCTCTGCCAAACATCGAAGAGGAAGCCCTCTTTCCTGAAGTGACACAGCAACAAGGAACTAGAAGTGGTATGTCCTGCAATCGCCTGCCTTCCCCTCGACTCACCTGGTTTTATAGGTGCACGTCCTGATTATTTTCTTAAGCTGCCCCAACTCAGGCTTCTTTCCCGCCTTTCTTTTCAAGACGCCGTGGCTGGCTCACCAGCCCCCTTCTTTGCTGCTTGTGTGTCTATGGCTGAGCTCGGAAGCCTACAGTTGGGACCAGTGACTTTTAAACTGAGGGCTTGGGTGGTAGAGTCCCAGGCTTTGGGGTAGAGCCAAAGCAGAATATAAAAAAAGTCGAAAATTATACCTTACCCATTCTTTTATTAAATCGTTGAAAAAATAGGTGGGTGTCGTGGGAGAAGCCACATGTTGAATACAGGCATTTACAGACAGAAAGAAAATAAAACCAGGTCACGGGATCACATTGAGTAAGGGGCAATTTTTGGTGAGTCGGAGGAGGTTCCAGCAGAGCTGGTGTTTGGACGGAAGTGGCCAGAATGCCCTTCGAAAGTCTACACATGAAGGGTTCCAGGCAGAGGAGGGGACAGACACAGGGCCCAGGACTCCACCAGTCAGAGGCAGGACAACAGCCAGGGAGTCGGGGCTGAAAGGACCAGGGGAAGGTTGGTGGGAAGGGAGGTGGGGGGGGGCAGGGGCAAGGCAGCGACTTTGGGTTTACTTTGAAAAAGATAAGGGCCCCCTGGGGGGCTGTCTGTGGGGTGGATGAGCTGTGTTGCATCTTTTCTGCCTTTACTCACCGCTTCCTTGCGCTCACCCAGGCCTCGCGGGGCCACACAGGGTGACACCAGACGGTAGATCTTGAACCTGAGCCTTCCCTGGGGTTCCAGCCTCCCACATCCGGCTACCTACTCCACAATGGATTTCTAGAACCATTTCAAATTTAGCAGAACCCAGACCGCGCACCTCGTCTTCCTACCCCCGTCCTCCTCCGCCCACCGTCTTCCCCAGCGCTGCTGAACAGAATCCGTCCTCTTTTTTGTGCAGGGCCAACCTCGGGGACTCATCTTTGCCCCTTTCACTCAGCTACTGTTTCTAATCCAGAGCAAGTCCCATCGACTCTACCTTCGCAATGTGTTAGGAATCCCACAGATACATTCCGGCGGTTCTCTCACAGCCTCCGCTCCACCCCTCATCACCCATTTCCGAGGCTAGTAGGATGTCTGCGGAGCTGGTTTCACCGTTTCTATTCTTGCCCCCTTTAAGTCAGTTCTTTTTCATTTTTTTAGATTTGAAGATTTTATTTATTTATTTATTTGTTTATTTGTTTATTTGTTTATTTATTTTAGAGAAAGGGGAAGGGAGGGAGAAAGAGAGGCAGAGAAACATTGATGTGCGAGAGATACACTGATCGGATGCCTCTTGCTCACCCGCAGCTGGGGCTCTAGCCCACAACCCAGGCATCAGACCAGCGTCAGGCACCCGACCAGGAATCAGACCAGCGACTTTTTGGTTTGCAGGCTGGCACTCGATCCACTGATCCACACCAGCCAGGGCATCAGTCTCTTCTTAAAATAGGAAAATCTGTCTGCATAAGCCAGATCACATCATCCCCTCCACCTCCCCCCCCAAAAAAACCCCGCCATCGCTACCATCCTGATCAGGCTGGGAGCCAGAGTCCTTACAATGGATTCAGCACAAGCCCTCTGCTTCCTGAACTCGCCCACTCCCCTCCAGTCACAAGGACATCCTTGTCTTGTCCAAGAACATACTGGCTGGGATCCTACCTCAGGACCTTTGCATGTGCTTGACGTCACTTTGGATCTTCCCTCTGATAAATGCATGATTTGCTCCCTCACTTATCTCGGGTCTTTCTTCAAAGGACACCTTTGGACAGGGGTTGCCAAACTTTTTCTGGAAAGACTAGAGAGTAAATATTTTAGGAACTGTGGGCCACCTAGTCTCTTTGGCAATCATGCAACCCTGCCATTGTCATGCAAAGGTACCACAGGCAATAAACACACCAGCAGCCTGGTCTGTTAGTTTGCTTGTTGAAACATCATTCTAATGTGCCCAAGGTTGTGGGTTCGAGCCCCGGTTGGGGCACATACAAGGATTAACCAATGGGAGTGTGAATGGGTGGAATAGCAAAATTGGTATTTCTTTTTCTCTCTCTCTCCCTCTAAAAATCAATTTGAAACTTTTTTATTTTTTATTTAAAATTTTTTTAATATTTTTTATTTATTTATTTTTAGAGGGTAAGGGAAGGAGAGAGGGAGAGAAACATCAATATGTGGTTGCCTCTTATGTGTCCCCTGCTGGGAACTGGCCTGCAACCCGGGCATGTCCCCTGACTGGGAATCGAACTGCAATCCTTTGGTTCGCAGTCCTGTGCTCAATCCACTGAGCTACACCAGCCAGGGCTAAATTTTTTTTTTAATTGAAAAAACAACCCACAAACAGAGCTGTGCTCCAATAAAACTATTTATGGAGACAGAAATGTCACTTTCTATAATTTTTATGTATTACAAAATATTCTTCCTTGGTTTTCATTCCAGTAAGTTAAAAGTGAGGAAACCATTCTTAGCTCATAGCTCTAAAAAAAATGCCCTGGCTGGTGTGTCTCAGTGGATTGGGTGTCGGCCTGTAAACTCAAAGGTTGCCAGTTCAACTCCCAGTCAGGGCACATGACTGGGTTGTGGGCCAGGTCCCCAACTGGGGGTGCACGAGAGGCAACTGATCAATGTGTGAGGTATCTCTCACACATTGATGTTTCTCTCCCTCCCTTCCCCTCTCTCTAAAAATAAATAAAATCTTTTAAAAAAACAAAACAAAACAGGCAGTCAGGTGCGCATGACCCTCAGTCCCCAGTATGTCCACCCTGGCCTTACAGAGCACTTCCTTATCTCTCCTCCCAAAAACTCTGTGTACACACACACACACACACACACACACACACACACACACCCCATACACACACATTCTCCCTATTTTTCATATCCTTCCCTGTTCATAGCTTACCAACATCTGGCTTTCTCTGTATTGAACTTGCTCTCTTTTTCATTTACTTACTTTCCTCTCCTCTCAAGCCTCCAACTAGGTGGTCAACGAGGGCAGGGACTTGTCTGTTTGGGTGCACTAATGTGTCCCTGTGTCCCAGTGTCCCCATGGTACCTGACCCATCGTAGGAGCTCCACGCACAGTGCTGAGGGAGTGGCACCTTTGAGAAGAGGCTGCAGGGACCATCGGTCAGGGCGGAGGTGACCCTCCTCCTGTCTCCAAGGAGCAGGGGAGACGGGAAGATACGGGTGTTGAGCACGCGCTCTCTGAGACGTCAGGCTCCCGGCGACCCGCGCGCCGGACCTAGAACACTTTTCGGCTGAGACCAGGGCTCGGCATGGCGACGTGAAGGGTTTGCGGAGCGCGGTGCCGTGTGATGGGCAGAAGGGGACGTCAGTCTGCAGACCTGGGCCTGCCGCAGAAGAACCCGAAAGAGTTCCAGAAAAGAGGTCTCTCGGGCCACACGCCACACTTGCCCAAGTCGGAATCCCTCGAGAGGCAGGCAGTGGAGAGATTAAATCCAGACTCCACCAAATGCTGACCATATGTATGACCTTGGACAAGTTACTTAATCTTCCTGAGTGTTTACTGAAAAATGGAGATAATAATTACCTCATAGGAGGCCACGAGGACTCGGTGAGCTAATGTGAATGGATCTCTTGGCACAGTGCTTGGCTCATCCTTTGCAATAAATACCGGCCACAATCAGCTTTTCATTAGAAAGGCATGCTCACTGTGGGATAAATAATCGAGTATTTATATCATGGAATAGGCAAAAATAATCAAATAGGCTGAACTAAGGGAAGAAATAAGGTTATCCTGCTTCTCCAGAATTACTGCTGATGATGTCCTGGGGTACCTCCTCATAGGGTTTCCTCTGTCTAAGAGCTTTCTTAACATAATACGGAGAATCCGGTTGCCTGTCATCCTAAATGGCACCAAGGAATCAACCCTGAATGTGATGGAGACTCTTATGTCTAACTCCTGGGTTGTTGGTTTTTTTTTTAAATTATACTTGACATTCAATATGTTCGTTTCAGGGGTACGGCATAGTCCTTGGACATTTTATGTAACTTACAAAGAAATCCCCTAATGAGTCTGGAACCCAGTTACTGGCAGCGTACCTAGTTACTAAAATATCTTTGACTATATATACCCTAGGCTCTGCTTTATATCCCCGTGACTATTTTGTTCTAACTCCTGGTTCACCGGAATACAGAGCAGAAACCTGTTAAATGACATGAAGGAGTGAAATCCGCAGAGTTTAAAACATGGGGCCTCGCCCTGGCACGTGTGGCTCAGGTAGTAGGGCATCATCTTGCAAAGCGAAGGGTCACCGGTTTGATTCCTGGTCAGGGCACCTGCCTGAGTTGCTGGTTAGGTCACTGGTTGGGGCTCTTCGATGTTTCTCTCTCTCTCTTTCTCCCTCCCTTTCCCTCTCTCTAAAAATAAATAAATAAAATATTTTTTCCTAATGTGGGGACGTCTACAGGACAAACACCTCAGTTTCTGAAAAAAAACTAAATTGCAAGGGGCATCCCACAGAGTTGCCGTGATGAGACTGTTCAACGCCTGCCCTAGTAGGCACTCGTCAAATGTGGCTACGGAACCCTTGAAACGTGGCCTGTGTGCCCGAAGGACTGAACGTCTTACCTTATGAATATTAATTTATTTAAATAGCCACGTGTGGCCGGTGGCCACAGTGCTGCCCTGTGTAGCTATAGATTAAGAGACTTAGAGACGTATCGACCAGTCAGCCTGAAGAGGCCTTGAAGAGGCCTCGTTTGGATTCTTTGTTTTGTTTTTTTTTTAAGATTTTATTTATTTATTTTTAGACAGAGAAGAAGGGATGGAGAAAGGGGGAGAGAAACATCCATGTGTGGTTGCCTCTCGAGTGCCCCCCACTGGGGACCTGGCCCACAAGCCAGGCGTGTGACCTGACTGGGAATCAAACCAGTGACCTCTTGGTTCACAGGCCGGCTCTCGATCCACGGAGCCACACTAGTCTGGACTGGATTCTTAATCAAACAAATGAACTTTTTAAAAAAACACCTGTGAGACAGGGAAATTTCAACACCGACAAAAGTTTTGGATGATATTAAAGATTCATTGCTAATTCTGTGAGGTGTGATGATGATATTGCAGTATTGCTTTTCAAGGAAGTCCTTGATCTTTTAGAGCTACTGCGACAGCGATGCGTTAGTCCCCTCTTGTCTGCACTTTCCCTCTGCACGGTTTCAGTTACCTGGAGTCAGCAGCAGTCTGAAAATAATATACGGAAAGTTCCTCAAATAAATGATTCGTAAGTTTTCTTTTTCTTAAGATTTTATTCATTTACTTTTAGAGAGAAGGGCAATCAGTGTGTGGTTGCCTCTCATGCGTCCCCCACTGGGGACCTGGCCTGTGCCCCTACTGGGAATTGAACCGGCGACCCTTTGGTTCACAGCCTATGCTCAATCCACTGTGCCATGCCAGCCAGGGCTGTAAATTTTCTATTGCACGCACTTGTGAGCAGTGTGATGAAATCTCACACTGTCCTGCTCTGTCCTGCCTGCCACACGCACCGTCCCTCTGTCCAGTGTTTCCATGCTGTGTGTGCCCCATGCCCGCTACTCACTCAGTGGCCCTTATCATACGTAGCCTAACGCTGCCTCACAATGCCTGTGTCACTCACCTTACGTCACCTTGGCATCATGTCATCTCATGTCACCAGAGGGTTGAATCCAAGATGGTAAAATTTTTGAGAGAGTCCACATCCCCATCACTCTTATTACAGTTCATTGTTATAATTGTTCTATTATTCGTTACTGTTGTTAATCTCCTACTGTGCCTAATGTATAAATTCGACTTTCTCATAGATCTGCATGTGTAGGAAACACCGTATATATAGAGTGTGGCACTCCCTACGGTTTCAGGCATCTACGGGGGTCTCGGAATCCATGCCCTGTGGATAAGGAGAGGGGCTACTGTAGCTAAAAACACAGGACACCTAACCCCAGACGGGTGGCTCAGTTGGTTGGAGCGGCATCCAACGTATTACAGAATCCTGTGCACCAAAAGTTCACGGGGTTGATTCTGTTCAGGGCACACACCTAGGTTGTGGGTTTGATCCCTGCTCGGGACACACATGAGTGGCAACTGATCGATGTTGCTCTCTCTCTCTAAAATCAATGAACATAATCAATCAATTAAGTCCAGGTAAGGACTTAAAAAAATTATATGACATCAAGGATTTGCATCAAAATAACATAGTGTTGCCCTGGCTGGTGTGGCTCAGTGGATTGAACGCAAGCCTGCAAGCCAAAGGGGTTGAGGTTCGATTCACAGTCAGGGCACATGCCTGGGTTGTGGGCCAGGCTCCCTGGTACGGGACGTGTGAGAGGCAACCATACACTGATGTGCCTCTCCCCCCGCCCCTAAAAATAAGTAAATAAAATAAAAGAAATTTAAAAAATAATAAAATTCATTGACTTAAAAAAGTAACACGGCATTGCGGGGGGTGAACACACCATATGCAGATGACGTATTACAGAATCGTACACCTGAAACCTGTACAATTTTACAAACCAATGTCACCCCAGTAAATCCAGTTAAAAATAACATTGCAGAGGGTTTGGGGCACAGAGGACACAGGGGCCTTGTGAGCCGATGTCCGTTGAAGCTGTACAATGAGCAGATGGGGGTTCACTTCCTCTTCTCCCTCCTTTGGTATCTGTTTGAAATTGGCCATAATGAGAAAACTTCTGTAAAATCTTCTGAATCCACCAGTTTTGTGTATGTCTTTCTTCCTTAGGGAGTTCCATTAGAAGTGAACACTGACATTTGTAAATGAAAAGCCTTCAGTTCTTGAAGTTGCGTTAGAATTTTAAGTGAAAGATCAAGCAGCACCCTGGCTGGTGTGGCTCAGTGGATTGAGTGTGGGCCTGCGAATCAAAGGATCACGGTTCAATTCCCAGTCAGGGCACATGCCTGGGTTGCAGGCCAGGTCCCAGCAGGGGATTCATGAGACACAACCACACATTGATGTTTCTCTCCCTCTCTCCTTCCCTTCCCCTCTAAAGATAAATAAATAAAATCTTAAAAAAAAAAAAAGATAAAGCAGCACTTTTACAAAAATCACAGCCAGGCCCAAGCGACCAGCTTTCTTTAAGGGGACAGAAATCATTCCTGTTCTTTGTGGTGTTCGTTTATCACACTCCACTGCCAGGACAGAGACCACCAGTTGCCTCACCGTCTATCTCTCCTTTTCCCTCAGCAATGAAATTCCTGATTTTTAGTTGGCACTTGACCACCCTGATAAGAGTAAGCTTTCTAGCCTCCATTGCACCTGAGGGTAGCTGCGTGACCACATTCTGACCAATGGTTTATAAGGGGAAGTGGCCTGTGACTTCCTGGAAATGTCTTTAAAGAGGCATGTCTCCTTTCATGACCTCCCCCATTCTTCCTGCTTGCTGGAATGTGGTCTGATGGCAGGAGCTTCAGCCGCTCTTTTGGATCATGTGGCAGAAGTCACATGAAAGGAGAGTGGAACAGTAAGATTGAAAGAGCTCAGTTCCTGAGTGATGGAGTGCCATGAGGGGAGAAATAAACTCTCATCTTGTTTTTCTGTTATTCACAACTGATTCTGATCCTAATTAGTATAGTTGCTAGAATTTATTTGTATCTCTTCTCTAATATTTATTGAGTAGTACTGTGTAGGTTGTATCATGCTGATTGCTGTGAGAGAAACTCAGAAAGCCATAGAACCAGACATAAAGGATTTTTCAATTTAACTGAAAGAAACACAAAATATAAGATGATTAAGATACGGTTAAATAACACCAGCTAGCATGTATTGAGTACTTACTAGGTGCCAGAGAATGTGCTAAGCATTTTATCCTTATTAACTAATCAGTTTTCGCAACAAGATTAAGTTATTACCATTCCCATTTACAGGTGAGAAAACAGAAGCACAGAGAGGTTAAGTAACTGGCCCAAGGTCAGACAACTGATAAAGTGTGGAGATAGGACAGACAGATGGCATTACTTAGGAAGGTTTCAGAAGGAGAGAAAGAGCTAGGGGACACCTGGCAGATCGTTGTAAACAAAACCAGATCCTCGTTCATTCAACGGATATTCAGGGGGTGCTCGTGCTGTGGGTCGGGCACCCTTCGGACTGAGAATGGGGAGAGCGGGGGCCTAACATCCAGTGGGGTTGACAAGGAGCAGGTTGGGGGATTGAGATCTTGCTTCCCAGCAGTTGTCATCAGTTTGGCTCAAATAAACTCGTAACAATGACAAACAATGGCAGTAGGCAGTGATTTGGAGCCAAGGCGGCCGTGTGGGCCCACTCCAAGGCACTGCTCCAGGTGGGGCACCCCCTGGCATCGTGCAAAGACACAGCAGTGATCCTGAATGTGAGGCTCCCTAGCTGAATGTGGCCACAGATGCATTTTGGTTGGTCTGTGGTGTTTAGGAAATTGAGAGACTTCACATAGAAACCCAGACTCCTGGTTTCTTTCAAAAAAGCGGAAGATTCATCAATAGCAGACCAGCGTTGCCACGTCCGGCTAAAGCAGAATGCAGCCGCCCCTCCCGATTTGTCATGGTTCCCAGCCCTCCCCGATGTTATAAGGTGGGGGATGGTTACCGGAGGTCCCCGTGTGACAGGAGGGCGCAGTCAACTTCACGTGCCTTGGGCTGCAAGTGCCAAGTGTGATGCTGACTGAGAATCAGTGTTCGCGGCTTTATGTTCCCCTCGCCTCCCAGAAGAGAGGAAGTGTTGTGAAACGAAATCTTCCCAAACATTCTTATAACCAGAAGTAAAGCACTGGAGACCCTTCCAGGTGGTAGCACTGGTGATGACAACTGGACTGTCTTGCCTGGCTATCAAGTGTCCATATTAAAGAAGCCAGGAACTCTTCTGGAAGACAAAAGAGTTGGTTCGTTCTGTGTGCAGAAACCTGGAATGTTTTCTTTTTTCAGAAGGACCCCCAAATCCAGGAAAAGACAAGAATCTAGATGGTTATAAGCATTAAAAAGCACTAAAAGTAGACAATACTGTACAATTTGCCAATCAATAAGACAAAAATCAATCTATCTGAAAGGTTTATCTCTTGGGAGCAAACTGGGGGTCAGGCAAAGGAGGGAATAAGAAAACAGACCCGTATTTAGTTTCTTGTCTGTGAGCCTAGCATATGTTCCTCCCATTTTCGTGCTCCTTCCTACCACAGGGCCTTAGCATATGCCATTCCCTCTGCTGAGAAATCTCTTCCTTTTTCCAGCTTCTCCCTGCTTATTCCTTCCAACCCTGTTTATTATTATTTTTTTAATCCTCATTTTATCCACGGATATGTGTATTATTTTTAGAGAGAGGAGAAGGGAGGGAGGAAGGGAGAGGGAGAGAAACATCGCTGTGAGAGAGAAACATCGATCAGTTGCCTCTTGTTCACCCCTAACCAGGGACCAAACCAGCCACCTAGGTATGTGCCCTGACTGGGAATCGAACCTGCAGCCTTCTGGTTTATAGGATGACACTCCGACCAACTGAGCCACACCGGCCAGGGCCAACCCTGCCTTTAGCGTAGCTGATTTCTGCTCTCTCTGTGCCTTCTACCTGGAAGCTTATCCAACTCTTCACCACCTCCAGGTCCCTTGCGTACATGGTCAAAGCACCAGGGCCAATGTGGTCCAAAGGTATTTTTGCCTTTGTGGGCCTTATCCTCCATGAGAGGATATTAAAAATTATGTTTTGCAACTGCACTGGCATTAAAACAAATATAACCCAGGCTGGATACATTATTATATATTCATTATTATGATATTTATTTTTTTGTTCTGTCTTTAAAAGACATTAAGATGAAAACGTTTTCCTTTTCTTTTTTCAGAAATACCCCCAAGTCCAGGAAAACACAAGAATCTAGATGGTGCCTAATAGCATCGCAGGCCCCGGGCGCTGTACCTCATGCTTCCTGGAGGGATGTCTGGAGGGCCCGGTCCTTGGCACGATGCTCCTTCTCCCCAGCACATATTCCAATTGCAGTTCAACACCTTCCACATGGAGCCCAGCTAAGAATGCTGCATCTAAATGCCCCGGGCAGGGTGACGCTCAGAAGGTGAGAGACCTAAAGGCTTCTAGGAAGGCCTGCCAGTCTGCATTTTTATTTTTATATTTTTCTAAATATTTTATTTATTTATTTTTAGAGAGAGAGGAGGAGGGAGGGCCAAAGAGAGACAGAGAAACATCGCTGTGCAAGACATATATGGATCCACTGGTTTTCTCTTGCATGCCCCCAGCTGGGAGCCTGGCCCGCAATCCAGGCATGTTGTGCCCTGACTGGGAATCGAACTGGTGACCTTTCAGTTCACAGGCCAGCATGCAATCCATTGAGCCATGCCGGCCAGGGCTGCAGTTCAAGAATCAAGCATTGTTAATTCTACTGCTCACAAATGGTTGAGACTCACTACAACGGCCCCGTTTAATGTCTGCTTACCCGGCTAAAACTTCGAGTCCAGTTGGGGCCATGTTTCTCTGTGCCATTCTGCATTTCTTCACCAACACAGGTCCTGGCACCTGGTAGGTGCTCACTACGTTTTCAGTGAGTAAGTAGGAGAAAAGAAACATGGCTGTGTTTGTAAGGTTCCCATTTGGTCATGGTTGCAGGCGAGTAACTATGTTTTCAAGGAGTGAGTGCATTATATGCTATATTGACATTATATATTATTGATAGAGTATAGATACTATGTTGATATCACATATCAATGTATCCCTGTCTCCTAAAATATTGCCTAGTAGAGTAGGTCGGCCATCTCTAGAGTAGGCTGCTGAGTGGTTGCCCATGGGGGTCAGCTCTTCACTCTCTTACGACTGCATCAGGTTACAGATGAATCATTTCGTAAATCTCCTCCTATGTCTATTGGCATCTGAGATTTCTAATGCCCAAGACATAAGATATCCATGGATTTTTCACAGGTGCTACATTTGGCTGCATTTCCATATCACATCTTCCTTTCCTCAAGGTTGGGGTGAGTGCCGGGGCCTTACAAGTCACGGTGACCTGTTTCCTGGCCACCTCGCTCTGGTGTCAGCAGGGTTCTCTCTGCGGGTTTTCTCACACATGAAAGCATTGCAGGAACACCAAGGGGAGCGAAGTCTGAGTTAGTGGTTTATGAATAGCAGCAGGGTATTGACGTGGGTTTCTAGAAGTCCACTGATGAGAATTGAAGCCTTCTGAAGTGTACCTAGTAATTTACGTGTCTCATTTGGGAGTCCCGGGAAAGATTTGGGAGGCGGCCGGGGTTTCGTTTTTGGTGCAGTTCCCACCCCTTCAGGCCGTGGGTCAGGCAGTGTTGGGAATGGACCTGGGCCTCAGGTGTTGTGGGAATTAAAAAGCAGTAGGTGGGGCGATGGGCGCTTCCCCCATCTAAAAGAAGATGTTTATCAAAACCATTGAAATATTTGCTGATGCCTACACGGTGTATTTGTAAGTATTTATCTTGCGGAGTCCCTGGGTTTCTTTGTCTTCTGATCTTAAAATTGGGTGCAGTTCCTAGAGTGGTATTGTGTGTTATGGTGATCCATTATTGCATGGAACGCTTATTATGGTATGTAATCCTGTGATTTAATCTGTTAAAGGTGTGCAAGGCTAGATAGTGGAGTTACTATAATTTGTTAAACAGCTTTTCAATAAAAATATTACTTCTACTTTAAACAAAGGGGAGGGCCACAGCCTGGAAGCTCAGCTGGTTAGAGTGGTGTCCTGATAGGCCAAGGTTATTATGGTTGTGGGTTTGATCCCCAGTCAGGGCACATACAAGAATCAACCAATGAATACATCAATAAGTGGAACAACAAATCGATATTTCTCTCTCTCTCTCCCTCTTTAAAATCAATTTAAAATTTTTTTAAGGTATGGGTGAATGGAAAACACGCCAGTTGTGGTGGAGAGAAGGCCGGTTCTCCATGGAGGAGGAACTGACCCTGATCTACTTGTGAAATCCATGGGCAGAATTTATTTGTGCCTGGGGTGATCCGGGTGTGTTTATCAAGCCAGTATTCTGAATCCTTCAGACAAAGACATTTTTTTAAAAACAAATTCTGATGATCATACTTAGAAAGAAAAGTATTGGCATATGACCATTTATACCAATGCTTGGCTTTATCATTATAAATCTATTTTGCTCAATAGGAATTAAAAAGTTCACTGAACTCCTCCCTACAATGAAATCATTTTGATTCTCTCTTATGGGATTTACATGGAGTTCACTTTAAGATGAGAGCCTGCCTACACGGAATGGAAAGCTTAATTAGATTATGCCTGTTACAGCATTTTCTTTCGTTCTTCTGTCTGGCACAAGTTTTGATATTAATAAAGACAAGTTTTAATGACCCGTCTAAGTCCTGTACACTTCAGTGGTATCTCGGAGATGGCTTTTCTTTCTCTTGTTAAAATTGCATTGTGACAGCGTCTTTATGCTGTTTAGCACACGTAGCATGTACTGCATTTAAAAAATATGTGTCTTTGTATAAAAACTGAGCCTTTTATTTTTCACTTCCCCCTTTGAAGGAGGAAGAGATAAATCATGAGAATAGAACTGATATTAGGAATTTGGTTCCCCCCAAAAAGCTTCCAGGAAATGTAATAAAGTCTATGTAGGTAAAACTTCACTGGGTTCTTTCTATGTTATCATGAATGATTATTCACTTCAGAATGAGAACACTGAACAATTGTGAATTAGCCAAGAAAAATGATATTTTCCTCTCCTTCTGGTTTAGTTTATTTAGACCTAACCTTGTTTCATAAAAGGGGATGTTTTCCATCTTGTACATGTTTCACAATTAAAAAGAAGTTCTGTATATTTAAAAATGTACAAGAAAGATTTATACAGGTAGATAAACATATGTTAAAGACGCATTCAAAATACAGAGTCTGGCACAAATAACACTCCTTTTTTATTACAAAAGCATAAGCATGTCATTCTGTAACAACAATATCACACTCAAGCACACCATAGGATGTTTTTTGAAATGTTCAAATAAAAGTCTAAATTGTTACACCCATATTATTAGCCTACCAATCACACTCACGCAGGCCTTATTTCGGCCAGACCCTCTATATCGAAGATGAACTCTGGCTGGGTAGCTCAGTTGGTTAGAGTGTTGTCTCAGGTCAGCCAAGGTTATAAGTTCGATCCCTGCTCAGGGTACGTATAAGAAGCAACCAATGGCTTTGACTGGTGTGACTCAGTTGGTTGGGCATCGTCCCACAGAGCGAAAGGTCACCAGTTCAATTCCTGGTCAGGGCACATGCCTGGGTTGTATAGGATAGACAACTGACAGATGTTTCTCTCTCACACTGAGGTTTCTCTCTCCCCTCTCCTCTCTCTAAAAATATAGACATAAAATATTTTCTTTTTTAAAAAAAGCAACCAGTGAATGTATAAATAAATGGAACAACAAACCCTAATTTCTCCATCTCCCTTTCTCTTGCTCTAAAATTAATAAATAAAAATTTAAAACATTCACTAAAATATATTAAAGATGACGCTAAGCTCTTGTTTCTGGACATCTGAGTAACTAAACAATATAATGAAGTCAAACACGTTTTCTCAGGCATTGCGGCTAGGTCTAATTTGTTGTTGGCTTAGTTGTGTTTACTTTTTCCTTTTCTGTTCCTTTCTAGTTTGTGTGTTGGTTGCTGGGTGCTTTTTTTTTGTTTGAAGACTGTAACTATGAGTCCTTCAGCTAGTGAATAAAACCCTCCAAGTTTTAACCTTTTCTGATTTAAGTTTAAAGGCATTTAAAACGAACCAAAATAAATCTGTTTGTTCAAAGCTAAAGCACGCAGCACTCACTCTTCAGCAGACGTCATGTTTTCTGTTTGAGCAGACTTCACCAGGGATCCCCCACCCTGTTTGCCTTGCAGCCTCTGACAACCGAGTTGCCTGGAAGATTTAAAGGAAACGTGAATGTGCAGAAGTGAAGTGTTCGCCCAGATCAGTGCCGCACACCTTTCTCAGCGGCTTCCTGTCGATCCCAGTCTCTGTTTCAACTACACTCTTGGCACATTTGAAAAAAATTTCTGCCTCTGGGACAGAGGTCAGCGAGCTCCCTTCATGCACGGTTTTCGGGCTGCATTAATACCACCTGGAGGCAGCAAACGGTGACTCAGAGCTTGGCCACCGAGCAAGCTGTGACGCGTCAGACGAGCTAGTTAGCATTTCCGTGCCTCAGTTTACTCCACTGTACAATGGGATCTGTCCCATAGGGCCGTGGTAGGGATTCACGGAGCTAATGCATATAAAAACCTTAGAAGAATAGCATGCTACAAAAATGTTTGCCATTATCCCGGTGTGACTTGGGGACAAGTCCCCCTCCCCCAATAGCTACTGCTCCGGAATTAGAGTCCACGCAGCAGGGAGCGATCTGTAACCTTCGCGGGGGTGGGGCGGGGAAGTCGTTTACTTAAAGAACAATGTTTTCTTTTACATATTCTGAAAATGGGATCCTTCACCGAAGGCAGCTCTTCTGCCCAGTAAAAGTGCCTGTGAGGGAGAAAAAATGCTGACTTCTCCCAGCCTGCGGCAGGGGGAGGAGGGACTTTTAGTGCCAAAGGGACTTTTAGCTGAGTAATACAGCCGTAGTCCTCCTCCTCTCGGCCCTGATTGTAAACTCCGTAACAGAACGTTCAAGGTCTCCTAGGTATTTTACAAAAATCACTGGAGGAAGGCGGCACCAGAGTCACCCATTTTTAACCAGTGCTTACCAGGCATATTCTAAGTGAGCCGTCAACAACTGCTTAATTGGTTTGTCATTGAAACTCTGCGATATTTTTTTTTCTATTGGTGTTAGTGATAACCACCCCTTATATGAAATACCCCAAATAAGGGGTTAAAAAAAATAATGTCCTAAATGACAGAAAAGAAATCATTGTAAAAAATGTGAAAAATATACATACACAGGAAATGAAAAAAAAAAAACCACTGGGGATTGTTAGTAACATCTCAGTGGATAAGGAAGGGTTTTTGAGAAAATCCCTTATAGGTGGTGTAGAATTGGGGATTAAAAAAAAAACAACAAAAAACGTTGGGATAGGATAATACCAAAACAAATTCAAGGAGAAAAAGAGGAAGTCATTCTACACATATGCCAGAATCTAGACCACTTCCTTCTCAAATAGGCGAAACAGGAGGAGGAACTTCAAGGTAGGAAGTAGAAACAAGACTTGAATATTCCTTGGGAATTCTAGGAGCTGGAAAGCACTGCCCGAGCGACCAACCTAGGAGCCACAGAGTCCGGATGTATGGGAATATTCACACCCAGGTTACCAGGGACAGGACGAGGGTGGGGTGGGGTGGGGTGGGGTGGGGTGGAGTGGGGGCATCTCTGCCAGGAGTCCTGGACTGAAGTTTGGGCTCTGCAATTGATTAACTTTGTGACCTTGGAAAGGTGACTGGTCTCTCCCAGGTCCACTCTTACCTTGCAGAGTGCTATTAAGATATTGTATCTGTAAAATCCTTTTAATAGAACAATGTAAACATTAGGCCTTAAGTGAAGGAGGCACCATTGCAAGCTTTTCTGTATTGTCCGGGTCCGAACCTTTGTTTTCTTGTCTACATTATTGATCTACAAGAATTTACAGCTGTTTGCAGAGGTGAAGTAAGCTGCTTCCTCTGGGCCTATTCAGAAACTTGGATGTTTCCGCTTAGTGAATTTCTCCAAAGTCACGTTAGAAAAATAGATGCCTAGGAATATTCATCCTCAGCCAGAAAGAGACAGGTGACGCTGTCCCGAGGTTAAAGCCACCTTACTGACAGGTTTTTTTTGTTTTGTTTTGTTTTGTTTTCAATTGTAGTTTATATTCAATACTCACCTCACTCACAGTTTATTCCTGACAAGACACCTGACTACCTTTGGACCAGGACGAAAATGTCCTCTTGATAAACACTGAAGTACCCTTGACACATGGATCAAGAAGTTGGTATTTCCTCACCAAACACAGCCTCATCTGCACCCCATCTCGGGCCAAATTCTGTAGCACTCTGGCCATAAATATGTAACGTCTCCTAAAACCACTGGCTTGCCTATCTGGGAGCCCACGCCCGTTTGCTATCCCACAAGAAACTTGGAGGTGGGCCAAGGGTATGGCCACATAATGGCTATGCCAGAGCTGGTTAATCATGCCCCCCCGCCCCTCAGGACCCAGGCTGGTAGTGGAGACACATCTGAGCCTGTCTCTGGGGTGTACAGTCACCCTTTAGGGCATCAGGAGTCCTTGTTAAATTACTCCAGCTACGGATTGGCTTTTTATTTTTTTTAATTTATTGATTATTGAGAAGAAAGGAGAGAGGGAGAGGGCGAGAGGCACCGATGTCCCATTCATGTATGCATTCATTGTTTGATTCCTGTATGTGCCCTGATCAGGGAGCAGATCTCAACCACGGCCTATCAGGATGTTGCTCTCACTCACTGAGCTACCTGGCCGGGGCCGGTTGTCTTTTCTGAGCCTGCTTTTGGCATAGGTAGGAAAGGAGGAGGCCAAAAAAAAAAAAAAAAAATGGTGTAAGCAAGTGTTGAAATCTTAGACCATTTCATGAATGACTCAGTGTTTCCTTCTGGAAAAGGGCGATAACTGGCTTTCATTAATAACTTAGCTTGGGGAAGAGGCTCTCAAGGTGGAGGGTTCTGTGTGCCGTCAGCCAACCTCCGAGCTTCGTTTTCAATGCTTCCCCAGAAGGAATTTCGTTCACTTGATGCCGCGAGCTCGCTGAAAAATAACAAAATAACCTATCACATACTTCCTCCTTTCAGGCTTCCTGTTCTTTCTGAGAAAAGCATTGAGGTTGTCTCTTTCTCTCTCTTTCCTTTTTTTTCCATTTAAAAATATTCAAAATATAATGCATCAAATCCATATAACCTTAAACTTACACAAGGTTATGAGTCCACTCTACCTCTCTAAAGCTGGAAAAAATAATCAAAATATGTTTAAAGCTATTACTCTTCTTTAAGAGACTAGAAAAGAATAACCTGTCATTTATCTCTTTATAGAATGAGGATGTCATATGGTGTATTCCTTTAGTGTGTGAAATAGATAACTAAAGATGTTTCAAATATTATTTGTAATCTGTGAGCATTTTGATTTTAGAATTAAAAGAAAAAACAAACAAAGACCTTAAAAGCCTCTGTCTCTTTCTGCACAGAAGCAGTCCTGAGTTCTGATACAGAAGACGTCCATGCTTCCGGCATTACTGATGTCAAATCCCGCTCAGAGCTATAAACCCAGAAGATGTCTCACATGACTCATTACTGGAATAAATGTTGCTAATGTTAAAGGTATGCAAATAGAGCTTAAACGGGTGAAGGAAGATTCTGCAATTCAATAAATAAAGTTGAGAATGTTACTGTGGTTACGGTGGACTCTATTTGCATACAGGCTTATCTTGTTTTTAAAGCAGGAGGGGGAAAAAAAACCAGGAGGAAGAGAAAAATCCCAACTTTCACCGCCAGTTCTCAAAATATAACTTCTTAAGAAGGCCCAGCGGTTCAAGCCACATTATCCTGCAGAAGGCACTTTGTGCAGAACAGCCCCAAACACATCATACTCATTTTCTAGTATGTAGAGTGCAAAGACGGGACTGGCTTTAGGTCATCTTACTGAGAAAATTGCACAATCAAACTTTTTGTCGCTCAAGTCTGGTGTGTTTAGGTCAGGGCTGATTCTGTCACTACTCAGGTTTCAGGAGTGGCCCTACCTGGGTTTTGGGGCTGATCACTAGTGGGTCCTTGGCTCATCTCCCAAGTCAGACTCACAGCCAGACTGAAATAGAATGAAATAGACAAAGAGAGGGAGAGGGAGGGAGGGAGGGAGGGAGGCACCCCACAGCAGATCCTGCCGCTGTTTATCAAATTACAAATCTTACAACGCTGAGTCCTGTCAATGAAAGCCAGGGTGACTCGGCATTTGGGAAGGAAAGCTCACGCTGTCCATCTTATGTATGTCTGTGTAAGTGTGTATTTATCCACCTTGGGCTCCGGAGAAAACCACGCTTCCCTGCGATTGCTCATCCGTGGAAGGTGGAAGTCGTTCAAGGAAATAAGATGAGCAAAGTCCACACTGACTCAGGAAGAGAGTGGATTTGAATACATGCTTCAGAAAAATGTCCACCTTAGTCACACCCTCGTAGGTGGGACGAGGATGGGGGGCGGGGGCGAAGCTCACCAGAGGCCGGGGCTCTGCAGAAGCCCCTGCGGGGCACTCACAGCACAGCTTACCCCACCACCGCCCCTCCCATTCAGAACTGGAAGATCCAGGCGGGATGTTCCTGGAGAAGCCGGGAAAAACACTTGGACCAGGAGCCACACGAATGGTGTCAACATTCATTTCGCAAATACCTTTAGGCGTTTTTCTTTTACATGGGTATTTACTGTAGCTGTGGGGAGCGGGGCCGAGGTTTTTCTGACCGTCCTACTGGTGGACAAAATGGAGCAGGTTTTCGGTTCGGAGCTTCTGTGCACCCCATCCCCACCCCCCACCCCCATCCCCCACCCTCAAATAAAGTTGGATTCTGAAGCGGAAAATGAGACAAGGGAGGAGTGATAAGAACCTTATGTACTAACAAAGAGGGGCGGTATGGTTCTTATTTCATGAGCTTGGCCCCTTAAGATTGTAGTACAGACACATGCATTGCTGTACTTAGAAAAAAAAAACCCTACACATGTGTTTTTTAAAAGAAGTTAATACCTGCTTCTGATACCCAATTCAAGAGGTACAAAGGGGACACAGCAAAAATCAGTCCCCTCCCACTGTGGCTCCCAGCCTCCCAGGTCCTCTTTCTCGAGGTCACCACTGTGACCAGAGAGATTTTGTTTTGTTTTTTTTTAAAGGGGATAATTGCCCTGTCAATGTGGTTCTCCTTTACAATGTGAATACACTTTTGTCGTCCTTATTTCTGGATCATTCCCTCCGAAATACCATAAGATACAGAGGGATTAAAAAAAAAAAAAGAGTTTTGGTGGCCTGACACCAGATTTACTGTTCGGCTTTTAACTCAACTGTTAGTGAAAACTTTCTTTTTCTGTTTGGCCAGATATTCTGGCCCCTCCTGCTCCACACACGGGAGTTACAGGAGGGGGTGAGGGGAAGTTAGGAGCTTGCCCAGCGTCTGTATTTCCTAAAATTTTACGAGAGAAGGAAAACGAGATGTGACCGAAGAAGCTACCATTTTTTAACACTTGAGCGAAATCATCATTTTTCTTATTAAAATATCAGGTGAAGAAAAGCAAGGTCCTCCCAAGTCCTCAGCCATCTCCCAAGAGCTGCAAGCAGGTGCCGGCAAAGCAACTGTGCTTGTTGCCAAGTGTTGTTATAAAAATAAAACTATTTGTGATCAGAAAGACTACTGTTTACTGTACCAAGTTTGGAACCTGCAGAAACCACCCATAAACCCACCATAAAACACTCAGACACCACCACAAAAACTAGAAGAATACTCTTATTAGACCTATGCACTTACCATATTTTAAATACAAGAATTCTCAGAGTTTGCAATAGTTTTAGAAAAGACTAGAGGTACATAGGCCTAGTACTAATATTCTTCTATCTTATTGTGCAGTTATCCCAAATAATTTGGATTCACCTGCTGGGGCCTCTCCTGTCTTCTATTTACATTTGTTCAGCACACATTTAAACATCATTTAACTGGTATCTGTCAAATTTCCACGCCTATCCCCACAGTTTGGAAGATGGTATTTTATTTTTTTTAACGTTATTCAGGACATTCTGTATCAGCTCAATAAATATAAATCAAATTTGAATATTGAGGATCTGATCGGCCTTTTTTTAAAAAGGTTTTATTTATTATTTTTTTAAGATTTTACTTATTTTGGGGGAGGGGTGTGCAGGGTTGAGGGGAATGAAGGGGGAAATGGGACAACTGTCATGGCATAATCAATAAAATATATTTTAAAAAAGATTTTACTTATTTATTTTTAGAGGGAGGGGAAGGGAGGGAGAAAGAGAACATGAGTATGTGGATGCTTCTTACACAACCCCCACTGGGGACCTGGCCTGTAAACCAGGCATGTGCCTTGACTAGGAATTGAACCGGCAGCCCTTTGGTTTGTAGGCCAACACACAATCCACTGAGCCACAGCTGATTAGCCCTTTTTAATGGGTGCATTTGGGTATGTTTTGACACCTACAAAAGGCCTGAGAACAGACCACAGATACTGTATCAATATTCCATGAACTCCACTGGCAGTAGGTTTTTGGCTTGCTCGGCATAATGATTCATTGACGCTTGTAATGTTATTTTTCAGTTGTGTGCCTGTGGCATTTAAAGTAAAAAGGACAAAAATAAGTTTGAGGGGGAAAAAAACCCATTTTAATTGCTTTCAAATGTTCCAATAAAACTCAAACCCATACACTCTTGCTCAAGAATTTCCTTGCCAGATCATTACATAGTTGCTTGCCAAATCTCTCTAGCTTTTCTCCTATTTTCTGATTCTTAGGAACTACAGACAAGATTAATATACGTAAATATTTGCAAAAGGCTTTTAAACATTCCAGTGTCGTAGGAAAGAATTTTGAAAAATCAGAGCTCCACGCTTAAAAACAACTAAAAGTTTATGACTCAGAAAATAGCAAAATAATCTTAAGCTCCCAAGAAGAAAGTTAGGTGTTTGGGGTTTTTTTTTTTACACTTATGTTTAAAGAACCATTTTGTTATCTTCAACTGTTGTCCCTACTGAGAACATCCCAATAAACTGTCGGTCTCTGTGACTAAGGAAATACTCCAGTTTATGATCTACCGATAGGAGAACTATCAGCAAGGCCAGGAGGCTTCGTAGGTTACTATCTAACAGCCCGTGGCACTGGCACCGGCCCAGCAAAATGATGATGGAGCAGTGGTTGTGCCCAGACCATGACGAGTGTACAAAGATGATTTCAGTCCACGGAACAACAGCAGGTGGGCACCGTGCACACTGGATTCTATGCAGACAGAATAGAATAGAACAGAATAGAATGCGCTGTGGATGGTGGGTGTCCTGTGTTCAAAACAGAGGCTTTGAAATTGTGACAGCGTAAAATTCCAGAGTTTCCTTGATAGGATTTTCAATGTTTCGCCACACACTTGAAAAGTATGAAAGAGAGAAATTTTTAACAACTTGGAAAAGTAAAGAGAAGGGCAGACATTTTGTTTCTTAATACATGTATAGAAATGGAAGGAAAAAATACTTTAGGGTGAATTCAAATATCATCTTTTTTTGCCCTGGCTGGTGTGGCTCAGTGGACTGAGTGTTCACTTGCAAACCAAAGGGTCACCAGTTCGATTCCCAGTCACGGTCCATGCCTGGGTGGCGGGCCAGGTCCCTAGTGGGGGGACAACCATATGGTGTGTGAGGGGCAACCATATAATGCTTCTCTCCCTCTCTTTCTCCCTCCCTTTTCCTCTGTCTAAAAATAAATATGTAAAATCTCTAAAAAACTCCCCAAATATCATCTTTTTGTCACAAACAAAACACATATCACTTAGATATGACCCCCCCAAATATTCATATGAATGATTTTATTTCAATCTTTCTTTAATGGCAAAAGAAAGCTCAGCTTCTTGTGTTTGGGATCATACCTCACAGTACACTGGCTTTATATTATTTTCAACAAAAAAAAAGAATCTATGACGTGGGCATGTCTCTATAAAGGCAACGTGAGAGTCACGGGGCACCCTTCTTGTGCCCCCATAGTATCTTCTGATCTAAGGAGGGAGTGGGGAAATGGATTCAGGGGTAGCCTCGAATTGTTGCTCCTACGTGACCCAAGAACATGAAAAGGCCAAGGTCTATTTAACTTTTTAAGCTGTGTCGTTGGCTCTGGACTCAACTTGATATAATTGTTATTTACAGTCAATGAATTTTTCAGAGAAAGACAATTACCATAACGTGGAATCTAATGAACAAGCAAAATAGAGACAGACGATAGACAGAGAGCAGGCAGACAGCTGCGGGGGGTGGGGGCCTCTGGGAGAGTGGAATGACGGAACAAAAGAAAACACGAAGAACTCCTGACGGGGTGGGGGAGGTGGAAGAGGGATAAATGGTGTATGTATTTGGTAAAAAAATAATAGAAATCATGGTTAAAAAAAGTAAATGAATTTTAAAACACATCTTTCATCATAATTGTCATTTGGTGTTAGAAGTAATTCATGGTCCTGGCTGGGTAGCTCAGTTGGGTAGAAGATTGTTCTGACACATTAAGGCCGGAGGTCAGGGCGTATGTAAGAATCAACCAATGAGTGCGTAAATAAGTGGAATACAAATAGATGGGGGTTTTCTCGCTCCTTTCCTTTCTCTTTAAAATCAATACATTTAAACAAAATAGCTGCTTTTTCTTTTCTTTTTTTTTTTAAAGAAATAGTTCATTACTCTTGAGGGTCAGAAGGGAGAGGCTTTCATTCTTAGGAAATCCAGTCAAGGGGTGGTCCCCCCCCCCCAACAGCGTTAGGCATTCTCAAATGCCAGGAGATGACGTTGGAAGAAATAAAACTCCTAAGTAGACCTTCTTTGCTGCTTCTGAGGTACCTAAGAAGTCAGGTTTGCCACTAAGGCGAACATGCCTGCTTCTGCTGCAGTTTAACACTGCCAGCTTTTCTTATCTCTCGTCTTGTTTACTGTTGAGGTACTTAATTAAAACCCAAATATACACCTATTTAGTAGTCAAAGAGGGGCAGAGTTTTTTGAAAAGACATAGTTTCAGGAAGAAAACACTAAAAGGAAAAAAATGGAATAATCCACGGTAGCACAAACTGGGGATCCCTCAAAGTGCGAACATAATGTTGTCCGAAGAGTTTTTTAAAAGTGTCTGTCAAATCTGCCCATCACCTGCTGAGCGTGAAGCACATTCCCCCCCCCACTCCCCCCCACAAGGAGTTTTTCCTCTTTTTTTTTTTTTTGCTCAATCGCTACCTCGCATTTCTTTAAAACCTCAAAGTTCAAACGAAACAATTGTTAATAAGGGTTACATCCAATATTTACATGCAGAATGTTTCCTGAGAATGTGACATATCAGTGAAGGTTGCAATCTTGTCAAAGATGATCAAAGATATCACACTGGAAAATTGTAATCTCATTTGGAAATCTTCCTCTCGCTCTGGCATCCTGGATGAGTTCTGCCAGAGCACTTGAGTACAAATCAGGAACTTAATTTAAGTAATTCATACTAAAAAAGAAACTTCTGGCCCGGCACGTTCCTTTGAATCTTTTGACTATTAATAATGAAGAGAAGAACTGTTGTGTGTTTTCAACTTGGTGAAACATTCATCCATTCTGCTCCCAACTGTGATCTCATTATACACAGGGCGACCATGAAGTCCAGAAATGAGAATATGCATAAGGTCATCACAACATCTGCAATCTGCAGAAGTTGGACTACAGTGGAATAGGGGATAACAGAATAAAACAGGATGAGACAAAGCCCAAGGAAAGTGGTTTAATAAAATAAAGTCGATGGAATAACACCATGAGGATTTCCAGACTTAATAGAAATCCTCTCTGTGAACCCGTGGAGTGTTTTGGGCCAACTGAGTATCTGGGTGAAATGGGAAACTCCACTGCAGGAAGTGCTGCTGCTGCTAATTAAGGAATGTGGAACCCTTCCTTCTGAGTCAGCTGGGCGGTATGTGGAACTCTGTGCTGCTTACATGATGATTGCATGAAACTTGATAAAGAAAACCAGAGTATCTGGCTACTTAACATTTAGGAGGCAAGTCGTGGTGTGTGTGTGTGTGTGTTTAAATGGTTCCTAATCTTTAAAATGGCTCCCTGCAGCTGGCCCTTTTTTTTTTTTTTTATCAGCTGATTATATTTACAGCATCATCTCCTGGGATGGCTTGGTGCTCTCCCATAGACAGGATATGGACCATTTACGAGTTCACGTTTTCGGGTACACCGCCTTATCACGGCGTTCTGAGGCTTCACTACTATTACACAGCAATAAAAACATCTCTGGGGGACTGTCGAGTCTTAGTTCTAATTTCTCTTTGGAAAGAATCAATGTTTTTTTTTTTTTTTTAATTTCAAATGTAATGCAGGCATATTATAGAAAATAATTCAAGGAAAACAGGAGGTAGGAAAAGGTGGTGTAGCTCTCATGATCAAAAACCTAGTTTAAAAAATTTTATATGTGGCCACCAGTCATATATGGTTATTTAAAAATATATATATATATAAATTTTGAAATGTACATGAAGCAGAGAGAATAATAAAATGAACTGTTTATCTCCATACCCAGTTTTTCAGTTTCAAGGTGCTAGGCTTGTTTGCTTCAGTTCTTCCCTTTTTAAATTTGCTAACGCATTACAAATTGCAAGGTATCATGTCATTCTCCTCCTAGACGCTTCAGTATATGTCTCTAAAATATACATATACATTTTTTCTAATAACTCACAATACCATTAGCACAGCTAATGAATTAACAATGAGTCCTCCATATCACATAAGACATTGTCCATTCTAAAATTTCCCTGATAAGAAAAGCAATTTAAAATTTTTATGTATACCTATAGCCTCTCTTCTTGTTTACTAATATGAAAATTTATAGTTTGTTAAAAATATGATTTTGCATTTTGATTCTTTTTCAGTTTGCTATTATAACTATTTCCCCATGGCATGTTTTCCAAAACTTCATAGTTTGAAATGGCTGAGTGCAAGGGGGCTGGGGGGTGGGTAGCCAGGTGATTAATCATTCCTCTGTTTGTCTGTTTCTACATCTACCTCTAGAGAGCTTTTGTGTGTTTTTCTTCCTCTCATAGTAAACTTGTTGCCATGAATATCTTTGTTCATAACACCTTCTCCTAGATTAGGGCTATTTCCTTAGGACTCATTCCAGGATTCTTATTGCTGCGCCCAAATGCATGAACATGGCAAGGCCCTTGACTTGTCTCCCTGAGTTGTTTACAAAAGGACTGTACCAATTTACACTTCCACTTACAAAGGATGAGAGGAGCCTCTCTCCTAAAGTGTTTAAGGGCTGTGCTTTTCAGAGCTCTTATAAAATCATTGGCTAGGGCTGGCTTATGTTTGTTTTATAGTCATAGCCATCTCCAAATAAATAAATACACATTTCTATAGCTCTGAAAACGTGGCATGCGCAGACTGCCAAACAACCACTAACTAACTTTGATTAGAAGAGAAACCGGTCTATTTGAAAATGTGGTAATGAGATAGTTTCCACCCCCCGGGAAGCCCAGTCCTGGAGGGGGAGGGGAGCCTGCGTTGCTTCTAGTCTCTCTTCCCATCCTGAAGAAGGTAGAAATGAGCAGGTCAGCGCGTTCTCTTCGTTTACTTTCCGATTTTTTTTAAAAAGCGGGGTATGTTATTTGTTTCCATGTGGCCGAGTTGAGGATGCAGAAATACGGGTTGAAAGCTAGCAGCAAACTTCTGGTGGCAGGCGTTTCCTGTAAACGCAGCCCCACCGTAGTGGGTAACAGAGGATTAAGGCAGAGAGCCATTTTAGCTTCGCCTCCAAATTCTACTTTGTTTCCTTGGGGACACGTTGTTCTTATTTGTTGCCTTCAAATAAAATCGCCTCAGAAACTGTTTATTTCGGTGCATACCTTTCTTATGTGCTGTAAAGAATATAGCATATCAGTTACAAATCCTTGTAGAAAATGCAGTTGTATTGGTTTGGAGAAATTTATGTGACAGATTTTTTTTTTTTTTTAAAGGCAGGGAGAAAAAAAAACTATCTCATTACTGTTTAGGGCGGAGGGAAAAAAAGGAGGAACTTGATAAGAAACTATTTAGCAAGATGGTCTTTAAAAGCCCAACATGTGAATCTTTATGAATCTTTATTTTCTTTCTTATTTTTTTTTTTAAGTTAAGATGGTCCTATTATCTTCCTTTACTCTTCACTGTTTTCACCCCACTCAGAAACAGTGGAGTCGTTCCTCAAAGCAAGTGGGGACAAAACACGATCTCTTAAAATATTTTTAAGGGGACACACAGGCTTGGTATTTGTAAAAAAAAAAAAATCAACAAAATGTGTTAACCACATTTTAAAAAAAGTTGTGAAAGCAGCCAGAGGGACCTAGCAAGGTGAGGGCTGTTTTGGAATAGGAGGATATCCAGGGAGAATAATGGCTAATGTCATTTTGGCTGTCATTTATTGAGTGATCACTATGGGCTGGGCAGTTTAAGATTTCATCACAGTTTTCTTATTTAATGCTCAAAAGTGCCCTATGTGCTGGGCGACGGTGTTCTCCCCATTTTACAGGTGAGGCCCAGAGTCACTGGGCTGAGGCATTGGGTCACTGGGCTGACGTCTCCCAGCCGCCGAGCTGTAGAGTCAGCATTTGGGTTCGGACAGCCTCGGAAGGTTGTGCTTGACTTAGTTCTGCTTTCTGGGAAAAATTGCTCGTGTTGGGAGCTGCTGGGCAAAAAAAAAGCCCATCTGCTGCCACTAGAGCAGTGAGGTAGGGTCGCTTTGAGTCACCTATCGAAATTTAGGGCAGCTGTCTATGCGCTTGGGTCCAGACTCCTAATTTCTTGGCCACCTTACGTACGTTAGGGGCGTGGCTCTGACTTTAATCTCTTCTCCAGGATTTTCCCCAAATCCCAGTATCCTCTTGGAGGGCGTGGCCGGAGGAGGCACACTATATAAACCGGAGACCAGAGCGCATTCGTTCCAGTCTTCCTTGGCGCCACTCGCGTTTACCTCCTTCCGCGGTCGCTCAGGTCTTCCTTGGAGAAGCTACCCAAGGGACACCGAAGGGCAAGCCGTCGCCCAGCTTCCTGAGTGGCACTCAGATCCAGGTATGTGGCAGGTTTTCTCCACACTTGGTCTAGTTCGCTGATTTTCAAATTCCCGTGCCTTTCGTCTTAGCGAAGATGGAGAGTTAGGTTCTGGAGCGGACAAATCTCAGTCTAAGTCCCGTTGTTTCCCTTGCTTGTTGCAAACATACTCGCTTCTCTTTCCCAGTCCAGGAGTAACTACCCTGGCTGGGCCCTGGGGTGGTTAAGAGTAGACCTGGCTGAGCCAGCCTGAGAGCTTCTGCGCCGGGGGCAATGGTGGTTGGTTACAGTGAGAGCGTGTCTGGACTGCTTTGCTATGTCCCAAATTCTCCTTGAGCATTTTACAAGTGAGGACTTATTTATCCCATCCAAATGCACCTGTCAGTGAATACTCTTACCTCCATCTGTAACATGGGGAAACAGAGGCAAAGGGAGATGAAGTCAAGGGACAGGCAGGATGTCTGGAAGCTCGGCGTCTTGGTTGAAGCCAGAAAGCCGGATCTAAGAGCTCAATAGTCGTAACCCCGCTCAGGCATCGCTTTCTAATGTGGGCGATGGTTTGGACTCTGCCTGGATATCCAAAATGGTGCGGGTAATGTACTTGGCTTATAAAGAAGTACTTAGTCAATGATTGCTATTCTTCTTCTCAATTCTCCGAAGGCCAAGGTCAACCACTTAGTCCAAACAAAATGGCGTGAGTCAGCATGGGCTGTTAGATCAGGCTAGAATTTCCACTCTATTCTTGTTGTGGAACCTCCAGGAAGGTACTAAAAAAGTTCAAGTCAGAAGGCGAGTCAACCTCTAATGGGTACAGTTTCCTCATCTGCCCAGTGAATTAAACAAATCCAGGTCATTAGGAGAACTAAATAACACCATGATTGGATCAATTGCACATGAAGAATGCCACATAGGCATAGGAGGGGCTCAAAAATTGTGTCCTTTCCCCCTTTTCTTATCCTTCTCTCGTCTTACTCTTACCGTTGTTGTAAAAGTGACCTGAAAACACGAACACACTGACATACCTAAATGCTTTCAGCCGGGCGGCCATCTGCATTATCTCTTCAGGCGTCTCCAGTGCTTATCAGTCTGTTTGATAAGCCTCTTAATATTCAAGCCAGGTCCATTATTCCTCTGCTCATACCATTCTGTGACTCTCCCAGGTTCATTCAGAGTAAAATCTGATTTTTCCCTTTGTTTTTTATCATTTTCATTGACTTTATTGGTGTGACATTGGTCAATGATTATATAGGTTTCATGTGTACAATTCTATAATGTATCACCTGTATGTTGTAATGTGTGTTCACTACCCCAAGGTCAGTCTCCTTCATCACCATTTATCCTGTTTACCCTGTTCTACACCCCCCGTTTAAAATTAAAATTTGGTCTTTATAGTGACCAAGGGCCCCATCTTAATTTTTAAAAAATTTTTAAATTTTTTAAAAGTATTTTATTAATTTATTTTTAGAGATAGAAGAAAGCAGGGAGAAAGGGAGAGAAACTTCATTGTGTGGTTGCCTGTCATGTGACCTCCACGGGGACCTGGCCTGCAACCCAGACATGTGCCCTGACTGGGAATGGATCTGGCGACTTCCTGGTTCGCAGCCCGCGCTCAATCCACTGAGCCACACCAGCCAGGGCGCCATCTTACTTTTTTTGAGTGAGATGTTTTATTTATCTGTAAAAGGTTTTATTTATTTAGTTTTAGCTAGGGAAAGGGAGGGAGAAAGAGAGGGAGAGAAACGTCAGTGTGTGGTTGCCTCTCACACGCCCCCATGTGGGGACCTGGCCCCCCACTCAGGCCTGTGTCCCGACCTAGAATCCAACCGTCAACCCTTTCGGTTGTGGGCGGGCACTCAATCCACTGAGCTCCACAAGCCAGGGCGGATAAATTAATTTTCTTTTTAATTTATCGATTATAGAGAGAAAGAGGGAGGGAGAGGAAGAGAGAGGGGTGGATCTGTATTTCCACCTGTCCGCGCATTCCCTGGTTGGTCCTTGTATGTGTCAGGACCGAGGTGGCACCTCCGACCTTGGCTATGGGGACAACGCTCTAACCTACTGAGCTACCCCGCCAGTGTCTCTGTCTTAATTTTCTTGCCCCTCTTTTAGCCTAGAATGCTCTCCCCCCACAACCCCGCAGGGCTCCCACTGTCGTCTCCTTCCGATCTCTACTTCATCTGTGAAGTCGACCTGGCCTGGCCTATTTACCATCACTCCCCGCTGTCACCCCCTGGCCCCTTCGCCGCGTCCCCTTTATTTTTTTCCACAGTAGTTACCACTTAATACACTAAGTGTATTAAAGTTACCACTTTGTACACTAAGTAAATAGTATTTTATTTAATCCACTACGTTAAGTCCGGGAGGATAGGCATTTTGTCAGGTTTGCTTTCCTGCGGCGCCCCCAGCCCCCAGCGCGCAGTGGCCCTTAGGAACCACCGGTTGAGGGGCGAGCCGGGGCCCGAGCGCATCCGGGGAGCACGCGGGGTCGGTCCGGCGGGCGGCCGTCCAGCCGCACTTCCTGTGTGTGGCGGCCGTAGCGCTCGGCGGGGAGGAAGCAGGCGCCCCCTTGGCGGGGGCCTGTACCCGCGCCGCCGTCGCCTCCGCCGCACGCGGCCCGGGCGAGGCCCAGCCCGGCCAAGGTCATAAAGGAGGCGCCGAACAAAGGGTGACTATGAGCGAGACCGCGGTGGCCTGGGCAGTGGCCCTGAGGGTGGGATGGGTGCGGAGTGATCTCGGCAGACGCGTGGCGCGAGGCGTAGGGCCGTTTGGCGCCGTCGGGGCCGCAGGCAATGGTTTCTCCAGTGTTTGTCAGAAGGTAGAAATCGCGAAAATGGGATTCACCGTCTTTTTGTTCCCCAGGGCGTTGAGGAGTTTGGGATTCTGTGCTGATTTTTACTTTATTCCCGTCCCAGCAGTAGCCCTGCGGGCCGCCAGGCTGGTTAGGTCCCATTCTCTGCGTGGGGTTCTGTGTTAATGGGCAACTAAGTTTTACTTGTTTGTTTTTAGAGAAGCGAAGGGAGGGGGAGAAGACAGACTGATTGGTTGCCTTTCATAGGCTCCGGGACAGGGGACAGAACCCACAGGCCAGGCGTGTGCCCCGACCCAGAATCGAAACTCAACCTGTCGCTTTGTCCAGGAGGCCCCAACCAAGTGAGCACACCTGTCAGTGCCATAGGCAACCAAGTTTTAATTACACGGGTGAAACACGAATATGCATTACATGCAAGAAGATCAAAATATTTAGCCACCACCTGACGGTCCTGGGTCCTTGTCCACATTTGAACACGAACCACTATTGGTATAGGTCTTCCCAACATCTACGTATGTCCATATTCCTTCTTTCATTCTTTCTTAGTTATTTGCTTATTTAGATAGAATCGACATTTATTAATTTCAGGTGCACAACATAATCATTTGATGTTTGTGTGTACTATGAAGTGATACATACCCGTACATATTTATAATCTATGGGTATATAAACACAGATGTATATTGCATGCATAGTAAATGTTATTACATACATAGTAATAAACATGCATACTATGTACTATAGTATTACATGTATTACATGCATACCGATGTTATACACATATACATATTTTCTTTTAGAAAATGATAGTGTAGTGTGTTTTTAAACAAAAGTGGCATACCTTTTTGCAGCTTGAATTTTTTTTTTTAACTGATGTGTTGGTGATTTAACCATGTGAGTACATGCGGCCTAGTTCATTCTTCCCACCTGCGGCCCATATTCTTAAATTTGCATATACCATAGCTCGTGTGTCCAGTTTCCTTCTGATGGACATGTAGGTCGTTTCTAATTTTTTGCTGTTATAAACAGTGCTGCAGTGAACATCCTTGTGGATCTATTACTCTAGGGCAGGTATTATAACTATCTCTTACTTACGCTTTCGTTTGTTTAGTGCCTATTTTTCCTATTAAAATATAGGCTCCACAAGAGCAAAAATACAGTTTGTTTTGTACCTCATTCTTTAATTACTGCCTTGGCCAAGTGCCTGAGACAAAGGAGTTGTCAGTAAATACTTGTAGAATGAGTGCAAGGTTGGCTGGGGCCAGGACCTGGCTTTGCAAGCCTAGAGAGGGACTGATGACTTATTTTGGTGCAGTGGGTAACTTTGCACAGGGCTGTAGCAGACGTTTATTAGTGGCTTTAGGAAAGAGTGTTCTGGGCTAGGAAGCATATAGGTTCCGGAGGCTTGGTGATGGGATCTTTGTATAGATCAAAAGGAAGCAAACAAGGAACATGAGGGAAAGGAAGGGTGCATTTGTGAACAATTGGGTTGATAGGACCTGGAAGGTTCACTAATTGATTAGCTCTGAGGAGCAATGGAAAGTCCCGCATGGAGGGTGGAGACCTAGTCTAGGAGGACACTTTCATTTGGTAAACATTTATTGCCTCCCAGCTCTATGCAAAAGGCGAGAATTTGCACAGCCTTTCTCCCTTACCCTCAAAGGAGAGTTGCAGTCTTGTTGGGTACTGGATGAGTACACAGGTACACCAAGAATGCAGGGGACTGCTTGAGGCTGGAGGGGATTAGCCCTGGGGCCACCTAATGATCTGCTGTTCCAGGAATGGGGGAGGGGAGGGAGTTTAGACTGAGGCTGCTTGGCGGTGCCCTAGAGCCACACAGAGCAGACTGGCGAACCCTCAGGGTAGGGTGTCCAGAAGAGCCCATCGGTGTAGATGTTTAGAAGTTAAGGAAATTTAGGTTGGTGACAGAGCTGAGGTCTGACCTCAGGTTCACATGGCCTTGTTAGCTTTTTGACTCTAGGCAGGTTACTTCACCATCCTGAGCCTCAGTTTCCTCTTTTTTTAAAAAAAGGCGGTAACAGCATACCGGGTGAAGATTGGTGAGATTACAGTGAGTCCAGAGATAGGGGTTCTTCCATCAGTGTCACCTCAGGTTCGGTGGTCCTGCCCTGGACACAAGGACTGCTGTGTCCTGCTGGCCATGCCCTCTGTGCAGCCAGGACGAGGTCACGGAGGAGATAATCTGTTGAGGAAGAAACACTTGAGTGTAGTAGTTCTTTCAGTTTTATTTCCATTTCCTTTCAGTGGCCTCCTGGTGCTCTTGGGGGGAAATGCTAAGTGGCCGGCCAGCTCCCGCCAGCTGCACTCAGAAACCGTGTCTCTATCTGGAGAGACGTTGGGAGTTTTAGGCAGGGCCCTGGTCTGATCAGATTTGACTTTGGAAAAGATCAATGTGGCTTTTGAAGAGATCAGTGTGACAGATATGTGTTTTCTGCTGGAATGGTAGCTCATGTTCCTTCCTGCTGTATCCCTGGCCTGTGTGAAACTGCCAGGCGGTCACAGAGCAGGTATGCACTCTGTTGGTTGAATACATACTTTACCTCTCAGCCTTTAAAGCAAGACTAAAAATAGCCATTGGATTGTGTTAGGAGGAAGATGTAATGAGATAATGGGTATTATCTCAAGCCTGGCACATGTAACCATTTACTGGTTTTTAATCCAATATGAGCATCTACTATGCACTAGGCATGGTTCAGGTCCTGAAGGATACATACGGGAAGGGGGTGTGGGGGTGAGGCTTGGCTCGTGTCTGCACAGGAGGAAAGCTGTGTGTTGAACGATGTAGGGAGGAGGGGCGGGGGTAAGAGGAGCTGAGGTTGGAGACCCAGGCAGGGGAATGGGTTGTGAGGGAGGCCCTGTGTCTTGGGAATAAGGCCAAGGCCGTAGAGGCAGGTGCTGGATTTAGACTCTTAGCTCTACTGCTCACGACCAGTGGGCTTTGGGAGAGTCACTTAATCCCTCTGTGGCCAGGCTTGTCTATAAAAATGGAAAAAAACATAGGCCCTCACTCAGAGGGTCGCTGGGAGTTAGATTAAATGAGTTAGAGTACAAAGTTCACACTGAGAACATAATACATGCTAGTGCTTACTGGCTAGCCTTTTGGCACACTGGCCTGCTTTTGGCACAGAATTGTTTGGAAATACATCAGTTCTCCATCGCAAGGCAGAGAAATGTAGAAAGCGCACTCCAGGGTGTGGGTTTGGACAAATCCCTGCTGTTGATGGAGTTAGCAGTTCGATTCAGACCAAGAAATAAAGAAATAAGATTCCTAACCAACCAATTGTACAAAGACCTTACTAGGCCATTTTTGTCACCTGAAAGGGAGAGCCAGAAGGAAAAGGGGAAGAGTAAAGTCAAAGACGCTCCACATTCTTCCTAGTGACCTGTGGAACCCCTTGGGTTCCAGCGCCAGTGTCATCGGAATCGGGAGAGCTGAGCTGGGCTGCCAAATAGTACATTTAAGCTGAGCCCTGCACAGCCCTTTGCGGACTTGATACTTGGTACAGCTGACCAGCGATCAACACAGAAGTTAAGGGTGCTCCCTCACCCTTGTGCAGTCAGAAATCCAAGTATAAGTTTGGACTCCTCCCAGATTTAACTACTGATAGCTTATTGTTGTCTGGGAGCCTTAGCAATAACACATATTTTGTATATTGTACGTATTATATACTGTATTCTTACAATCAAGTAACTAGATAAGTGTTATTGAGCAAAGGAAAATAATTTCAAACATTGTCCCAATTGGAAACAAATGTGTAAGTGGACCTGCGCAATGCAAACACAGAGCCATCCTCAAAACCAGCCTGGTGTGCAACATGGCTGCCCCTGTGGTTCAGCACGGGGCGACCTGAGCACGGAAGGAGGCAGGCGAGTAGAGGTTATGGCCTCTTATTTATAGGTGAGGAAACTGATTTGGAGACCCAAATTTCAATTCCCTTCCTGCTGGAACTCACTCGGCCAAGTTCTGGGTGTCATTCATTCGTTTTGAACACATTGACGGATCTCCGACTCCGGCAGACATCAGGGGATCACGGCAGAGAACGAGACACAGTGTCACCTATTTTTATGGGGCTTAGAGGCTAACGGGAGGACAAGCAGCAACAAACAATGACTGTGGTGTAATGTGCAGTGAGTGTGACTGTGGTGCCGGGCCCCAGCTGCCTGCAGGGGTGCGTGATCCAGTGTCAGTGGCTGACCCGTCGCTCTGCCCGCTTGCCCTTCATCAGTGTTCAATTCCCATGGAGCCTCGTACAGTTCCATAGTGTCGAGCATCTGAGAGTGCTGGAGAGCTGTTGGGGAAGGTCTGAGAGCGAGGTCTCGGGTTCATGACCGGTAGTCTGAATGGGGATGAATGGGGATGGAGTAGGCAGTTGGAAATATGTTTTGGGAGTCGATGAGAAAGGTCTGTGTGAGAACTGTATCAATTTAGGAGCCTTAACAGGTCTTTCGAAGCATCGAATTGGATGAAATCACCTAGGGAATAAATAAGAAACAGAGAAGGTGCCAGCGCAGCATTGGACCCTGGGCGCTTGAAAGGCTGGAGGTCAGGGAGAGGAGAAAGGACCAGCCAGGGGGACTAGAGCAGCCCGTGAGGGCTGGGGGAGGCCTGCAGATTTCCAAATCAAGGGGAAAAGCATTTCAAGGAGGGGGAAGAGAGAGACTCTATAAGGTACCGCAGATGAAGCAAGTAAAGTGAGGGTGGAACTACTCAGACTTCTGCCCCGGCCGTGAGCTCAGTTGGTTAGAATGTGGTCCCTACAGTAACTAACGCAGAATAGCCATCCTGTGTGAGTGAATAAAGTCATACCTTTTTTCTGTCAGACTGGCAAAATATATGTATTTTTCAGTATGACACAGATTTTTTTTGGGGGGGGGGTGGAATCCGGGTACACACCTTGCAGAATTTTAGTAACTACTTTATGTGTGCCATGAGTTAAAAAGTTTGAAAATTGCTGCTCTGGAAAACAGAATAAGGCCAAAGGAGCAAGGACTTCATTCCTTTGGCTAACCTAAGCACCACCTAGGCACCCATTCCTAGGCACCACCTGTCTCTGGTGCCTAGAATAGCGCCAGACCCCCCCAAAATGAGCTTACATCTTTGCTGCAGTGTGTCTCATGTAATTCTCTAGCGTTTATACAAGTATTTATTATTTATGCCAGTAATAGAGTTATATATTTTTTCTGGTTTTATCGAGATACAACTGACATGGCACCATATCAGTTCAAGGTGTGGATGCCATGATTTAATGTATGTGTGTTGCCAAATAACTGCCACAGTATGTTTAGTTCACATCCATCATCTCGTAGTTAGACTTTCTCCTCTTGTGATGAGAACTTTTAAGTAGTTATTTTTTTTCTTCCATCACTTCCTGTTCCACCTCCTCTTCATCATTATCCCATTTTATGGATGAGGAAACGGAAATCCAGAGAGATTAGATAATCTAGAATTTGTCTTTGCAGAGGTGGAGGTGTGGAGTCTCTGAGCCCAGAGTGGTTGGAGAGGAGACATTCTGATGCCTTGAGAGGCTCCCTCTCAGGACCAACAGAAGCGGTTTCCTAAATGAATGGAAAGGGAGCCCGAGGCGGGAGGGATCCACAGGTCCAAAGGCTCTGGGTCAGGGAGGCTCAGACCCCTAACTGAAGGGATAGCTGGGACTGCAGGCTGGAGAGGTGTCCAGCAGGGGCTGGATCTGCTGGGCTGGTGGGCGAGCTCTGGAGTCCCTTCTCTTTTCTGGGGGCGGAGGGGAGCCTGGCTGGGCCGGGCCTGGCGGCTGGGACGTGGTCGGATTTATACTGTGAAAGATCTGGGCTGTGGGGTGGAGAATGTCCTGTGGCAAACCTAGAAAAGAAGCTTTGGCGAAATCTCACATTCAGGTATTTGGAGGATAGAGTGAGCTTGTGGTGCTGTGAAGCAGAGATGCTGTGGACGAAGTTGGAATATATTTAGAAATGACAGGGTTTGCTGATGGAGTCAAGGTGTGTGGAGAAGGAGCTGAAATATAGTTTGGCCTCTATGTTTTAGCCTGAGTAAGTGGGTGGATGGGAGAGGGCTCCATTTATTGAGATGAGGGTGAGAGTTGGGTTTCAAGAACTGCTACTTATCCCGGCTCCCCCTTGTCCCAAGGCTCCCCTTTGGGGTATCAGATGAGCCAAAACTTTAAAGAGGTGCTTCCCAAAGTTATGTGGCATTAAATTTTTAAAGAAAGTTTACATTTGCATGTCAAGTGAGGTCAACCTCGGAAAAAACATCTAGAATATTAGAGGGAGACAAAAGTTGTGTTTGCAGAGGGAGGGGGCACTGGTCCACTTTTCAACGGGAGGAACACAGTTGAAATAAGCAATGCCCTCCCCCCCCACCTTATCAAGTCAATCTAGTCAAATCCTGATGGAATCTAGACCTCTATTTAAATTGAGCCTTGTTCTTGGCCCCTCCCTTTTTGGTTTACTGGTAAAATCCCACAATCACTTCTCTTCCAGGTGGACTGGCAAACTCGGAGAGGAAAGGACAGGCTTCTGGTTCCAGACACCGCCTCCACTTCCAAAAGGTAATTCCGGCTGTTTATGCTTGTCATCTAGTGCTATGATGTTGTACAGAGGGTTTAATATTTTGAGATGACTTGAGTGAAATCAAGGGACCTCACAGGAAAGAGGGAAGTGTGGTGTTTGCTGTGGTTGGTGATCCTACTTAATTTAGTGCACTCAGTCGTGTTAAAAGGCTGCCCCGGTTTTCTTCTCAAATGTCCTTTGTAGTTTGCAGAAGCTGGCAGGTTTGGCTAACTTTCTCATTCTCTTTTCCTGCTAACTCTTCGTTGCAGTTTTTCAGGTTTTCCTGCTCTGAACACTAAATTCTTTTTAAGTCCAGTATCTGTGTTGGCTGCATTTCAGCTCCAGGGTTTTACACACAGTTTCCAAACTGTTTTTCTGTAATAGTTCCACAGTAAAATAAATACTTGCGAAATAAGAAGATCATACTGCATTCTGTACTTCTAATTGAGGCTAAGTCCCAAAAGATGATTCCAATAAGTGTTAAATATAGCAAATCAGAAAGGGTTCTGTTTTGTTTTGTTTTGTTATTAGAGCTGGAGAGAAATTTGAAAAAAAGGCTCATATCACCAGGATTAAAGCAGAGATAATGGGGCGATTTTTTAAAGCATATACTCAGAAATACCTTAAGGAGTGCGGTTCTGTTTAGGTAACTGTGAAAAATAAAGTGTAGCTGATGTTTGTGGCATTAAAAAAAGGGGAAGAGGGGCTTTTTTCTGCCGCTCGCCAGAGTAGTGTGTGCAGAACATCAGCTCACACTGGAAGGGACGTTGCTGGCTCCATTCTCTGTGGTGCCCGCTTCTCCGCAGCACCTGACTCCTTAGGAATTAGTCTAGCTGGGGGTGCTGGCAAAACAGGATTACTTGTGGGCGGAGCTAAGTATGTGTCGACGGACGTTCGATTTTCAATTTTCATTTCCTACAATACCAATGTGAATTCTTTGCGTTTATTACGAAACCACATGTTCCTAGTGTTCTGTTACTTTTGGAGTTTCCATTTTTAATTGTTTCAACTCTACATGCTTTCCAAATACACCTTAAGTATGAGTCTCCCCATTCGAAAGGGAGATTGTGGCTCACAGAAGCCCTCAACAGTGAATTCAGATCACTCCGTGTCCATTTAAAAACACAGTATGTGTTTGCAACCCGGCACTCAGTCACTGGCAGTCTTTTGCAACCATTTCCCAGTTTTTTGTTGGCACCCTTCCAGGAAAAGGTTCTTTGTAATTTCTTGCTCAAATGTAAGGATCACATATAAAATTCGTAGCAGATAGATCAGTTCAGACAGTCATCTTTTAATTTTGAAAGCTACAACATAACAAGGTTTTTCTTGGGGGGGGAGGAGAGAAACAGTAGCTGACAACCATATGATGTTATAATGCTAACAAAGTGGTAGCTTTTTGCAGGCATAGAGAAAAAAGCACAACACTTTTTGCTCTGAAAATAATTCAGTAACAACAGGGTCTGAGAGCCAAGAGCCCTATTGTTCTTAGTGAAACGATTATTTGTCAAAACATTTGATTGTTTCCCTATGCCTGCTGAAAAGTTTGGACTTTTCTTTTTTGCTCCATTTTAATAGTAAGATTTTAAATGACCAGTGCTATTCTGTTTACAGCATTCAGGGTTTCAGAGTTCAAAGGTTATCCATTAACATGTAGAGTGAGACGTTAAGACACAACCTGGTCCCCCTAGTTCATAGTTCCTTTGTTTGGAGCCGTGCTGGAAGTCGTTTGTTTTGATAAGTTCAGTGAAGCTTCTTGTTTAGGAAGAGTCTGTGTCTGGACTGTGTTTTAAGATGTGACTGTAAGGCTCTGAGAAGTATTTTAAAGAAAGGTATTCATCTTCCCTGAGAGAAGGAATTCTAGTCATAGAAGTAATCGGTATCAGTGTGCTTGAATGAAAAAAAAAAAAAAAAGAGTTCTGGCCTAAGAATCTACTTCTGGCGCTGCTAATTAATTAAGTGTGAGTAAGTAATTGGTTCACTTCCTTTTTAGAAAAGACTAACCAGACCATATGTGGGGCTAGTAGTTATATATAAAACGACAGCAAAACATCACACTTGGCAAATTCTTCCCCTTTGCTGAGAAGCTGCCTCTCAGATTCCATTTCCTATTTATTACGGGTTGCATTGCTCACCAGCCGAGCACTTCTGTCGTATTTATTATTTTTCATTTTGGTCCTGATTTATTAAGTATATACTTTAAGTGCCTTTCTCGATTTGTTTTACTTTTCCGTTTTGGATACACCAAAGGCCAAAAGAAAAAGAAACACCGGGCTGTTTTGTTTGATGTGACTTGCACTGGTCTGCTTTCGTTTGCATTCGTTTGCATTGGGGCAGAAACCTTGGTGGGCGTGATTGTGCTTCTGTGCTTCCTCTTGGGGCTTAAAATGGGGGAAACCAGTGTCCTCAGAATCATAAGCTTTCCTTTTTTTTTTTTTTTTTAGCAAGGGTAAGAACAGTAGGGGAACGCTTTAAGTGAGTTGGGCGTGGGGAGGTGGGGGAAAAGCTTTTTTTGGGGGGGTTCCCATTTTAATAAGCCCGGTTTCATCCACGTGGGTTTCTGTCAAAGCCAAGTGGATTCTTGGAACCCAGGCCAAGTTTAGAAATCTCAAATTATAATAGTGCACAAACCCAGTCCTTAAGAAAAAATAACAAAGGATAGCTTTATAAAGATACTAATTAAAAATATTTTAATCATCATGTCTCATCGACCTTACTCACACTTAAAGAAAATCTGAAAAAAATGTTTGTGCACAGCTGCTTTTTAACCTCTCCAAGTGAGTGTAAAGGCTTTTTGTTTGTTAGTAATTCTGGATGACCTAGGAGTTCGAGCTACCAGCCCCTCCCTTCGCCTGGGCACACCTTGCAAGGGAAGGGGAGGCAGCTATGCGGAGGCCTGGATATGCGCCTGCGCGCTGCCCTCCCCGCGTACCTGTCACTGGAACAGCCAGGCCACGTTAGGCCTGGGTTGTGGGGGCGGTGGAAGGCGCGCGCGTGCGCGGGAATCTCCCAGACGAGAACAGGGAGTGCGCGTGCTCGTTCGCTCGCCCCCCGCCTCGGAGGCGGAACCCTGGGTGGTGGGCGGGGCAGGGGCGCGCCTTCGAAGATCACGTGGGCGAGGGCGGGGCCTCGGGCGGATCGCAGTCGCTGAAGGCAGGAGGCGGGGCCTATTCGAACGGCGGGGCCGAGGGCGGGCGCAACAGCTGCTCCCTGAGCACTTTCTGACCCAACAGTCCCGGTGTGCCGGACGCGCCGCGCCCCGGTGGCTCTAGGGACCCCCCGCGCCTGCACTGTCCCCTCGTGGACGAGTAGGGGGCGCCCGAGCCTTTGCCCCCGTGCGCACCCCCACCCCGCTCACCTTAGCCCCGCGCCCGAGGTGAGCCCGGCCCCCAAATCCTCCCGGCGGGGGTGGGGGTGGGGGGGCACTCCATTTGGGGGAGGTCTGCGAGGCCCCGAGGCGCGGTGGGGGATGGCTTGCCTCTCGGTCCCCGTCTGTTTTGGAGGACCGGTGCCGGCGCGGAATCCGGGAGGTGTCCGCACAAAAGGCCGAGAGAAACTCCCCGTCGCCTCCCCTCCCTCTTGCCTTCCCCGCCCCCTCCCCTCCTCTCCTGCTCCCTCCTCATTCAAACCTCGGCTCGCTCGTGTGGTGTCAGTTCAGTCCCGGCCGCCGCCGAGCGAGGAAATGGCCGAGGAGCAGGAGCCGCAGGTAAAGGGGGCGCGCCCCCCGCTCGCGCCGGGCCCCAAGGGGGCGCCCCACTTAGCCCCTCCGGCGTCCCGCCGAGCTCGCCCTTGAGTCTGTGGTGCTCGTTATCTCTCCCCCTATTCGGATGATCGCCCCGCCCGACCCCCATCCTCGGTTCCTACTCCATTCTGCTCCTCTAGGGCGCCCCCTCCCCACTCGGCGAGAAGGTGTCGGGCGAACCCCCGGTGTGTACAGACAGTGTTTTACCATCACACTCACTCTTAGAAATAGTAGAGATGGCTTGGGGGCGGGGAAGTCCCCCCTCTCCGGGTTCGGAGCCAGGGGCCGGAGGGAGGTGGGGGCTGCCTGGTGTGTGGGGGCTTTCCTGAAAAGTTGGGTGGCTTCACCGGGCGGCTCTCCCGGTCTACCGACCCGCCTGTGGGGGTTGGCGGCCGGCGCGGGGTCCCCCGCGATAGTCCGGGAGGGGCCGGAGCAAGTTGGAAAAAGCCAAAACAATGCGTCCTAACAGGCGTCCCCCGCAAACAATGGCCGGGACCGTCCACACGGGCCGAGAGGAAGGCGCGTCTACAGGGGCCGGGGGAGGGGCCTGGCTGGGCCGTGGACCCCGACGCGCACCCCAGTGAGCCCACCACCACCCCCCGGCCGCCCCAAAAACCCTTGCCTGGGAGTCCGGGTCTTCTGCCCATCTCTGAGCAGGCGATGCACAGGGCTGCGTTTCCTGGATGTGCGATTAGGATTTTTATTCCTTTACTCTTTAATTTTTTACTGATTAAAAAGAACTTAAAAATAACCCTTAAGCTTTTAAAGAATAGCTTTATAACTCAATTCTAGTGGGAGACCCGAAGCCAGTTGGAAGCAGAACTAGGAACTCCGAAGGGCAGGAGGGATTGAAATGTTAGCCTAAAAGTGTTTAGTTTTTTTTTTTTTTTTAAAGGAAGTTTCTGCCAGCAGGCGCTGAGTGGCGAAACCGCGCAGTTTCAGATGTAGAGCCCTCTTCCCTCTTGATTTGGCCCCAAAATGAGTGCACGGGATGGTGGGGGGGGGGCGCTGCTGGGGGTGCGGAGGCAGGAGTTGGGGTGGCCTGGGCGATCCTCATCCGACGGGCGAGAGGTGGCCTGCGGGGTGCCCTGGCCGGTACCTGTGTGCCCCGGATCACAGCCATTCAGGTTCCGGGAGTGAGCCCACATTTTAGGGATCTGGGTAGGGCCACCGGGGACGGGAAGCCGCATTTTTTCTGGCGGATGGGGTGGGCAAGCGGGTTTTTCTGCAAGGTTTAGCTCTAGGAGCCACCAGTGGCCGCTTCTGGGACCTCGATAGCCCAGCCTGTTCCCATTTGGAACAGCAGAAACTTTTATTTTCTCTCTGCCCTCCCCCACTCCCTCCAGGAAAAGGATAGTTATTTCAGCAGAGTTTAAGGCTTTGGTGTGTTATTCCCCTTTGAATTCCTTGAGCCACAATTTATCTTTCTGAATCAGCCTATAGGACTTGGAGCTTTGAACATTCCTGAACGTGTATTAAATAAATGGCGGTTGTAGTGGTCCTCTGGCCAGTTCGGGGCCCAGCGTTGCTGACCACTGTGCATACCACAGCCTAGCTGGCTTCCTGGTTTTCTAGATCCTTTGCAGCCATTAAGCTGTATGTTCTAAAAAGCCTAGGTCTGATTTAGTTCAGGTTGATTCAATTATGTCTTCATCGCTTTTGAGTTGGTTGAATGAGTTGACATGAGATTAAGCTCAACAAAAGAAAGGCAGGGAAACAACAGCTGCCAGCCAGGCCTGGCCACTAGGTAGGGGTCTTAGGCCTTTTACCTTCTCTTCTGTGTGTCAAGAAGTTCATTTAAAAAGGTTTTTACTGTACTTTCCCCCTGGAATGCAGGGGCTGCCTTGGTATCAAATGAGACTTAAAATACTAAGTCTTATATTATTTTGAGAATGAGTAATAGATCGAGAGTTTCTAAAAAGCCCTCAGTGTCTGTAGTGACAAGTGCAGAGCAGTAACCTAATTGCTTTTTGTCTGAAACACAGAACAGTCAGACCTCGAGTTTGTGCTTGTTCAGTTAATGTGCCCTGAGAGCTTCAAAGGTGTGTCACCTTTGTGGTAGAGGGCTTTTTCTGAGAAGGACGTTTATTTTAGAGACTCCTGTTTTCAGTATTCCAAAGTCTCTAGTAGCGCATGCGTTTTTTTTTTAATCCTGGTGTTTTAGCTGAAATTATTCCCCTCTTTCCAGTTGCTGCCATTTTTAATAGTATGTAAGTATTCAATTCTAGAGGCAGTGCCTCATGTAAAGATTGAGAAGTCAGTAGCTCCAAGACAAATTTATAATTTACTTGTTTGTTAGAATAGGGTTAATAATCTGATTGCTTGGAATTTTAATTACTTGGTCTGAGGAAGAAGGCGGCTCCTTCAGCTCTGCACATTGATTTGCATGCTGGAGGAGGAAGTGGGGGAAGACGACGGCTTTTCTAGGTGAAAGACACGTTTTAGTGTCCCATTTCTTCCCGTCCTTTTTATCTTCACAATACCTAACACTCTGCAGTTTGACCTTTGCCATTGCTAAAAAAAAAAAAAAAAAACTCGTGGGTTCGAAGTTTAGCAGTTGTCTTGGGCTCATTATTCCCTTTCACTTCTTAATCAAAAAAAGGAATTAATACACCACTGAAATAAAACTTGTAGAAAACATGTTTTCCCTTCAGCCTGAAGACTCTCTTTAGATAACAGCTTGACTCTCCCTCTTCCCCCAGGTAACAGGGGAGGAAGAGGGAGGAGTGAAGGTTTTTGCCTTTACTTTTGAGGTTTAAGGTAGAGGCAGATTTGCATTCCTTTTTGTAAGCCTCCGTTTTTTGGCAGTGGGACTCCTGGAAGAAATAGCAGCCCAGTGGCCCTTTCAGAAAGGAAATCTGAAAATAAGACTTAAGCAAGTCACTTACAGACTGATGAAGTAATTAAGGAATATAATGGCCTGGCAAGGACAGGCCTTCTATCTTGTGTCAGATAAATGCTGATCGCTCTTCTCCCTTTAACGGCAGGATGAAATGGCATGTTTTTGCCACAGCGGGGCTGCCTTTTCCCAGCTCCGGAGCACTTGTACTTCTGAGATACTTGATGAGAGTCTCAGGGGTCCCCAAAGATGTGTCTTCCCACTTTATAAAATTCCCTTTTCTCTCAGTTGGCACCAACATGATATTGACTGATGAGAACTTTGGAGTACTTTTAATGAGTTTTCGCTGCCTGCAATCCACTACTTACAAAAAAAAAAGAAGGGGGGTTTATCTGACTCTCAGGACTGTGATTGGCCCTCTTGTGTTTGACATGAAGCTTTGTTTCCATTTGTTCAAAAAGTTAGTTCAGATGGTTCTGTCTCATGGAAGCCGGTGTGGCCTGTATGTTAAAGTTTTTGAGGTTGCTGCACGTGACCTGTTTTAAATGGTTTAGTCCTCATTTCCTATTTCAGTTTAATCCTGGTGCAGGATGGTTACTAAGTCAAATAGAAAGGTGGTGCTCAAATAGTGAACAGTGACCAGGTGTTTCCAAGCCTCGGAATTACACAGTAGAAGTGAAAATATGAGACAGTTCTATATACTGATGCGGATACCAATAGAATAAAACAAGCATAATGCGATTTTAAATTAAGTGACTATAATTGGAATAGGTAAAATAGTTTTCAAATTACTGAGGTGTTACAAAATAAAAACCTGGGTGGTATCTACAGGCCACGCATTAAAGGAATCCCAGTTATTACATCAAATGTTCTAAATAGTGAAGGGCCTGGTTCCAGCGTGGAAGGTAGACCCAGGGGAGGGGAGATGGGATTTGTCCACCTCATCTCCAGGTGGGGGGAGGGGTGTTGAGTTGAAGTGCACGTGGAAGCAAGTGAATTACACAAAGCCAGCAGGAAATGTCTTAAATTCGGGGAGGGCAGCTCGGTCATCACAACGCAGTGGCCTCATTTTGGGCACAGCATAACAGCTGTACTGAAGTGACTGCTTTTACTTTTAGGAGTGGGGTGGTTTGGCTTGGATTTCTGCAAAGGGTGTAATACAGTTTGGCAGATTTGCAGTGGTGTGTGGGGCAAGGGATTTTGAAGTGAGACCATGAGGGCAGATAGCAGTCTGACTTTGAGGAAGTGGGAGGATAGGGACCATCCTTTCTTCAAATCTGCAGCTCTGATGAGCAAGCTCAATTCTCAAATGAATCTGTCTTCCATGTAAATAGTGGGGTAGCCCCAGCCAGCCCGCCTCCACCTCCGGTTGCCCCTTTATGCCTGACATTGGAATGCTCGTGAAAAGCCTTTGCCTTTGGTCATTTGTGGGCTGCCTGTCCTTCACGCCCCCCTAACTTCCTGCCCAGGGCAACAGCATAGCTGATTACTGGAAATTTGGGGCTTGTTTGGTAATTTTATGATAAAGTTGAGAAATAAAATGACCAAACCTGAAGAGACAGCTGAGTTAAGTTCTGTGAGGGAGTTAGATTAATTCCTTAGCCTCTCCTCTTAAGCTTCTTCCCAGAGTTGTTTCTGACCTGCGCATTCTTCACAGAGAAGAGCTTCCCAGGAGCCAGATGCCCATTTTTTAAAATGGGTTCTCGCAGTGTTTTGTGTATTGGTGGCCATTACTTTCTAGTGTCAGAACCTTTTTGAGTTTAAAATTGTTCAGAATGCAGTTATGTGGCCTGGAGATCGAAAGCCCTGATACATTTTGTTCTTGAATCAGCACTAGGAAAAGCGCTGTTTTCTCCTGTCAGAGGCGTTTTTGTTCTTCATCAGTGGATACCTTTTTGTTGTTCAGTATATAAGTCCACTGAACATAAACTGTATGTATTAATTGAAAGGAGGCTTTCCCCCCTTTATTTTGAAAGCACACAGGTGATTTGAAAGGGGCAGACATACAACTGTAGTGTATGTTCTCTGCAAAGACGGGGTGGGGGGTATTTAAATACCTCTCATGCCTTAAAAGGCATTGCCACGTTTATGTTCAGTCTGAAGGTAGTTAAGTTGGGGTACGGTTAGGGACACTCTCCATTTGGCTCGGGGGAGAGCTGTGGAAGTGGAGGGCGGTGGTAAGGTGTGCTGCTCAGGTCCTCGTGCACCTGTGTGAATACAGGTGTGTGTGTACATGTACACAGGCAGTGTTTTCTCTGTCTAGTGAACGAGGACAGGTAAAGCTAGAACGCTGCATTTCTTTAGTTCTCTGAACTCCCTGTCTTCGGCGCAGTTACACTGAAATCTTTTCAAAATGTTAAGGTAGCCCTGGTTAAGTTGTAACAATAGAACTCACTGAGAGCAGTGCTTAATCTTGCCTAATTAAAATTCTTTTTTAAAAAATTATCCATTTCCCTTATAGTTCTCTTTCAGGACACAGTGAAATTTTTAAAAGCCAGTGTACAGACCACAGTATTTGTTAATCATGATTATACAGAGACTAAAACTAAGATATGGTGCTTTAAGTTCATATTAAGATCCTTTAAGTGACCTTAATTAATTTGGAATGAACCAGGCAGTTTTGAATCGTGATGTTCAAATATGCTAATGTGATTCCATCTTTATAACACTACTGGGGTCTCTAGTCCTATTCAGAATTGGGCACTATATACAATTTCAAGAAAATGAGACTGCCTCTGAACAGTTGTTTGCTTTTGAATAGTTTAGGTAGGAATGCTGACTCAACTTTGAGTACTTGAATCTTTTTCTTCCATTTGCATTTAAACATCTTTCCACAGTGATTGATATAGGCAAGTTGGGTTGACCACCTAGCTCACGGGCGTGACCTTGGTGATTTCCTTCCAGTGGTGTTGAAGGATTTCAGGTTACAGGTTTTGGTTGCTACTGAGGATCGCTGTGTAGAGTTCTCTTGTCAGATGAAGGAAAAAAAAACAGTCTGTGTAAAATACGAAAGGGAAACTGCTATGAAAATGTAAGTTTCCTAACCAGTCTTGAAGATCATTTTGCAGTTTAAATGTGCAAATGAATTGGTCAGTGACTAGCAGTTTGTTTGTGTTGAATGTTTAATGATCACTTACTTAATTGGCACTTAGTAACCAGGGAGGGAGCGCCTAGCAGTTCTGTTGGATACTTGAGATACTTGGCTGTGAGTGGAATTCTTGTGTGTTGTGGGTGGTTTTGAGGCCCATCAGTCAGTGCCTTACTGCTCCGTCCTTTGGTAGTGAATATTCTGGATCAAGAAATGTAAGCTGGCCTGAGCAGCTGCAGCACCACTGCACTGTTGGGGGGGTGGTGGTGACAGTTGAGTCCTGGGTACACAGAGGACGCTGTCAAAGAGTCACAGCTCCTGACAGCGTGGGGGCACTCCCCTGATTTGTTGTGCTTATGCACAAGTTACTGTGTTTTCCTTAAGCGTTGTACAATGTGCAGTATTTGCTCATTTCAGGGTCTGCAGGAAGTGGCAGAACTCAGAGCAGCTTTATTCACAAAGAGAATCTTTACAAACACGGAAGAAATGATTTAGAGCCTCAGACTTAGAGTTCAGGCAGTTATATATAGCAATAGGGTTCCTGCCTTTTTTGAAGGATTATATTGTAAGTTTTACAGAATATTTATTGTAAGTAACCACAGTATAATTTAAACCTTAGTATTCTCTCAGAATGGAAGGTTATGACGAAGAACCTCTTGCCTAAGGTGCCTGGGAGTGTACAACCGAGGTTAAGTACTGTTACCTGAATAAAGGTTTTGAAAACAGTTTTTAAACATTGAAAAGCGTTTTTGCAAAGTGCCTTTCAGGAAGCCTGGTGTGTTCACATGGCTGCTTTTCTGCACACCGTAAGCATTTAGACTATAGGTGTTGGGTGGACTGCCCTCCCCTCCCCTCCCTCCAGGTCTCTGTGCAGAGACGGTTGATTGGCAGTCACCGTGTCCTCTGGGCGTCCGCGTGCTCCCTGTGTAGAACACCCCAGGTCTGGTGCCCACTCTTCAGCCAGCTGGAGATGGCGGTTGGTTATTAACAGTAATTAGGTTCGAATGTCTATTTTTCCTAAGTTCTGTTTCACTCTAAAGATTCTTGTTTAGCAGCTTGGTTTTAAGTGATGGTACTGATTTATGGTGTAAGGAAGTGTTTCGTCTATGCATAGTTTCTAAGGCCAGAGTCAGGGCATTTGCTAGCACAGGTTTCCCTAGCATGGCCCATGTTCTTGTTTCGTTGGGTCTGTGAGGAGAGTGTTTCAAAGCCCAAGTGATTGCTTGTGCTGGTCAGTTTTACTGTATGATTAATTTTTTTTTTTATTACACTTGAAATTGCAGAGAATGGTAATGAGATGGCAGCCATAGACAGCCATGTGGAAGTTTTTTTATTAAGTTCATAGCCACGTGGCAGTTTGACGAGCATTCAAGTTAAATTCAGTATCAGCCATGGTCGGGACTGTGGCAGGAGATGTGCGTGCTGAGTCTCCACTTCTGCTGGTGACGCAGTGTGTGTTCAGTTACTCACCAGGTGCTGTCGAGGGCCTAACCCTGTGCCTGGGACCCCTTCTTAGGCTTCGGGGGCAGTGGGGGAAGAGGGCCGACAGGATCTCTGCTCCCTAGGATCTTTAAAGGGATGGCCCAGGGTTTTCATATCTTACGGGTATTGAATGGTAAGGATTACCATGACCCAGGGTCATCTAGTGCTTGACAGTTGGGCAAAGGTGTAATGACTGAGAGAGTCTGCCCCAGACGCTTCCCCAGAGGAAGAAGAGCTTCCGGTTTCCCTGGGAGGGTGGCCTTCCCACCTGCTGCACCACGGGCCTCTCTGGCCTTGGCCGTCCTTCCCCTCGTCTCCGGGCCTCCACCTGTCCGCTCTGCCTTCCTCCTCCCCAGGCGGAACTGAAGCCCTTTCTCCTAAGATGTTAACACTGCCTCCTTTCCCAGCTCTTTTGTTTGGTCTTCTGCTAGATGCTGGTGATGACTTGCTTATTAACCCAGATACTTAACATTTCAGAGAGAAAATGGAAACTAAGCACCTTTGCATGCTGTGTCTCTGGTCTTTGCCACGGCCCAGGGTGGGAAGTGACAGCGATGGGCCCACGTCATGTTCTGATCCCGAGATTGAGTTGAGGGTTGTGTCTTTTGGGGAAAGGTTATTTACAGAAAAGTGGAATTCCCCAAAACTATGGTTTTTTGCCAAATTAGGACATTAAAAACAAAAAAAACCCTATTATTTGCCATTGCCATCCTTCCAGTTTTTAAAAAGGGTATTTTGGAACCAAAAAGTAGAAAAGACTGCACATAAAGGACAGCCTTCATTCATGTTACATGAACATGAACCCACTGAGGTGTTGCTCTGGTTCTCGGCCAGCTGCTGGCCCGTGAGTGTCAGTCGGTGACTGCTTTTTCTTGAACATGTGCTGCTCATTTTCTCAGTTAAAGTATTACCCGGGGTAGTGGCATTCAGTAAATATTTGTTGACTGAGTAAATGATCAGCCATGTAGCCAACCATCGTTGAATGTCTTGATTCGTATGGTCATTAAATACTCTTTTGAGTATATCTGTCCATCAATGTAGACATGCCCCCAGAACTGTGGACTCGGAAACTCTTGAGATGGTCTTGTAATTTGTCCCTCTGCATTAAGTTGAAGTGGTATGGTGGTGACCGCTTTAAGGTTGTGACACAGGCAGGACTGGAACTCAGACTACCAGAATGTTCTATCCCTCCTGAGCTGGTAGTCAGCCCAGGGGTTTATCCTCCATTGTGGCAACAAAGGACCGAGAAATTAACATGAAATGCTGCAGTGCACTCTTTCTTTACCCCAGACTTTGATCTGCAGTCTTAGTTAGAGAAGTTGATTGTTTTTTTCAAAAAGAAAGATAACAAGGAAAATGAAATTTTCTCTCTTCTGAGTGTGAAGAAGTGTTTCCTGGTCTCTGAGCTTGCTCTTTGAGGAAGTGGAGGGAAGGAAAGTAACCTTTTTTTCTTTAAAGTTGCCTGTAGTAGGGAGGGAGTAGTGTGCGTGTCTTTCTGTGTCTCTGGGTGCAACTAACTGGCTTCGGTTAAAGTGGTTGGGATTCCTCGAACAGTTCCGTCCTTGCCGTGAAGGAGGAGGGTTTGGCTTTAGGTTACTGGTGATTCTTCCCTGAGCTCGAGCATGAGCTGTGAGGTCAGAGCCTGCAGAGCGAAATCAGGGCATCCGCTCTGCACCCACCTGTGCAGCATGTGGTGGGGGTGCCAACGGAGGACCCGTCTTCTGATTTAAAGACCCGGGGTGTGCTGAACCAGCTCTGTTGAGGATTTTAGCCGTGGACATCCACAAAAGAGTGTTACGCATGTATTTCCTTATTTGTTGTTTGGATGAGGAAGCCCTACTCTGATGCTTATTGAAGGCAGAGAGTTGTCAAAAGCAAACTGGGATTTGGGCAGTGGATTGAGGTTTACAACTTCCAGTGAACCAACATTTATCAAGGTTCCCCTTGGCCAAGATGAGCAACCATTCTGAAGTTCTGTATTTCTTTTTCTTTTTCTTTAAAGATTTTATTTATTTTTAGAGAGAGAGGAAGGGAAGGAGAACGAGTGGGAGAGAAACATCACTGTGATTGCCTCTCATGCGCCCCCTACTGGGGACCTGGCCTGCAACCCAAGCATGTGCCCTGACTGGGAATCAAACTGGCGACCCTTTGGTTCACAAGGCTGGTGTTCAGTCCACTGAGCCACACCAGCCAGGGCAGTATTTCTTGAATAGAGATTTTAGGAAGGGCTCCCATTTTTTTCTGTTGTTAACGTGTGTATATGAGTACCTGGTGTGCTTTTGGGTGTGTGTGTCTGTATATAAGACAGTCTGAAGCTCTGGCTTTTACAATTTTACCTAAAGTGCTTTCTTTGTCATCTTATTTTTTACAATTCTTAGTCTCTAGGTTTGTAGAGGCTTTTTACAAAGATACAGATGTACATTTCAGTGACATTGGGAAGGCGTTTATCTGAATTTAACAGTTTCTGTTATGAAACATTGCATTTTTTATTTAAACCATTAAAGCACCATATTTTAAGTTTCTTAACTAGATGAAGTTCTGGTGGTGGAATGAGTGTGATTGGTAAGTGGTTAGATTTAATTAACAGGTGTAACAGGCAGGCGCTGTATTAGGTTAGAAGTGAAGGGGCCGAGCTTCCTCTCTTCTCTGTCTGGAGCCCACCATTTCTGTCTTTCCCCTCCAGGTTTTGGACATCTCCTTGTCTCCACGTTGCTGGAACTGACTTCTTGCTCAACTGGCTGACTCACTCAATGGAGACAAAGAGAACTAATGCTTCGTGCTGACTCACATTTGAATCAAAGCATCAGGGAGTCAGTCTGCCTTGTTGGTGGGAAGAGCCAGTGATACTTTTCTATCACTAAGCTTCCTAAGGCTTCTGAAGATAAGATATTCAGAGGAATATATATACACTTTCTTTTGAACTTTTATAACAAATACTTGCTCTAGTTTTGAAGCCCCCGGGCTGCTGGGGAGTGACGAGTGTTACAAGTGGCCTTACTCCATTTCCAGAAACCCTCACCTGGATTCTCACTTGACACGCAGTCCAGAGTGGCAGGAACATGCCGACTCAGTCCCTCTTAGTGTACATGGACGGCCCGGAAGTCATCGGCAGTTCTCTTGGCACCCAGATGGAGCTAGATGATGCCATATCAATGAAAGGGGCCACTGCTGTCCCTTTCAGAGCCACACAGGAGAAGAATGTCATCCAGATTGAAGGCTACACGCCTTTGGACTGCATGTTCTGCAGTCAGACCTTCGCACACTCTGAAGACCTCAACAAACACGTCTTAACGCAGCACCGGCCCACCCTCTGTGAGCCCGCGGTCCTGCGTGTGGAGGCAGAGTACCTCAGCCCTCTGGACAAGGGTCAGGTGCAGACGGAGTCTCCCAAGGACGAGAGTGGCAAAGACAGCGAAGACCTGAGCTGCGAGGTATGTGGGCAGACGTTCAGAGTCGCGTTCGATGTGGAGGTCCACATGAAGAAGCACAAGGACTCTTTCACCTACGGGTGCCACGTGTGTGGCCGGAGGTTCAAGGAGCCCTGGTTTCTGAAGAACCACATGCGGACCCACAACGGCAAGTCGGGGGCCAAGGGCAAGCTGCAGCAGGGCTCCGAGAGCCCAGCCACCATCAACGAGGTTGTCCAGGAGCAGGCCGCCGAGAGCATCTCCTCTCCTTACAAAATCTGCATGGTTTGTGGCTTCCTATTTCCAAATAAAGAAAGTCTAATTGATCACAGGAAGATGCACACCAAAGACGTGGCTTCCGGTGGCAGCAGTGCTCAGGCGGACTCTCAGCTGGCGGGGATGCCAGCCCCCAGCGACGAGCTCCTGCAGTTCCTGAACCTGAGGCCCACAGCGTGCCCCGAAACTGGGAAGCACCCCGCCAGATGGATCCCTCAGCTCGACCCCTTCACCACCTACCAGGCCTGGCAGCTGGCCACCAAGGGCAAAGTCGCCGTCTGCCGGGAGGTGAAGGAGCAGCCCGGGCAGGAAGGGAGCACAGACAACGACGATTCGGACAAAGAGGAGCTTGGAGAAATCTGGAGTGCAAGCAAAAGCCACCCCGAAGGTTCTGGAAAGTCCAGAACGAGCAGGAGCGGCTGTGCCGGCCTTGCCCACGACAAGGAGAAGCCTAGACATGCGAATGGTGAAGTGCCTTCTGGGGACTCGGACCCCAAGTTGTCCAGCAACAAGGAGAAGCCCACGCATTGCTCCGAGTGCGGCAAGGCTTTCAGAACCTACCACCAGCTGGTGCTGCACTCGAGGGTCCACAAGAAGGACCGGAGGATGGACGCAGAGTCGCCAACCACGGCTGTGGACGGGAGGCAGCCGAGGATGTGCTCTCCTGACCTCGCCGGCACCCTGGACGAGCACGGGGCTGGGGACCGAGACGGCGGCTCCGAGGACGGGTCCGAGGACGGGCTCCCCGAAGGCTTGCATGTGGGTGAGTGCCGGGCCACGAGCTGGCCCCTCGTGGGGCCCAGGGGCTGGGGGTCTAGGCTGTTGGGGTGCCGTCCTCTTGTCAGTCACGTGTCCCGCTCTGGGTGGAGTCGAAAGGCCTATCTGTCTGCCAAGGTTTTCTCCTGCCCTGAAAATTCTGGGGTTTTGGATTTTGCTAACACATTATTTTAACTTGTGCAGCAGCCTAGAGCAGCACTTCCAATTAAGTGGTGAGTTTGCCCCCGGAGGGCACCTGGCAGAGTCTGGAGGCGTTTTTGGTTGTCACAGCTGCTTGGTGGGGGTGTGTGCTGTGGGCCCAGTGAGTGGAGGGGGGACGTTTCTGGACATCCCACAGCAGAGGAAGGCCCCAGATGTCAGTAGCACCAGGGTCGAGACGCTGGCCTTGCTTCAGTTTTTTCTGCATCCTTGACCTTACCTATGAAAATAAGTTACTCTTTCACGCAGTAGACGGCCGTGGCCCTGTGGATTGAGGCCCAGCTCCCCTGTGTGTGTCACAGGTAGATTTCCAGTGGTGACGAGAGTACTGGGAACGGTGGCGAACCACCACCGAGGGAGACTGCTACTGTTAGAGGCGCCCTCTGGTTCTGCCGGGACCGTGGCCTTTGTGTCTGGGGCTGGTGTTTGTTACCGGTTGTTCGCTCAGACACGAGGTGTTCAGAAAGGTCAGGGAATGTGAACACACAAAGGTGTTTCTGAGAACATCTGGTCGGATGTTCTATACACGTGGCTGGATATTTTTGGAATAAGGGGTTCTGCTTTGAAAATAGTTTGAAAATCCCCACAAGTGGATAATGAGAACATGGGTTAGTTTTAGTAAAACATCATTTAGAAAAGTGTTTTTGGTTAAAACAAATGCTGCCTTTTGTTGTAACTTGATCGTGTGGCTGCCTCGGAGAGCTCTGGGCGTGAGACCCAAGATGAGTTTGACCAGAGAATATGCTGAACCCCCCCCCCCCCCCCCCCCCCCCCCGCCCATGCTCTTTCTGATCATGTGGTGGGCGTGAGAGCTGTGGTTTTCAGATCAAGTATTTATTTAGAGGATTCTGAGTTCCGTGGGACACCAGAGATCTAGCACTTGGAGAATGACCATCTTCGGTTTTCAGAAAGTCCAGAAAGCCCATTCTGCTGTCTTGGTGGCGTCATAAAGAGCTTTCCACCCAGACCTCTCGACTCAGCTGTTCCTTTGCTGCTCAGGCCATGTGGTCTCAGGGAAACCTCCAAGCCTGAGATGCCCCAGGGCCCCGAAAGAAATGAAATGGCCAGTCGTGTTCTGCCAGCAGGTGGCGCAGGCAGAGAAGGGTCTGGTGGGAAACTTGGGCTGGGCCAGCAGGCGGCTGGAATGCCCACAGTAGCTGGGAGCGCCACGACCGGCGTTGAGTCTGGTTCTGCCACTGCATTGTTCCCTGACCGAGTATGTGTTGCTTCACCCATCTTTGCCCTGATTTCCCTGTTTGCGAAATGGGTTCATCAGCTTTAGCCTTGTCTTCTCTGCCCCCCAAGGGTAATTGTAGCAGCCTGTTTATAAAAGCACAGTCCTTTTACAGGACAGCACTGGCGAGTCAGAGGTGATGCTATAAGAAGGGCAGGAACCAGGTGGATGTGGGCATTTCTTGTCCTTTCTGTTAAAACAAAGTCATTGTGCAACTTTTCGGACGTGATGCAACACACCATGAATCCTGACACACGGTTGGAAGTAGGAAGTCGCCATAAGGTGCAGGCCGGACTACAGACATGGCTGATTGGGTGTGATTGTAGGAAGGCAAGCGGGCGTTTCTCTGTTTAGGGAATGATTTTTCCTAGATTTATCCAGGCGGGGCCAAGGTAGATTCACATTGTGAGTGTGTGAAAGACAGAGCTTATTCGTGTATTACTCATTCATTGTGTTTTTCCACATGAATAACTGTGGATCTGTTTTGGCCCCACCTTGTATTCTCATGTCTTCTGGTCTAGATTTATCTGTTACAGTTTACCATCAACCTGGATTTCTTTAGATTTATTTTTGAGGTGATCAGAAACCAAAGTAAATTATTTAAGAAATCCAGCTTTTATAAATGGGGTTACTAAGGGTTGTTCACGGGGTGACCTGTTTTTAATGTCCTCGCGGCACCTCTCAGATCAAGGGCTGTCTGCTGCTTCCGAGTGTTCAGAGGGTCGGAGGGGGTGACAGATTGCACCTCCTGTCTTCACGTACCGAGGGCTGCTTGTGAGCCGTGTTTACTAACAAATTAGTAAGCCTTAAGTCATCGAGAATGTGAAATTTGAAGGGAACAGGAGAGAGGGCCTTTTAGTTGGAAATAACTTTTTCAAGGCAAGTGACCAGTTTAGTTGTGCTAAATTTTAAGAGATGAATTAACTCGTCATATTGTAACATACACAAAATGAACCACAAGAAGCAGCATTTCATCTAAAACTTTAACGTGCTCTTTGGGGGAGCAGGTGTTTGAGCCGCAGCCTCTCTGATTGTTTAGTGTGACGGGCAGCCACCCTCTAGCGAGTGTCCCCAGGCGACCTTTGCTCTGCTGCAGTCTCCATCATCCTGGCAAGATTGAGGTTTCAAGTTGGATGCATTGTGGTTCAAGGGCAGGTTTTGCTTTGTCCGACACACCGCGGCCACGTGAGTGTGGTGGACGACCCACCCGCTCTCCCGGAGCCTCCCCAAGTTCTGACAGCAGCCCCCGCCTTTGCCCCCCCACCCCCACCCCGTTATCTCCGTGAGGATGGGGTTGTGCTTGCTTCCCTCTAGTGGTGACTTGCCCAGCCAGAGGATAAAACACTTAGTTTTCCCTGGCGGTTGGGAAAAATGGCCATTGACAGTGGCTCGGTTTTCTAGAGGGCCCACTCTGATGGTCCCTACTCTAGAGGGTCCCTACTCTAGAGGGCCGAGCTGCTTCGTCCAGCCCATCGGCGCAGGTCCCGCTGCAGCAGGCCGGGCCCTGCCTGGGTCAGCCACGTCGGGAGAGCAGGCTGCCGGGCCGCTGTCCTGACCCGTGTGTCCGTGAGGCAGAAGTGGGCGGCTCAGTCCTTAGCAGTGGCCTCGGCTGCAGTCGAAGCGCACCCCCGGACAAAACAGAAACACACACGTGTTACAGGACTCCAGACAGCCTCCAAACAGCGTCTGGTGTGTTTTTTCCCAGCTCCAATATGAGAGTTATTTTATGCTTTTTATCAAGAGCATTTCAGCCACCTTGGCTTGTTCGTGTATTTGACCTATCTTCTTACACACTTTTGTTTTTTCTTTAAGATAAAAATGACGATGGAGGCAAAATAAAGCATCTTACATCCTCAAGAGAATGTAGTTACTGTGGAAAGTTTTTCCGTTCCAATTATTACCTCAATATTCATCTCAGAACACATACAGGTAAGGAGCTTAAGGGTTTTTTAATGAAAAGAATTATCTTGTAGTGGTCTGTGGTTTTTTGTTTGGGTTGTTCAGATAATCCAGTGGGCCTCGGAGTAGGGTAAGAAGAAACATGTAGTGTGCAGATCGCAGCTGTCATTTCGGGGTTGGTAGTGGCGCTGTCACTTGAGCTGTTCCTCTTTTAAAGTTAGTTTCCCGTGTAGTTTCCGATCGCCAGACCCCCGTGTTTCCAGGCCTCTTTAATGAATGTCTCCTGCTGCGCAGCTGCTTTGTGCTGTTACGGTTTAGAATAAAGTGGAAATATACTTCAGAGTCTTCTAGTTTTTACTTTTTAGATCTTGGTTTCTAATTTTTAGAGAGAGGGGAAGGGAAGGGAAGGAAAAACAGGGAGAGAAACTGAGTCTCATGTGCCCCTCACTGGGGACCTGGCCCACAACCTGGGCAGGTGCCCTGACTGGGAATTGAACTGGAGACCTTTGGGTCCGCAGGCTGGTGCTCAGCCCCCGGAGCCACCCGTGCTGGGCCCGGAGCCTTTTCTGTAGATGGCAGAGCAGCCGCCAACGGTGGTTTAGGAGGCTGCGTGTGCTTGGTTCCACCTCCTCTCGTAGCTGCGCCGCCCAAGGCAGGTCACTCGAGCTCTCTGAGTCCCCTTTTCTGAGCGTTAAAAGTGGGATGACAGTCACTTCCACAGAGACGTTACAGAGATTAAAGAAGTGGAAAGTGCTGCTGCTTTGCTGGCTTTTTTTTTAACTCGAAGACATGTATCACATGTTCAAATACTTAGCATAGTCAGCGACGTAAAGCAGTCACAAGGAGGCTCCTGGGCGTGGAGGCGGGTTAACAGGTGGGGGGGGGGAGGACCCTGTGTTCCCGGTTAGATTCTTCTAGTTCCCAAAGGTCTCTTCTGATGCTCTTTGTAAACTTTTGTAATATGTTGGCACCTCTTGTTTTAGGTGAAAAACCGTACAAATGTGAATTCTGTGACTATGCTGCGGCCCAGAAGACCTCGCTGCGGTACCACTTGGAGAGACATCACAAAGATAAGCAGGTCGACTCGGCCGCTGAGGTCAAGAGCGATGGGAAAAACCAGGAGGCCGAAGATGCACTACTCGCCGCCGACAGTGCGCAAACCAAAAATTTGAAAAGATTTTTTGATGGTGCCAAAGATGCTAAAGGCAGTCCACCTGCCAAGCAACTTAAGGGGGTGGCCCCTGCCTTTCAGAGTGTCCTGGGCAGCACTGTCCTTTTGCCAGTACACAAAGATACTCAGGATTTCCATAAAAATGCAGCCGAAGACAGTGTGGACAGAATGAGCAGAAACCCTGCCCCTGCTCATTTGGACGTGTTGAAGAAGAGACCCACTGTTGAACCCCAGGCCGGTGGCCTCGTCTGCAGAACAGAAGGGGGTGTCCCCCCTCCTCCTCGCCCAGATGCCACTGCCACCTGGAGTACTGGAGCCACGAAGGTGGAGGTGGCAGTGGCCGGCAGTGTGAAGCCAAGCATGGACTGTCAAGAAAAGCCTTTAAACTTATCCCTCGGGCCGCTTAACAGCTGCCCGGCGATTTCTCTGAGCAAGAGTCTGATCCCTAGCATCACCTGCCCGTTCTGTACCTTCAAGACCTTTTATCCCGAGGTTCTCATGATGCACCAGCGGCTGGAGCACAAGTACAATCCCGACATCCACAAAAACTGTAGAAGCAAGTCTTGGCTCAGAGGCAGGCGCACTGGCTGCCCGCCTGCTTTACTGGGAAAAGACGTGCCGCCCTTGTCCAGCTTGCCCAAGCCCAAGCCCAAGCCCACCTTCCTGGCCCAGTCCAAGACCCTGCTGTTGGAGAAGGGGAAGCCGGGCCCCCCAGGGCCAAGCAAAGCCCCTCTGACCTCAGGGACTGACTCTAGCACTTTAGCCCCCAGCAACCTGAAGTCGCACAGGCCACTGTCCAGTGTCGGGACGCAGGGGGCTCTGGCTACCAGGCAGCCGTCAGAGATGTTTCCTAAAAGTGGAGTTTCTCCTGCCCTGGAGAAGACAAAGAGGCCGGAGGTGAAGTTCAAGGCCCCGGGAGTCTCTGTGTCCCAGCCAGCGCTGGGTGGCAGCACCATGAACGGCTCAGATTTCCCTGCCAAGCACGATGGCCCGTGGGCACCCCCCGGGAGAGACTATTTCTGTGGCCGCAGCGCAGGAGGTGCCGGCCCGGAGCTTGGAGAGCCGCTTCCCAAAAGGCCAAAACCCGGGCCGGCGGCCCTGGACACGGAGCAGCCCGGGCCTCACTACAGAAGGGGCCTCGACCTGCCCAAGTACCAGATGGTCCGTGGGATCACATCGTTGCTGCCCCAGGAGTACACGTGCCCGCCGCCGCCGCCGGCGGTGCTGCCCCCCAAGCCACGGTTCCTGGCCTCCGGGGAGATCGACTCTGCGAATGTGTTGACTGTGCACAAGCCCTACGGCGGCCCGGGCCCGCTCTACACGCGCAGCCCCTCGGGGGCAGCGGCCGGCTCCGCACTCGAAGGTACCGCCCAGCCCCGCACAAATGCTTGCCCAGCCCCAGCCCCTGTGGAGCCTTGGGTTCTTGGGGGAGGGGCCCCCAGGGTCTAGAAGGTACAGGGGGAGGGACAGCGAGGCCTTCCTAGACTGGCCGTGGTTCCCTGGTCCCCAAAGCTCAGTCCTCCAGGATCAGCCTTATTTCTGAGTGTTGAATTTCTCTGGTTTTTCTCCCTTGGGGTGATGATAAGAAAGATCATTGAGAACCAGTGGTCTGACCTTCTCCTTGCCCTGAAATCTCAGGTGTCACGTAGGCCTGTCACCTCCTACCACTGTGGTCCCCTGGTACACACATGGTGTGCCCAGCACTCCCTCCCAGCTGCCCTGGGATCTGAGATCTGGGAAGTGTCTGCCCACTCCCACCACCACTCCTGGGCTCTCCACTCCTTCAGAGCAGAGAGCACAGGGAACCTCAAGTTGCCAGCAGTCCCTCATGTGCCCCATAGGGGGCAGACAGGAGACCCCACCAGCACCTGGCCTGTCCGGACTGTGTGCAGGCTGCTGCTTAAACACACGTCGGAGCATGTTTGCCGTTAGGGCTGCCAGGTTCTGCAGCCTGTTTAGTTCGTGTGAAATTCTTGAGGAATTTCAGGAGTGCCATCACTCCCCCGAGCATGTTAGTGGTCACCTCCTGGGGACTCGGGTTCGCTGTGGGAGTGTCTTTAAAGCCCCTGCTTCCTCATGGCCTGCAGCCCCCTGGGCTCGGCCCCTGGCATTGCACCACCACAGCCCCCCTCGCATACGGCTCTGCTCCCAGACACGCTGAGCCCCCCATTCGTGTTCACCTGGACTGCGATTTCGAGCGGGGCCAGGTCTCCATCGGGGGTGGCCTGCCGCCTGTTGATCTGGTGCAGATAGAGAACTGAAAACAGTTGCTCTCAATGCCGCAGTGCCTTAAAGTCACGGTGCAGTAACAGTTTGTGTTGCCTTTTGATTAAAAGCACCCATTTCCCCCTCAGTGTATAAAATGGACTCGAGTTAAAACTTGGTCTCTCCACTGGGTAAAAGACCATGTTGCAAGGGAGGTCCTTTTAAAACGGGTGTTTTTTCTCTTCTCCCACGCCGGACATGGGGTTAAAGTTTATTACGCTGCCTAATTCTTTTGGCCCTTTAACTCCTTCTATGGAGTCCTGTGCTTAGATAGCCTTAGCTTTGGTGAATTAAGGTTCTGCAGTGATGGACTTAAAAACTCGGCAGTGCCACCTGGACCACACGTGTGCGACCGGGGGCTCTGACCGCCGTCAGGTCCGGGGCTCGGAAGACGGGCCTCCAACCACCTCCCCCCAGCTCACCCCGTTGCTCGGACTGAACGCTAAAGCCTTTTACATTTTTTCCCAATTAGGAAAAAGGCCTGTATCGTATCAACACTTATCTAGCAGTATGCTGCAGAAGAGGAGTTATGAGAGTTTTATTGGGAGCGCACATTATCGACCAAATGACAAAAACACTTGATTTCCTACTTGGGGGAGAAAGGTGAGCCTGTATACCACGTAGTGACTTGATTGGAAATCAGCTATCTGTTGTATCCAGTAGAATGTAAAATTGCTTTTAACTTTAATTTTGATTTTTTTAGGTGTTTTAAAACTTAGAGTAGTTAGGCCAGAAATAGTAAGATAGCAACTGAGATTTAGTAAGCATTTGTTTGGTTCTGCATTGAATGTTTTGTGAGCATGGCCCCTTTCATCCTTCTTCCAGCAGGGGGCAGTAAGTCAGGCGTTTTTGGCAAACTGTGTGCCTGCTTTTTTCTGTCAGTAAGAGTTTATTGGCACCTGGCCATGACCTTTCGTCAATGGCTGCAGAGCTGGGTAGTTGGGGCGGGGACCACGTAGCCCGAGCACCTGAAGGTGTTCACTGTCTGGCCCCTGCAGAAAAATTATTCGGCCACCAGGCTAGGGTGTCCTGTACACACCACGCAGAGACCTGGGGGCCGAGGCAGGGTTGCGTGACCTGCCAGTGTCCACTCTGCCTGGCCCCAGCCCTGCAGTAAGAGCTTGTTCACAGCCTTTGTAAATCCTGGGCTGTTGGGAGGGAGTGGGGGCAGGAGCAGGTAGAAGGGCTAATTTGTGTTGACGATTCGATTTCGCGTGGTGTGTGTGTCTAGCTGGAGAGTGACCCAGGACACTCGGGTGCGCTTGGAGCTGCACACACGCTGGCGTGTTCCACGTTCGGGTGAGGGCGTGATGTGCAGGGAAGAGTTACCCTGGGACCCACTTGACAGTAAACTGGGTGAAAAGTGGGGCTCAAGGACAGGCAGTTCTCTCTGAGATGAACCTCCACCGTGTCTGTTCCTGGAGCGCTCTCGCCCGAGGCCCACTCAGGGCCAGGGCAGGACCTCTCCTTCCTGGGCTCATGGGGTCACCCGGGGGCCCGCTGGCGGTGCAGACTGGTGAAGGGGTGTCATCCCAGGAGAGGGGTAAATGCACTCTGTGCGGAGACCAAGCAAACCGTTCACAGACTTGGAGGAATGGACGGATCAGCACTGGCAGGTCCCTCGCCTGTGCATTGCAACCTGCCAGTGACCCCCGGGCCTCTGTCCACATTCTCTGGGCTTCTCCGCCTGCGCTCCCCACTCCCCAAAATATCCTTCCTGCACCATCTTGGTCAGGCACCCTTTCTGATCCTTCAGGACCAGCTCACATCCCGTCTCTGCCGGTGTGTGCAGGGAGCCAGGGGCTCCTTCCCCTTTGTGTGGCTCACGCCCGTTTCCACCGCCAGCCGAGCCCAGCACCTAGCTCAGCACCTAGCCCGTTGCTGGGAATATCGCAGTCGGTGCCGGCTGAACACATCATGTCGCAGATACTTTGTGCACCTTTCCTCTCAAGGACGGAGGTTATTCTGAGTTGTTTGTGAACTGCTCCTGGTCTGTGCCATAGTTTCTCCTTTTACAAGGTGTGGACTTGCAGAGTTTCTTGCAGGGGGCAGTTGGCTTTGCAGACGTAGTGTGACTGGTGTGGGCTCTGGTTCTTGGTCACATTATCTTCCTTAAATCACAGTCGTGTATCTGTGGCCATTTAAGTGGTGCGGCATCATGTCTGGTCTCCGGGTACTTCACTGCAGAATTCAAGCTCAGATAGAACACACAGCAGGGCCAGATCTAAATAGCTCTGTCTAGTCAGTACACTTGTAAAAAGTTACATATTGACTTTCAGAGAGAGGTGAAGGGGGGGAGGGAGGGCACGTGTAAATGCCGATTTGCGGTTCCACTTAATTAGGCATTCATTGGCTGGTTCTGGATGTGTCCTGACGAGGGTCTAACCTGCAGCCCCCGGGAATCGGAACAAGGCTCTGACCGAGCTGCCTGGCCAGGGCTTAACATTTTTAAAAGGTTGTCTTCAGTTTTACCCCGGTCACTTTTTAAACTTTGTTTTCATAGGTCTCGGCGATGGATGTGTGTACTCTGTGTGAAGGGAAGCCAGTCCATCTTCTGAGAAAGCGGCCTGAGAGCTACTGAAAGAAGCCGTGATTGATTGTACTGTACATAGAATGCGGGAACACTACAGTGCTGGGGCGTCCACTCTCGTACCAAATAGCAATAAAAACTCGTCGGAGCAGTGGGGTTGTACACGGTGGAGACCAGAGAGCTCTATTTTGTCCCTGAATAATATTTTTTTTACAATTGACCAAATAAGTGGAGTTTTTGCATACTTGAGCGCTGCTGAAAAGAATCATTTGGGATGGGGGGGTGGGGCGGGGAGAAGGTATATGATGCTTGCACCTCAGGTAAAATCTGTAAATAGATAAGTTGTACCTGCTTGTTCAAATACCCTGTGTATTCTTTTTCTCACATAGCTCATCACTTTGAGCAGTTCCTTGCTATTTGTGCTCTTTCATTTAAATTGTACGTTTTAAAATAATTTCTTGATGATTTTGTATTATGTTAAATCATCCGCAGTCTGTTGTCTTGAACTCGTTACTGGAGGCAGCAGCTCCTGAGGCCGAGAGCGGTGCGCACCGAGGTCAGCGGCTCCGAGCGCAGCGCCTCCCTTTGCAGGCGCCTGGCAGCCCCTGTCCGCGCTCCAGCCCTTCCAAGGGACCCCCCCCCCCCCGGGGGTCTTAGGCGCATGTGTCTACAGAGACTCATTTCCTCTGTAGAGCGGCCGGCTGCCCAGTGAACGTACCAGATTGTATGTGGAGCTACTGAATAGAGTTTCCTGTCAAATTAATCATTTTTGTTGGAAAATGCAGTGTTTGGGGCACTCGTCTGAATTAGTAGATAAAAACTATAAACGCTAAATTATACATGTGATGTACAGTTATTGGAAGCAATTTTCATGGAAATGAAAGTTGCGGGGTAATTTTAGGTTGTATTTGGGGTCTCGGTGCGTCCGCATTGGGGCCGACAGCGGGTGCGTTGAGACCCGCTGACTTTGACGAGAACTGCTGGCCGAGCCCTCCGGTGACAATGACCAGGGAAGGAGGGACCCGTTTCCACCTGGTCTTCCCGCTTTTGGTTTTAAAGCAGCAGCGTTTCTCAGTACACATGCAGTTTGGGTTTTAAAGACAGAGTGGCCGCCAGGTGGCCTACCAGATGTTTTAAACTCTGTTCCCGTAATTTGCAGTTCCTGGCTGAGTTTCTTCAGCAGTCCCCGGGGTTAGCAACCACGAAATGTTTTATTAAGAAACTGTTTTCAAAAATAAATTTGCACTGTTGATGTTTCATGTCCTAAGGGTAAAGTACTGAAAGAATTCTGATTTTTTGTTTGTTTGTTTATTTTCATTATGCAACATGAAGCAAAGTTGATCGCGAAGTCTTAACTCCCGCCACAGGGAGGCCTCATTGGAGATCAATCTGCTGGCCTTGCAATTAAGTGCTTCGTACCAGGAGGGTGGACAGTATTCGCCCTTTTTCCTGTTCACAAGCTGAGCCATATGTACAGAATCTAGATTTTCGTTTTCATAGTTTTGCACTTTTATAGCCTATTTTTGAAGATTAACACATTTGCAAAGATGATTGACTTGATCGTGGCCCAGTCCCATGAGTGTCACTGAGGGCGCTCCGACTCCGAGGGACATCTTCAGAGGGGCCGCAGCGCAGTGGGGGGCTGACTCGGAAACCTGTATTTAAAACAAATCACCAAATCTATTTGAAAGCAAGTCGGTTTGTGCTGTGCTGAAATTATTGGGGTTTTTGTATTTCTCCTTTGTAGCCACATTTCTGAAAGCGTAAAAATACCCGTTTTTTTTCTTTTTCACAGCCCTTGTATTCCAATTTTTTTTTTTTGCCCATCAGTATTAACTATTGGGATACTACTGGTTTTGTATGTTTTTTTTTCTTTGAGACAACAGTACATATAATAGAGGTACAATCTGTTGGATTTTTGTTTATGTATTTATTTCATTCCAGTTTGATTTATTTTAATTGTTGATACTTAAGTTGTCAAACAGTAGACATGACCTGTTTTATTTATGATATATTTCAGCTTAAAGTTATGTTATTATATGTGGATGTAAATACAGGTTTGGTGTTTTGCAAACTTGGGTTTCGGTCTTTATTGCGTCCCTGGTTTCTGATTTTGTTTCGTTTAACTTTTTATAAATACATTCGTCAAAGTACACGGTAGTGGCGGGACCAGCAGAGTGGGACCGCCCTCATCCTTGGCAGCAACATTTTCTGTCTTTTTGCCACTCCTTCCCCGTCTTCCCCGAGTGTCTTAAAGTGAGTCTCTGACGGGATTAAATTTCACCCCTAAAACCCTTGCCTGTGCATCTCAGACAGGTGGGGCTTTTCAGGGCGGCCCCCGGCCGAGCAGACAGGGCTCCTCACCGACCCTGGTGGGGTCTCCGAACGCCTGCCCGCGGCCGGTGAGCTGGAGTTGGGATGCACCAAACAAGGCACACTCCTCAGTTCCACTGATAAGTTCCTTAAGCCTGTTCTAATCCCACCCTCGCCCTGTGGGACGTTTTATTTATTGAAGAAAGCTGGGTTATCCCGTAGCAGTGACTGCATTCTCGTTTGGGTTTCCCGAATACTTGGGGTTTTCTCCAGCCAGTTCCTGCACTTCCTGCCCATCCTATAAACGTAACCGACGTCTGGGTGTTTAGAGGGAAATCTCTGGGTTCCGATGTCTCACTGAGCAGCAGGTCAGAGTTTCTCCCCATCCACCTTTCTGTTTGGCTTTGGCGACCCCAGTGAACATCCTTAGGGGCGCAGCAGACATGAGAGATACTGCAAAAAGTGATTTTTTTTTGAAGTCCTGTCATTCCTGCATTTACTAGTTGGAATTCTATGGAGCAGACCTCACTGGTTGGGTTTTACCCTGAAATGCAACTGTTGAACAGAAAGGGCTGACTCGACATCCGTGATGAACTGGATTTGATCGTGAGTTGGCACCTGGCCGGGCACCTCCCGGGCGCGACGGGTGACTGGACTCTTGAGTTTTTAGTTGCAAACTTGCACCTGGGGTTCGTCCCAAGCACTTGGCAGGCATCATGTTGATGCTCGGTCTTCAGTCTTTGGCCAACAGGGATCTGAGTGGGCCGTGTAGTTGGGACCGTGGTCTGATGAGCTTTCTGCCATGACGAGGTGTTCTGAGTCATCTTGAACGTTTCTCGAGGTGCAGACCTGGAGATGGTTTATTTCTCCAAGGATCCTGGGTTCCATTGATGGGAGACGGATTGGGATTGCTCAGGGGTTGGAGGGGTGGTGTGTGGCCGGGGTGGGGGGCAGGGGAAGTGGGGGGAGGGTGATTATTACAACCGATTTGCTTCAGCTCCTGGCCTGAAATACCTACTTTAAGGAAAATACCTCAATAAATAATACTGCTGATATTAATTCAGAGTTAAGATGGTGCTTTCTCACTTGGTTTTATTTTTGATTTTCCCGGAAGCCTGGGTTCCTGATGACGTTAATATAACGAGCATCTTTCATTGTATGTAACCACGAAGTCACGATGCCAGCTGTAGTGATTACTAAATGAAGCTTCCAAAAAAATCCTTTTTTGTACCTACAGTTTTACTGGTTGATAGCAGTGGTTTTTTGACTCAGGGTCCCAGACTAGCAACATCCCCCGGGAAATGGTTAGAATCGCAGATGATCAGGACCACCCCAGACCCCCTGAATCGGGAACTTGGGGGGTGGAGGCCCTGGCCTCTGCTGAGGAAGTGCTGCTCGGGGGACAAGGGCCACGTGTTTGAGCGTCTTGAGTCAGCCTGGGGGGCTATGCTGTAAGGCCCCCCACTATAGATGCGTTGGTTCCCACCCCCAGACACGGCTTTGTTTGCCCCCGTCCTCAGTACAGTTTTGTTACGTAAAACATACTGTCATAGTCGCAACAATAAAACCGGGTTTATTCCGAGACATCCAGTTTTCCACCCCTTCACCCTGTTCCCTTCCCTTTTATAAAGGAACCAGTTTTTAAAAAGTCAGTTTTTGGTTTATCTTTCCATTGCTTCCATGGGAAAGGATAGGCTCATAATCAGGTCATTGGTATTTCCTCACATGAAAGGGAGCAAGCACACTGAACCCTAGTGCAGGCTGACATTAGGACTGCTAAATTTTTCCTTAAATGATGAAAATCAACTGGTGGGGGGGAACTCCGAGGTGCAAGTCCGTGGCCTCTCTGCCTGATTTTACTGTTCAGCACAGTTGTTGAACTTCTACGAAGTGCCAAGCATGCGTAGGTGTTGGGGGTCTGCCTCCCATGAAGCGAAGTTTTGCTGGACGCTGGAGATGGACCGAAAAGTGCTCTCGGAGCCAGGGTGACACATTGGGACGGTCACGGGGGCTGCGTGGGCAGTCCAGGTTCTAAGACCCCAACGCGTTCCTCACCCCTCTCATCATGGCTGCCGCAGAGGACTCGGCTCTCCTTCCTCAGTGGTGGTTTTGCTGTTTCGAATCTGTGGGCGCTTTTATTCCTGAGAATCGCCACCTTCAAGTGCTCCGTGGCGCCTGCCTCCCCCCAAGCCTTGCCCACTTTCTCTGTACTTGGCATTGACTGCCTCCCAGCACTCATCACTGCCTGCCATCACCTCGCACTGGTCTAGGTGAGCTCCCTGGGGGCAGGAACGAACCTGTTTATCTCCTGGGCTTAGAGCAGGGCTTGGTGCTCCTAGTATTTGCTGCTGCATGGATGGATGGATGGATGGATGGATAGAGGTGGCTTCTTCTAGCTTAGCCACGCGCCAGTGACAGAGAAGTCTGGAAGTATCTCAGAATAACCTGCCTTTGAGGTTATTTACTGAGTTATCCCTGCAAGCATTTTTGATTATCCGTAGCAATAAATGGAATCACCATCACTGTGTGTTAGTTGATTGTTTCTTACGAACCAAGCAAAAGAAGTTTTATAGGGGGGGAGGGTGGCGGGGGGGGGGCGCAGGCAGGTTAGAAGAATCCAAGGTATGGGTGTGGCGGGGGGCGGTGAGTGGGTGGAGGTGGCTGGAGGGCCGTTGGGTTTTTTTTGAAACAAATTGAAGGTTTGTGTCAACCCTGCATGACTCCAACGGTCTCAGACGATGTTTTTTTTTTCTTTTTAAGATTTTAGAGAGAGGGGAATGGAGGGAGAAAGAGACACATCAATGTGTGGTTGCCTTTCACGTGGCCCTTCACTGGGGACCCAGCCTGCAACCCAGGCATGGGCCCTGACTGGGGATCAAACCTGTGACTTTAGTTTGCAGCCTGTGCTCAACCCGCTGAGCTACGCCAGCCAGGGCACAATGTTTTTTAGCAATGAAGTGTTTCTTGATCAAGGTCTGTTCTATGGGCCAGAGTCAGCACAAGGGACTTACATGCAGTATCTTAAGGTAGCTGATTTGTTCTCCCCACTTTACAGATGAGAAAACCGAGGCCCACAGAGAGCCTGTAAAGGGCTTGGACTCGGTCTGTCTGTGCTTTTTACCTAAAAGGTGGACATTTGGGTGAACTTAGCTGAAGAAGTAATGCAGGTTTGATTACATTTGGGACCTACCGCTGTCTGTGGTTGAGAAAAGTGACAAGCACAGTATGCGGCTGTCAAATTGTGTGTGAGGAGGGAGGTTCTTGAAGACGGTCAATAAACAAACACTGGGGTGGCTGAGTGTGCTGAGTGTGGGCCTGTGAACCAAAGGGTCGCCGGTTCGATTCCCAGTCAGGGCATGTGCCAGGGTTGCGGGCCGGGTCCCCAGTGGGGTGGGGCGTGTGAGAGGCAACCACACATTTCTGCGTTTCTCCCTCCTTTCCTCTCTAAAAATAAATAAAACAATTTTAAGATTTTATTTATTTTTAGGGAGAAGGAAGGGCGGGAGAAACAGAGGGAGAGAAATATGAATGTGTGGTTGCCCCTCACGTGGCCCCCACTGGGGACCCGGCCCGCAACCCAGGCACGTGCCCTGACTGGGAATCGAACCGGTGACCCTTTGCTTCACAGGCCCATGCTCAATCCACTGAGCTACACCAGCCAGGGCAAAATAAAATCTTTAAAAAACTAAAATAAGACTTCCGCCAAGATGGAGGCATAGGTGGAGACGTCGAGCCTTCTCTCACAACCAAGTTTAGAGACAACTAAATATAGCAACAGAAAACATAGTCAGAACACAGAAAATTGAACTTTTCAGAAGTCTGTTAACAACAAATTCTTCGGCCTGACCTGTAAGAGGGGCGAAACCAGCAGCTGTCGGAGCGGGGTCCCACAGGAAAACTCGGTCAGACGGACCAGGTGCGAGGAATCCAGGCGCAGGGTTGGACCTGGTGGGCAACTCAGCGAGTGAGTGACCGCCTGGGAAACAGCGAGGGAGCGGGGCTGCGGGTTGACTGTGGTCGCACATCCGTGTGTGGATAGACAAGCGAGGGAGTGGGCAATTGGACCGGGACCCAGCAGGCCCCAGCGGCGAGCAGCCATTTCCCCGCTCTGACCCCGCCTACACATACAGCGTCATAACCCAGCGACCTGAGTGGCCCCGCCCCGGTAAACAACCTAAGGCTCTGCTCCTCACCCAGCTGCGAGAAACAGCAGAGGGGGCCGCCATTTCCCCCCTCTGACCACGCCCCCACATATAGTGTCACAACCCAGTGACCTGGGAGTCCAAGGCTCCTCTCCTCATACTTAATGTACGTGAACAGACCAAAAATGTCACAAGATCTCAAAGCCCCAGAGCCCATAGATCTAAGCGATGAAGAAATAGCAAAACTCTCAGACGCACAGTTTAAAACACTGGTCATCAGGATGCTCACAGAACTGGTTGATTATAGCCACAAATTAGACAAACATATGAAGGCGAAACTAATTGAAATGAATGGAATTGCACAGGACACCAATAGCAATGAAAAGGAAACTGGGACTCAAATCAATGGAGTGGACCAGAAAAAAGCAAATAATGGCCAAACAGAAAAGAGTGAAGAAGCAAGAATTCAAAACAATGAGGAGAGTCTTAGGAACCTCCAGGACATCTTTAAACGCTCCAACATCCGAATTATAGGGGTACCAGAAGGGGGAAAGGAATAGCCACCAGTGGAAAACTTATTTGAACAAATAATAAAGGAGAATTCCCCCAATTTGGCAAAGGAAATAGACTTCCAGGAAATCCAGGAAGCTCAGAGAGTCCCAAAGAAGTTGGACCCAAGAAGAAACACACCAAGGCACATCATAATTACATTAGCCAAGATTAAAATGAAGGAGAGAATCCTAGAAGCAGCAAGAGATAAGGGGACAGTCACCTACAAAGGAGTCCCCAGCAGACTGTCAGCGGATTTCTCAAAAGAGACCTTACAGGCAAGAAGGAGCTGGAAAGAGGTATTCCAAGTCATGAAATCCAAAGACCTACAACCAAGATTGATCTATCCAGCAAAATTTTCATTTAGAATTGAAGGACAGATAAAGTGCTTCTCAGATAAGATCAAATTCAAGGAGTTCATCATTATCAAGCCCTTACTATATGAAATGTTAAAGGGACTTATCTAAGAAAAAGAAGTTAAAAAAACTTGAACACTGAAAGGACAGCAAACTCACAGTTATTAAGAACCACACCTAAAACAAAAGCAAACTAAAAGGATAGCTAGATCAGGAGCGGAAACATAGAAATGAAGATCTCAAGGAGGGTTAGCAACAGGGGAGTGGGAGGAGGAGAAGGGGGGAGAAGGTACAGAAAATAAGTAGCATAGATGGTAGATAGAAAATAGAGGGGGGGCAAGAATAGTATGGGAAATATAGAATCTAAAGAACTTGAGACACATGGTCATAAACTTAATGGGGGGAATGGTGGGGACGGGGGGGTGGGGTGGAGGGGAATGAAGGGGGAAATAGAACAACTGTAATGGCATAATCAATAAAAAAACTAAAATAAAAAAAGCTTATTCAGTTAAAAAAAATAAATGAACATTGAATATCCAAGACTCTTTTCCGCATAGAACTAACCAACCAGCGACCACACACATTTTAACCCTGGAGAGTGTTCAGCTTCGCCACAAGGCGGCGCTGTTCCAAACTGCATTTACTGGTCTTACCAGCCGTTTGGGACCCACTTTCCAAGACAGAACATCTGCGTTATTTCCAATGCTGCAGGAAATATGAGACTCTATTAATACGATTTTATTGAACCAGTTAAAGTTTTTATAGTGCAACTTTCCAGGAGCCAGCCTTTACGTTCATGACCTAGTTTGGTCCTTGCACTTAAGTGATAGACACATTGAAACAAAAATGGCACCGCTTTCATTTTGGTATTTATTTCTGGTGATCCCCCAAACCCCGTTTTATCGATCATCTATCTATTTATTTTCGAGCCAGGGGTGGGAGGGAGGCGCCCGTGCCTCCTGGAGGGAGGATGCTGGGCCAGAAGGTCTAGGCTCAAATCCATCATCCTGGCCCAGAGGGTCAAACCCTGATGGAAAAGGAAATCGGTCCGGGCTGCGGGATCCCGGGCTTCTGGTGGGGCCCACGGAGCCTGCCAGCTGCTCCCCTCCGCAGCCAGTCGGGTCTCTCCACTGCCGTGTCCTCTGCGCCCCCCTCTAAGGTGACTCCATCGGGAACGTCCGGCTTCGCGGGGCTCGTGGGACCTAAAGAAAACAAACAGGTGACCGTTCGAACTCTCCGGGTCGTCCCCAGATGGGAATTAAAGCAACAGCATGGCAGTGACCGCAAGACTTCCTGGACTTCTGTGCGGACACAGGTTGGATGGCCCCTTGGCTGCGCTCCGTGGTCATAGATAACCCCGATTTCAGATGTTTCAAAGCACAGACGGGACGGTATACGGGCTCAACAGTGCTGGTGTTTCGGCACGTGCGAACGGCGCGGGTGGCACGCCGACCAGCGGTAGCACCGGTAAGCGCGTTGCGGCAAGTTCTAGTAAAACGCAGCGGCGACGAATGGCCCGCGCTTTTACACGGGGTAACACGGTACACGTCCCACTCGCACGAGGAGCGCATCCTGTAGGAATGAATCCACAATGTCAAGGACAAGAACTGGCAAAAGTAACCTCTGCTGTTAGAGGTCAGGATGGGGGGGGGCGGGGATAGTGGCGGGGTGACTGCAGAGGGGGACAGGGGCCTTCTGGGGTGCCGGAAAGGCTTCCTTTCTTCATCCGGGTGCGGGTTTATTTGGGGAAAATTCACTGAGGCCTACGCGGCTGATTTGGGCACTTTCCCGTACACGTATTTTACACACGAATTAAAAATAGCACAATAAGCCACTTGGGGATGCGGAATATAAAAACCGGAGCAGTACTGACCTTTTGGACTCACAGCGCGCCTTCCCGGTCCGCACAATTTAATGTCATTCTCTAAATAAGGAGACGGAGGCTCGGGCCGGTTAGCGTGCGGAGTCTGCGCCCGGGTCTGTGCGGGGAGGGCACCTGGTCCAGTGTGGGCGCTGCGGGGCCTTGCGCGCCCCTCCAGGTTGCGTGGTGACTGTCGCACCTTCCCAAGACTAGACTGAGCTCCATGAAGGCAGCGCAGGCGCATTTACTCCCTCATTCATTCATTCATTCATTCATTCATTTGCTGCTTACATTCGTATGTATGTATGTATGTATTTATTTATTGAGGGCCTATCGTGAAAAACGGAAGTTTTTGGCCCTTATGGACAATAACTGATTCTATCATGCAGATGTCAGAACTCGTAAGAACTACGTAGAAAATAGCCTGGTGAGGAGAATCAGGAATTCGGGTTGGGGGTAGGGTTGCAATTTTAACTATGTTGGTTGGAAAAATCCTCACCAGGAAGATGCCATTGGATTTTCTTTTAATCCTCACCTGAAGACCTTTTTTTTTCATTGCTTTTAGAGAGAGAGGAAGGGAGAGAGAAACAGTGACGTGAGGGAGAAGCGTGGACTGGTTTCCTCCTGCAGGTGCCGGGACCCAGGGGTGGGACCCACAACCTGATGTGCCTTGACAGCGAACCAAACCTGTGTCCTCTAGTTACAGGCTGGGGACAGGACGATGCTCCAGCCAGCTGAGCCTCACCAGCCAGGGCAATAGATGCCATTTGGACAAAGACTTGAAGGAGGCCAGCCAGTGAGCCAACGGTCGTTTGGACAGAAGCATTTCAGGTAAAGAAAACAGCAGGTGCAAAGGCCCCAGATTACTCAGCAGTGAGAAGACACAGGTGGCTGCTGGGCCAGGTGTTGGAGGAGCGGAAAGAAGGTCAGGTTTCCCTGGGTTGTTGGAAGGATCTCAGCTTTCGCTCTGAGTGTGACGGGAGCCATTGGGGAGGGCGGAGTCGGAGCAGAGGATTAACAGGATTGGCCTCAGGCACAGCTGCCCCCAGCCTCCAGCACAGATGGGCAGATTTGGCCATTGAGTCGTTGATGTTACTTACCTTCGAACGCAGTTGAACGTTCACACAGCCGAGGCACTGACGGGGGCTGCTCATCCCATTGTGTGACAACTGATTTTTCTTTCTGGAGGATGCCACCTGTCTGTGCATCAGGCCATCGGGAGGAGGGCCAGGAGGGCTTCCCGGAAGAAGCGTCATCTAATCTGTCACATGCACAAGGAGCCAGGAGGACCTGCAGCTGCTGTTCCCTCTGAGCTCCCTGCCACTCCAACGCCCCCCCCTGCCCTCCGTCCCCCCCAACCCTTGGCCCAGAGGTTGAAGGCAGCAAAGCGCCCCTCAGGATCCTCAGTAGGTGGGGACCCTAGAGTGGAGTTTTCTGCCAGGGAAGGACCTGCAGGGGCTGAAGAGGGTCTGGTGGCTGGTGAGGGGTCCCCATCACCTCGGCCTGAGACACACTGTACGGTGCAAAGTTTTAGGACAACAAGATCCCCGGCTTCATCGACCAGAGGTGGAAAGGGCCAATTCAGACAGCTTCTGCTTGAACTTGTATTAAAGGCCCCCTCGTGCTTATTGGTTAGATTTTGAAGGTGAGCAGGTGAGTGTAGCAAATTGGAATCCTCTCAGGACACTTTTTAAATTGCTTTTTGCTGATCCTTAATAAAAAACAATCATAAATCACAGCGAGCTCGATGGCCTCCTTTCATGTACAACTCAAAGGACACCCGAAGTTGAGGATTTTAAAGATTTTCAGATGCAGCATCAGCCTGACCCACACCCCAGCTGCTAAGCCTGCCAGAACAAGGTCTTTTTGTATGCAAATTTGAATTATGCAAATCTGAATTTGTGAAGTGGAGATGTATCAAATAGAGTTCTATCGTATGCGCCCAATTCGCAGTAGTGGGATTTCCACAAAATTAGAACGTCTTAGCCTTGATTCGTGTGGCTTAGCTGTTTGGACTTTGGCCTGCAAAGCCAAAGGTCTCAGGTTCGATTCCCCGTCAGGGCCCAGGCCTGGCTTGTGGGTTCCGTCCCCAGTTGGGGCGCAAGCAGGAGGCAACCAATCAATATTTCTCTCTCACATGGGTGTTTCTCTTCCTCTCCTTCGCCCTCCCTTCCCCTCTCTCTAGAAATAAATAACATCTTAAGAAAAAAAAAATCCTCAGAGGATCTGATTTCGGGCCGGGAGAACTGAAGCAAACATCACTGCCACACGGGGGCGCCCGTCGTCAGGCAAACGGACCAGTGGGCGAGCCTTTGTTGAGATGAGGCTTGAATTCTGCGGCTTCCCAGGATGTCGGGGGGCCTTGGGTTTCCTTCCCCTGGACGAGAAGCAGCTGCTTGTCATTCCGAGCTGGCTGTGCCTCTGAAACCAGAGTGCATGTGACCAAAGGAAACACTGAAGAATTCAAACGAAAGGTCGTAGCTGATGCCTGCATTGGACAAGGATCGCATTGCATTATGTCACCCCCCCCCCCTTTTATACGAGTGTATTTGGGGCCAAACCGACGACATCTGCCTGGGAGCAAGATGGCAAACGCTCCGCCTCCTAGTCCTTTCTGTGCCGTTGACACTGCCATTGAAATACAAGCGGACAACATTATGTTTGCAGCTGGTTCAAACACTCAAATAGTATTTATAGTGAAAAGCAAGGGTCTTGCACTGACGGCGCCCACCCGAGTCCTGCTCTTCCGTGGGCCCAGCCACACAGGGAGCGCTCACCTCTGGCCGCCTCTCCCATCTGTTTGTCGGGAGTTTTAGTTCTCGGTGTTTCCTAAGGAGAGGCTCTTAGCATTAGGAACGGGACGCCTTCTCCTGGCGTGGAAATGTCCGTCCCTGGCCGCGTGTCCTCTGGGCATTTCTGCCCCTCGCCTCCCCCCAAAGTGGAGATTCTGTCCGTCATGGAGGAAAGTGTTTCCAAATGTCCTTTGGGTGGGGCGTGCCTCCGCTCAGGGGGGAGGGGGGTCGCCTGCCCTTCTGTTTGCATTTTAATTACAGGAGTGGGGTCCCGTTTGCGTTTCCCCGATACTCAGAATTCCTTGCTTCCTGGCTTTGTGAACGACGCCGAGACACACGTATGTCCACGTTATTGTTCGAGCCCCTGCTTTCTGTTCTTTTGGGGGTACACTCGGGAGTGGAATTGTTTGGTCCCATGAGTCACTGTATCACACACCTTTTTTTCTTTTATTTTAGAATATGAAAACCCATACTTTTGCTTCATTTTACTTTATTTTTTATTTTTAAATTACATGCAAGTCCATTTTTAGTGTGATACTTTGCCCTAGACTTTTTTTTACTCTTTATTAAACGTTAATACTTGCTTTTTCTCCTTAATGAATCTCTACTATGAGTGACTGCTTGACAGGAGATGCTAAATAAAAATATTTTGGTAAAGAAATGAATGATATTCATCAGCGCAACCCTTAATGACAAAAACCAAGACTTAAAAAAAATCAATGAATTTGCACTTTATTCATTACATTAGAGAAATTGTTATATATGTCAGAATGGGTATGGAACCTTTGCGGCATAGGCTGTCTTTTATTTTTAATTTTCCGTCTCAATCTCTCAACTTGTTCATTCTGTTTCACTTTTAAAGATTTTATTTATTCATCTTCAGAGAGAGATGGAGGGAGGAAGAGAGGGAGAAAAATAGCAACGTGTGGTTGCCTCTCCTGCGTCCCCCACTGGGGGGAGCTGGCCTGCAACCCAGGCATGTGCCCTGACTGGGAGTCAAACTTGCAACTCTCTGGTTTACAGGGGGGCCCTCAATTCACCGAGCCGCACTAGCCAGGGATTTTCGTACCAATTCATTGGTCAGGGAACTGAGGATGGAGCTACAGTGAGCGAAAAGGAACGTCTTTTGCTCGCAGGCCGTGGTAATACAACCTTTGTCCACACGAGGGCAGTATTAGCCAAGAAGAACAATTGTTGGAACAAAGAGAAGCTGGCTACTAAGCTTTCTAGGGCAACTTAAAGGAAATTAATCAGCAACTGTAGCACTCTGGGTAAACAAATATCAAACAGACCAGGCTTCAGCTTAGAAAATCGCAGCGAGGGTTCTCACTTGTGCGGCGGGAGGGAAAGGGCTCCACACCCACCCCCGCCGACTGGACGGCTGCACCGACTGCGCCCAGCGCGGCCCGGTCCAGCGCCGCCCGGTCCAGCGCCGCCCGGTGTGCCCGGGTTTACTCCCAGAGGCTTCCGTTCTCACAGGCGACAACGCAAAGGTCAGGGCGCCTCTCGGCCACGGGAGAACGTTTCCACTCTTGTTTTTCCGAGAGGACAGGTAATTAATTGCACGACACGCCTGATTCAAAACCAGATGAAAGCGAGTGTTCAGAGCGACCTTTCATTTTGGTGGGGGGAAGACTTTTTGGAATTCATTAACCAATCTCATTAAAAACCAGTGTCATCGTGAGGATGGAGACGGAGTTTTGATCTTGCCAGTTAAGGGTATTAAAAAAAATACAATTGACATTCACTGTTGCCATTCCTTCCTATAAGAGAGGGCAGGACAGTTGGAAAAACATGACTGAAGAGTAAAGGACAGTCATTTAAATTGACCCCCCCAACACCCCCAAACAAACAAACAAACAAACAAACCCTAAACCCCCCTGAAAAACCCAAACCAAGAAAGCCCCCATGAAAAACAAATCGGTGAAAACTTCATTAAGACCTGCACAAAGATTCCCGTTGGGAGGCATTATTCTAAATGAGTTAATTCTTTGGGGTTGAGAGAAACTTCTGAAGAAAATCAAGACAGCAAAGGACGAGCACCTCCTCGGAACCCCCCAGACACGGGGCTCCTCTCCGCCAGGCCAGGGTAGAGCCGGTCGAGCCCGCGCAATGGCCTTTGGACGTGCGGCGCACCGTCTGGTTCAAGTCTCACCACTGCCCGTGGAGACGCGAGCTGCGGTCCCTCCCTTTGCACAGGGAGGGAAACCAGACCTGGCAGCGTTTCTGTAGCCCCGCCCACAGCTGGTGAGGGTGCTGAGGTTGGAAAGCCACGCAGCGGCAACAAGAAGCCCCCTCCCTGACCGCGGGGCGTTAGTGGGCCCCACTGGTCTCTGGTCGCTCCGGTTGTTTTGGAAAGACAAGTGGGGGGTGGGGTTGCTCGTTAATTAAGAGACAACCACCACCCTGGTTGACCTTCAGAAAAAGACAATCACCCATCATGTCTCTGCTTTGAGGAAGCTAATGTGTGAGCACAGTTCTTTTCATTAATAAAGAGGCTTTTTTTTGAGGTTGAACTTTATAAACCAATGTACATCCTCCTCAGCTCACTAGACAGTACAAAATAAGACATTTCCTCCTGTTATTAATATCCTTTAAAAAAAGAGTTTATTTATTTATTCTTAGAGAGAGGGGAAGGAAGGGAGAAAGAGAGGGAAAGAAACATCAATGTGTGGTTGCCTCTTGCACACCCCCATCTGGGGACCAGGCCAGCAATCCAGGCATGTGCCCTGACCGGGAATTGAACCAGCAACTCTTTGGTTTACAGGGTGGCACTCAGTCCACTGAGCCACACCAGCCAGGGCCTGTTATTGATATTCTTTGCAGCTGTGATGTTCGGAGGTCGCCCTGTCTCCCACTGGTGAACGGAACTGGTATGTTGACATTCCTGGCTTGTGCTCAGTGTCTTGCTCCTGTCTGGGCTGCTGTGAGAAAATACTGCAGCCTGGGCAGCTTATGAACAACAGACCTTCCCAGGGCGTCACCACGGGACGGTGGGGGCCCTTTCTGGGTGGCAGCCGATTTGCTGTGTCCTCCCACGGTGCGAGGCCTGGGCAGCTCCGTGGGGTCTCTTCTCTGAGGCTTGCCCCGATCAAGCTAATCACTCGCAAAGGCCGCACCGCCTGATACCGTCTCTTTGGGCGTTAGGTTTCTACAGACGGATTTTCGGGGCACACATACCGATCACAGCACTTATTTTAAGTGGCTTCCAGGTCTTGTTTATAGAAAACACTGTGTTGGACATCTTTGTGCTTTTTAGCTCCGCTCACATTTCAGGGTTTCTCACGGTTAGATTCAGGGCACATACAAGAAACAACCTAATGGATGCTTCAGTAAGTGGAACCACAAATGGATGTTTCTCTCTCTCTCCCTCCCTTTCAGCCTCTCTCAAATCAATACATTAAAAAAAGAAGGACTCATCAGGGTTCTTGAGCACGGATGCTTATTAAACGTGGAGCTGATTCAAATCGAGGACCCTCCCACTCTATCTTCATTTCTGAGAGACGTTTGTCGCCACCTTGTGGACGGAGTGTGTCTCAGGGAACGCTGGCCCAGGTCCTCCCAGAAGAGAGGGTTTGCAGACTGCGGCCGGAGAATCAGGTCCTGCCTGTTGTCAATTTTAGGGGGACCGGCCCGATAAGAACGTTTTCTACATTTTTAAACGGTTGGAAAAATCAAAAGGAGAAGAATACTTCACAACACGCAACGTTGATGTGAGAGTCAAGGGTCAGTGTCCGGAAATACAATGTTGTGCCAACACAGAAGGTTCGCCTGTTTATGGTGGCCTGTGGCTGCTTCTGTGTGAGGACAGGCGAGGCGGTGGGGGCGGGGGGGGGCGGCGGCGGGGGCGCGTAGCCCACCGACCGGGCTCTCGGTCCCGATTTAGCCTCCCTTTTTGGGCTGCCTCTGCGCTCCCCTGAAGCCATAATTCTCCAAGAAACTTTTTGAATATTACAGTAACTAAGCATAGTTTCAGTTAGTTATTTCCATAAAATATGTCCAAATTTCTGTTTTAAGTTCTTTGTGAAATGAGGCAGAACATAAAATTTAAAATGTCACAATCAAAGGCCATGTGATTTCATCGAATATACATAGAAAAATCATCCATGAATTTTCTTATGTGAGGAGAGAAAGTATCTCTTTCTATTTAGTCACTTCTGGAGCCTGTCTAATCAGAAACATCTTTTTAAAATTATACATATATATTTTGGGAAACAAATCTGCATGTGGAGAGCAGGGGCCTTATTTCCTAAGGTCCCAGCATTTCCAGACTGGGCTTGTTCACCTGTTCAGGCTGCTGTAACAAGTGTACCATCGATGAAGGGGCTTACAAGCGATGCTTTCTCACCGGTCTGGAGGCTGCACGTCCAAGACCAAGGTCCTAGCAGATCTGGTGTTTGGGGGGGGCCCGCTTCCCGGCTCACGAAGGGCCGTCTTCTTGCCGGATCTTCCCGTGGCGAGAGCAGAGAGAGGAAGTGAGCCCTCATGAAAGTCACAGCATTGGGTTCTACGCCCATGACCTCAGTACCTCCCCTGCTCTGTAAATGCTGTTGGAGACGAGGGTTTCAGCACAGGGATTTGGGGGGGGCGCACAGGCACACACTCAAAACTGAGATCTGTGTCATTGTCTCCTAGTTTTTTTTTCTTCTTTTAAACTTTATTTTTCAATTGCAGTTCACATCAGTGTCATTTGCATTAGTTTCGGGTGTACGGCAGGGTGGTTAGACAGCCATCCACTTTACGCAGTGTTCCCACTGTTATTACAAGAGTGTCGCCCACATCCCTGCTGCTGCGTCCCTGTGTCTCTTTCGTAACTGCCCCTCTGTGCTCCTCGGACCCTGCACCTTTCGCCCGCGGCCCCCCAACGCCCCCTTCGCTCCGGCAGCCACCTGTCCGCTCTATGCGTCTGTGTGTCGCTCTGACCTTGTTTGCTCGTTTATTTTGCTCTTTAGATTCGACATGCGGGTGAAATCATACGGTGTTTGTCCTTCTCTGACTTATTTCGCTGGGCGTGACTCCCTCGCGCTGTCGCAAATGGTAACACTGTACGCTTTTCCGTGGCCGAGTAGTGTTCTGCCGTGTAAATGTACCACCGCTGCTTTATCCACGCGTCCCCTGACGGCCACTTGGGCTGCTTCGGTGTCTCGGCGGTTGTAAAGGACGCTGCGGTGAGCACAGAGGCGTGGAGATTCTGTCCGAGGCAGTGTTTTGGGGGTTTCTTCAGAGGTATTCCCAGAAGTGGAATCGCTGGGTCATTGGCTGTTCCATTTTTATTTTATTTTATTTTAGTTTTTTTGAGAAAACTCAGCGGAGCACTCCCAATGGTAGGGATGAAGAAGGAGATGAGGAGGAGGAAGATGAGAACGGGGAGGGGGAGGAAGGAAGGTGGCAGGCAGGGCCCCCTGCAGCCCCAGGGGGGACTCGGTCCTCCTGCTTCCCGCCTTCCCGCCTCCAAGGCAGAGAGAGAGCAAATTTCAGTTTTCGGCCGCACGTGAGTGGTCACTTGTGGCAGCAGACCCAGGAAATCAGACCGAGGCGCTCCTGAAAAAATGAAAAAGGGACAAAAACGAAGCTGCTGTGTCTTCGCTTGCTGTTCGCCGGGCAAGACTCAGGGCTTTGGGGCCTGCTCCCCGGTGGGAACGCGCCTCCGAATTCTGAGCATCTTTAATCGCGGAGCGCGGTGCGCACCAGGTGACGCGCAGATGCCTCCCGCACGGTGACCGTGGCCTGGCTTTCGCCCTTCCTTCCGGCGTCAGGGGCCGGGCAGGCCAGGCCCGGATCCCCCGACCCCGGCCTCCGCGCTGACAGGGGTGAAAGAGTGGCCTCCCTTTGCCCAGGCTTTTCTGTTGAGGCAGGAGGTTCAGGGGTTGATCAATGGCCGTTTCGTGAAGGCGGCACTGCCAGCTAACGGGGCAGGGACAATCGTTGCAATTAGAGGCGGACGAGGAGCCCGAGGTCCCTGCCGGGCCCTCCTTCCCTGCCTGGCAGACTCGGCTCTTCCACACTGACCCGTCCGGGACCAGCAGGCTAGAGGAGGCAAGGGTCCAGCCAGAAGCAGGATGTTCTTTGCGAACCAAAAACCCGGGGGATGGGAGACCCGTGGGGACCTGAAGAAGCCCAAACCCCTGGACAGGGGGGGGGGCATGGGGACTTCGAGGGACCCTCAATCTTCCCAGGTCTGCCAATTTTTCAAGAGTCCAACAATTCAGGTTATTTTTTCATTGTAGTAAACTATGGATCACATAAAGTTGGCCATTTTGCCCATTTCTAAGTGTATGACTCTGTGACATTCAGTCTGTCCACCCTGCTCTGCAGCGACCACTGCCCTCTGTCTCCAGGACCTTCTGTCTCACGACAAACTGTCCCCCAGCTCCCGGCTACCACCTTCCTGCTTTTTGACCTCATGACCCTGGGCAGGTTCTGCTTTTTAGGGCGAAGCTTCCTCCTTCAACATGTGAGCTCCTTTGCCACGGCCCACGAGGATTCATCCGTGGAGTTCCAGTGTAAGTTGCCAAATTAACACACCCCACACCGAACTCTGCGTTTCCCCAGCAAATCTTGCTTCATCCCTGACATCTGTCCTCTCTTCCCTGAAATGTAGCTGTCAATCAATGCTGTCGACCTTTCACCTACTTCTCCAGCCTCCGCCCTTCAGTCCTTATTAGAGCCAAATGCCTTCACCTGGACCAGCGCTGCTCCCAGGTCTCCGGAGTCTCCCCCGCCCCTCTCCCCACCCCCTTTGCTCTTTCCCCGAGCAGTCCCCCTGGCTGTGGAAGCAGCGAGCTTGGGTTCACATTCTGAATCTGTGATTTTGGGACACATCTCTTAACCCCTGGGCGACTCGGTTTCCTCATCTGGTGAACGGGACCCATCTTGGGGTTGCCGTGAGGATACAACGAGTCAAGGAAGCCAATGAATGTAAAGGGCTTTTATTGTTATCATTATACAGCAGTTGTGGTTGCTACGTATGATTTTAAGACATGTGGTGATCATTTGTTTGCACGTCTGTGCATCTGTGACAGTGAGTCCCTGGAGAATAGGGACCCTCTGTGACGAACAGACCTGTGCTTCTCCCGAGTCTGGCCTGTGCTCCGTCCCTCTCGGCAGGAGCTCGATCGACGTTGGGAAGGAGGAAGGGAGACAGTTTCCGCAATGGAGGGTTAGGACCCACCTAAGATACCCGGTCTGAAGCAAGGACCCCTTCTGGCATCTCTGGATGGGTGGGGTCCCCACTGTCACCCCAGATCACAGGAGTGCCTCCCTTTTTTGTTCAATGATCGCCAAGCAACAAACTACTCCAAAACGTAGTGGCTTAAGCCCCGGCTGGTGTGGCTCGGTGGATTGAGCACCAGCATGCAAACCAAAGGGTCACTGGTTCGGTTCCCAGTCAGGTGGATTGCGGGCTGGGCAAGGTCCCCAGTTGGGGGTGCGTAAGAAGCAACCACACACTGGTGTTTCTTTCCCTCTCTTTCTTCCTCCCCCACCCTCCACTCTGTCTAAAACAAACAAATAAAAGCTTTAAAAAATAGTGGCTTAAGTGTTTTGATCTTCTGGGTCAGGAAAAGGCATGGGCAGCCCCCCAGGGTGTAGAGGGAGGCTGGTCAGAAAGGTGCAAGACAGCTTCCCTCAGTGCCTGGTACCATCCCCTGCCCAGGTCCCCTCCAGGTCCCATGCAGCTGGGCAGGGTCAGGGAGTGGGTGGCGACCTCTCATGGGGCTGGGTTCTCTCAGAATGAATGTCCCAAGCAAGGCTTCTTACGACCAGGCTCGAAAGTCCCAGGACACTGTGCTGTTGCATTTGGTTGACCAAGCAGATCCCTGAGGCTGCCTGGATTCTGGGGGCACAGAGTTGGACCCCACCTCTCCTTGGGAGGAGTGCAGAGACCCTGCAGTCCCCTTAACTCACCAGGCTCCTTCGCTCCACTGCGGCCGCTTTAATCCGGGGTTACTGGGTCTCACGGACAGTTTTCGGTGAATTTGTGAGTCCCCAGAATAAGTTTTGTACAGATGTGCGTGCAAAATGTGCATTTTTTCCCCACTGAGGTGAGCTCTGGGGCAGATTACAAATCATCGCGTGGCGTTCCTTCTTCTTCCTGGGCCCCCGCTCACCCCCTCTTCTGCAGAATTTCCCCAAGAAAACAACAGACTTGTGAGCTGCCCCGATCGCACAGAGAGACGAGAGACCGGCCGCCCCCTAATCCCCTGCCTTCCCCTCTTCAGAGACCCTCTCGCTCTCCCTTCAATCGATGCAGAGCTTCCGCGATGTTTTCCCATGTATCCCACACCTGTGTGGGGTTTAAAAAACACAAATAGCCTCATTCTCTTCATCGACTTTTTCTGTGAGTTGCTTATGTTTCACTTTTTGATGCGATGAGTAGGAGAGCGGTTTGTGTCTGTCTGTCTGGACGCGTCCGGTGTTTGACAACTGCCTGGTCGGCCCGGGTCGGTGGGCGTAGCCATGGGCCCTGTGCACGCTCCTCCAGGCATTTACCTGGAAGTTGTTTTTACTGCCCCACCCAGGTGCACACTGCTGCTTGCTGGCCACAGCCTGTCGCCATTCGGTCGACAATCAGGAGCACGGTCTCTGGGGGCAGGGGGACCTGAGGGCCTGGTGCGGTCACTCACCTCTAAAGAAGGCGCTAAACCACGTGGCCTAATGGAACTCGGTTGTCTTCTCTCCCAGTGGGCACCCCCATTAAAGCTGCAGGATTTCATGGAAGCTGCTTCTAGCAAAGTCCAGGACATATTCAGTCCTCAAGTACTGGCAACAATTCGTATTATTATTATTATTATTATTATTACTCCAAGAGTATTTCCAGTTTGGCCTTTGCAGGGCGCAGATGCTGTGGAATACGGCAGCCTGGCCCCGGTTACTCCTCCCCTTCATGCCCGTTAGTGTAGAGGCTGCAGCACCTACCGGTCACTCCTCCCCTTCAGTGGGGTGACCTTAAAAGGACCATGGTCATAATAACTAACTTCCCATCCTCCACGAGGCCAGCGCCCTGGGAGGAAGGCACCACGATTTATTTGACCCAGTTGACAGATGAGCAAACGGAGGGCTAGTGAGGCTGAGTAACTCTCCCAAGGTCACGTCTCCAGTAGTTTGGCAGAGCTGGGCCCTGAACCTGTCAGTCAGGCCCGGGGCACATGTTCGTCGCCACTCCTTTATGGAATCTTCCAGATGGAAGCAGGTATGGCCGATCGGGCAAGGATGTGCAAGAGACTCGGAGGACTGGTTCGCTAACAGGACGCCCGCTGACCGCTCTGCCTGTCGGGGAGGCCGGGCACCTCTTGGTTCTACCAGCGAGGGCACTGCGTGGAAGCGGAGGCTGAGGCATCAGGACGGGGATTCGATGGCAGGGTTGTCTCAGCGGCCAGACATTGGAAGCGAACCAGGGTTCGAGTAAGCAGAGGAACGGTGTCAACTGAAGGTCGCACAGCGTCGCTGCAGGGGGGAGGCGGGGCTGGCGCTCTGCCCATCAGCATCCGGACAGTTTGAATCCAGAGACACCAGAAACCAGTTCGAAAGCTGCGCAGGGAACGCAGCTTGCGGAAGGGTTCAGCGCAGCCAGCCCGCGAGTCTGAAGTTGGGGCAGCGTGAGAAACAGCCCCTCGGGACCGCAGGAGGGTGGCAATATTCCAAAGATAAAGCTATGCATGGGATTGGAAGACATCAAACTCAGGATAGTCGTTACCGAAGGGGAGAAGGGGGAGAATATGACCAGAGAGGGGAAAGGTTCACAGGGGCTTCTTGTAAAAAGCAAAAAAACTGGGTGTAATTATTTACTCATTAAAGGAAGACAGCTACTTAAAAACACAGTCCGGTAGGACACAAGACCCTGCCCCTGGGATGTTACTGTTAAAATTTCTTCCTTTGCTCTGCCCACTGTGAGTTTTATTTTTAGTGACTTGTTTTTTATTATTTATGTCTATCGGAGTCACACACGCCCATGCATGAAAGACTCAAATCATCCTGCACAGGTTTGTTGACTAAATAAAGCTTTTCTCTCTCGTAAAAAAAGTGGAGTGGTAAAACAGAGGCATTTGTTTTATTAGTCTCTAATACCCTTTTATAAATCTGAAGCATTTTGTTAGAAAATACTCATTCATGAACTCAGTATAAAAAATCAGTACACCTCCTTCAGATTAGTTGTCTCTACCAATTCGATGACCTTAAACTTATCTAAAACTGGAATTCACCTGTCTCACATCCCACCAGCATCTTTGCTTTTTTGGACTCCTTATCGTCCTCCCTTTTCTTTGCCATTTCTCACCCGTCGGATCCAAGTGCTGTGGTCTGGAAGTTTTGGGCGGGGATGGGGGGCGGGGGTGGTGGTGGATATATTTTGCATATATCCGGTGAATTTTCCTAATCTCCTCTGGGTGTGGTGCTGGAGATAGTTTGCAAAGTACGATCAATATTATAATTGCAGTTTGGATGACAGCTAGAGAATTCCGTGCCTCTGGAGTTTGAGGCAAAAAATGCCGTGAAGTCCACGTTCCCGGAGCCTGTGGGACTCCTGAGCTGCCCCGAAGATTTCTGCTGACCCCCGTGGGGAGGGAGGGGTTGAGGTCACGTTCTCGCTCCCGCTCCAGTCTCTGAGGGTGCTTCTTTCTCCTCTGCGATGCTCCGCCTTCCCTTCTCTTTACATGGCAAAAAATACCTACCGGAGCAATCATCCAATAGGCACCGAGGACTTCGCTGACCATGTCTGAGGATAAACAGCAGCAAAGGGGTTTGCAAACGGGCGTGCAAACATGTCCTATAAGAATTGGTTGGCATCGCTCTACTTAAAATGTCTGTTGGGGCCTCTGTTCGTGTTGATTAGTGTGTCCTTCCTCTGTGTCCTGGTAGCACGATTTGTATTCCCTTTGGGGAACCAGCCTGCCTCACTTTCGGGGTTTTGGGTGCACCAAACCTCCCTGGGGATAAGACTGGGTGGGAATTATTACTTCCAGTTTATGAAGGGGAGCGAGACTGCAGGAGGTCGGTCAAGGTCAAACAGCCAGGGAGGGTGTCAAGTGGGCTCTGACTTCAGGTCTACCCCCACAGCTGGCACTCGTAACCGCTGTGGCGTAAGAATATAAAAATACTGATCACGACCCTTTACCGTCCACTGCCGGGCTACATGGTCCTTCCAGGCCGGCCCACTGGGCTCCAGACTTCTATGATCGATGCCTGTATAATCTCCCCATTTGTGTGTCTAATCGGCATTTCTGATGGTGTAAAAAAATGTTGATGCGTCCCTGGCCGGCGTGGCTCCGTTGGTTGGGCGTCATCCGGGAAACTGAACGGTTGCGATTTTGGTTCCCGGTCAGGGCGCATGGCTGGGTCGTGGGTTCCAGCGCCAGCTGGGGCACATGCCATAGGCGACCGATCGATATTCCTCTCTCACATCAATGTTTCCCCCCCTTTCTTTCTCTCTCCTTTCTCCTCTCTCTAAGTCAATAAGAAAAAATTTTGTAAAATGTTCAACTGCAGTTTCCCCATGTTCCTAGCACCTCGCCCCCCGACCTACCACAGACAGCCCTGCCCCCACCCCCACATTGTCTTTAAAGAGTGGAGGTTAGTTTTCCTCTCCTTGAGTGTGGGTTGGATTACTGGCTTTCTTCTAACAGAATATTATGGAAATGATGGTGTATAATTCCCAAGACTTAGGCCTTAAAAGGCATTGTGACTTCTGCCTTACTCTGGAGTCACTCGCTCTGGAGGAAGCCAGCTGCTGGTGTGAGGACAGCCACCAAGTCCTATGGAGAGACCCATGTGACGCAGAACTGAGGCCCCCTGTCAACAGCCACATTGTGCCACCTTGGAGGTGGCCCGGTCAAGCCTTCAGATGACGCAGCCCCAGCTGACAGTGTGACAGCTGCTTCTTGAGAGGCCCTGAGCCAGAATCTTCCAGAGAAGCTGCTGCTGAGTTCCTGACTCCCAGAAGCTGTGACATAATGATTATTTGCTATTTTTGAGATGCCGAGTTTGGGGGACACTTATTAGGCAGCAATAAATTAAGGCAGCATCTCAAACAGGACCTGTCAAAGGCTGACCTCCTCACCTTCATTCTGCAAACATAATTTTTCCTCTAACTTCTCTCTTCAGAAAATGGCAATGTCGTGGTTCTTATTTTCAGGTTAAAACCTGGAAGAAAGCCTTAAAGCCTGTCTTTAAAAGAAGATTTTATTTATTTATTTATTTTTAGAGAGAGGGGAAGGGAGGGAGAAAGAAAGGGAGAGAAACATCAGTGTGTGGTTACCTTGTGTGCGCCCCCTACTGGGAGCCCGGCCCGCAACCCAGGCATGTGCCCTGACTGGGAACCGAACCAACGACCCTTTGGTTCACAGGCCAGCACTCAATCCACTGAGCCACACCAGCCAGGGCAAGCCTGTCTTAATTTTACAACCCAAATCAGATGTAAGAGCAATGTCCATTGTCCTAACTTTAAAGTGTATCCAAAATCCATCCATGTCTTTTCATGTCCTCAGTTATCACCTTGGTCCACCCCCATCACCTCTCACTAGGTGGGTTCCAGTGGCCATCCCTCTAATCCCCCTCTGTCCCCGGTACTCCCAGAGTCCATTCTAAATGCAGCCGCCAGAAGGACCCTTTGAAAACACAAGCCAGATTGTTGGTTCTTCTGTTCCAAAACCCTCACAATTCCTCTTCCTCCAGATCTATGAACGGCTCCCTCCTTTCACTTCCTCCAGATCTTTGCCCAGGTAGCACCTTTGTGAGGACATTGTTGACTCCTGAATATTCTTCCTAGTGTACACAAGGTCTGTTTGGAAAAAGTCCAGCCATCATTAATAGAACGAGAATGGTTTGTTTGATATCGATGTAACCTGGCAGATGAGGAGAGCGGACTGGAATGCGCATGTGTGAACAATCATGACTTCACTGTCCTAGTCAGTGGGGGTGGTAGACACCCTTGAGGGAGCACGTGTACTGTGTAGCCACCCCATTCAAAATGACTAAATGAGTAGAGAGCAACAAATCGACATCATTTTTGCATTAAGTTTGAACATTCCTCCCCAGAAACTGTTCGGATGATTCAGAGGGCCTCAGCTATGGCATCTGGTGATTGGCAGCTTCATCACGACAACAAACCCACTCGTGCATCATGTCTCATGAAGAGTTTTTTGGCGAAACATCAGATCACCCAGGTGACTCAGCCCCCCTACAGCCCCGATTTGGTGCCCTGAGACTTCTGCCTTTTCTCAAAACTAAAATGTCCTTTGAAAGGGAAGAGATTTCAGACCATCGATGAGATTCAGGAAAATACAACGGGGCAGCTGATGGCAATTGGGAGAACTGTGTGAGGTCCCAAGGTGCCTACTTTGAAGGAGGCTGAGGTATTACTGTCCTGTGCACAATGCTCCTTGTCTCTTATATCTTCTTCAGTAAATGTCTCCATTTTCCCTGTCACGTGGCTGGAGACCTTCCGACAGACCCCCTTTCATTGTACTCTTTTTCTCTCCCCCTTCTAGAATGTGAGCTCCTTAACGAGGGGGACTTTGTCATCTAGTTTGTTTACTGTTGTAAGTGATTCTTGCACATAGTAGGTGTCCTGTAAATATTTACTGAATAAATATGTGGCTGTTCTCCTAAGGGCCATTGTTCCTGGCATGTATCGGCACCGCCCAGGAAGCCAGTGGAAAAGGAGAAATGCCCCTTTGGGGGCCCAGGGAGCTGAACACAGTCATAGGCACGCAGAGGCTGACAAAAACGGGGTGCGTGGCAGATGCAGCCCCCGGAATCTCTGTTGCATTTGTCTCCCAATCTTTCAGCAAAATTTGTTATTTCTGCTCTAACAGAGGCAAGGAAAATAGTAAAATATATTGAAATTGGTTTGTATTAAAAAAACTCCTTTGTAGTTAGGACAGTAAATTATAGACATAGAATTCAATATAGGCCATAAATTGAATATTTTAGTGTGAGTCGAGTTGTATCGAGTGTTCCTTTGGGGATTAGAGTTTATTTCCTAAGCTTTTGTTCACTACATCATGAGTCTTTTCAATAAAACGATCTCGTTGCCTGACAGCCAGACAAGCCTTTCCATGATGCAAGAGGATTTTATCGGGTGTGGTTAACTCAGAAAATGGTTCTCTGAAGATACTTTATGACCAAATATTTACTGACGTCCCTTAGCAGGCCTAGTTAATTTCAGAATACCCGAGGAAGCCAATAAATGGGGACAAATGAGAACACACACACACACACACACCCCTGTTTCTATTCTGCTTTATGTAGGTGAAAACCAAGAAATGTAACTGAAGGGGGAAACTTGATATTATCTAGAGCTTGATATTAAAAGTTCTTGGGTAGATGAAATTAGGGCTGGTGTGTCTGTCACATAAATCCATCCATCCATTGTCCATCCATCCATCACCCATCCATCTATCCATCATCATTTATCCATCCATCTATCATTCATTTATCATCCATTTATCCATCTACCCATCATCCACTCATCCATCCATCCATCCACCCATCCATCCATCCATGCATCATCATTTATCCATCCACCCATCATCCTTTCATTCATCCATCCACTTGACCATCCATCTATTCACTTGAACAGGTGGGCATTTGCTGTACAATTCTTGGATTCAGGGTCTATAATTCATTATTTTTCTAAACGAGGCAAATTTGTCCTACCCCTTAGGAGTCAGAGTTTGATGGATGTAGGAAACAAAATTGACTCTTCGGTTTTGAAATGGCCCAGGGGAGCTGACGAACCACCAGGTGGGGGACTGGGTGTGGGGAGGGCGGGAGGCGGGACCGCTCTGGGCTTCCAGGGAGGGAATGGAGTCTTTCGTGCATGAGAAAGAGCGTGAGTGGTCTGTGCGCCTCCCCTGCTCCCGCTTTGCACAGTCCGGGAGCGGGTGACAGGCAGCCTCTGAGGGGTCCCGGTGACCCCCACGACTGGGTGTTCTTGCCTGCTGGGACCCCTTCCCCCGGGGTGTGGCTGGACCTAAGGGTTTGCCTCTAACACAGAGAATGAGGCAAAAGGGAGGGAGCAACCCTTCGGTGAGGAGGTCACGAGAGACCCTGGCTTCTGTTTCGTGGCCAGTGAGTGCTTGCTGTGACAAGGCAGCCGCTGTGTGAGAGCCACCTCAGGCAGTTCCCGAGTGGCGATGGCTGGCTGGGGTCTCCTGCCAACAGCCAACGAGGCTCTGAGGCCCTCAGTCCAACAAACAGGCCATGAGGACCTCGTCCTGCCCACAACGGCTGACGTCCCCAAAAGTGGGCTCTGCCTCAGGTGAGCCTCGCGATGAGACCGCAGCCCCACCTGACGCCCCGTGAGAGGCCCTGGACCAGAGGCCCAAGGCCCCCCATACCTGGATTCTTGGCCCACAGAAACGGTGAGGTCATACATGCCTGCTGTTTTACATCGTTACATTTGGGACAATTTCCTGGATGGCGTATGAGTTTGCTGGGACTGCCTTCACCAAGCACCACAAGCCGGGTGGTTCAGAAACACAGAAGTTTATTTCCTCACGGTGCTGGGGGCCAGGAGTCCAAAGTCAATGTGCCAGCAGGTCTACTGTTCCTCCGAGGACCCCCGGGAAGGGTCTGTTGCTGACCTGGCCTAGCTCCCAGTAGCCTCGGGCATTCTTTGGCTTAGACCTGGCCATCGGCTCACAGTGTCTTTTCAAGAAATGTCCCTTGGTGCACGTCTGTGTCCACATTTCCTTTTCTGAATAATGGTACCAGTCAGATTAGATTCGGGGCCCACCCTCATGATCTCATCTTAACTGGATTCCATCCGCAAAGACCCTGTTTCGAAATAAGATCACATTCACAAGTACTGAGGGTTTGGACTTCCATGAATCTTTTATTTGAAGGATATAATTCAACCCAGAACACCCAGCAATAGACAACTAATGGAGAGAGGTAACTGCCCAGAATACGGATGTGATTCTTCCGAGGAAGAGGAAACTAGATGCTCTATCACCCAAAAAGGAAAAAAGAGACCCACTGTGTCTTACAAGTTCCCATCCTCCATCCACCCATCGACACTCTCTGAGCACCTGCTATGCAGCAGGCTCTGTCCCTAACTGCGTGGGGACCATCGATGTGTAACCATGGTTCTCACCCGCCGCACTAACGACACTCGAGGTCATTTTCTGTCTTGGGCACTGCCCTGTGCCCTGTGGGGCATCTGGCGGCACCTTGGGCCTCTACCCAGGAGGGACACTCCCCAGTCCTGACAATCAAAGATCAAAAATGTCTCTGGACACGTCCCAGTGTCCTCTGGAGGGTGGGGGGCAGAATCACCCAAGTGTAAACTGCTGAATTAACAAGGGACTATGCAACATCCTATCTGGCACTGATGTGCCCCGGGAGGGCAGGTGCCACCAACAAGGTGGCAGTTAAGCACATACATAAGCGAAGTGTGGGAACAAGCCACGAATGGCAGAGGGGACAGCCAGGGCAAAGGCCCTGTGGTGGGTGACTTGGGGGGCATGGGGGAGGGACAGGGAGGGCTAGGTGGGCAGGGAGATCAGCAGGTCTGGTGGGATGTGGAGCAGTGGCCCAGGTCTGCTTATGAGCCCGTGGTGAAGTATTGTTTTTTTTAACTTATCTGTTATTATTATTTTTAAAGATTTTATTTATTTATTTACTTACTTTTAGAGAGAGGGGAAGGGAGGGAGGAAGAGAGGGAGAGAAACATCCATGTGTGGTTGCCTCTCGAGTGCCCCCCACTGGGGACCTGGCCCACAACCCAGGCATGTGCCCTGACTGGGAATGGAACCAGGGACCCTTTGGTTTGCAGGCCGGCGCTCAATCCACTGAGCTACGCCAGCCAGGGCTAGGTCTTGGGGCTTTGCAGTGAGTGGTGTGGGGGTGATTGAAGGGCTGTGAGCAGGGGCTGACTTCGAAAGCATCTGTCTGCTGCTTTGTGAGGAAAGATGTCTGCTGGGAGGAGGAAGGAGACAGACATCCAGTCGGGAGTCACAGGTTCTTGTCTTCAGAAGAGGACCTGGGAGCTGGGGGACGTGCAGTCTCAGGCCCCAAACCCAAACCACTGAGCGCTGGGGAGGGCCGCCCCGTGCTCCAGGCTAGGAGAGCGCAGGCCCTGAGCCCCGAGGCTTCTCCCCCACCTTGGGTCAGCAACGCCATTCAACAGCAGGCCCCCAGCCGGTCCCTCCCACAAAGGTGGGCCTGAGGCTTCTCTGGAACGGCACCCCCACGCCCCACCCCCCGCCTGCCTTTGGAGCCCTCTCCCCCGCATTCCCAGCCTGGCAGGCGCCCCCGGTTCCATGGAGATGGCAGGTGGCTTCTGTTGAGAGAGGCTGACAGGCCTCTCATCCCGGCGTGATTGACAGCGCCTTCATCAGCAGGAAGAGAATGGCGCCTCTACAGTGATGTTTGCTCCGTAAATATTTGACATTATCTACCCTGAAAGCCTGAAAGAGAATTTCACTTTTCTTTCTTTTTCTGGGAACACAGCAAGTCACAGAACACCCTTACGTATAATTAGCCTGACAAGGGAGTTTCTGATTGGGGCTGGGAATCTACCAGGTGGGAACAGCTGTAGGTGTCTTTGAGTCTTTTCTGTTCCAGGTGGTGGCGGTGACTCACCTGTGCCCATGGGATGCAGCTCTCCCAGCACCGGGATGTGCACGCCTTCCTCTCGGGCAGGGCCTGAGGCTCTGGGCCTCCAACGAGCTCCCAGCTGTCGCTGCTGGTGTGAGGACCACATGGAATGGCCAGACCCGTGGGGTGGGCCTGTGGCTCGCTCCCGCCTGATGCCCGGAGGAGGCGGCTGCCAGGACTCATGGAAGCCATGGCTTCTGACACTGGACAGACTTGGACTTGAATCCCTGATGTAGGAGTTGCTCACAGTGTGACTTTGGGCAGGTTAACTCACCTCTCTGAGTCTGCTTCTGGGGTTCATGACAACGGCCAGGTTTTAGGGCTGTGCCATTAACCTTCTGAAAAAAATCGCCCCTTGAGGAATTTTTTAAGACTCCCCCTCCAAATTGTCTTCCTCATCAGCAAAATTTTAATGCCACAAATATATAGTACACCTGTTTACATACTGCGGCCCCTTGGAGGACCACAAAACATTGTCATCGCTAAGATTTGTCACCCCCCGCCCCCCTGCCACCAAGAACTATGTAATTTTTGCCCTCTTGGAAGTGATACCTCCTTGTTGAGAATGCATATTTTAGGGCAATTGTAAAGGTTAAGGAAGAGGTCATTTTTGTCAAGAACCCGACACAGTAAGTGCTCAGCGAGAGTTAGGTATTGATGTGTAATACAGAAGCCATGTTGGGTATTATCAGTCAATACAGTGTCACGTTACACGTTACCATACCACACCCTGCCCCTCTGTGCTGCTGCGATTACCAGCCTTTCCACCCCACGGCACACACCAACTGCCGTTCTGCGACATGCCGACACCACTGTTGGCTGATCTGAAAAAACACAAAGGTATAATTTTGATGCATTGGCACCGGGTGGCTATTGCTGTGTTGGCTGTTCCCGTGTTCATTCGACAGGCTAAGGGCAAAGAGGTCAGTGCCCCTGACCAAGTAGTCAGGCATTGCATGTTTCACAGATTGTTGCAGCACAGTGGTTGAAAAGCGCTGCTATACTTATACTTTACTGTCCTTTATTATACTACACTATATGACTGTACTATTCTCTGTCGGTCTAACAGCTGCTCACTGGCTCTGAATGGGAGAGCCAAGGTGCAGAAGACCACAGGGGAACGTGATCCAGCCGCGGGGACCCTGCGCAGTGACGTGAAATCGGACCCGGGTCTCAGGTTCGCTTTGCAGCGCCACGAGATCTCAGAGCTGTTGCTTGAGCCTCTGGGCCGCGTGGTCAGCGTCCCTACCCCGGGCACCGCAGTTTTCCTCTCCGTAATGCAGCGAAGAGCACATCTGGGGACACGCGGAGGGACACCGAGACAGGGCCTTTGGTACTGGTGACAAACACACGTCCACTGAGCACCCACCATGCGTGGCCAGGGGACGTGATGCCGCGGGACGCAGTGGTGGTGGTGGTGGGGGTGAGGGTGGGGGTGGGGGCGGCTGCCCGCCGGGCTCTGCCCTGTGGCGCGTGCGTGCAGTGGACGAGCAGGCAGCACACGCCTCCGTGAGGGCCGCGGCTTTGCAAAAGGGCAGTCCGGGTGCCACCTGAGAGCAGGGGACTGATCCTGGACTCCAGTCAGAGAAGAAGGCGGGGTCACAGCCCTTTGCAAAGGTGAGACTGGAACTGAGAGGACTCCAGCTTGGCCGGAGTGCAGAATGTGCTGGAAGAGGTCTGTGTCCTGGAAGGCAGGAGCCAGACCAGGCAGGGTCTCGGGCTGGCTGAGGTCTTTGGACAGACTCCCGGGGCCACGGAGAGCCACGGAGAGCCACGGAGAGCCACGGAGAGCCACTACAAGGAAGCAATCCAGGGGTGAGGGTGGGCGGGAGAGGCTGGGGGCGGGAAACTGGCTGTTAATGGAAGACCATCCTGTCTTTCTTTAAGGCCTTTCCATTCCCTAGGGACAGGAGGAGCTTAGTCCGGGCCTGGGGTGGAGGCCAAGAGGGGACCGGTAACGTAGGGCACAATGAGACCTGAATTCATGTACGACAAAGAGCTGTGTCTGCCACATTCCCTTTGGCTGCAGTGACATGTCTCTCCTCTGTCACTCATCCCACAAGTCTCCCGGTCACACTGCTGGCCCTTGGAGTTCGGGACACTCCCTGCTCCTTCCACAGCCCTCAGGCCTGGGGATCAGGCCCGTGTCTGGAAAGGGCTTACCACTTGCCCAGCGCCATGCCAGGGGCTTATGAGGGTGTGGCTTTGCTATGTCACAAACTGAGGTCTGAATTCCGTGTGCACCATGTCAAGGGGAATGGGGGAAGGGGCAGGTCGGTCTCCTCACCTGTAAAACGGGGTCTGAGTACGCACCTCCTGGGGTCATCCTGAGGCCTGGGACATTTCTTAGCATTGTGCCTTGCTCACTGGGTAAGTGTCAACACTCGGTGCTTCTTGAGGTGTCAGCCATGACTCATTCACACATTCGCTGATCACACACCTGTGACGTGGTGGGGTGTCCTGGAAGCTGAGGCTACAATGGTGAACCAAACAGGGTTTGGTGTCTGCCCTCACAGAGTCACAGTCTAGTGACAACTTAACAAAGGAGGGCAAATGTTTTGGGGAGAGGTCAGAGGGTAGAGGCAGGGTCCGGCAGAAGCAGGGCCTGCTTGAGTGTGGTTGGTACGGTAACAACATGGGTGTGAGGATTTATGGCTCTGGTTTGAACGTTTCACCTAAAATGTCATATGGTGAGCTGGAGGGTGATATTGCTTTGTTACAGAATTACACGCTTATGATTTTGTAATGGAAGATTTTATAATTGAAAAAGGGGTGTTATTTGTACTGGACCCTGTGGTCTGGGTGTTGGGAGGTCAGGAGAAAAAAATCTACTTATAGGCACATGGTCATGTGACCAGGACTTGAAGGGTTCGTGTGGACGTGGGGAACACGGGGGTACCACATAGGGTCTCTGTCATAATGACTTAACTTGGCTGCCAAAGACAGCAAGTAAACAAATGGGTGTGGCTGTTCCAATAAAACTTTATTTAAAAACGAACAGGTGGAGGGTAAGATTTGGCCCCTGCGTTACAGTCAGTTCCCTTGGGGTCTTCTCTGTCCACTGGAGCCTAATCTCACAGCCTTTGCGGGGATTGGACGTCATCTCAAAGTCCCGCCCCCCTGCAGCAGCCCTCCAGCAACAGCTGAGCAAGGCGGGTGTATGCCTACCCCAGCTCTCTCTCTGCTCAGGCTCAACGACCAAGGCAGGCTCAGCCTTGCCCCTGAGTCCCTGGTAGGATCAGGCCCCACTGCCCCCCGTGGTCATTGTTCTTAAAGTTCATGTATCGGCTTCCTTCCCTTCCCCATTTCCCTCTCTGTGTTCTTGGCCTCACCTGTCACATAAACTGCCTTTCTGAACATTCTCTCCTCCAGGCCCGAGTCCATAGGACATTCATCAGATGTGAATGAAGACCTGGGGGTTGGATGACCTTGAGCAGGGGTCAGCAAATTATGGCCTGTGGGCCGAATACAGGCTGTTGCTTGTTTTTGTGAATAAAGTTTTATTGGAACACAGCCACACATGAGTTCACTATTACCAATGGCTGCTTTTTCCTGCAAGGGCAGAGTGGAGTGGTTGGGTCAGGGTCCCAGGGCCCACACAGCCGGACGTATTTATTGTCCAGCCCTTCAGAGAAAACGTGTGCTCACGTTTGGTCTTGAGGGGCGCAGTGGTGCGACCTGATCTACTTTATTAAGGATCGCTCCAGCTGCTGAATGGAGAATGGACTGGGGCCGAAGGGTGAGTGGCCGGTGAGAAGCCACCTCGGAGGTGGAGGAGAGGTATGGGGGGAACAGATTTGAGTTGTCTTTGGCAGTGAGAAGCAACGGGACTTGTTGCTGGGTTCAACTGGTTGAGGGATGTGGTTTTGTATACTTTTGGTTCTTTCAGTGCTCCTTGGCGAAATTAACTTTATCTTCAACATCACTTCCTTCTGGAATCTGTGGCGACTTCCCAGGTTGGTTGGGGCCACGTCTGTGCCCCTATCCCGATAGCACCCCCTCTCCAGTGCTCTGTTCTTCCTTTGGTCTTGCCGTAGACCACAGAGATGGCACAATAACAGGGCTCAGATTTTGACTCCAGACCCTGTTCTCAACACCATGAACCCCCTGCTTCGTCAGTTTAGTGAGCCTCAGGACTAGCACACAGTAGGTGCTCAACAGTCACTGAGTGCATGAAGACCAGGAGGTCTTTGCTTTGGACCCCACTGCTCATCCCCGCAGTCGGCCTTCACTGCCCGCCTCCACTTTCCTCGCGTGTCCTGCTATCTCTAGCCTGGCCGCTCATATTTTACTGCCTAGGTGCGGGGCCGTGGCAATAAAGTGGAGCTCGCAGGTGATGCTGGGGCCATCGTAATGCCATGACTGCGGGTATTGTGCAGCCCTGTGACAGGAGTGCCGCGAGCTCGCTGTTCTCGGAGGACAAGTCATTTCTTGGTGAGGGCGGGGAGGGGGTCTGCATCTGCTTGGGCAGCTGGTGTGTGGAACATGGCCCGGTTCTCCCCGCGCTCTCCAGGGAATGGAGGGCGGTGCGCAGGGGAACTGAGCGCCAGGCAGGGCCATCACTCCGAGGGGGAGGCCGGCCGTCTCAGTCACGGCTGCCCTCTGCCGCACATCCGTGAATTTGTGAGACAGCTGCCCGGGCCTCTGCTCAGATTGCATCATAAATTACTCACACAGAGCTGACCAGCTTGGAGCGTGTGCAGAGGGTGCCCAGAAACCCAGCAAGGGGTGCTGGCCTTTGTTAAAAAAAAATCCAGTGGAGATGAGGTGGAAACTGGGCGTGGTCAGTGGGTCCCAGCCACAGAGGGGCCACCAACAAGTACTTCGCCGGGGCCCCTGGGGATCAGCACCGGTCCTCCCTCCCCGCTTCCCCTCTCCCTTGCCTCTCTCCTCTCTTGCCATCTTTAAAGAAAACACTTGGGCCAAAGTCAATCCATCAAACGTCATTACAGATTTATTAAGCCTGATGTAGAAAGACATTTAACAGTAACATCTTCAGAAAGAATAAAAAGAGCACTTCTATTCAGTCTTGTGCTTTGAAAATCTAAATATATTTTTATCATATAAATAATTCTTTTCATGTTTTAAGTGCATCTGTGTTTTTTCTTCTTCTCCTCTCCTTTAATTTTCTTCTTTTTTTTTTTTCCAAATTGGCCAAAGCGGAAGTCAGCGTTGACGGAAATGAAGCCATTTGCCAAGCTCATGGTGTTAGAGGCCGGGCTGCGGGCTGCCAGGGAGCCGGGTTTCTGAAAGGTGTTTCAGTAGCTGTGGCATCGGAATGGGGGCCAGCCCCCAGCAAACCGTACTTGAACGCACCCACGTCCTCCGTGCCGGCTGCTGGCTTTCCGGATGCAAATTATGATAACGTTCCAGATGGGAACAGTCTATTTGCAATAACTGCTGAGTGGGAAGAAAAAAAAAAAAAGAGACTTTTTTTTGTCACAAAGGAAAGAGTGATCAGGTTGGAAAATGTAAATAACACACTTATGGAAAGCTTTCTGATGGAAATGAGGGGCTCCGCCTCACCTTGGTGAGTGTGTTGTTCTTATTTTTTTCACAATAGCTAAGAGAAGTACTATTATTGAGGGTTTTAATTACAGTTCTCAAAGTAGAATGATTTTCTTTAAAAAAAAAACTCTTTAGATGTAAAAAATAATGGCTTCGGTGATATAATTTAAGGGTTTTCTTCATCTCTGCCATCGGAATTTATTTCCACTGGTAAAATTATATGAAAAAAAAAAAACACAACCCTCTAGAGATAATTCCCTTGCTGCAGCATGAAATACAGGCACACATCTGGAATGCAGCCCAAATCATTTCTGTCCAGCAAGGGACTGATCCAAATGTTTCTGTTAACCTGATTTAAGTGATGCGGGGGTAGCGAGACCAGATTGTTTCTAATTAGGAGAAATGACAGCGCGGTGGCACTGAGGAACACAGCGAAGGAGCACCTTTTCTGAAAATCCCTGCGGTTCTTTCCAGCTGCAAAGCCGTCATTTTCAGCTGGGCTGTTTGTCCTCGGGCCTCTGACGAGGCGGCCAAGCCTTGGGAACTTTTGCAAATAGTCACCGCGTGGAGCACTGATATTCAGGACGATGGGGAGCGCAGGTACGTGTGGCCAGCCCAGGGAAGGCTTTTCCAGATCCCAGGAAAGTGGGCACGGATGCCTATCTGTGATGAATCTGTTTGGCCACAGGGTGGTATAATTTTCCTGGCAGAAAACTTTTTTTTTTTTTTCATTGCAAGGACCATTTATAATCATCAAAAACAAGTGAAACATGGTTTTGATTAAAACAGCCTGTTGGCTCAATAATCTCCGTAATTTTAAAAACATCCTTAATGCAGAAGAACATGCCGATGTCAGGAATGGCCTGGGGCCCCATTATAGCAGCGACCGAATAAATAAAGAGAAGAATTGTGAGGTCATAAAAACAAAATTAAGCTAATGTTTCAAATTTTGACAATTATGAATCCTTCCTCTAAGAAGACATTAAAAAATTTTTCAGGCACTATTAGATAAAATACAAAGAGGGCAATTCTACACGGACGAGTTTGAGGTTTTCCCGAAGGGTGGGGCATGCCAATAAAGAAAAACTCTGAGCCAGGTTGCTGGCCCCTCCCCAGACCCAGCAACTGGACAGGGCTCATGCAGACAGACAATCTTGGGTTTTAGAATTTCTTTGTAAACTCAGATCTAATTCTTTCATAAGCTGTTGAAAGAGAACGATCAGGAAAAATGACAAGCATATTTTTTTTTCTTTCTATACAAAAGAATCCCCATTGTGGGCCAGTTTGGTAGGAAACAGAAAGAAGCAAATATAACAAAATCTGTGTTCATACATGGCAATATAGTTAGTATATACAAATATATACAGTATAAAAATGCACGGGAGGTTTACGTTCCCAGCCATCCAAGCTGCATGGTACACAAGGAAAACAGCCTGGTTTCTCCTCCGAGTATACGGGCAAATGTATTATTATATTACAGCATGCAGGCGATAGAAAATTAGTGGGCTCGTACAGGAACATTCGACAGGTACGGTTGCCGTCATTTTTTTTTTCCCCTTGGAAAATGACTGTCTGCTTTCCTCATATAAAACTGTGTTTCCTTTCTTCGCTGGGAAATAAACACTTTCCTTCAAAGCGAGGATGAATGTGGTTCTCCCGACTCACGCCGTCCCACCTCCCCCTCTGCCTTTTCGAAAAGAAAAAAAAAGCGTGGAACTAGTGTAAAGCAGCAATTATGCAACATAAACATGGTGGATGTCAAATTTTCTAAAAAGCTACAAGCATTCTGCAGAGCAAGAACAGGTTGACCCTTGCAGAGGCTGTGCCTGATCAACTGTTGTTGATTTTAAAGGGTTGCGGACGTTGATGATTTCATTGCTGACAGTGCCTGGCTGTTAGGAATCAAAATCAGAAAAGACCAGAAAGACGCCAGTCCATCAGAGACTGAAAAGTACTTTGTCTCCCAAGCGATCACGACATTTAAGAACCCTGAGCCAAATGAGAATTGTTTTGTAGGGAAGCTTTTTTGGACTTGCATTGCTCATTCCAGCATCTGATGTGTTATAAGCCCAAAATATTGTGAAACTGAAATGTTTTTCTAGTATTTATCTCAGTGCAGAACAGGAAGAGTTTATACTTTTTCTCTGCAGACCAGTTTAATTTTGTGTATCTTAAAAAATGTGCATACACGTTTAGAATTCCTGGATGTTATATGGGTCATTTAAAAAGTGAAATTATTACTGAAAAAAAAGTCTTCATGTCTGAGAGATAATCACGTGATTGTTCAAGTCCTGTAAATATAAGCCCTGCCTGGGGACTGATACCTGAATGTAGGTTTCAGATTCAAGGTAATTCAGTGAACACATTGGCATTTATTTTCTGGAGGAAGTGAGGGAGTGGTAGTTGTTTTTTGTTTTGTTTTGTTTGTTTTTTTTAAAGTAAAGCATTTGTGCAAATTTTTCAACTTCTCTTGGGAGTTCTCACAAGAGAGTTATTATTTGTCCTTCCAAAAGCAGTTTTAAGCAAATAAACATCGTACAAAGGGCTGTGGATATTTAATCTGCCCCCCTCAAACAGATTGTTCTTTGAAAAGGCCTTGATGAGAATCACATGGCTGGTGGTAAAGTCATCTGTGTGATAGAAGGGGCCGGATCAGGGGCCGTTCGTGGGAAGAGCCATTTTGCTCGCCATCTTGCAGAGCTAATGCTCCACCTGGTACCAGCATTTTAAAAACAGTCCCAGCCTAATCCATAAAACATTTCTAGTTCTCCCTGAAGCTTTGGGCTGCCATGTGCATGAGTAACTTGGAGAAGCACCTGCGCCCCTTAGACCACTGTTTGTCGCTGCAAGGAGAGGCGCTCTAGCCTGGAAAGTGTGTATCTTCCTGGCCTCTGACTCCGTCACGGGGAACCGAAGGAGACAGGTAGCCTTTGCTTGGGATGTTGGGATGAAGAGGTAAAATTCTCCTGCAGAAACTCTAAAGAGGATTCACACGTTTCAAATGTTTCATGCTTACCTACAGTGAAAACATGTCTCCCGAGGGGGATAGATTTGTATCTCTCTCCTGCTCCATCTTTGCCTAAAAGTATTTCATGGATATTTTGAGAAAGTCTTGGAATAGAGAAATTGAAATTAGCATTTTGACATCTCACGGAGGAAAAAAAAATACACCCAAGTTCAGTTGTGAATTTTTTTTTTTTTTGCCTAATGCATTTTCAAAATAGATACACTTGTATTGATTTTTAGAACTGGTGTTGTACATGTGTGTGTTTAAAGCCCCCAATTTATTGCCTTATTATTAGTGTTTTAGCTTTCAACACACTTCTATTCTTGTTGTAGAGAATAGAAGATAATGCGAAAATGACATTTTAATGGGTTTTTAAAAAGCAAAAACATTTAATAAGCTTGAAAAATGAAACCCGATGAAAAAGGTTTGGACGCAAATAACCTGGGAAATGATAGTCGGGGAAGGAACAGAATGTGAGCACCTTGGAAGGCCTTGGGATCTTCGGGTTTGCTGTAGAAATTTTCAGAAAATCACAGACTCTTACTGCTCCTGTCCGCAGGCCCAGGGGAATAACAGTGGAATTCACACACGCACTCACGGACACACCTCCCCACTGCCTAACCAGAGTTCCATAAACCCTTCCCAAATCAGTCATTTCATTTGTTTGTTTTCTGCACTTCGACTACCTTCTGTGGCTTGTGCCTGTGACATTAATTATGCAAGACTCGGACAACTAAGCAGGTGCATTTTGGGGGTGAGTTTTAAGAAATCTGTTGGTGACCTCAAAGAAATTCTGTGGGGACTGCCTGGGCTATTCAATTTATTCTCTGATTATATTCTGCTTCTAGGCCTTGACCTATTTTTAAGCTATTTCCTCCTTGTATGCTTTTCAGAAGGAGAATCCCCTATTCTGAAATATTATTTTGAAAAACTGAAGTAAAAGCAGGAGTAATATGAGGGAAGTGGGACCCCGTGTGAGCTCCTCTTCCGGTGGCCGGTATCTGTGTCACCTGGGGGACTAAGGTGTGTGTGAACTCTTCACCGCTGGGCCCCGGGGCGCCCACAACCCTGTCGTGCACACGTAGCTGCCCACTAACACTTTCTTGGGTGAGTTGGCTGAACACACTGTGTTTGCTGTTCTGCCTTGTGGTCCCAGCATTTTGTAACACGCTGTCTATTGGGTGGGTTTGCTGAACTGCAAAATGGGGCCAAATACAGAAGAATACTTAAATATTTCTATGCAGTTTTTTCCAGTGGACATCTCCATTTGCAGCTGATGGGTGGTCTTGGCTGGAAGGAGGGACGGGAAAGGACAAGCAGGCTCCCCCCGCTCTCTGACCCTGGGGGTCAGCGGCGGAATGGAGACACTCCAGCGTGATCTGCATGTCATCTTCCTTTCCATTTCTAAAGTTCCAATTGGTCAGAACTACATTAATTCGCGGAGAGGAAAAGAATGGCATGAAAGCAGATAAAAACATTCTCCTGAGTTTATATTATTTAGTTTTTTTTTCCTCCAAAAAGAAGTTTCTAGGAGCCTCACAGGGCTTGCCAAATGGAGACAGGCTTGGTCTCTAGGAATATGCTAAGAATTGTGTGTATTTCCCAGCACAAGCCCAGATCTTGTTTCTAAGAACAGGAGCAGCTGTCCCTCAGCGGTGACATTTACGGTTACCAAGTGACGATTCATGAGTCTTACCAAATTTATCAATATTTTTGTCTCTCGCCTCCCACCCCACCCCTCCATAGAAATTGCACTAACAAAACCGTATAGATTATATGTTGAAGCAGATGATTTATTTTCTTTTTCTTTCTTAGAAGGGAAACTATTTCCACGGAGTCGAGCCCTGTATTGTTCGCCGCCTCCACCCCCCACCCTGGGTTGGAACGAGAGCTTGCAATCTGCTTTTGGACTCTGCAGCAGAATCTGAATTCTGAAACTTTATCAAATACCCCTGGGTCGGAGCAGGCAGTCTGTAACAACAGCTTCAAGAACCCCAATGCTAATGCATCGATTTCCCTTTAATAGAATTTTGTCGTTGAAGGACAGGGCTCCGTCGAGTCCACCCTTCAATCTTAACCCATCCCAAGACTGTTCCTTTCCAGTTGAGCTCCATTCATTTCTGGTTGAATAGGTTAAGCAAAGACAGACCTCGCTGTTCTCAATTCACTTTATGATCCTCCCATCATAAAAAATAATATCAGCACCTTGCTTTTCATGTCAGAACTACATTTGAGCCGCGATTCCCTATGCCCATGAGTAAATCCCATAAAAGCCGCCCCGTTGTACTGTGGCGATTTTTCCTCGTGGGTGATTGATTGATGGATGAGTGCGGACACCTCGATGAAGCTATTTCGACTGCCATCTCAATCCGATGATGTGAGGGGTGTATTTTCTGTCCATGCCTCATTACTTCAGAATGACATTCCTGGAACTTCATTTACTTTTTCCCTCCTTCCCCGAAGCGCCATATTTTTTCCCATCTAGGTTATGCACGCCATAAAAAAAGCAATTTGCTATTATATGTGGCATAAGGGCAATACTTTCCCTAGGAGGTAAATAAGAAGTTTTTTTTTTAATCCCAATGTTGAATTTAGGGATCATGTCAAAATTTTGAAAACAATTCCAACAGGCAGCTTCCATGAGAAATGGTGGTCAGGGTATATTTGGCTTCATTTCCTTGGTGTTGAGATTTTTTTTTTTTTTGGTGTGTGATAACCTTGGTCATTAAAGCAACAACAACAAAAATATTTCTTTTGTTTCAAAAATCATCTAGTTCTTAGTGTCATGCCTAGAACAGTTTAAACATTTCACCCATCGCTGCCGAGTAGCAGGTTGCAACACAATCCAGACTTATTTGTCCTTTGAGAATAAAGAAATTCATTGTTTAAACGCAGTGATGGATTTATCTATTATAGGTTGCTTTCAGTCATAGAGAAAACGCTCAACCAGAGTAAACAGACGAACCCCTTGCATTTACCGAGTGCATACTCTAGGTATGCAAGAGTTTTAGTGTTAAAACATGCTCTTAGCTTTTCCACGTTGACTCAGGACCTGATCTTAATCTGTGTAATACAGTATTCCTGTTAATAATAACGTATAATTAAGACATCCGTTAAAAATCCATAACGTTAATTTAATGGAGAAAATCTAATACAGTTCTATTGGAATTTTTACGTTAAATTAACTTTAACGGGCTTTTAATGGATGTCTTAATTAGATCTCATTATTAACGGGAATATTCCACAAATTAAAATTGGGCCCTCAAAGTTTTAATGAAAAAAGTTGCAGGAACACATTTAAAATGGACACCCTATTTCATGCTTTCTGTTGCTGAGCCACGTCTCAGAGCCCATAAACAACAGGTCGTGCAGAAGATTACCAGAAAAGGCTGCTGCTGAACTTTCCACCCTGGGATGATTTCATCTTCTTGCTTCCTCTCCCATTCGGCATCTCACCCAGTCCCCCCGCCCCCACCCTGTCCTTTCAATTTGCAGGTCTCATATGACAGTGGTGCGGGCTTGAAACTATTATTTAAACGAAACAAAACAAAACAATGAGGAGATCGTGATGATAATAAAGGTGCCTGCCACTGCACGGGGGGAAAAAAAGTCTTTGGCAGCAACATGGTTAAGCCTGACTATTTGAACAACTTTCACAGAAGATGAACATCGTTCAGAGGTTTTCTTGGCTCAAAGTCTGGTTTAACTTAATAATTCTTCCACTTTGCGGTGATGAATGGCTCCCTAGTGCAGGGGCAGGACTGGGCAATCCAGGTGCAACCGTAATTGTTGCACTGAACAGAAACATTTCCTTCAGACAAACGTTCCCAGAGGGGTTATAAATAGGAAGTGGACATTACCATGAAAAGTAAGCTTCCAGGCGCCTCCATCTAGTGCAGCCCACTTGGACATTAAACTACGGAGACTGATACTCCCCCCCCCACCCTTTCCTGTCGAATGTTACAAACTGACAAAATAAGGACATCAATGTTCTCAGGCATATTTTTCTTCAGTGGCACTTTGTTTTCTCGTGACTGTAAAAAGAGGGCCATGGAGACGAGACAGCCCTATTGCAGTTTATCAATGAAAATCTAATATCGTCCATAAGCAGAGAAGTGGAAATCAATACTTCATTACCAAATTGTTAGTGAGGATGAAGAGAAATGGCTGGGGTGGTTTTCTTTTTGTTGTTGTTGGTTTTTTTGGCCGTCTTTTCAGAGCAGGGCGTCAGGAGTTCAATGTCAGAAGCGGGGCGGTGCAACGAAGGACTCAGTGCGAGGGGGATCCAGGCTGGAAAGTTGAAACTAAGGCATTTGTCCTGTAATGGGAATCAGAACAACAACAAAAAGAGATGGGTTATTTTCAGAGGAATGGCTCCGGGCATTATTTCCCCCAGGTAGTCAAATTGCCCACCTGGAGGATTTCGTTGGTATTCACGTTCTGCACAGAGTCACAGTCCAGTCTAGTGTATGACAGAACTTGATGACGGGACACAGAAAGGAAGAGCCAATTCAGGGGGAAAAAGCCCCAAAAACAAACTTTAAAAGATAATGTAGGGAAGATACATTTGTACACCGTGTTCATAGCAGTATTATTCACAACAGCCAAAAGGTGGAAGCAATCCAAATGTTCATCAGTGGATGACCAGATAAACAAAATGTGGTCTGTCCCCACAGTGGAATACTGCTCCGTCTCAAAAAGGAAAGGGAGGGGACTTCCGCCAAGACAGAGGCATAGGTGGAGACGCTGTACCTTCTCTCACAACCACGTTTAGAGACAACTAAATATTAGCAACAGAAAACATAGCCAGAACACAGAAAATTGAACTTTTCGGAAAGTCTGATAACAACAAATTCTTCAGCCTGACCAGTAAGAGGGGTGAAACCAGCAGCTGTCAGAGCGGGGTTGCACAGGAAAACTCGGTCAGACGGACTCGGGCGCGCGGAACCCAGGCACAGGGTTGGACCTAGTAAGCGACTCAGCGAGTGACCACGGGGAAACAGCAAGGGAGCAGGGCAGCGGGTTGACTGTGGTCTCACCTTCCTGTGCAGATAGACAAGCGAGGGAGTGGGCGGTGAGACTACGGGACTGAGCAGGCCCCACGGCGGGCGGCAGCACAGGGCGCCGCCATTTCCCCCGCTCTGACCCCGCCTCCACGTACAGCGTCATGGCCCGGCCCTGGTGAACCACCTAAGGTTCTGCTCCTCACCCAGCAGCGAGAAACAGCAGAGGGGGCCGCCATTTCCCTGCTCTGACCACGCCCCCACATATAGTGTCACAACCCAGCAACCTGAGAGTCCAAGGCTCCGCTCCTCATATTTAACGGGCGAGAACAGACCAAAAATGGCTCAAGAAGATCTCAAAGCCCCAGAGCCTATAAATCTAAGCGATGAAGAAATAGCAAAACTCTCAGACGCACAGTTTAAAACACTGGTGATTAGGATCCTCACGGAACTGGTTGATTATAGCCACGAATTAGACAAACATATGAAGGCGAAACTAATTGAAATGAATGGAATTGCACAGGAAACCAATAGTGATGGAAAGGAAACTGAGACTCAAATCAATGGAGTGGACCAGAAAAAAGCAAATAATGGCCAAACAGAAAAGAGTGAAGAAGCAAGAATTCAAAAAAAAAATGAGGAGAGTCTGAGGAACCTCCAGGACATCTTTAAACGCTCCAACATCCGAATTATAGGGGTACCAGAAGGGGGAAAGGAACAGCTACCAGTGGAAAACTTATTTGAACAAATAGTAAAAGAGAATTTCCCCAATCTGGCAAAGGAAATAGACTTCCAGGAAATCCAGGAAGCTCAGAGAGTCCCAAAGAATTTAGACCCAAGAAGAAACACACCAAGGCACATCATCATTACATTAGCCAAGATTAAAATGAAGGAGAGAATCCTAGAAGCAGCAAGAGATAAGGGGACAGTCACCTACAAAGGAGTTCCTATCAGACTGTCAGCAGATTTCTCAAAAGAGACCTTACAGGCAAGAAGGGGCTGGAAAGAGGTATTCCAAGTCATGAAATCCAAAGACCTACAACCAAGATTGCTCTATCCAGCAAAACTTTCATTTAGAATGGAAGGACAGATAAAGTGTTTCTCAGATAAGATCAAATTCAAGGAGTTCATCATCACCAAGTCCTTATTATATGAAATGTTAAAGGGACTTATCTAAGAAAAAGAAGTTAGAAAAACATGAACAGTGAAAGGACAGCAAACTCACAGTTATTAAGAACCACACCTAAAACAAAAGCAAACTAAAAGGACAGCTAGATCAGGAGTGGAAACATAGAAATGAAGATCTCAAGGAGGATTAGCAACAGGGGAGTGGGAGGAGGAGAAGGAGAGAGAAGGTACAGAAAAGTAGCATAGACAGTAGATAGAAAATTGATGGGGGGGGCAAGAATAGTATGGGGAATATAGAATCTAAAGAACTTGAGACGCATGGTCATAAACTAAAGGGGGGGTAATGGTGGGGACGGGGGGGTAGGGTGGAGGGGAATGAAGGGGGAAATAGAACAACTGTAATGGCATAATCATTAAAAAAATAAATTAAAAAAAGAAATTAAAAAAAAAGGAAAGGGAATTCTGACACACTCTACAACACGAACGAACCTTGAGGGCATGATGCTAAGTGAAAATAAAGCAGTCACAAAAGGACAAATACAGTATCCTTGTAAGGATATGAGGTATCCAGCATGAACTTGAAGCAGAATGGTAGCTGCCCAGTGCTCTGGGGAACAGGGCAGTGGAGAACCCCCTCTTCACGGGGTCCAGAGTTTCAGCTTTCCAAGACGGCAGAGTTCTGGCAATGGGGGCTGATGATGGTTGCACAACAATATACTTGAAGATGATTCAGGTGCTAAAGGTTATGTTATGTGCATTGGACTGCCATTTAAAATAAAAATGCAATGCATAATTTTTAAAAGAATTATAAAGCATTTTGAAACACACAGCATTTTATCCCTGGCCCTACCACCCAGGGAGAGCTCCCCTTCACATTCTGCTGAATTTTCTTCTAGTGTTTTCTGTGTGCATTTCTGCTAGGCTTGCATAGTTGTAATTGCCCACTGTGTAATATTTCTCTCCCTGTGTCTTCACTTGCAAGACTCATTGTAAAGAGCTGCATGAGTTCAATCTCCCACACTGTGAGCAAGAGTTTACTGAACCATTCTCTGGTGTCGGACATTTAATTTGCTTCCAATTTCATTCAGTAATACATAACACTGTGAGGAACATCTTTGGTTTAAAGCCTTCCAGTGTGTTGCATTTCCATAAGCTTACATTCCCAAGTGTGGAATTCTTGAGTCAAAAGTAGGACCATTTTTTTTTCAGATGGGGATAGAATTACGGTGGTGAGCATTCTGTAAAGACAGGGCTGTCAAACTCATTTACACTGGGGCCACATCAGCCTTGAGGTTGACTTCAAAGGGCCAAAATAATTTTAAGACTGTGTAAATGTAACTATTACTTAACTGTTAAGGAGTTGAAATTACATTTGGCCCTTTGAAGGCAACCACCAGGCTGATGTGGCCCCTGGCAAAAATGAGTTTGATACCCCTGCCATAAGTTATGTAAAACTCTAATCACTATGCTATGCATGTGAAACTGATATGATATAGTATGACAACAGAAATCAAAAAATAAAAAAAGATGGCCATTTTTGTGGTGGGGAAGGGCTACTTAAGGTGTGTTTTGCTTTGGGAGGTGGGTGAGGTAAATTTTTTTTCAGGTTATGTGCTATTTGAATTACTGTAAAAATGCCTACAATTTGTAATATATAGAAATTTCTATATACTTTCTGAAACAAGGTGGTTTTCCTTTTTTATATCTTATTATTTAGTGCAGTGATTTTTGACTAGGTACCACAGGGACTTTTAAAACATGCAATACCTGATGACTTAGTCAGGGGCACTGACCTCTTTTCCCTTAGATGGTGAAATAAAAAAATGACAGCAGCCGACACAACAATAGCTGCCTGGTGTGAATGCCCTGTCCTGGACCATAAATATACAGGTCATACAATAGCGGTGCATCTCATCGGTCACACTGCATAGAAAGGTTGCATCTGATTAATTCATTCTGGGTACCAGAAATCCTTATATACAAGTATAGGCACCTGATTTTTTAAAAAGCCATTTTGGAGTAAAAAGGGCATGTAATTACTATTTTATAAATTAATAAAAATTACACCCTTTTTTGTCAGATTGTCAAAAATATATTTTTGGTGTGCTGCAGAATTTTAGTAATTAGTGTGTGCCATGAGATGAAAAAGTTTGAAAATTGCTGATTTAGTGATAGTGTTCATTTTAGTGAGGGAAAAAAACCCTTGGCCCTATGTACATTTAATCTTTTGGGAAAGAAAAATTTCCATGTTTCCATTTGAAGAATAAAGACAAATTGAAGATTATGACATTTGATATATGTAGAGAAATTATGTGCAAAATAATCATAACTGGCAATAAAAACAATCTCTTGATAAAGCATAGTATGACTATAATACTAGCAACCAGTTACTGTATACCTACCAAATACCAGGGACTTTACATATATTACCACTAACCCTTGAAAGAATCTCAGGCGTGAACAGAGCAAAACATTATGGCTCAAGAAGAACTCAAAGCCCCAGAGCCCATAACTCTAAGCGACGAAGAAATAGCCAAACTTTCAGATGCACAGTTCAAAACACTGGTGATCAGGATGCTCACAGAACTGGTTGATTTTAGTCACAAATTAGAGGAACAAATGAAGGCTAAACTAATTGAAATGAAGGGAAATGCACAGGAAACCAATAGTAATGGAAAGGAAACTGGGACTCAAATCAAGGGAGTGTATCAGAAGGAATAAGAAAATGATCAAACAGAAAAGGATGAAGAAACAAGAATTCAAAAAAATGAAGAGAGGCTTAGGATCCTCCAGGACATCTTTAAATGCTCCAACATCCAGATTATAGGGGTACCAGAAGGGGAAAAGGAATAGCCACCAGTGGAAAACTTATTTGAACAAATAATAAAGGAGAACTTCTCCAATCTGGCAAAGGAAATAGACTTCCAGGAAATCCAGGAAGCTCAGAGAGTCCCAAAGAAGTTGGACCCAACAAGGAACACACCAAGGCACATCATAATTACATTAGCCAAGATGAAAATGAAGGAGAGAATCCTAGAAGCAGCAAGAGATAAGGGGACAGTCACCTACAAAGGAGTTCCCATCAGACTGTCAGCAGATTTCTCAAAAGAGACCTTACAGGCAAGAAGGGGCTGGAAAGAAGTATTCCAAGTCATGAAATCCAAAGACCCACATCCAAGATTGATCTATCCAGCAAAGCTTTCATTCAGAATGGAAGGACAGATAAAGTGCTTCTCAGATAAGATCAGGAGTTCATCATCACCAAGCCCTTATTATATGAAATGTTAAAGGGACTTACCTAAGAAAAAGAAGATAAAAAAGATGAACAGTGAAAGGACAGCAAACTCACAGTTATTAAGAACCACACCTAAAACAAAAGCAAACTAAGAGAACAGCTAGATCAGGAGGGAATCATAGAAATGAAGATCATATGGAGGGTTAGCAACAGGGGAGTGGGAGAAGGAGAAGGGGGGAGAAGGTACAGAAAATAAGTAGCATAGACAGTAGGTAGAAAATAGATAGGGGGAGGGCAAGAATAGTATGGGAAATATAGAATCTAAAGAACTTGAGACACGTGGTCATAAACTAAAGGGGGGGAATGGTGGGGGAGGGGTGTGCAGGGTGGAGGGGAATGAACGGGGGAATAAAACAACTGTAATGGCATAATCAATAAAATATATTAAAAAATAAATAAATAAACATTTCTGCCTGACCAAAAAAAAAAAAAAAGTGGAAAAAAGTCTCAGAGAGGTTAATGACCTGTCCAAGGTCACACAGCAGAGCGTGGCTTAAAATTCAGGCCTTTCCCTGTGGAAGTCCCCTGTGCTCTCTTCAGGTACCGCCCTAGGCCGGTGACAGATGGTCGCTGTCAGTGGGAGGTGTCATTCCCTTCCACACGAGGCTTGTGTTTCACAGACAAAAGCCAGTCGTGTTTCCTTTGACTTGGCTGGAACCCACTGGCAGGTCTGGAAACTTGAAGAAGGATGGCCATGTGGTCGAAGGGAGAGAGACGGGTCAAAAAAAGAGAGAGAAAGCAGAGGCCAGAAATTGCAATGGCTTCAGGAGAAGGTAGGAAAAGGAAGCAGGCAGAGGAAGAGAAAAGCGTGACAGGCTCTGGCTGGGAGGCTCAGTGGGTTAGAGCGTTGTTCCAATACGCTAAGGTTGTGGGTTCGATCCCAGCTTGGGGCACATGCAAGAAGCAGCCAGATTGCATAAACAAGTGGGACAGCAAATCAACATTTCTCTCTCTCTCTGAAATTCATGGGAAAAAATGACGCGTGCCTCTCTTCCCTAAAAAGGGCAAGTACCTTACACTGTACAAAGGGATGGACTCAGGTGAAGGCTGTAGCTTCCTGTGAGGTCTCTGAAGCCTCATCTTCCCACCCCCCCAACCATGGCACTGACGTGGTACCAGTTTCACGGAACCTCGTGCCATTGATCCCTTTCTTGAACTCGTAACAGATCAGATCAACACTCAAACTTCTGTCTGGGTTTCTCTTAGGACAAGGTTTGGTCTGGGAAAGGGAGCAAGGAGAAAGAAAATACTTTTATTGGATCAGAGTCCCCTCTTTGGAAGTTCACGATACACCAAAGCATATTAAAGACTCCAAGAAACCCCGCAATTAAAACTCAGTGGAACACAACACAACACAACAAAACACAACACAACACAACACAACACGTCTTTCCGTAGCTCACTGCTCCCCAGATTTGCTTGGCAACCCCATCCTTCCCTATGAAACGTGCACAAACATACGTGAGCATCCATTTCTGGAAAGCTCCTTCGTGACAGACATGTGAGTAAAACCAAGGAAGTCGATCGGTTCCTAAGACCTCAGGTTGCGATTCTGGACTCGTGTTACTTGGCTTTTTCGAGTCTCAGCAGGAAAGGGTCCTGTTGTAGTGACAACTTGACATTTTCCAAGTTTATTTGGTGCCACTCATGCTAAGTCTGTGTCTGACCTCCTGTCAGCGTGATGAGGCTGCAACTGAGGAGGTAAGAGCGTCTGCACTTTGCAGCCGAGGGTTTGGCCGGACTCACCTGGCTCGTAAAGGCCGTTCAGATTCGGGGTTTGTTTTGTTTTGTTTTGTTTTGTTTTGTTTTTGTCTCTTAAATCACTGCTTTTTATGTTGTCTGTGACGGTTTGGTGTACCAACGTGTTAAACACTGGCGTTATTAATAATTTAAAGTCATTTCCCCAAGAATAGCTGCACAGTTACTCAGCTAAACTCCAGATCCAAGTGTCTTCTGTTAAAACCTGGCTGTGATGTTATTTCCATTTGAGAGAACTCCTCATATCCTACCATGATTGATGGATGTGGTAGATTGTTCTGGAAGGTCAGTGCTCCTGCACTAGAAGACAGTGGTAAACAGGAGACCTGAATCTTGGTCCACCTTGGGACAATGTACCCTTTCTTATTATTCCTTATTTTAAAAGAGGAAAAACCTTATCTTTCTTTAGGTCTAAAGATGAAACTGTGGCAGAAAAAATAAAACTAGAAAATACAGGGGAGAAGCAATGAGAGCCAGTGCTTTTATTTCTCATTTTCCAAAATAAATCATGTAGAATGAATTAAGAAAAAACTAAAAGGAAGCAAGCACTCTTGGTTGCCACTTAAATGGTAGTTGAGGTCAAGGTTGGCTGCGGCCCGGTTTTTTTCCTCTTTTCCCTAAAATGGTGAGCTGCTCCCATTAAAATAAAACAGAAATAAATAAAAATTTTAATTACATATCCACCAAGTCACTGGCAGTGTTCATTAAGTAGAGTTTGTGAGGGAGAGCCAGGCGAGAAGATGTAATTATTTTGTATTAATTACACAGCCACCAACAGATGTGCAGGATTATACAGACTTTCATTGGGCCCTGCTAGGATTTCTAATCCTGGTGCAAAGCATTTCCGCTGGCTTGTCCGCTCCCTTTGCCCTTGCTCAGTGGCACCTGCTCTCTTCTTTCTCCGCGTGGCACGGCTGTCCTCAGAGCTGCATGCTGTCCCCAGGGCACGTTGTGTGACTGTCACCGTTGTGGGCACACCGCTAGCATCTAACACTCAGGAGCTGGGGAAGGGAGTTCTTTGCAATGTGCGGGAGTGTCTTACAGGGTGACCGTCCCTCCTTTTTGCAATTCTCTCTGCAGATATTTCAGCCTGGGCACTATATGGACATGTTGGGCCGTGTAATGCCTGGTTGGGGGGGCTGGCCTGTGCATGGTAGGGTGGTGAGCAGCATGTCCCTGGCCCCCACCCACCTGATTCCAGTACCATCCCCTTACCCCAGAGTGTGATAGCCTAAAGTCCAATGGGTAGGACTGACTTGCCTGGGCCTCTGCTGTCCCCTAAAATATCTCTGGACATTGCCACAAGTGTCCCTGGGGAGAGTCAACAAAGTTATTAATTGTTCGGAACCACTGACTGAGGTGGAAAACATTTTTATGATTAAGCCTAGACTCCAACTCCATTTCACATATGAACGCAATGTCTTTTCTGTACGATTCCACACATACTGCATTTTCCTGAAATAAAGCTACCTTGCAAACCGAGAGACACTATGTTCGACTTGGAAGTTTAGCGGGAGTATTTGCCTTTTTAGGAAGTCCAGTCCCCCCTGGCGTGGCTGCGGGTGATATTGGAGATGCCCCCTGCACAGCCCCCAAATGATCTGCGGCTGCCCACTGACTCGTTCCTGGGGAACCCCAATCAGGAGGAACCTGCCCACATTGGACGCCCGTCCTTATTCCTCCCAGGACCTTGTTCTTCCAAGTGTGGCCCCTTGGTATCACCTGTCACCTGTCAGAGACACGCAGAATACTGGGTTGGTCCAGCCGACTCAGAGTCTGTATTGTCGCAAGATGCTCAGGTGATCAGATGCACAGTCAAGTTCGAGAAGCCCGTTCTAGTGAATTTTTGTGTTGTCACAGCTTAAGGTGTTTTTTTTTCTGAAATTATGTGTGCAGACTGGTCATTTGATCTATTTTTTAAATGTCCGGATAGTAAAGGGGAAAGTATAGAACGCCCATCAGGAACTGGCCGTGCTGGGCTGGCCAAAGGCCGCGGCCCCTGCTCTGCCCGCCCTTCCCCCGCAGCACCCCGTTCAGCAATGTGACATGTCATCCGCACGCTGCCACCTGGGATTCCGGATTCGTCCGTAGAATGGGCTTCCTGACCCCCCTGTGGGAGTACCTTACAAGGACCTCTAAGGTCCCTTTTTCAAAAGCAGGGCACTTGAATTCTCCCGCTCCAGTGTGTTCTTCCTCCAACAATTCCCTTCATGGGGAAATGAAACCTCAAACCGCTCAAGTGGCTCGGGCCAGAAAGTCGGGTCATCCCCAACACCCAGGCGTGGAATTCCTCTGCAGACTGGAGGCCTGGCTCCAGCCCGGGCAGCTGGTCCCCCGCGACTGCTGTAACCTCGTAACCTCTCACGGGGCCCCTTCCCCGTGTCTGCGTCCAGCCCATCCCTTCCTGTAGGGCAGACAAAGTGACCTGAATCAGAGTGAAGCGGTCACTCCCCATTTCCTCCCAGCTTATCCTTCAGTGGCCTCTTCTGCGCTTAGAAAGAAACCCCGTGTTTTTCCAGAACTTTCCCGGCCTTGCCACTTCTCTGACCTTGCCTGGGCCTCTGCTGCCCTTGCTGAAATGTCCCGAGAGCACTGGCCTCCTGACAGCTCCCGAAACCTGCCTCGGGGTCTTTGCAGGTGCTGTTCCCTCCACCTAGAATGCTATTCCTCCCATTGTTTGTTCTGTGAGCAACTTCTCAAGCACAATGTCTCCGTGGAAGTGGCATTGCCTCAGAGAAGTCTGCTCTTACCCATTGGACTTGACTAAGCTCTTTAAAGAAAATAGTGTTGCACATTTATGATGTCCTTGTGGGACTTTTCAGTTTATAAACAGAAGGACACTCGTATTTGCAGGTTTAGCGTCTGCCTCCTGCACTGTAGACTTTCCCCAGGGTGGTGGGGACAGTGGGTCTGCCCATCACAGTAGCCAAAGACTGGCGCACAGTAGGTACCTGATGAACATTTGTTGGGTGAGTGAAACCTTAACCATAATAATTTGAGGTCTATCTATTCCAACATGGGAATTTTTTTTAAAAAGTGTTTATCACCAAGCCAACACAAAATAATAAAAAAAGAGGATTATCTGGAATCCTGACTTCTCCAGTTCTGTCAGAGACAACTTAGAACATGTACGTAAAGGAAAAAGAGAAGAGACTAGAAAAACCAGTCCAAGGACACATACGTGGGCACCAAGAAACTTTGCCATCTGTTTGGTCCTCTCAACTTCAAAGAATAATTTTTTCTGCTGTTTTGAAGCAATTTACTTTTTTTTCCCCCAGAGCACATTCATTGAATTGTCTTCCAAAATACATTGGATAAATATTAGTAGCCTCATGATAAAGAGGCTGAGGGAGTTTGGAAAATTGGCTTCCGTGGTGGTTAAATGATGGGCCAGGACGCCTGCCTCCTGATTCAGGACTTCTGAAGAACAGAAAAGAAGGGAGTGAAATATAAATGCTGCACATGTATAAAGTGTATCTTTAAGAAAGACTGTGACAAGGAAGCAGAGTGGAATTGGAGACCAGTGATTTTTTAACCATGCAATCCTGGGACAAACCTACAGGTAATATTTTCCCAAATTGATTTTACAATTTGAAAATCCAAATGGACCTACCCTCATGGCTGGATTTCATCATTAGCGCATCTCCTCTTTTTTCCTAAGAGAAATCTCTGTGTGCGGAAGCCCATAAACTTAGGTGGACCTCTTCCAAGCCTTTGAATAAATAAAAGCACCGCTTAAATGTATCGAACACTTTTCATACACTAGACAGAGCTTCAAGCAAGGAGGTGGATATTTTTATGTGTTATCTGGTATTTTTGCCTTTTCTTAATTTCCTTCCTCCCAATAGACCTCCTGTCACTGAGAATGAACTAATTGCTCTCAGAAGGGGGAGCTCGCACACTAAATCCGAGAGAACGGAGGGGCTGGGTCTCTGAGTGGGGAGAGAGCCTTCTTCTCTCTCACATGGAACTCGGAGAGGCTGAGCCAGTGATGGACGGTGCAAGTGCTGTATCAGGAGCGTCCACAGGTGGACTCACCACCAGGTGTCATTTCCATTCGTCATCTCAGCCATCCAAAGGGCACCCAACGTCACGGGGCACAAAACTGAAGGTCAGGTCCTTGAAGGGACTCATTTCAGGTGCCGTGAAAATACGTGGCATGGAGTACTACGACAATCCATTGGAATATATATTTTCTAGATTGGAGAGCTGTTACTCTTAACCACCAAACTCACTGTTTCTGATGTCAGCTGGGTACCGATGAGACCACAAATTCTTAGTCAATGGTGGTGCTGCGTTAGACCCTTGAAGATGAGGAGGCAATACTACAACCATATTGGTCTTGATTGTCTTCTCCTTGGAACATTTAAAGACAGACAGCACGCAGGTCATAATTGACACATGGGGGGGGATCTCAATGTTTGAACTTCCTCTTTTTAAAGCACAGCTTGTGATAAAGCACCTGTATCTCAAGTGCATGATTCAGTCGACTGCCCACCTCTCCGAAGCTGGTGAAGGGCTTCGCTGCGGGTTCCTATCAGTCCAGAGTGAGCACTTCCTACGCAGCCCAACCTCCAGCCCGCCTCACCAGCTTTGAGTATTTGACAGAGCGGGTGAATTGGAAGTACCTCAGCGAATGCATTCCCTCTTTGTCTACTTGACGGGCGACCCTGGAGATGGCTTAGAACCTCATCCCCACCACCTGCAAAACGGCTGTGGAATGAAACTGGCAGAGACGGGGTGACATCTTGGAGAACAACAGCAACCAAAATGTCGGGAAGACACGGGGTCTCCTGAGAGTGGTGCACGTGCTGTCACTCGGTGTCATTTGTGTCCTTGGGTGTCAGCTCGGAAGAGTTCCGTGGCAGCAGACCCGCTCTTCCTTCAAGCGTGCTCTTCGACTCCAGGCTACGAGAGCAGTTAAGAAAAAAAAACCAAAGGCACCGCGGGAGGGTTGGCCCTGGGAAAATCTCTGGGCAACTAATGATGGGATTGCGAAGTCTTAACAGCTGTCCAGTTATCCCTAATTATAACCAAACGTACATCAATCTGAATAAAAGTGATGAGGCCGAGAGAGGCGTTTTCCTCTCTCTCCCTGCAACCAGCTTTTAACACGAACCCCCTCTCAGTGTGAAGCTTTGGCAGAGTTTGGACTCAGCAATTATTAAAAAGGGATGGCGCTCAGTGTTAAGTGAAACACACACACACACACACACAGAGAAAGAAATGGTTCCTGTTCTAAATCTTTGGTTTTGCCATGGGAACCTCCCATGCCTTCCTGGCACTCTGCAATGTCACGGACGCTTTGCAAGATGTTTCTGCCAGACACTAGGTATCAGATCAGGAAAGCCTCGTATATTCTGAAATCCCGATAGACGTTTTCCCTCTGGAAATGCTCAGTCTCGGGATGGATCATGTGTCCATTTTCGTTTTTGCTGCTGGGAAGCTCAGAGGCAAATTGGTGGCCCAGCTTTAGCAACTGTGTTTGCTCTTAAGGCTCCAGGCTGTGCCCACCGAGTTCTCTTCATATTCCCTCTCGGTTTCCTGTGGCGTACTTGCGAACAGTTTGTCTCTGCCGCTTACTAGCTGTGTGACATTGGGGGAAGTGACTTACCCCTTTGGAACCTAAATTTCCAATTCTTCCAAGTCAGAATAATAATAGTACCGTCCACAGATGGTGCCTGGCACACAATAAATAAGAGAATGTAGATTTAAAAAGTGACTTTCTTTTCTTTCACGATTTTATTGCATTGCATACAATATGGTCCCTTAAAAGTGTTGTGGAATAAGATGTAGAATAAATAAAAAAATACACATATAAAATTCTGCTTATGTGTGAGAAGTAAGTAATCACCAGGTCTTGGGAAATGGATTATTTTTTCTTTCTGGAGATTTAAAAAAGTAAGCAGAAGAGAGGCTCTTTAGTTCATACATTAACCGATGTTGAAAAGAAATCAGTTGTCAATTCAGATGTGAAGCTAAGGAGCATTTTCCCTTTTTATATATGCATAAAAAGGGTAAAATAGCATCTCTAAACATGGAGGTGGATATGAAGGAGAGAGTAGAAAGCAGTCATGCCACCTACCATTTGATTAAGAGCTCATTATCAGCTCTGCGCTCTGCAATAACGCCTGACAGACCATCTCCTGGTCCCTACTCACCGATGAGAAAACAGGCTGGAATTGGGGAAGAAATGTAATTGAGGTCAGGGAGTTAGCAAGTAGGGGAGCCAGCATTTCGACTTAGGTGTGTCTGACGTCAAAACCTCTTCTCCAGCCAGCCTCTCTTGCTGTCAATGGAACGAACTAGGATCTTCTGAAGGCGTGTGGCTGGGGAAAGCTGTAGGGCAAAAAATGATGAGGACTGGAAACCCGTTCGACTGTTTTTGTCCTCTCGAGGGAGAAATTGGAAGGGCGGGTAAATATCAGAACGGCGTCCTGAGTGAAGGACACACACCCAGCACGGGGTCACTGTCCCGTTGTGCTTGTGTTGTGCTTGGCGGTGAGGCATCGGCCACACGATGCTCCTCCTATCTGGTTGCTTTGGGCGCTTGGCCACAGAAGAGGAAAAGGAAGCGGTTTCCACACCCACTCGTATTGAGACACGCTCACATGCTCCAAAAGGCCACTTCAATGGTTTGAAAGAGGCCTGATGCTGGCAATCACCTCCATAAACAACCCGGGCAGCTTCGAGTCCACGGGGCCAACGACGTGGTTCACAATGGGACCTGTCTTCCCTAAGCGGAGTGCATGGCCGAGTGTTATTTATTGCAACTGGCTGACGACTGGGGGAGATTCACTGTGTGGACCCAGCGAGGGGACGTCACTGTCGCCTAACTGGGAGCCGCTGACATCTCGTAGGTGCTGCATGCCTTCCTTCCAAGTATGGGAAATAAACAGGCAGAGGGGTTTTATTTATTAACCTTTCCTTACCCCTGTGATTCCGTGTCTAAGGCCCAGGGTGGCCCTGCTCGTGATGTGTCTGCACAGAAAGGGGGGTTGGTGGGTAGACGCGTGTTAGATAATTCAACCAGCCCTCTTGCTTTTCAAGCGGAGTCTCCCTTCATTTCTTTTATTTTTATTTGTATGTATTTTAAAGAATTTTATTTATTTTTAGAGAGAGAGAAAGGGAGGGAGAAAGAGAGGGAGAGAAACACTGATGTGAGAGAGGAACGTCGATCTGTTGCCTCTCGTTCACACCATGACTGGAACCAAACCTGCAACCCAGGCATGTGCTGTGACCAGGAATCAAACCGGGGACTTTTCGCTTTGTGGGATGGTGCCCAAACCACTGAACCACAGGGTTCCCTTCATTTCAATGACAAGTTTCATTCATTGGGCACCTATTCTTTATGCGAAGCTTGACTGCTATTCTTTTAATTCTTACACATATACTAATCCCCAAAGGGATTCATAACTCTTATGAATCCCTTTTTTAGAGGTCAGGAAAATGACAGATGGATTTAAGTAATGGGTCTGAGATCACAAGTCTGGGAAGTGGCGGACTGGAATTGGAACCTGGGTTTCTCTGTCACCAACATTCCATATTGCTTCATAATAGAAACTATTGCCCTTCGCCAGTTTGATTGCTGGCAATAGTCACCCATCTTCGCAAGGGACTGGGAAAACATGAGTGAGTGTTTCCTCTTTGTAAGCGAAGAACCGGAGGCCCAGGAAGTGAAATTGTCCCTACCGCCCACACAGCTATTTCCCAGAGAAGCTGGGATGAGGCCAAGATTTGTCTGTATCGCAAACCTAGTTTCATCTGACTCTATCCAGTGATCCCCGAAGAACATTCTGGAAATTCCAAGTCCCTTGCAGTGCTTTAAGAAAAGAAGATGTTCTTTTTGTTTATGTTTTAAATAAGAGCTCCTCCAAAATGTCAAGCCCCTGCTCCCCTCACCCTACCCCGGCCGTTGCATCTGCTGTGCCCCTCACTGGGGGTGTCCTTCCATGCCGACCTGGATGGACCCTGACCCACCTCACCCTCTGGCTAAAATGTCACGTGCTCAGAAAGACCTTTCCTTACCCTGGAATCTAGACTAGGTCCCCAGATTGCCTTGCTCTTACCCCCGACTTGTCATGAATACTGCTTTGGTGTGTGCGAATATTGGCTTAGAGCCCGCCTCTCCCACTGGCCTGCAGGAGGGCAGGGGTGGGGACTGCCACGTCCAGCGAGATGCCGGCCCTGTGCCTGGCCCAGGGGTGTTGCTCGGTGAAGACATTTGTGCTTTTCGTCATCCTTCGCCCTTGCTCTGCCTTTGTGGAATCATGGAAATGAAAAGGAGAGGCCTTGGGGACCTTCCCTGCCGCCACCATTTTGCCGACAGTGACAGGAAGGCCCAGACTTGACATCCATTGGATAATGATGAGGGACCCTTGTTATTGTCCCCATCCCGAGCCTGGTGTTTAACCGCTTGCATCTGATTCCATCCTTAAGACCGATGAGGAAACCAGGGCTCAGGGCTGGTAAGCAGTGTGACCAAGTTCACAGCTACTAAGTGGCACAGAGTCATCGGTTGCACCTCCTGCCTCTGAGTGGGGTCCCCACGCTGGGCCACCCCCGGAGACTGCCGTGTTTGGTCTGTGGTAGGCCTGGACATTGGGTTTTTAAGTCCCCCCCTGGGGGATTCTAACGTGTTACCGAGATTGAGAATCGTTGCCTTACTGCACAATTGATTGACTGATTGATCGATCACTACCATTTAATCAGTTAACCCTTCTTGCAGAGACTCAGTAGAATAGAGGACCCGTTCAATTCCGGCAAAGCGGTCCTACTCCCTTCCCTGTCTGTGTCTCTCTCCTCCCCCTCCTCCAAATCTGCATTTTCATGTAGATTAAATTCCTGCACGACGCACAGACAAACCCACAATGCACGAGTGTTTCTAAAGACAGCCGCCCTTATTTACACGTCCAGACCCAACAGTCTCATTACATCTCAGATAAACAACTGAGCAACCAACTTTTCCATGCAGACTAAGAATTCTAGACCTTCGGTCCCTGGGGAGTGTTGATTGGATTGCACTTCTGTCCTAATCACAGTTGCTATTATTAGATAATGAGGATTCACTTTGTACCAGGTGCCGTGGGAGGCTGGTGGGGTTCAGAGGAACCCCACAACAAACCTGAAGTGGGTATTTCCACCAGGACCTTTCTACCAAGGGTCATCCGGCTCATGAAAAATGAAGGGATGGTCCCCGTTGCTGGTAAGAGGTGCAGCCCGGATTTGAACCTTCCTCTGTATACTCCTCCCCACCTTCTCTTCCCACTGGACCACACCACCTCCAAGGAGCCTCTTTAGAGTCTACCTGTGATGCTGCTCATGCTCTGAAAAAACACCCAACCAGACTTGTTTTCTGGAAGGAATTCGAGGCATTCCTCCACCCCCAAATCAGCTGTTGAGAAGCAACGAAATGTATTTTAAGGGTCTCACTTATAAAATTTACTATAAAACGTTCAGTCCTTCCAAGCACAGCTACAAACGGAGCAGGAGGGTGGAGCCCTTCTGTTTGGTGTGGAGGGAATTAGGGCAAGTGTGTAAGGAAGACTCCCTGGCTGCAGGCCGCTTTCTCCGAGGCCAGGGCGGGGGCAGGGCAGTGGTCGTGGGGAGCAGCCTCCGATGTTGAAGGAATGATGACGACAAAGGCTTGATTGGTGACATGGAAGCCAGTGTTATGGACTGTGCCCCCCGCCCCCCTGCTAAATTTGTCTGTCGATGTCCTCACCCACACACCTTAGGATAGGATTGAATTTGGGGACAGAGCCTTTAAAGAGGTGACTAAGTTGAGGCCATGAGGGCGGGCCCTAACCCAATCTGATTGGCATCCTGGTAAGGACAGGACATTAAGACACACGGACAGAGACCCCAGGATGGGCCCACACACAGAAGGGAGACGCTGTGAGAAAACACGGGCAGATGCGTGGCCATGGCAGGCAAGCTGGGTGCTCTGGGGACGGCAAAGCAGGACGCTGAGAAAGTGAGAGTCTGTGCATGTGACCGCCAGTGTGGCTGCTTGGGGAGGGGCCCGGGGAAGCCTCACTGGGCGGTGACATCTGTGCACAGAATCCACGGGACCCGTGATCTTGAGTGCAGGAAAAACCCACATCTTTCATTTCACTGACCTCTAACTAAAAGGCAGCATTTCCTTCACTTCTGGATGTAGACACCACATTGCAGCAGTAGACGCAGCCTCATGATTTATAGCGCCAACCTTTTCACCAAAATATCACGGATTTTGTCGCATTACAGTTGTGGCCAATAGCTTGCGATGCTGGGTGCACTCATTCCTTTGAAGTTACTGTATAATTAGCTGTAGTGTTGAGAATGCTACTCAATGCACGGAGTGGGGCGAAGGTGGTGAGTACAGATGGAAGACGCCGAGTGTGTCCTCACGTTACCAGTTACTAATGATTGTACTATTTTCCACGTGAACAATTGTAAACCTGCTTTGCCCCACCTTGCAGAGGAAGAACTTCATGTGTGACGATCGCAAATTGCTGTCTTTAGTATTTGATAACTGTACTTCCATGAATTTTTTTAAACCCGTGTATTTTATTTTCTGCCTTTACAAGCATCGCTTTAGCGGAGGGCTCCGTGGGCCGCACCAGATGGTCCAAGTCAACAGCCTGAAGCAATTCGAACGTCGGCGGTCCAAGGAAACCAAGGGCCTCCTCGGTCCAACAATTCTTAACCTTGGACAGGCCTTATAGGAAAGTCGGCTTGGACGAGAGCTGAATGACACTGTAAACAAACTTTGGCGTGGTTTGTAAACATACAGCTGTTTATTTGTTGTTTCTGGAGAGAAGATCTGTAGCTGTCACCAGGTTCTCAAAGGAGTTCTTGACCCGTATACGAGTTGGAAACCACCGTTTTAGAAGGAGGGGTCTCAGGTTTGGGCCTCCTTCTGAACCAGGCCGTGCTTCCTCACCATGCAGGGTAAGCTGTTGTCAGGAGAGACCCCTTTCTCTCTGCAACCCACCCCTGGCCTGTTCTATTGCATCGGATCCAAAGCCCCAAGTCTGCCTGAAATGAGGAGAATTTCATCCAGGCGGGTGAATGAGTGGCTGCAAAAGCGTCTGTATGAAGGGCTCTGTCTGTACCGGCTCGGGTGTGGGGAGGGAGTGCCGGGGGCACCCTAAGTAGCTCTTCCCCACCCTGGTTTTAAACGAAGATGCCCCGGCCACTCTCCTTTCTTCCCTCTACTCTGCACACACAATCAGCCAGCAAAGCATTTTAATTAGACCTCCTCTATTATTAGAGCACAGGGGGAAAGATTCATGGCTGGTCTGAAGGACCCCAAGCCAGGAGAGAGAAAGGTAATCATTTAATTTGTTGTTGTTTCCATAAATCAGGGCCTGGTCGTCAATTCCACCACATATTTGAGAGCACATGTTATTGACAATGTGTTCGTGGAGAAAAATGGAGTTTGCTGGCAAAGTTGTTCCATTTTCTAAAGATTAAATTGTTCATTGTACAGGCCGCCATCTGCCCGCCCTAGAAGAGATTTAGTTGTTGGCAGAGGCTTTCAAACTCTAGAAGATAAAAGTTAAATTTCTTGTTTTTTTTTGTTACTGCTATGCATAACCAAAGGTGAATTCATTCATCCGCCCATCCGTCCATTCACTATTTATCAAGGGTTTCTTTGGTGACACCAGGTGGCTTTCCAAGGAATGATTTCTGCGGAAGGAACACACGGAGCTGATAGATAATCCTGTGGCCTCGTTCATGTGTGGGACCTCTGACTGGCTGGCATTTCTGTCCCCTGACCCAACCTGGGCACTACCAGGGGTCCGACAGAATTATGATGGAAAAGACAAGTTTCTGTGTGCACAGAACCTTCCAGTCGATGGAGGGCGGTTCAGGCAGACACATCTAAGAGCAAAGAGCACAACACAGGCGTGGAGAAAAACACAAAGGGGAGGCAGAGCTCATCTCTGAGTAGAAGCTTCTTGGAAGAACTGAGTGGAAGGATTGGGAAGAACCGTGACTCAGCCCTTTGCATCCATATTGTTCTTTTGCGCAGGCTCTTTGTAGTCGTGGGTGAACTTGTTAAGGCTCAGAGATGAAGGAATTGTCTTCCTATGGGTTACGTGCGATGCTGAGAGCTCTTAGTTATTTTTTTATTTGACCCTCACAGTGACCTTGTGGGTTGGGTCCTTAAGAAAAGGAGACATGGAAGCAGAGAAAATCTCAACAACTCACCCAGAGGGTCCCAGCGAGGGTTTGAATCAAGAGCTCTCTGACTCCAGGGACCACGTGATTAAGGGCCACACGGTCCTGCCCTCCAGTATGGCCCAGTGGGTAGGAGGGGTTACGAGTAGCAAAAAGGTGGTCTGTGCCGAGAAAGACGCATACCACATGCTTTCACTTGCACGTGGATTTTAGAGAACACAATAAACAGACAAACAAAAGAGAAACAGATCGACAGCTGTCTGAGGGGAGGGGCTTGGGGCATTGGGTGGAAAGGTGAAGGGATGAAGAAGTACAAATTGGTTGTTACAGACCAGTCACAGGGATAGAAAAGTACGGCAGCGGGAACACGGTCAATTATAGCGTAATGACTCTGTGTGGGGTCAGGTGGGTCTCTGAGACATTAGGGGGACCACTGCAAAGAGTGCGTGATTTTCTGGCCCCTGTGCTGTACGTCTGAAACGAACACAGAATAGTATTAAATGTAAACCGTAAATGAAAAATAATATATACATTTTAAAAAAGGAAAAAAAAAGGCAGTTTGGGGTGATCTGGGAGGACTGAAGCGAACTTCACCCTTTAAAGGAAGCTGCCAGATACTGCCGTGCCCAAGTAGTCCAAGTTCATGTCCCTAGAAATGACCCACCCACACGAAATCCCCACTGTGATGCATCAGGTGTGGGCGCTTCCTTTCTGCGACATTCCTGCCAAAAACGTACAACCTTGGTCCATCACGAGAGGCCACCAACAAAGCCAAATTGGGGAGCATTCTCCAAGATAGTTGACCGGCACTTGTCAAAAGCGCTCACGTCATAAAAGACAAGAAAAAGCTGAGGAATTTCCGCAGATGGAAGGAGGAGGAGACACAGCCACCAAATCCAGCGTGACGAGGTCCTGGAGCCCCAGAAAGCAATTAGGGTAATATTCGAACACGGTTCACGGTTTAGTGAACAGCATCGGCTAGGTAAGATATTAACATTACAGGAAAGCTGAGTGAAGCCCCTCTTCTATCTTTGCAACTTGACGTCTAAAATTATTCCCAAACTAAAAAGTGAAAAAACAGGGAGGCTGTTGGATACGTCCTCATGAGATTTACTGAGTGATAGAACAGGCTGCCCATCCCCATTTTTCTCGGCTGCCGCCCAACCTGTCCAGGAAAAGACAGGGGGGATGCACTGAACAACTGTTGAGGGGCTGCAGATGCCAGGTGAGCGACCCTTCGAGAAACGCTGGAAGGGCCTGGGCTCCAGTGAGGAGGGAAGGTGGGCATTAAGCTTCCTGGGGGCACTGCTTAGGCAGCAGACTCTCCGTTCTATGCCGTCAAGACCGAGAAGGCACGAGAGATCGGATAAGGATGGTACAGCCACAGAAGGCCAGGCAGCTCCCCTACATGCTCACTGTTTCGGCAAGAAAAAAAAAGATGTATAAGTTTTCAACAGTCCCCAAGCCATCTCACTGCTGACTGGTACCCAGCCCTAGAGGGGAGAGGGAGGAAGATGGCATGCGAACCCTGAGTGGGCAGACGTTCAGCCGGGTAGAAGTCATCCTGAATGCAGCGCCCCTCCCACATTAGGGTCCGAGACTCCCATGGACTCAGGCCTGCCCCACTAGAGAGCCAGGCCCCGGACGCCCACCCTGCAAGGGGGGTTGGCTGACGGGAAAGGATTTCCGCAGCACTTCATTAATATGAGAGGGTGTCCCCTGCCCGCCAATCCAGAATCCAACACATCAAGATGAAAGGAGCATCGAAGAAGGGAAGGGAGATAGATGAGTGAAGGAGCTAACCTGCTCCCTCCCTGTCCCATGGCTGGGGACGGCCACAGGGACACAGCTCTTTTTCACCCTGCAGGAGGCCAGCGTGGGTGTGTTCTGAGAGCCCGGCACCGGAGCATCACGAAGCAAGTCCAATCTGCGAGCTCGTCGCAAGCCACTGCTGGCGTCATACCCTGTGAGCCAAGGTGTAGTTGAGCCTAGACTCAGAGCGAGAGGACCCTACACTGCCCCGGCCTGGTGGCCCAGTTGGTTACAGTGTCCTCTCAATACACAAAGGTTGCATGCCCGATCCCTGGTCAGGGCGGGTCCGAGAATCAACCAACAACTGCATCGATAGTGGAACAACCAATGAATGTCTTTCTCTCTCTCTCTAAAATCAATAAATAAAATTAAAAAAATGAACTATAAATTGACATGGTGAATGGCCTGGATACAGGGGAGGGGAAAGATCTGGGGCCCTTTGTGAAATCTACTACGCCCGGTACAGAGGCACGTGTGGGGGCTGAACCCAGGTTCAGTCCGGCTCTGGGGGCCGTGCTCTCTCTCTGGGTCCAGCTGGCTCCCTTGAACCAGTGGGGAAGCCTTAAATGGTCCAGGCATGAACTCCAACTCGGATGGCATGACATGTGGCTAACACGAGATCCAAAGTCATCACAGCTGCTCTTTGGGTCCCTTCTCCCTTGGCCAGTTTCATTTCCTGAGCGGATTAGCATCTCTGCTGCTCAGGCAGAGAGCTGAGACAACTCTTGGGACCCTGCTTGTGGAGGCTGGCCGGTTTGCACAGGTCCGGCACTCTCAGCCAGCTCAGGCCCCAGCTGGGCTGGGGCATTAGGCCCCCGACTTTGCCGGACACGCTCTCTTTGGCCGATTTCCATGGCCAATGGGTAGAGCACTCAAAAAAAAGTCAGTTCAATTAGGCTGGCGAAGGGGGACACAGCATCTTTGAGTAATGAGGTTGGGGAACAGGGAAAACATTTTCCACTAGCTCATGCCTCACTGTACGGCATTCCAATTTCATGACACTTCATAATAAATCATTGCTTATCACTCACATGGGAACAGGACATGGCTCCAGTGAAGATTCGTTAGTGATTGTAGGGAAGAAACATGAATCGCTGTGTATCAGGGCTGCTTGATCATCTTCCTGTCCACTGTAGGCACGTTTTTATTGTTATATTTACTGTAACCATTGTTTAAAGCATAAATAAGTGGAAGGAAAAGAGCACCAAATATGAATGATGAAAATGAATGTATCTTACTGATGCATTTAGGCGGGCATCTGACAATTACGCTGCAAGGCAGTTTGCATGGGGTGTCAGTAGCTGCTGTGATTGGAGGAGTTCGCTATGCTGGAAGTTGCTCCCTTTCTTCTCTCTGTGCTCATTTTTATAACCAGTAATGCCAGGGCGTTCCTGTGCAAGGACAGAGGCTCTGCCACGTGTGTGATTCCAGTTTGAGCCTTTTGCTTTCTGAACCACGGCAGCCTCCATTCTCGTGACGTTTGCCACAGCTCTTCATTCGGATCTGAGGGAGTGGGGGAGTGATTTAACAAAGGAGAAGAGCTAGGGCTTGGGCTGGGCTGGGGGAGCAACTTGCAAGATAAAAGCTTTGAAGAGGTTCCAGCTGGCCCGTCATTTGAGATGAGTAAAGACGTTCGTGAGAAAGTCCTGGTTGTGGAGCCAGGCCACCCGGGGGGCTTGTGGTAAAAGCACCACAGGTTCTGGGCTTGCGGACCCTTTGATGTGGCTGAGACCCTTCTGCGGCTAGGATGGCCACGGAGCAGAGATTCGGTGGGATGGGACGGTTGTGGGGGCTGCCACTGTTCACTTGTGGACGACGGAAAGCCCCAGGCTCGTCCTTGGAGAGCTGGTGCGGCTCCCTGGTTAACTCCTGTCCCGCTGACCTCCCCAGAGGCCCCTCCCCATGCCAATCACAGCCGGCGTTGGTTCGAGGGGCAGTTACCAGTAGCTATCACTTGTACCCATAGAGCTGTCTGTTGCTGGAGAGCATTGCCTAGCAGTCATTTCTGTTTTTTTTAGAATGTCTAGAATGTTCCAGATTGTTCTACAGAGAAACACAATGAACCCACAGAGTTAGAAATGGAAGAGGAGGCTTTTGAGAACCTGGGGCTTCAACACACCACAGCCTTAGGCATGAGGCGTGAAGAGAAGTTTTGTTTGGACTGGGATGACCTACTCAGCCTAGTGGGCCTGGGCTGGACTGGTTTGGGTGTCCAGTCCTGGGAAAGTTGTCTGCCTGAGGTCAGCTGGAGAGGTCAGTCACCTCCCGGGGCCTAATCCTTCCCTTGGTCCTTACACAACTGGCATCACTGCTTTTATGTTGTTCCTGCAGCTGTGAAAGCCAATGTGAAGGTCAAGTTTGGAGATGGGAGAGGCACACGAAACAGTGGCAGCTATCTCTTAAATGCTGATGGGGCCTTACGGTGCTCTGTGCACTTCGTGGCTTTTGGCCAAGTGCCCTGGATGCGAGGCCTCGCCCTCCATGGTTTCCATGAGCACGAGTTCCCTTTGGTGGAGGAACTGCAGGGTCTTGAGCTCATCCCAGGTCCTTTCAACTCAGTCTTCATTATCCCTGCATCTCAGCCCTGCCCTGCCGAGTTGATATTATCTGGCCCATTTCACAGATGTGAACGCTGTGGCCCAGAAGGGGTTAAGTGCCTTCTCCAAGTTCTCCCAGTCAGTAAGAGGCAAGGCTGCTTAGGTCTGATTGCGAAGCCCTTTCCATACGATGTACATTCACATTTATTGACTTGTTTGGAGCCTTAGAGCTGCACTGGAGCACCTGGTGAGGCAGAAGGGGAACCCGAGGCTCAGAGAGGCTGGGACAGTTAATCAAGGCCACACAGAGCTTCTGAGTGGGAGAACTGGGAATGAAGATGCCTAAATCCGTGTCGTTGTCCTTTGCACCTAAGTTTCCCTCTCTCTCCAGGGGCAGGAAATGGAGACCAGAGTGTCTTGCATTTCTCTCCTCTTTAGAATTGATAAAGAAGCTGTACTATTTCATACGTGAGTATTTCAGTTCTTCTCTCTTTTTCTTTCTTTCTCTTTCTTTCTTTCTTTCTTTCTTTCTTTCTTTCTTTCTTTCTTTCTTTCTTTCTCTCTCTTTCTTTCCTTCCTTCCTTCCTTCCTTCCTCCTTCCTTCCTTCCTTCCTTCCTTCCTTCCTCCTTCCTTCCTTCCTTCCTTCCTTCCTCCCTCCCTCCCTCCCTTCCTTCCTTCCTTCCTTCCTTCCTTCCTTCCTTCCTTCCTTCCTTCCTTCCTATCATCATTTGAGGACATTTTTTTCCCACTGCTTTTTAGGGAGAGAGGCAGGGAGAGAAGAAGGGAGAAAGAGCAACACGGATGCAGAGAGAAGCACTGATCAGTTGCCTCCCATACACGCCGGGATCAGGGATTGTACATGTTCAGACCGCAGGTTGCACATACCTGCACCCGACCGACCTGCAACCTAGCCATGTGCCCCGACTGGGAATTGAACCTTCAACCTTTGGTTTCCGGATGGCACTCAAACCAACTGAACCATACCAGCCAGGGCCACACTTGCTTACTTTGAAAGTGTGTTGATTATATATGAAAATGGCACTTCCCATATTTTCTATTGAAAAGATTGCCTCTTGAAACATCATGACAGAAATACAAGGCTCCCTGAGCAGATTTCTAAGGGCTTTGGAAAAATTTCATAGCATTTCGTACAATCTCCCTGTTCGGTTGGGGGAGGCGGAGGGTGGCCGCTCAACATGCAGGGAAAAAATATGGGCAAGAACACGTGGCCGGTGCCTCCGGCACAGGCACCCATTTGGACTTGCACGGGGATGGATGGTCGGAAACCAGTCTCAGTGCAAAACCATAATTTCTGCAAATGGTTCTGTCTCGGGGTGGCATTAACACGCTCAACCTGCTCTTCAGAAACGAGGACATGTCATTAAAAAAAGCGCCCCGTCCCTACACAGAGATAAGAAAGTTTTATCTCAGGCAGAAGGAGAAATTACCGTCCATTGGTTTTTCCTTTGGAAGAGGTTGCATCCCAGCCGCACACAGAGCTCCGGTCCCCAGTACACAGGGCTTTGTCCCGCCACAAACCTCTGTCGCCTCTCACACAGATGGTGGAACAGGGGAACATGTATTTGACAGTGCCGTCCCCGCAACTTTGCTAACGGTTTTTGAACAGCCTCCAACTGAGGCCTAAATGCCGACAACATCCATAAACAACTCTAGGCCGCCCAATTAGGGAGACAGAGGCGCAGCGCCCGTTGGGGACATTTGCATGGCTAAGAGTCTGTGATCAGAGCGATGAAGGATGGCTCCGAGTGACGGGCGGTGCGCAGACGGATGGCTATCATTACGATATTACGGGGACTCACACCTTCCCAATTACTGGCAGGCTTCATTAATTACCGCCGCATCTCCCTAATAGAATCCTCGCTCCGGCTTATCAGCGCCTTCCCTCTGTCTACCTAAACCCCCACTCAGCAGTCGATCACCTATGAAAAATTAGACCGTGCGGCTTCGAGTGGCCTATTTAAAGGAAAAAGAAAAATGAACCCGGGAGAGGAAGGGGAAAGTGCCGGGACGGGGAAGTCTAAAGCAACAGACACAGCATTCTGTCCACACGTACTGTTTGTCCTTCCGCAGGACTGCCCTGCGGGATTGGTGGCAGTGTCAGGAAGATATTCTGTGATGAGCATGGGAACGTGAGTGTCTCCTTTACACACACACACACACACACACACACACACACACACTCCCTGATTAAAACCTTCCACTGACTTTCAGCATATATAAAATAAAATCTACATTCCCACCCACATCGCCAGCCTCACGGCTTCTTCCTCCTCACCCGCTAAGCCCCGCCCACTCAGGCTTTCATTCTGTTTCTCCAACACAGTAAAGGCATAACTGCCCCAGGGCCTTTGCACTTCCCAGTCTGTTTTTTTTTCCCCCTAGAACATGGTGCAAATAGTGTGGCCAGCAGCTTGTTTATATACAGTCCTTGAGTTAAAGCATGCACATTTTTAAAGGGTTAGAAATGCAAATAAACAAATGAATAATAGGGAAAAAAGGAGGAAGAGGAGGAGGAGAATAAGAGGAAGAAGAAGTAGGAGGGGGAGGACAAGGAGAAGACAAAGTTTGCTGATGCCTGAGTTAGAGCACCATACTCCCAGATCTTCTCGGGTGCACCCTACTCATGCCCAGGGCCTCTTCTGTACCATTGCCCGGAGAAGTTGCTCTTGAACACACTCACGCTAGAGCAGACCCCCCCCCTTCATTTTCATCACAGTGCCTGTCACCAATGAACGCTAACGTATTAGTTGTATGTATTAGCTGACCACCATGGTTCTCAACTCTGGCTCCCCATAGAATTGCCTGGATGGCTGTCAAAAATCCAGGTGCTCAGGATGGACTCCCAGAGATTTGGTTCAAATTTGGGGGTTGGGACCCACACCCCAGCAGACATCCAGTTTTAAAGTTTCCCCTGAGAGTCTGTGAGTAGCCAAGCTTGAGGGGCCCCTGGCCGTCCTCTGCCTCTTCCTCCTGGAACGTCGACTCTCTGAGCTCAAGAATGGGGCCTGTGTCTTGCCCGCGGCTGTGATCCTGGGACTCTGAAGAGCCCACGAGGCAGCAGAGGTGCTGGGTCACTGTTTGATGACCAAGTTAAAGTGCATTTATCATGTACATGTACAAAGAATTGGGGACGACAGGTAGGTGACAGGGATGTAGGGTCTCCTAAGCTGAAATGATGCATCAAAAATGGACAACGATTCCAGGAACCCCGTGAGGTTGTGGAAGACTCAGCCCCCACTAAGGTCCAGGGGATGCGAATCTCCGGAGCTGTCCTCTCGTTCGTATCATCCGCGTTCTCAGTTATCAGCTGCTTTTACAGTTCTGCGTGATAATCCTCCCCGCACAAAGATTCGGCAACCGCCAAACTCGCTTCCTCTTTCAAATTAGCTCTACTGAAAAGAGCAGAGATTTCAATCCTTCATCTGTTCACAGATGATAAAACATTTCCAAATCGTCAGCGATCGCTTTTTTTTTTTAAATTCTAAGAACGGCCAACTGTTCCTAGTGATTTCGATTACATTTCCTACCTATTATTTCATGTAATGGCATCCCTTAAATTTTAAATTAGCTTTGAAGAATAAAAATAATTGAATTCCTGCTGTTTTGTGTACATAGAGGGTGACAGGAGCTAATGTGATAATTTAAACTGTAAATGAGTCTTCACTTTGTGTTCATTAATTACAGCTAATTACTGAATTACAAACCTTCTTGGTTAGGCACTGTTATGCATTCCTGTAGCATGTTGAATCTCCAGCTGGTATAAAACTGTTTTATAGGCTTACAAGCTGACACACCAAGCTACCGCTGAAACAATTCAGTTTGGAAACAAGGAGGGGTGCGGGGGGGGGTGGGAACACGTTACTGCAAATGCTTCTTGAAATTAAAAGAACAGACACAGTGCTTCCAACTCATATCTTTGGGGATGGAGGCTCTTGCATGTATAATTAGAACAATTTATGCCACAGGAAAGAGAAAGAGCGCTGGGCTGTTCTCCACTCGGGGTGAAAATCCATACTGTAGCATGTAATTTGTGAGACGCGAGTGTTCCTGCCCTTATCTTCTTGTTCCCTAGAAACTGAGCATCGTAATTATTTATTAACTGATCCTGCTCTTACTAACAAAGAAGCGCAAAGGATGCCAGAAAATCCTGCCCATTCTTTACGACCAGAAGTGGCCAGAAAGACAGACAGGTCAAGGACGGGGTCGTGGTACATCATTCCCTTATTAAGTTAAAAAACAACATTTTTTCCTAGTGAGCTAGGCACGTTGAATTATTAGACATGAGCATCTTCTGCATTATTTGGGCAGCAGAGGAAAGGCTCTGCAGACAGTGTCTAGGTTGCTGTGATTTTCTCTAAAAGAGCCGGGGAAATGCTCAGGGGGCGGGTGATCTCCACTCGGCCAGGTTAAGTGTCAGAAGAAGAAATATGCAAAGCCAACAGGTAAGTTCTTTAGTCGGGGCACTTTCCTTATTTTTTCCATTCCTTAGATAATTTTACTGAGCATTTGCTTTGTGAGGAACAAAAGGCTAGGAGCTGGGAAGTGTCAACATACGAATCAGCAGGGACTTTATATCTGCCACACACAGTCTCTTGAGGAATCGCCTTTCATTCTCAGGCCACCTTGGCCTTGGGAGGGGTTCACCCCACCTCCAAGCTACAGGGATGGGCATGTGATTCCATCTGGCCAATCAGGGTGTTCCATTCTCCTGCCACAGTGATTGGTCCGGGGATGGACACGTGTCCCAAATCAGACCAATACAAAGTTTTTGCTGGAACTTTTTCCTCTGGGGAGGCTTAGCCTGGGGCTTCTGGGGGGTTTCTGAACCACCGTGGGTGGAAATCTAGCCTGAGGATTATGCCACTGCAGAAGGATCGAGATCCAAGAGGCTGATAAGGCCAGATTTCTAATGACACCATATAAGCTGTGCCTGATCTAGTTATACCTTTGACCTTCATGGGGGGGGGGGTCAATACATTTCCTCTGTGCTTACGCTGGTCTGAGTGGGTTTTCTGTCACTTGCAATCCACAGTCCTCACTGGGGTGTAGGTGATTATAAATCAAGATGCCGGCTGACAGGAGTCACACGGAGGGGGCGGGGTCTTTTCTAGCTTGGAAAAGAAGAGACCGGGAGGTTTTCTGGAGGAGACGGTGTTTCAGCAGGGATATACAATAATGGAAGGATTATATGGGAGGAGGCGAGGAGGAGAACGGGGCCAAGAAGATGGAATTCCAAGGGAAGCCAGGGCCGTGTAACAGGCTCACAGAGTTTCTGGGCCATCCCTGAAGAGGAGAAAAGCCCAGCTGAAATAAGCCACGGGGCCCGACCCCTCGAGTCTTACCCGGATGGCTCATTCTCGATGTCAGAGAGAAGCACCCACACAAGGCCAGCGGCCAGCGTGTCGCCTGCTCAGGGCGGTCTCAACCTCTGGCTTGGGTTTGGTGAATTTCACTTTCATAATGACTCTGGGCAGGATCGGAGCGACTGGGGTAATGTCTTGGTGGTGAGAGAAAAGAAGGCGCCTTGCCCTGGCTGGCGTGGCTCAGTGGGTTGAGTGCAGGTTGAGAACCACAAGGTCACAGTTTGATTCCCAGTCAGGGCACATGCCTGGGTTGCAGGCCAAGTCCCCAGTAGGGGGGTGTGTGAGAGGCAACTACACATTGTAGTTCCTTTCCCTCTCTTTCTCCTTCCCTTCCCTTCTTTCTAAAAATAAATAAATAAAATCTTAAAAGAAAAGAAAAGAAGGCGCCTTTCCCCTTGCCCCCACTGTTCATCCTGGGTAGGGTCCGTCTCTCCGAGATTCTCCCGCGGTGTGAGTTTCACGCTCACACATGGGAGCTCTGGAGGGATGGGAGCCGTGTTCATTGCGTGGTTATGTTTCGCCAGACACTGTGTTAAATCCTTTAAGAGCAGCAGAAGCAGCAAAAACAGCCATGGCAAACTGTCCCTGAAGGCTTGCTGCGTTCCAGACTGCACAAAGCCGAAGGAGGGTCACAGTCCTTTTCCATCATTGTTGTTGTTGAAAACAGACATTAATGGAGAGTTTACTATGGGCCAGGCTCGGTGCTAAGTGCCTGTCTTGTCTTATCTTATTTACTTTTCACAGCGGCCTTGTGAGGTCGGGAGTGTTATCAGGCCCATTTGACAGAGGAGGAAATGGAGTCTCAGAGAGGTGAAGTGACTCACCCAAAGTCACACAGCAAGTAGGGGAGTTGGGCCTCCATCTTAAGAAAATGGGATTCTCAAATAGATGCTCTTTGCTACTTGGCTCTCATGCCTTCCCTTATTTTGATTTTTCACATGGATCCGCTTTGCACTTTTGTTTAAGAATCGTTTGGCACCCGTGCTCATCACCCTGGGAAAAAGGAACTAGATTAGAAAAGTTATCTAGATAATCGAAACTGCTAGATAAGCAGCGCTGTGGAGTGGTGTCGCGGAGACACCCTCCTCCCATCTCCTGAGGTCATTGCTGCTTCCTCTGCCACAGGTTCCCTGCTCTTGGTCTTACCAGCATCTCCTGTCCACCAGCAACTTGTCCTAGAATCTCTCCTGGAGCCTGGCCTGTGGTAGGTACTCAGATAGTTTCAGTCAGACTGAGCTACGCGGAATTAAAGTGTTCTTTACCTAAGTTTTGGAGAGCCCATGTGGTCTCCAAAACAACAGGGAAATCCCCTGTGAAAGGGCCACATTGCTGATTCAGAAAGCTTCCTGTCTTTTTTGTGGTTGGGGAATATCATATATCCTGGACTTGCTTGGTTTTGTTTTCTTTCTTTTTCAGTCATGGGCATTCAGAAATACTGTGTGAAAAGAAAGCGCACAGCACCCCCCCCCCCCCTTTCAGCGTGGAGGGATTTGGGGCTGGGCTTAGGCAAAGCGGTCTGAGGAAACAGGCCCGAGGAGGTGAGGTGGCCCCCGGCTCCGCTCAGCAGCTGTGTCTACAGGTCCGCCTGCTCTCAGCTGGGCTGAAGCTCTCTGTGTGCACAGCTGAAGTGCCAGGCAGATGGTCCCAGGATTGTCGGTGGGCGCAGAGAAACCACACACACTCACACACACAAGCCCACACTCTCCAAATAGGATCCTGACGGATTCTGCTTGCTCCGTGGTGGTCCAGGCTTCCTAAGTGCTGTGTGTGTCTGTGTGTGTCGTAGCTGGGGGCTCAGCATTGACCTTCATCGCAACTGCACATAGAAACCAAGTCACATAACTCTTAAGGGACAACTCAAGTGCCTTTCTCCAAGTGACTACCTCTGGCCTTCATAAAACCCGTCTCCCTTGTTGCTCTTCTAACACTTGTTTCCAGGACCACGTGTCTTGGCACTTAGTGCTACTTGGTCTCCTGGGGCTGGGAGACCACTGCTCGTGACAGGTCCTCGTGTGGGTAACACCTTGACAGCAAAGACAGTGGGCTTTGGGGTTCCCGCAGGCTTGAGTTCAAGCCCAGATGGGCCACTGCCAAAACAAGTGACCTTAAGTGAAGCCCTTGGCCTTTCACAAATTTCATTTCCTCCCCTGTGACAGGAATGACGACAGCTATGAGGTCAGTGTGATGACTACATGAGATGGTGCGTGTGCAACCCTTAGCGTTCAGGTAAGCGCTCGACAGGTCGTTTTTGTTGCTGTGACGGTGATGGCGCTAATGATGACAACGATGATGAGGATGACAATGACAGTGGCATCTAATACTGCTTATACAGCTCATTGCACTCGGGACATTTTAGGCCAACACTATTTCCTTAGTCCGCATTGGATGATTCGTTACACTAATTCAGGTCAGAAAACAGATCTGCAGCCAATGCTGGTGCCGCATGGGGAGGGACCGGGGGTGGGTCAGGCATCCTCACACCCAGAATAACCCTTGGGATGGAGGCTGCTGGTTGCCTGCCCACGCCCGTTTCCTGCCTCTGTCTTGGGGATACAATTCTGGCTCTGTTTTCGATGGCCATGTGCCCATCTAACTGCTCAGGTCACAGGATCTTGGGGCTCGGGACGACAAAGCGACACAGCTCTGGCTGAGGGGCGTTAAGTAAAATTCTGCTGGGTGGAGAGAGCAAAGGTCGCTGGGACAGTTATTTTACTCCTTTTACTGCCTTGAACGTGGACACCCCGTCTGGTGGCAGCAGCCTTCTTGTGACTATGAAGCAACAACGAAGAGACTCGGAGAGACACCTTCTAATGTCACTAACCCTTCGACCCCATGCCATAATTGTCCACTTCTGAGTGTCATGATGGGGAGCAAAGAAAATCCCCGTTTTATTCTAATCCCTGTAAGTAAAATTTTATTTTATTTGCAGCCTAAAGCATTACTAATGCATCACCTTCCCGCTTTTCTTTGACAGGAAAGAAAACCTTGGAAGCCCAACTGAAAAAACCAAATGCTTCAGTTTGGCGTGACTGATACGGAGAAATGGCGGCCGTGGGCCTCCTCTCCTGGTGCAGTTACAGCCCAGAAAACCACGGGAATAATCGGTAGTAACAGCTGACATGCATTCGATGCTTATTCTGGGGCAGGGCAGTCGGTTCTCCGGCCCATAGCAGGCACTCAGAGAACTACTTTATATATCTTATAAAAACAAATGATAAGTCACGTGCCCCCATCAACAGTTCCACCAAAACAGCTTATCATCTTCCCTATCACACATTAATTTCACATGGTCCCCTATCTCTTCCCATCAGTGGGAATGACCACAGACCCTGTAAGTTGGAATGATAATAATTCCTCTCTCACAGGGCTGCTGTGAGTACTAAGTGAGATGCTACAGGGAGAGAGCAAATTTGGGGTGATTGTTTTTACTATGTACTGGGCACGGTGTTCAGTGTCTTGTTGTCCTATCTCAGTGAGATGGACACAGGGACAAACAGCTGGGGGGTCTGGGTCACATCCACTCTGTGCTCCGGCTTTCAGATATCCCTGTTGGTAAAACATGGGTCTGAGACAGAATCGGTGTTTCCTAAGCTTCTGCCTGTCATAGACAATCTCCCTGACTTCTGTCACATCCCGGTCCCCTGTATTCTCTCTGCTATTTTTTTACCTGATATTTTTCTTTAAGATGAGTCACTTTTCTTAGCCTTATTTTAAGCAATACTACCCATGGGGTCATAGATATACAGGGTGGAGCAAAAGCAGGTTTACAGCTGTTCGCATAGAAAACAATGCAATCATTAATAAATAATAATAGAAGAATGAACTCTGTGTTTCATGTACTTACAACTGTAAACCTACTTTTGCCCCAGCCTGTGTATCAGTGCTTCTCCACTGGGGGTGATTTTTGATCCCCAGAGAACATCTGGAAATGGCTGGAGACGTCGTAGTTGTCTCGTCCGGGGCAGTGATGGCGCAGGCATCCAGTGGGCAGAGGCCAGGGATGCTGCTAAACATCCTACAGTGCACAGGACAGCCGGTGACAAAGAATGACCCAGCCCACAAGGTCCCTAGTGCTGAAGCAGAGAAACCCCAACACACACACACAAGGACACACATGCATACGCGTATCCGTTTGAATACACTTTAAAACAAACATGTAACCCTCCCCACTAAAAAGAGCATCCAAGCATCATCTAAATCACTCTGCGGAGCTTCAGGGACTCGAGCACCAAGTGAGGGGAGTTCCCTGATAAGCTGAGGTTAACATCCCTTCTTCTCTACAACTCAGTGACGTCAGATGGGAGACCGCCAGTTGCTTCTCTTAATACTTAGGGTGGAGGGAGGAATCTCTTCAGAAACCAAACACCATCTCTGGGAAGCAACCCATCCTCATGCCTAAACAGCGATGCATTCCTATAGCTCAACGCCGTGGCTGGGCTGAGCTTCAGAAATGGTCGGGAGTTCCCGGAACCGTCAAGCAAAGCAGCCTGAAATACAAGCATCTCTTGGAGCAACGTGACTCCCATAGTCTCGTCACTTGAAGCGCATGCTAATCACGGGACCCCCATGTTTCCTGGTAGAGCGTGGATGGCCCCATTTCCCCACCCTGACCTGTGACGTGTGTTGTTCACACACAGGGTCCTCCCACGGCAGAGCCAGGGTTAGGATTACAACTTCCCTTCTGTCTCTTAATGTTTGGAAAAGTGCACCGTGATGCCGGCGAGCTCACCGACCACCCTGGGCCTTGCACAGTGGTTGGGAATAAAGGATCAGTGATTGATTGCAGCTGATGCAGAGTCCCAAGGCCACAGGGGAAAACTCCTAGTTCAGGGTATGGTGCAGCCCAGACCCTTGCCCTCCTAGAAATGGCACTGGAAATAGTCTAGACAGACTCACTTCCAAGTACAGACAGGAGTTAGCACAGCTTCCACGAGGCCGTTCTCAGCAGCATTTAATCCTGTGTCAATTTGGATACATCAGCGGGTCTCTGGAAGGCCCATGTCTTCTCAGACCCACAAACCTTCTTGTGAGCATTGTCCCTGATGACTGCCCCTCCCTGGTTGATGTCCTTGGTATAACTGATTTTTGTTTAATTGCACACCGGTGTCGGGCCAGGTCTCTAGACCTCCCGCACATCTGCCCCATTGCACGGCTAGAATGCTTGGGAGTCCCGGTGAAGCTAGGATTCACCAGAGAAGACCATGGGGGTAGGGACGTGGTGGAGGAAGATTGTGTTCAGGGCTTTCCTAGGACGTGCCCCTCCATCCCAGCTGGGAGAGCTATTCAATACAGATGCTCTAAAGAAACAAGCCTCCTTCAGACTTAGCTACGGGCAGTCTCTATTTTGGATCCAGAAACCTGCATCACTGTGAGCCACTTCATGTCACATCCACCCGCGGGTGGCTTGTCGCTCTCTCTCAAGTTGCAGAGAGGAAGGGTGGATGGGATCCCTTCTTCTGCTTGCCCGAGCTCAAGAGGACCTTGCACGCTTTCTTCTCTCGAGTCGGGTGTGCCAGTAGACAGGGGAGGGCATGCAACCCAGAAGGGTAGGGGAAGCTGAAATCACACCTCGCATCTCTCCACAAAGGTTTGATTCTCTTTACGGGTATGATCCGCCAATCCGTAATCAAGGGTTAATTTCACAGCTCACTGCTTCATCTAGCATAATATCCATTCAGACTAATTAAATCTGTCTAATAATGTGAGTGTCTTTGTCTTTGTTCTTCCCCTTCTTTGTTTTACACCCTTCACATCTCATCTCCAGAACCACACGCCACCACACTCTACTTGACAAGCAGAATCCATCCCTAAAATTAAAACATTCCTGGCGTATCTGCAATGACAAGGCAGGCGAGCTTTGCGGCGCTCCGGCCCATGAAGGGACCTGACACATTTGTTTTTAATTTCAAAAGAGTAGAAAGTGAAGATCTGACCCCGTCAATCAAGCCCTGTGACAAGTTTAATCATTGGTGCCCCACAAAAATCACGGCTAAATAGGAATGCAAATACTGTATCACAGGGCTCTTATAAATGCTAATCAAGGAGAAGTAATCAACTGACAATTTCACTGATCTCTCTTCTGAAGAAGTCGCTCAATGCTGGGTCCCTGGGCCACAAAGAGGAGAGAGAGAGAGACAAAAGGGACAGATGAGCTTTCCCCCAACCTTCCTATTATTTTCCCTTCCTAGGACATTTCTTTTTAAAGAGAGAATGCGCTCTTTTGATCCGCCGTTGAACTTTAAAGCAAAGAACTTACGCAGTTAGATGTCAAGTGTACTTTATTATCAGTACCTGGGCTGGGAGGACAGTGCGGGGAAACTTCTGCTAAAATAAAAATCATCATTTGTCTTTGTCATTAATCTGCTCTCAAATTCTCTTATATCTTAAAAGTGACCGACCTTCTCTGTGAGATGGGGAGGGAAAAAGAAGTTTTAGAAGTGGTTGAAAATTTGAAACTTGTGACCATGGTAAAAAAAAAAAAAGAAGAGGAAGAAAAAAAATCCCTTTTAAAAACTGAATCCCGGGTTGATGAAGAATTTATGACCCTCGTGAAGTTCTTAGCCAAGCAACTCTCCGCTCAGTGTGGGCACTTGGTGGAAATTGGAGGCATAGTTTTTACGTGGGACCCGAGCGCTTTGTGTTTGACAAAACCTTAGAACTTAAGGGTTTGTTTTTCTTTCTCTTCCATCTTATTTTTTAAGCAGGAAGTCTGAAAGAAGTCTAGTTCATTAATTAATATCTATTTGAAACGCCTATTTTCATGGAATCACAGCAGGGGAAGAAATAAGCCAACATCGAGTTACTCCGAGTTTTTCCTTCACTGTCGGTCCTGCACTAACAAACAGAACATTACCAGAAGCTCAGGTATTGGCAGATTTTTCCTGTAGAGCTAATCAAACCAAGTTACAAAGAGCCAGGGTGGTCCCCTTCATCACAAAGACAGCAAAGTAGGAATTTGGGGGTTCCGTGTGAAGACGGCAGAGTTTCCCATTTTTACCATGTCCCATAGAAGAGGTGGCGAGCCCGGGTCCAGTGAGCTGCCGGTCCACATGCTAAGAACAGTTTTCACATTTTTGAAAAAAAATGGCTGAGAAAAAAATGAGTATTGGAGAATGTTTGGGGATGTGACCATTACTTGAAATTTTCAAATCTCCAAATTCTCATTTCAGCAACCATAAAAGAAGTCGCACGGGCACCAACCACGCCTGTTCACTTCCACTGCCCCTTGGCCCTGTTCATAGGCAGTGGAAGAGTTCAGCTGGGGCCACAGGAGCCATGTGATGGGAACGTCGAACGTATTGACTCTCCGGCTCTTTACAGAAAGAGTTCGCAGGCCCTGTTGTATACCGTCACGGGAAGTTCACTGGGCTTGGCTGTGCCTCGGTTTCCCCAGCCACGGAAATGCGTTTTCTCCAAAAGCTTTTGTTGAGGTCTGACTGATACATAAAACTGTGAGTGTTTGGAGTGTCCTACCCACGTGATGACGTGACCTGCACTGCGAAGTGATGACCACAATCGGGTTAGTTAGCACATCCATCACTGCATGTACCTTTTCTTTTGTGGTGAGAAAGTTTAAGGTCTATTCTTTTATTTTTTTAATCCTCACCCAAGGATATATTCATTGATTTTAGAAGGAGAGGGATGGGGGATGGAGAGAGAGAGACATCAGTGTGAGAGAGAAACACAAATCAGTCACCTCCTTTATGCACTCCAACCAGTGATCAAACTTGCAACCTAGCTACGCGCCCTGACCAGGGATTGAACCTCAGTGTCTGTTGTACTGGACAACTCTCCAACCAACGGGCCAGGGCAAGATCTTTTCTTTTAGGAACTTTCAAGTTCACAGTATCAGCAACTATAGTTACAATGCTGTAACATCAGACCCCCAACTTACTCATCGTCTAACTAAACGTTTGTAGCATCGACCCCTCTCCCCATCCCCCAGCCCCTGGTCATCACCATTCTACGCTGTTTCTGTGAATTTGACTTAAAAACAAAAAGACTGTGCATATAAGTGAGATCACGCGGCCTTTGTCTTTCTCTGTCTGGTATATTCACTTAGCACAATGTCATTGAACTTCATTCACGTTGTCACAAATAGCAGACTTTCCTTCTGTGTCACAGCTGAATAATATTCTGTTGTACGCAAATTTTAAATAGGTGAACAATAGGAAAGATGCCTTGGGTTTTTCGGATGTAAATTTCTAATTTACTGGAGAAGGACAGGCTTCCTTCCAGGGAATTGCGTGCCCCACTCCCCACTCCGCCGGTTGCTAGACTTGGGCGCTCTCCCCGTGTGAGTCTGAGGACCAGCAGCTTCTCCGAGAGGCCTGCAGCGCCCCCTGGGGGTGGGTGCCAACCACAGAGCCGCAGGTGCGCCAGCCGCTGCAATCCTTGCAATGCTGCTTCGCATTGAGATCTAATTTATTTCGGAATGATAACGGGACCCCGAAAACAGAACATTGACAACAACAGAAAACTTCTCTATTTCTATTCTCATGTGGAGTCCTTGAAACCCAGTGTGAGCAAAGGGGTAATTCATACGCTGGGAAGTAGGGAGGTTGGTCAATTTGCTGCCCCACAATACTAAGGCTGGGAATCACAAGAGATAATATATTTTTTTGAAGATAATATTTTTCTGTAGATAATATTATCTCACAAGAGATGATTTTTTTAAATACACATGCCCAGGTATTTAATAACTACACACACACACACACACACACATATAACATATATATGTTATTTTACAAATAACATATCTAAATAACGATTTTCCAGAAGGTTCTCTTAATATTTTCCAGGGCCGTTTTGTTATTCTTATTTCATAGCTAAACTGATTTACCTTGGGTTAGGAGAGTGATTCTTCACTGGGGTGACCTTCTCTCACAAGGGAATGAGAACAGGGAATCTGGGGTACAAGGAGGGTATTGGGGGCCTTTAGCAGTGTCTGGAGACATTTTTGTTGTCAGGACAGAAGCGTGAAGAGCCACTGGTATCTCGTGGGTAGAGGCCAGAGATGCTGCTAAACATTCTCTCCGTGTCCTGCAGGGACCCCCACAGCAGACAGGCATCTGGCCCCAGATGTTTATACTGCGGGGGTTCAGAACCTTCCGTCAGGGAAGCGAATCGTGCCAGGAGGTCACCTTTGCTACTAGATAAACTCGGATTCTGATCAAGGTGTCTCAGCCTTGTCACCGCTCACATTTGGGTTGGATCCTTATTAGTGAGACGTTCCTCCTGCCCATGGTGGCGCAGGTGGCGCCATCCCTGGCCTCTGCCCACGAGATGCTGGCAGTACCCACTTCCCCCCAGCCCCAGGCAGTGGCAATCAAAAATGTCTCCCGATAACGCAACTATCCCCTGGGCAGAGTCGCCCTGGTCGAGAAGCACTGGTTTAAAGTACCAATTGGTTACTTGCCGGCCTGGTCATTTTGAACCCCTTACGGACTGGCTGAGAGGGAGGGCGAGCCCACGCACGGAAAAAGGTGACACGTGGAAGTTCTCAGAGAAGTTTCCAGAACACAGCGTTATCGGGAGCCTTTCTTACAGGGGTTAGGAAAGTCTATGGAAAACTCTGAAAGGAGGGAAGAGTGTGTTGCTTAGTGGGACCCCCTACTCTGGGCCACGCAGGCACTCTTGCCTGGGGTGTAGAGAAGCCTATCTTCATTTTCAAAGGTCAGAAAGTTGAGACTCAGACAAAAGTATCTCATCCATGCAGGCTGCCCCCATTGGGAAGTGCTGGCGCTGAAGTTCAGGCACATCAAGGTCCCAATACAGGGTTTTCGCAAGGAGGTAACACAAGGCATTGGGGCTCTAATCAGGCTGTGCGCCCTTCTGTGTGGCTGTGGGTAAGTTACTGTACCCTGTTAAACCCCTGTTTTCTCATCTGTGAAATGGGGCTAAGATGCAGCAAGGTGTTAACTAGGTAATGAATGTCCTTAGCAGGAACTGGCCAGAAGCAGGAACTCCAGCAACGACTACTAGGTGCAGGAATCAGTTCCTGCAACCTGGGCTCTTAACACTGCGCCATGTTGCTCCCAAAGCCCTGACTATGAACTGAAGGGACTTCACTTTGTTGTGCTGAATGAATGAGTATATTTTACCGGGAATAAAGAAGGCTTTGTTCCCTGGCTCCCCCCTGCATTGCTTCCTATCCTTGGGACTCTGGATCGTTATGAGGGAAGCCCAGCCTTTGAAAGCTAAACCTGCGCAGGTGGTAAATGAGAGGCCTAACCAGGGAGTGTGCATTGGTGGGTAGCAGCCAACTCATTCCAGCTCAGAGGCTGCTTAAGGCCGTGGTGGGTTTGAAACTGGGTCTACCGGGGGTGGGTCACGGGGTCGGAAGAGTTTTCAGTTCCTCCTCCTTCAAAAGGCATTGAGAAGGGATGCATTTCTGAGCGGTTTTCATTTTGTCTGATTCCTAAGCAACCAACACTCTCTTCCTTTAAAACTGCGCAGACCGCTACTCAGCCATAAGAAAAGATGAAATACTGTCATTTGCAACAACGTGCGTGGGTCCTGAGAACATGCTGCTCAGTGAAATAAGGCAGAAAAAGTCCAGAACCATGTGATTTCAGTCACATAAAAGCCAACAAACAAAACTCATAGACACAGACTACAGTGGGGTGGTTACCAGATGGAAGGGCGGGGAGGAGGTGGGGAAGGGTAAATGGGGTGAAATATCAGTGTATGGTGTTGGAAGAAGGTTTGGCTTTGGGCGGCGGGCACACCATGTGATGTACAGAAGACGTGTCCTAGAATCACCTACTTGAAACCTATATAGTCTTATGAACCAATGTCATCCCCGTAAATTTACTTTAAAAAAGGGGGAAAAAAGTAGAACTACACAGATCTGGTATGACCCTACCATGGGCTGAAATATTATAAGAGATAAGGGGTGGGGTTCGGAAGGGGGCTGTCCCATTCATTCTCCAAAACTGTCCCCTGGGGAGTTTGGGTCATGGAGTTCCGAGGGAAGTGTCAGCGTCCACAAGCTTTGATCTTCTGGACTCGCGTGCCCTCGCCTCGTGGACGTGACTTTTTTTCGGGTGGAGGTGGTGGGCCTTGTCACTGCTCCGTCTCCAGCTAGTTCCAGCTCAGTGTCCCACACTTAGTATGGAGGCACTCACGAGTGTTTGCGGTGTGACCCCACGTGAGCGAGAGGAAGAGAAACTGCACACCCGTGTAGAGAAAAGGGCCCTTAGCTTAAACAGAAGCTTCCCCAGTTGGTTTCCATGGAAACGTAGCTTTGTGGGCGCGCCGATAGGTGCAACGTGAAGAGATAGTTGGCTGTGTAGTCGACCTTGTTGGGGTGGGACTGGGTTGACCCCAGACTGTCCTGCGGAACTTTTTTTTAATGGAATACAAAATCCCAAAATGGGATAGATAGTATACGGTATTTAGAAAACTTGTTGGATCCCTTCGACTCTTTTTCATATATTTCTTTTAATGTGGGGAATATCCTCAGACATTTACAAGGGGTTCCCAGTGCTTAGTTCTTGTCTATAATCTCTCTCTCTCCCCTCTCACTCCCCTTCTCTCCCCCCCCCCCCCATGGTCCTCTAATAGGAGGAGGCTTGTCTTCTAGGAGACATTTTTGATGGTCATGTAGCAGAGGAGAGGGATCGCTACTGCCACCTGGTGGGTGGAGGCCAGGATGCTGCTCCATATTCCTCACTGGGAAGGACAGCTTCCCACAAGAGAAGGATCCTAAGATCTCATAGTGTGCCCAGGTTGAAAATACATCTGCCCCAAATGCCTCACTTTGCTATTTTCAAGGCCCATTCTGAATTCAGCTCTGTTCAGGGGTTCTTCAAAGCCCAATGGAGAGAATGAGTGCGACTCCAAAAAATAAATCTATATTTTGGGATTAAGTTCTAGAGCTAGCCAAAAGGGAATCAGTGGGTGGTTATTTCCGTATACGATGAAAGGAAGTCCTATTATTATTATTATTATTATTCCCATTTATACATCAAATAACTATTTATGGTGCATCAACTTTGTTCTCTGCATGAGGCTGAATCAGGGGCCAGCGAACTTTTCATTCAAGGGCCGGACAGTGAATATTTTAGAGTTAGCAGGCCCTGGGGGCTCTGTTTCAGGACTGAACCTTGCCTTCGCCGGGCGGAGGCAGCAGAGTAATTAATGAGTGAATGGGTGTGGCTGTGTTCCATAAAGTTTTATTTACACGAGCTGGTGTTGAGCAGGATTCGGCCCACAGACGGGGATGTGAACCTCTGTTCTAGACGTTGGGGCCACAGAGCAAAGGCCCAGCTCTCAGCGAGCTCATGGTCCAGGGGAAGCTTCGAAGTAAATGAAACCCAACTACTTTGCAAGGAAAGGTGGCCAGATTAGCAGGTTTTCTGGCTGTTGTGATTGCATCTAGTGCTCCTGTATTGTCGACCCTTTGGTTCTCAGCCCGTACTCAATCCACTGAGCTACATTCAGCCAGGGCCAGTGCTCCTGTATTGTCAACAGAGCATGTTTTCGCCCTGGACACTCTGTTTCTGACCCCGGTCACCCTGCCGACTATGGAGACTTCCAACGAACACCCCAAGTGCCTGCTGGGCTCAGCGGTGGGGCCACAGAGAGCCTTTCCTCTCTCCTTCCCGTGCTGAAACTACCAGGGACCGCTGTGGACTCTCTTGGCACCCTGCCTCCACTCTGGTCTCTGTCCACCCGACTTTTACATGGGCACTGGGGTAGCACCCCTACATTGGAAATCTGACTGTGCGAACCCCCTGCTTAAACACTACCCTGGCTGCCTTGCCTTGGCGGTAGTTGTGGGTGTCAGGAGAAGGTGGGTGTGTGCACACACGCATGTACATGAGTGCACACATGCATGTATTATTTAGCTTTCATTTCAAAATGTAAATGTAACTCAAAGGTGCAAATATAATTGTTAGTTGAATGTTATCTTACTTTCTTATAGATACTAAAACCTACTTGACTTAAATCCAGACTTTCCATTTCTATTAATACGGGGGTGCTTGAATGCGTGTGTTTGTGTCTAGTGTTTATAAATACACACAAACACACATGTGTGATACAGCGGGCAAGTCTAACAAAAGAACCAATGGAATTATCTTCTGGAGGGTGGGCCCTTGGAGTGAGTGCAGGCTTCCCCCACTAGGTGAGTGTTCCGGGAACCCATCTGTGTCAGTGTACCAGCTGGCGTTGTTGTGAGAGGCTGTGTTTGGCTTCAGTGGATTTTTTTGAAGTGATTAGGATTTCTATACACTTGCCTGTTTCACGATGGGTGATTTATGAGCACACCTGCCCACACTGTGCTGAGTGGTCAGCAGTTTCTGCCCCAAAATGGCATGACTCCATACCTTACCCTCCCTCTTCACCTCATCTTGCCCTGAGCAACTTTTTCCCCCCACCTGGATGAAAATAGTCCCCAAAGGGAAACGTTTTGCTGATGTGGAAGAGGTGAAACAAAAAAAGTCAGAAGTACTAAATGGCATCAAAATCAACGAGTTCAAAAACTGTTTCAGGCAGTGGGAAAAAAAGTCTCAATAGGTGTATTGTATCAGATGGAGAGTACTTTGAAGGTGACTGAAGTTTCAACACGTAAGAATAAATACACAATTTTTAATAAGTATGTTGCTATTTTTGGTCCTCTCTCATATGTATATACGCATGTGTGTGTATACACACATATAGACACATAATATAATGTATCATTTTTTCCTATACTGTACTTTCTCTTTCTTTATTATTTCTATTATGGGATTAAGATATTATATGGGGTGGGTGGCGTTGGAATTAGGGGGATAAATGATGATAGAAAAAAATAACACTAAAAATGGTTTAAGGCAAAGGAAAAGATATTACAGGGAGTTTGGGGGAAAATTTATAGGTAGGTATAGACAGGTAAATTATGGGAAAAACAGCTGTGGGATAACCAAAGTGGTGTTATTCAGGGGGCTGTGAAGGAGGTTTGTGTGTGGGTGGGGGTGCGTGGGGGCGGAGGGGGGGATGCTGAGGAAAAAGCAGCTCCTGTGGGAGGGGCCAGGGCACCTGGAGCCGTGGGTGAGGGCACAGCAGCATCGGTTGCTTTTCCAGAATCTACTACATTGATAATTTCATCATTGCATATTTTAATTTCCTTCCCCCACAGGCATTTTTCAAGCTGTGCGTAGGACTAGAAAGATGAATCTTAGACAATAGCCAACCTGGCACCTTTTTTGCTGACTTTTAATGTGTTTATTGTGTAAGTTATCCACAGACGCCTTAAGGGCTTTTGGTAATGGTGTGTGTTAAAGACGAAGGAAAAAGAGAGAGAAAAAGAGACAGGCAAGGTATTTTCCTCTCTAGGTGTTGGCTTCTTCATTTGCATAAGTGACAATAGTGAACATCTTGATTCCTGCCACCTTTGTGAAGCTTGTCGTTGGAAATCAGCCACCATATATAACAATAACCCCGATTTATATATGACAGGCCCTGTCCTCTGCACTTTACAAACATTACCTCAATCAATCCCCTAACAACTTTAAAGAAGCTGCTCTTGTTCATTTTTAAAAAAAAGAGAGAGGAAGAAAGAAAGAAGAGGGGCACAGAGAGGTGACATTTCTCGTCTCAGATGCCCCAGTGGGGAAGCAGCAGAATCCGCTTCTTGCTGTTGCTGCCTGCCCCGGGGGCCTGGGCTGCTGCACCCCGCCCCCCGCCAACCCGCCAGCAGCTTCATCAGCAAGCTCAAGGAGCAAGACCTATGCAGAAATACGAGGTCTCAAGCCCTGGTTTGGCGTCCACAGCTATTGTCCACTGAGCTTAGTCCTGGGGCAACCCTGCCTTGCCTCGGTGGCGTCAGGAGAAAGTGAGTATGTGCACACACACGTGCACATATACACACATGTGTGTGTTATTTAGCTTTTATTTCAAGATGTAAATATAACTGAAAGGTCCAAATAATTGTTGGTTAAATATTGTCTTCTCTTAATTCCAGAGTTCTCATGGGACACAAAAAATAGCACAAAAACTTGGTAAAAAAACAAATTCAACCACCAGAAAAATAAAAAACCACACCCACAACCCTAGTGCTCATTTCTGATGGTTCCAGAAACATTTCTTCTCGATAAACAAGTGTGTACAGGCACACACACAATTATTTCTAGAAACAACTTTGCTGGGCATAACAGGCACAGTATTTTTAATGCAAAGCTGAATACTATAGACACTTGATATTTCTATTAAGTAACCAATTACATAATTGTTCTATATCAACACATAGGGATTTACTTTTGTTTTCTTTTTAAAGGCTATATTGCATACTCTGGGGTGGAGAACTAAGCAGTGCTTATGCAATCCCAGTGGGCAAAAAAATTTCCACGTTGAAATAGTGCTCGATCCATATCAGCTCACTGACCCTCCTACAGACTGTGTGAAGCAGGTCCTTCAGTGGTCCCATTTCCCAGGCGGGAGCCTGAGGCGCAGGGGGGAGGAGTGACCTGTCCGGGCCGGTGCAGCTGGCCAGCGGTGGGGCTGGGACTCAGACCTAGCAGGTCATTGTGCTGTAGCACAGACAACATCATCACGTCCCCCGTCTTTGCACACGCGCCCAGAAACACAAAAAGGATAGACCTCGAGGGGTGACCTTGGAGGTTGAAGAGAACGAATACTTAACACTTGGTCAGCTTTTGCCACTTCTTCCCTGAAGGGGGTGAAACCACGTACACCCCCATTGAAAAGCGCACGGCCCCACCTTTGAAAGCGCTGCTTCCTTCATTAATACGTGGGGTGAGGGAGTGGACTCCCGTCTCAGCAGTGGGGACGACTCCCCTGTGGACAGAACCCAAACCACCCGAGTTCATCTCGGGTGACTTCACTGTCCTCTGGCAGAACAAGCCATCCCCTGTCTCTCTCTGGTGTTGCCCCAGTGGGGAAGTCACATTTGCTAGTTGCCTAGCAACCCTACTGGCAAGCACATAAATACTGACACAGCACTCAGTCCTGGCAGGGCGCCTGAGCCTCTTATGACCGACCACCGAGTCCCACTCACTAGCTGATGGCGTAAGCAGATGGGGTAGCAAGGAGTTGATGTGGAGGGAGGAAGGTGCTGGCAAAACAGTCACAGAGGGCCCTTGGAAAATCAGGGATAAACAGACCCAGGTGAGGTCGTCTCATTCCTCCACTGGCCTTGAGGTCAGGGGTCCCCAAAGCTCGGGCCACAGACTGGTGCTGGTCTGGGCTTGTTAGGAATGAGGCCACACAGCAGAAGGTGAGCTTGGATGTGATGTGCCTGAATCACCCCCAAAACACCTCACCACCCCGGTCCATGGAAAAATTGTCTTCCATGAACCTGGTCCCCTGTGCCAAAAAGGTTGGGGACCACTGTTCTAGGTGGCTAAGCCTGCTCGTTCTATTCATATCAAATGCTCTGGTTTTGTACCAACAGAGATAAAACAGAAGAAAAATAGGAGAAGAGAAGCACCTTTGATCTCAAATGTTGCTTGATACCAGCGGCCTCCAAGTGTTGGCTGCAGAACTAGCTTTTTTCTGAAGATAAGTTTTTCAAATTTGTTTTTCTGTCTTCGAACAGCACAGAGTTTTTGAAAACTCTGGAATCAAGTACAAGTTGACAGTCAGAAAATTTTGCATAATAGCTTCTTCTTAGGAGATCTGGGAACCGGCTACTCTGGGTCCAAATTTCTGCACGGAAGTGAGTAGCTGTTACCCTTTTTGCACTAGTGAGTGTTCTGCATAGTTCACCACACTCCCCACCACCCCCTGTTGCCTCCAGTGCCGGCTCTCTCAATTTATTTCTGGCTCCTAGCGGCGTATGGCCTCAGAGTCCCTGTTCAAGGTTTTTGATATGTAGCATTTACTTATGTATGTATGCCTGTCTGAATGCGTAAGCTCGTGGCTAAGAGTATTTTTCTAATATTTACTGAGCACATACTATCTGCCAGGCTTTGTGCTAACTACTGAGGAAGTAAGTGGAGATCAAAGCTAGTGAGGTGCTCAGTTTTGGCCCTCAGGTGCCCGGGCCCATCTCCTCGGCCTTCCTGCTGTGAGTCCATTGCAGGGGCTCCATGGCTGGAACCTGTCAGCTTTTGCCCAAGGACTTTCTTTGGCTGCCAGTGCCCCTGGGCGCCCCCCAGTGGGTGCATGATGTCAAATCAACACCCTGCTCTTGGTAAATGCACACCTTGTGGACTTCGGGCAATGACTGACAGGAGCTGGTTTGTAAGCACCCCAGCCTCTCCCCCTTGGCTGGAATAACCCAGGCCTGAACTGCACACCGCACACAGCTACCGAATTTTCACCTGCACACTCACTTTCCCACAGGACAACTTGGATGACATACTGTCGGCCGCCCTCGCGTCCCTGTCTCACTTCCTCACTCTCCTACTAATGTCTCCTGGGTCGGGAATTCTTGTTTCAGTGGCACCTTCTGGGGGAACCCCAACTAAGACAAAGCCCACGTCTAGGTGAGGCAGGGTGGGGTGGTTAGTGGGGTGTCCCCACCAGCCTTGGGGGACAGAGAGCTCTAGTCCCCGACTCCCACTGGGACGCTAAGGCAGGGTGAGGCTGGGCTCTGAGGCCCACCCAGAGGGGAGGGTGTCTAATCATGGTACCGCAGGAGGAAGTTGCTGCTCGGACCGGCCTGACCTCAGAGAACTCATCCAGGGGAGGGTTCTGTGAGTGTTTGCTGTGGGCCATGCGGGAGAGAATGTGGACAACGTGCAGGGGAGAGAGCCTGTTGGGGTGGAGCACAGACGTGCTGGATGGGGCTGTCCCTTGGCCAGGGAACCCTCTGAACAGATTCTAAATGGAGAGAGAAGTAAAATGACGCTATGAGCACCGCCTAGTTGCTGTGCCTGCTCACCTAGTGCTTGCAGTTCCTAACTCGTACCCAGCGCTTACTGTGTGTGGGCTCCAGCCTGAGTCGGTTCACTTCATTCCCACTTTGAGGTGGGTACTATAACTGGCAGCATTTTTAGGGTGAGGGAACGGGTTTAAGAAGTGATGTAAGTCTCCTGCGGACCCAACAGGAGCTGGGATTTGAGGCCAGACCATCAGATTCTGAAGCTCTGCCATTAACCACTCATCCTGACCACCACCAGACCGTCAAGACACGGGGTTCTCTTGGGAACCAAGACTCCTGAGCTGCCTTTTAGGGAGATGCTGGTGATTCCCTGAGTTTGTATCTGTTGGTGCCAAGTCTGGAGTGAGTTGGAGACCCTCTGGGACTGAATATTACATTAAGAAGTTTGGGAGAGCCGGAGCCCATCATCCTGGATGTGGAAGAACATAGGTCGAATGAAATCTCTACTTGCTCATCTGCAAAATGGGGACAGAACTTGCCACCATATAGAAGATGCCCCAGAAGTGCTGAACACAGTTCAGTACTTTTCATTGCTGGCACAACGGAAGGGCTACATTAACGACAATGACAATAATATTTGACTCAGAAGAACAGGACTTAGGGGACATTGAGTTACAGCTCGTATTAACGTGTTTTCAGAACTGTACCAGTGATCAACATCACATGTTTTCAGTTCTCACAAATATAGCAGAGATGACACTGTGACTATTACTGCTACTACTAAAGTGATTATAGTAATACAACACTATTATTATTTTTCTCTGAATAATGAGAACTTAGAAGCTCATGACTTCTTCTTTGGGAACCACATCACCCAGTCCAGAAAATGGTGCCTTTTGTAAGGTGACTGCGTTCCAATACCCCCTTTTCCAATAATTTTGTTACCCTATTGAGATCTTTTTCAAAACCCTAGGTCTGATGTGGCGTCATGTGGAGACGGCTCGGTTTGCTTTGCTTTTCCTTGCATTGGACACTGCTGAGTGGGTTCCACTCAGGATGAGCCTGGAGTGTGGTGAGGACGCACATTAGTGGCTTCTACACAGAGTGAGAGTAGGGACAGATCTGTGGCTGGATCTGAGTGGGTGGCATCAGCCAGGGCAGGCTTAGCATCATCTTAATCTTGTAATGAGCCATCGGATGCTCAGAGTGCACCTTAATGTTGCAAATGAAGATACAAATTCTTAAGGCCCCTTTCCCATGGACCCATGCCTTTGCTCTTCTCAGGTGAGCAAAGGTGAGGCCCAGGTGCTGACGCCCTTCACTGAGCCACCAAAGGTTCTTTTTCTTCTCAATAAATGACGAGCTTGCATTCTCAAGTCCAAGAGCATAGGGTCTATCCCGTCTCTGCCACAGAATTCCAAAGCAGTCCATAGGAACAGGACGTCGCCATAGACCAATCCTCCTTTTATCAAATAACATCCCCAAACCCTGGCCTACATTAATAAGCTGATTAGAAAGTTGGTTCTGTATTTGATTAAGTTCTGCAGAAATTGGGCTTGTGATGAATCATTAAACAAAGACTTTTTTTTTTTTTTTGGTTCAGCAATAAAGTCTCAAATGATTAATTAAGGGCACAATGCCAAAGCAAGTGTCTTTGTTTAAGGCGCAGTGGACAAGACAGCCTTGGGAAAGTTGATGTCTTAAGTAGACGCTACAACGTGTTTTTAATTATGTTCAGGAAGACAAACAAGAATAGGAATCGCCAACTGTTTAGAAAGATAATTTTTTTTTCTCGGAGAAAGATTAGAATTAAAAAAAGCAAACAGAGCATTATTGATTGAACACAAATGCCATTTGTTGGGCCTTTTGTAACTTCCTTATTAGTGTCATCATTCTAGAGTTCACATCCCCCTTGCGTTACAGTGTTTGGCATCTGTTCAGTTCTCAGCAACACAACAGAGCGAACACGCAGCGGCCGCTCGCATTAAAATGTTTTATTTGTTGTCACGGCACAGATGATCAGGCGGTGCAAGCCCTAAATTATCCCAATCATGGCCCAGGCTAATCCGAAGAGAGGGAACCGGTACCGTCTCCGTGAAATGAACAGGCGTGCCCAGGGCGCGGGACGAAGCTGTCGGTTGGGAAAGACACAGCAGCTCTCGGTTGCGCCATCCTGAGAACAGCCCACCTTGCAGCTGAAACAGACATCAGCCGGCCTGGAAGATGTACAGAGGGAAAGATGCGTTTGGAAGCAGCTTCGCTTCGGGTTGCATCGGGCAGTCAGGTTCCATTTGGATCAACGTGTCCTATCTCCATATTCAAGATAATGACAGGTTGAGCTTTAAGCAGGGCCAGCTCTTAATTGTAAAAGGCTGAAGACAGAATAGGAGCCTCATGGTTTGGCCCTTGTCCCCCGAACTGTCAGGAAATGGCCTCAGCTCATTTGGAAATCGATGGCAATATTGCAGATTTTGCAGGGGCTGCGGGCTCTGTGTTTCCAGAAGTCATTTAGATGTACTGCTCGTAGGAACGCACAGTTGCCAGTTTTCCTTGTTGTCCAAACCACGGGGTTTTGAAATATGCTTAATTATTCATTTTGCTAGTAAGTAATGACTTTATCTTATCACAAGCATTAATGATATTAGAGACTGGCTTGAGCACTGAACAAAAGATGCTCCATCTCTCCTACATCCCTTGGCCTCCTCCCTCTGCTAATGAGGTCTGGGTGCCTGCTTGGCACTGGGCTCTGTGCTGGATGCTGGAGACAGTGGGGTGGACCAGCAAGCCCTCCCCTCAAAGAGCACAGACTCCAGGCTTGGAGAGCTGAAAGGGGTCGCCTTTCTGTGGGAGGACATGCATTCTGGGTGCTGGCAACCAGGAGGAGGCAGGAGGAAGGTCCAGACATAGCTGGATATGGCCTCTGCTCTCCCCACAGGAGGCTGCTGAGACCCAGTGCTGCTGATGCTCAGACTGACTCAAGGAGAACCCAACGTTGGTCAACGACCCCTTACGTCAGGTGGCAAACGGGGCCTTGGCCCAATCTATCCTGCTGCCTGTTTTGCAAGGACTGCAAGCTGCAAATGGTTTTCTTTTCTTTTTTTTTAATGTTTAAATGGTTGGAAAAAATACCAAAAGAATCATATTTTGGGACATGTGAGAACGGCATGCATTTCAGATCTCGGTGTCTGGCAATCGAGTTGGACCGAACGTGGCCACGCCCATGCGTCCTGTGGAGGTTGTTTCTGTGCTGTGAAACTACCCAGCGTGCATCGGGGCAAGAGGGTGACCCCGGAGAACCTGCCAACCACGGGTGGGTGCTCCTCCAATCTGATTGTCCTCCAATCTGAACCGCCCCCAGCCGTCCTTGGCCTCCCCCTGCTCACACCAGAGGCCACAGGGGTCTGGAGAGCATGTAGCTACTTTCTCATCTCACAACAAACAAGTCTCTTTTTCATTCCTCTTTCAGTGCAAGTTCCTGGAATTATGCACGTTCACCCCTGGTAGTTCTGCCCATATGAATCCTTACAAATCATCATAGAAGGTCACAGGCCTATAAATGACTCGCCTGTTCTCAGATAGTCCTTGAAGTTACGGTGATGTTAAAAAACGAAGTCTAATGTAAGTGTAAGTTTTAAGTTCGATGCATGGGAGGCTTTGGAAGCCCATCAGTGGCCAGAGCATCACCTCCGGGTCCGTGGTCCTTGGAGACTTAATGCAGGTAAGTCTTTTAAGCAAAGGTGTGTCTTTTTTTGGGTCCTGCCATGAATTACCCACTTCCCAACAGGAAATCAAAGTCAGTATCTCTTTTGCAGGTGGAATAATTGCAGACTCCAGCCTTCGGTTGAATTAACATGTAAGGGGAAGTCTCAGGTAGGTAATTATAGGATATTTCCTTAATAAACCTTATCTGATCCTTTTCCGCTAATAATTGTATGTAATTATATTTACACTTGAGAACATTGCTTGTTAATAGAGACTAGGGCCCCGATGATTTAAAAAACTTGTGAAGCATTTGACTGGATACGACCAATCATGACATGTCACCCAAAGTGTAAGCGGAGAAGAAAGGAATCTGTCGAAAAGAAACTGGGGCAGTGGGTGAAACTCAATGCTCTCATTAATTGATAATATTTTTATTAGGTTGTTACTTTTGAGTGTCTTTTAGTACTTGCACTTGAATTTAAATGTCTGAAAAGGAATGGGTATTCAGGAAAAGAAAAGTAATTACACCCTGTAATTCTGATTTAATTACAAGGAAATAGATGTAATATGATGTGATAAAAGTTATGATGGGCTCTTTAAATGATATATGTCGTTAACATGTTAATTGGCATGAAATCTGAACTTGGAGCCAGAGAAATCTTAGGTGAACATGAGGTCAACTCTATTACAGGCAGCCTTACAATGAAAATTCTATAAAAGCATTTGAAGTTTTATTCTGCAATGTACTCTCCCCATTTATGTTCAGCACAATGAAATTCCCATCCTGCTGCTGAAGGAAGAAAGGAAGGCAATCCTCAGATGTTGGGGAGGTTAACTTGAGTAGACAAAAAATCAGGGCCAGGTGAAATGGGGGAAGGTGACGTGTCATTTTGGGTGTTTTTTTTGGAGCTCAAAGACCAGGTCATGTTCTAAAAGTCCAGTTTTCCCAACATCTTAGCATAACGCCGTGATGAGATGCATAAAGATTCTGATTATGGAGAGACTGCTTTTTCTCTAAGACTCATCCCGTGGCCTGTTTATTTTACTTAACTGTAATTTTTTTGGCTTGTGGCTGTGGTTAGTAATCAAACATGTCAGAAAGCATCTACGCAGCAGAAGAAAATAGTCAAACTGGACTGAGATGACCATTATGGGGAGAGGGGAGGAAGCCACACGGGACCTCGGGGCCCCAGACCGGCAGCTAGAAATATTTCAGACTCGTGCCTGAGTAGGAGACCTGCGTGGCAACTCTGCTGCTGAGATTCCTCAGCATTAGAAATGCCAATGCATCGTCTAATCCTACAGCTCTCAGAGGTGGCAAAGCTTCTTGGATCCACCACATTAACTGTTGCTCCTGTTACGTGATATTTGGGTCACGTGCACACATGGGCTGGCATCCGTGGCCTGAAACTAAGCACAGACCTCTCTCAGAGAGTTCCTCTCTGCTGGTGGACACAGATCCTAATTTAGTTTGGATTATTTAAAAAGAGGATGGGTTCCAGAGCATGTACATTTGGTAATAATCCAAACCTAAGGGAAGAGAGGCTCAGGGAACTGGCTCGCTCAGGTAAAGCAGATGTTGGGACCGGAGCTGGTACTCCGCCCCCTTGTCTGCACAGGGCGAGGAGAACGAGCATAGGGTTAGATTTACTCCGCCGTGCCTGGGAATGAGCTGCCCTGTCTTCTCACTTGCTTCCTGAGACCTCTGACAGCTGGGACGGCACCAGACCTCTTTAGACTGTGACACAAGCCACGTCAGCTGTCATTTGGCAATGTCAGCGGTCTGCCGGGTCTCCACCGGCACACGCTTGGGATGGAGCCGAAGCCCTTTCGTGCACCGGTAGAATGTGACTCGGTGAAGGGCTATGCTAATATGCCAGCATCCCCCACTGGGGCCTACCGGCCGACATTGATCTTGGAGGGTCTCGCCATGCTGAACGCCTGCTGAGGCTCCAGGCCACCAAACCCTCAGGCCGGTTTCCGATTTAGAAACCACCCTGGGAGTGAGCTGCGGTTGTCTCTCTCCACCTCCCCCGTGCCCGCACCGTGCGCCCCCGCACCTCACCTGCCACCACAAAGACAAGAAGGGCCGTGCATAATTGAAGTCGGCCCTGTCCTTCCTACGTGCCACCAACGAGAGCCGGATGCTGGAGGAAAAACTGAACTCTTTCTCCCAGGATACACCGGAGATCAAGCAGAATCTCATTAAGGCTCACTTCAAAGATTCGTCCTGTATTTCCATACAAACAAGTTGAAATTATCGTGTGCGGATCTGCTGTTAAGCAGGGACTCTGTTCCATTATGCATGATTCCTTACTGCTCCTGTGTCATGAATAATGGGCAGCGCTCCATTAGCAGTTCCCAGTAATATGCTAAAACTTTGGGAGTGGTCACGTTACTAGGTTAAAGTTCTATTGTTTGCATATTAATTTTATTACTCACTTGAGCTATAATGCTCTGGTTCATCTAAATCAGTATTGCAATCTTGTCATTAAATTCAGCACAGCACAGGTTGTGGCTATGGTTTCTTTACTATTAGTATTATTTAATATTTACTGAGCATTTACTATGTGCAAAGGATATTATCCTTGCATGCATAATATTATTTCATCTTCACCAGAACCCCATGAGAAACATGATTATTAGCATTTTACAGGTGAAGAAAAAAACCTTGATAATTAGTGAGGGATCCTAATTGCCCATGACTACAACTCATAATAATTGATAGTGCTAATTCAAATCAATGTGTCTGACCTCATCTACTCCTGATTATCAAACATTTCTGATCATGCTGTTACTTTCTGCAGAGTTTCCCTAGGGAATCTATCATGTGGGCAGTCGATATTTTGGTTCCCATTGTTCAGATGAGAAAATAGATGCCCAGGAGGTAGGGTGGTTCCTGGGAGCCAGAGACCCTTGTTCAAGCCCTGGCTTTGGCTCCACTTGACCTTGGGCAGCCGGTCTTCCTGGATGTGATGAGGTGGTGGCACCACAGCTTCTGTCATATTCAGGGTTTGGGGGGCAGGGTGTCCTTGATATTCTTTCTCGATCCCTGTCTCTGGAGGCTCCTAGAAAGACACAGGTGGACTCGCTCACCTACTGGTTGTGTGATCCAGGGAAAACTTCTTAACCTTCTCCATTTCAGTTTCCTTGTTGGTACAATAGGGACACGCACCTGCCTCTTTTTGGGTCATTGTTGGGAATAAACTCAGTAGAATAAACAAGGGAGTAGCTGGCACATAGGAAACACTGTATACATGTGAGCTAACATTTTTGCATTGATCCCTTCAACATTCTTAATACCTTTCAGCTTGGGTCTCTCCCTGATTAAACCCAAGTCATCCAGCATGTTGTTGGAACATTTCCTTTTTTTCCCCCAAAGCCCCCTTTCCTTTTAATGTCTCATCACTTCATGGATAAAGTCAGAACTTATTTCCATGTTCCCTCTTACTCCCACAAGGCAGGGTTTGATTAGCCAATGGCACGTCCCCTTGGCCCCGCTCCTGACTCAGGGAATGATGGGACGATGGTTTGGAGAAACTGGTTACAAGCACTGTCTCACAGGCCAACCTTGGGTTATTAAAAACCAGTTGGAAGGGAAGTCGGAGTTGGCCACAGCTTTTATTTGTAACCTCTTGAATTAGCCGATGTCAAATCCAACCCCCTTGTTGAGACAGGAAATGCTGGTGTCCTCTGGAAAATGTCTTAATAACTTCTACGTTATTTATCCAAGCTATTTGGCTAGTTCAACTGGGAATGATTTTTCCATTTGGAAATGTGTCACAGAATGCCCTGGACAGGAAATTCACTTAAGGAGCCTGAGTTTAGAGACTGGTCCAGGCTCTCTGCGTGTCCCTGAGTCTTTGCGGCATAGAATCTTAGTTCCTATGGTCCCTGCCCCCGGCCCTGCCCTGCGGTGCTCACTTATCACCTGTAACTCCACAGGCCCAAATTCCTTCAAATAGTCAAGATTCATCAAAAGTCATATTTTCTTCTTCCAGAAATTGCTTCTCCAACATATTATATTATGCTTTTTACTTTTGGAAGTGCTTTTGCAGATATTAACTTGCTTGAATGTTATTTGTCTGTATTCCTTGTATCATTTCACCTTCCACCGCATAGGCCTGAACTGCCTGCCCTGCACCAAGTGGTGTTTGAAGCTTCTCTGCCCCACTGTGTGCCACAGAGACCTCTGTTCCACCAGCACAGCTTCCAGACCTTGTGGTTCAAATCAGGGCAATGGGTGAGGGGTGGACTGAAAGGAGCCAGTGCTGTCTTGACTCACTTACAATTAAAAAGCAGTAAAGTTACATGTTGAAAGGCAACGAGAAGATGCTTGGGAAGGATCGAAGGGGCCGGGGAGGCTGGGTTTGGAAGGGATTCTGGGGCACTTCTATGGCGTGTTGCTAGGCATAGCTGATATTTTATCGGTGGGCCTCAAGTGGGTGGGTAAACAAAATTGAAGAGTGACTTTTAGTGAATGGGTACCTTCAGTAAAGGTAGAGGGAGAAGCTGTGATAAAAATTTATATTGTTTTATAAATATCGCTAGAAGGTGGCTGGGCATTTCTTCTGAGTATTATAATTCCCATGCAAAAATGGGCTTGACCTTCATGAGCTGACGTTTATACTATTTCTGTAGGTATCTCTCCACATCCTCAGCACCACATACTCCAGGAAGCTTTCTGAATGCCCGCTTTGGGTTTCATTCATTTTGTTCATGTTACCCATGGGGCCTTGCTCCTGATTGGTTTCCTTGGAGAAAAATGCTGATGTGTCCATGTCTCAGAGACAAATGCTTCCTGATGAGTCCCAGCTCCTGAATGTCCCGCGGATTGTCTGATTGGCGTTTTGAGGCCATTGTCTGTGACAGACCCAGAGTCCACGATGGACCAGACACACTGGGCTCAGAAGCCATGTGTCTGCACTTTGGCCTTGACCTGAATAACTAGGAAACCTGAGTGAGTCATTGAACCTCTATGGGCCTGTTTCCTAATAAAATTTTCCCCTCTAGATCATTAAAAGAAAGAGAGCAATATGGTTCACTTTTCCTATATCTATGGAACATAGGATATATGGATCAGAAAAGATCTGAAGAAATTAGCTGGTCCTTAGGTGCGAGTAATTTTTGTTGGCCATAAACTCTAATCACTGCAGGTAGAGTCAGACCTCAGTACCCATGAGTCTCAGACCTCGTCAAACCCACACAAACGCAGAACTTGCTGCAGATTCATTGCTCTACTCACTCAGTCATTTTGAATGGGATGGCCACACAGTACACATGCTCCCTCAGTGGCATCGACAGCCCCCACTGACCAGTACAGTGAAGTCGCCATAGTTCACACATGCGCATTCCAGTCCACGCTCCTTGGCTGCCGGGTTACATGGATGTCACGTAAACCATTCTCATTTTATCAACAATGGCTGGGCTTTTTCTGGACAGACCTTCTGTAGTATATTATTTAACCTTCATAAAAATCTGGCAAGTCACATGCTATAGGTGTAATAAAGAAGAAAGCTGAAGGCTCAAAGCACTTAAAAAACTTTGCAAAGATCACCTGCCCAGCCAGTGAACAGCAAAGCTAAATCTGCTGGATGCCAACACTTGCCCTTTAATAGCTCTGCACCAGGCTTAATGAAAAAAAAAGTCAACCTATAGTCTCACTATTCTGTGCTAATCGTACTTAACAATTTGGTATAGTCCCTTCTAGTCTTTCTCTATGATTGTGTGGATTTTCACTTATTTGAGACCAAAGTGTATGCACAATTTCCCTCTCACTTTTTCTCAATGTCAGATCTTACATGTCATTAAAACTCTTCAAAATGAGCACTTTCAAAGGCTGCCCCATATTCTATTGTTCCATGAAAGAACAAGGGTTCTGTGATGCCCCATTGTTAGCCAATAAAATTGCTTCCAAACTTTCATCATTATAAATATTACCACAGTGAACATTTTTGTACAAAAACTTGTATGTAGAAATCCAAAAATATTCTTAAGACTAGATCCCGAGATGTGAAATCATTGAGTCAAAACATAAGAATAGTTTAAGGATTCCTAAGAGTATTGCTTAAAAACTTGGGAGGCAATGTCCTTAAAATATGTTAGCAGTGCCCTCACAGGTGTGGCTCGGTTGGGAGTTGTCCTGCAAAGTGAACAGTTGCTGGTTTGATTCCCAGTCAGGGCACACACCTAGATTGCAGGTTGGGTCCCTGGTTGGGGTGCAACTGATCGATGGTTCTCTCACATCAATGTTTCTATTACTCTCTTTCTCCTTCCCTCCCCCTCTCTCTAAAAATAAATAAATAAAAATTAAAAAAATACATGATACTAGCAATTCTCAACCATGGGCTGGTGACTTATGGCCTCCAGGACCAATCTGGCCTTGCTGTCTGCTTTTTTTTTTTAAATAAAGTTTTATTGGAACACAGCATATTTACTGCAAACAAATATGCTCACTTGTCCACATGTTGTCTATGACAGCTCTCACACTGTGTCAGAGCTAAGTAGTTACAAAAGAACCTGCATGGCTGGCAAACTGACATGTTAACTATTTGGCCCTTCACAGAGAAAGCTCGCTGGCCTCTGCCAATGTGGACAGAGCAACAATAACAAGCAGGGCCCAACGGTGTGGGCACCTGTCGGAGGGGGCTGTTAGGTATGCTGGAGCCTGCGGGTGCACGCTGTCTTATTCTCTGTGCTAGGAGAGGTGCACACAGGTGGTGTTTAATAAGTGCTTGTCATTTGCTGTATTCAGAGTTGTTGCTGCTGAGCATGGGGGTGTCCATGGATATGGGGACCCCATCCTCCCTTTTCCTGGCTTTCCGTGGCTCTTGGACTTTGTCTTGGATGGATAACTCCCTTTTCATACCACTGGTGTATATAGAAAAGCAGCTCTATTATTTAAATTCTCCAAGATCAAGGATGTGAAATGAAGGCTGCCCCCGGCCCCACAAGACACCCAAATAAATCTCACAGCTTCCAAATGTGACTGTGTCGCCCTGGGATTAATACCAAGTAATCCAGTGCCAGCATCAAGACAGTGAAAATAAGCATTTACTCTCCCGGAAAATCATTTTATACTGATTACAAGTTGTAGCCTGTCACGAGGATGGGAATTGAAAATGTGCACATTTGCAAGGTTAATATTTTTCTCTAAAGTCATTCTCTCCCCTGCCTACCCACCCCACCACTCAGTTCGAAAGGAAATGGGAATTCCCAATAAATATTTGTCGTGAGACATCCTTATTTTGAGACACAAAGCTTAAACCACTTTCATGTACCTGCAAGACACCAGAACAACATGCGGCAAGCAGCAATGGTCTGGTAGCCAGTGGTCACAGGGCAGGCTCTTTATCTCATGCCATGACATTTCAGGCCACATAATTCCTGGTTGTAGGGGCTGGTGCTGTGCATTGTCGGATAGTTAGTACCATCTCTGGTCTCTACCCATTGATGCATGGAGCACCTGTCTCTCAGTTGCGACAACCAAATACCTCTAGACCTTTCCAAACATCCCCGAGCGTCAACTCACCCCCAGTTGAAAACAACAGGTCCAGAGATCTTGAAGCAAGCAGGTGGCCAACCCACCAGTGTCCACACAGCCAAGCAAGGCTGTGTGTCTGTCTTTCTGGCTTCGTCTCTGCACTGACTTTACCTCCACCCAAAGCAGCGAAGCTTTCAGCACCTCCTGGCGTCTGCTTGCTCTAGTCACTCTGCCTGGAATTCTCTCTCCTGATTTATCCCTTACAGAAAGTCACCTCCTCAGTGAAGTCTTCTGTGGTTACCCCTCCTCCAGGCCTAATGTGGAACTAGGCAAAGTTTTCAATGGGCTCTCATGGCCCTTTTGACAGGCTGTGGGCTCCAAGTCAGTGCTTAAAGCAAAACTTCATAGAACAAAATTACCCTTGGAAAATCCCCGAAATCCCCCGTAAATCCAGTATGAATGGTTTTGTAGAATCAATGTGGTTGAGTCATTTTTGTGCCTGCTAATGGTTAAGACCTATTAAGTTACAGCAAAGAAAGGAACATGGGAAACTCTGTACCCGATGTCTGGGCCTTCAAGCACATATCATTAGAAAATCTTGACAAATGGGGGAAAAGGTCAAGCATTTTAGTACATTTCCACTTGTCTGCAAAGTTTATTTTACTTTGTTTTACTATGGAAGCTCTATAATCTTAATTTCAAAAAAATAATTTGCCAGTGGAAGAATTAAACTAGGTAACATAGGTGAAAGTGTCTAAATACGGTACCTGGCACACAGTAGGTGCACACGGAGGCTTTGGGAGTTTCAGTCTAAGTCTACACTGTTTTTTCAAAGTGACAGAGAAGAGATTGGCCACTGGCTTCCTGTGTTTGGAAAATGGCATGTTCTCCTGTGAGTACAATTGTTGGGCTCTTGACCGTTGGCCTTGCCTCCCTCTAACTGCTGGGTTCCCACAGTGGGTTTGTGCGTGGGCGGGTGGGTGTTTCCCTTTGCACTGAGAGTCACTAGTGGACAGGGGCCCTGCCTTATTTATTTTTGGATTCTGAAAGCCTCTTAGGGGTGAATGCTCCATAATTTGCGTGTCAAGTAAGGCAATAAAAAAATGTGAGTTTGAGTTAACTCGGCAGCAGGTCCTACATTCAATTTTAAGATCTTTCCCCTGCATTGTATGGAATCTGTGTACCATGGTGCAAGCATATAACACAACCTTCAATACATAAGAGGTACTCAACAGATTTTTGCTGCGTTATTGTGACCGAGTCTTTAATTTGAGAAGCAGGAGCAAGATGTCACCCATGGACTTGCTTCAGTGATTGGTGGGAAGGGAATTTGCTCGGTCCATTTGGTAGAAATGGGTAAATCTGATCAGATTCTTCATCCTCTGTTCATGTACCTTCATCTTCTCACGATGGCTCTGGCCAAAGCCACCAGTGTGCAGACAAACTTTGATAACGATGTGTCCAGCAAGATGGGAGCCCAAGAGTCAGGCTGGGGTCCTCCCCCATGGAGCACTGGGGACAAATGAGGTCCAGACATCCCTCAACACTGACCCTATTGGCCCTGGTGGCTTTTGCCCACAGGGCAGAATGACCCCGGCATTCCCTGGGACTGCTGTCCTGCCCTGTCTAACCTGAATCTGTACCTTATGGATGTCCAAGGAAGGATGTCTAAAGGTAGAAACTATCTCTGAAGAATCAAGGGGAAAATGAAACAGATCTTAACATGACCTTGAAGACAGGACCCCCCTGGTCGACCGAGACCACAGGCAGGAGCCAACTTGCAGTAGTTTCTTCCAGGAAGACACTGCGTGTTAGGCAGCTGTTTTCTGCCTTTCCCAGGGTGGCTGCGTGCGGTCTCTATAACAGGAAAGGAGGCCCTGTGGAGCCGAATAAGCATCGGTGCCTTAGTAAAAATGCAAGCGGAAGCAATCTCTCCCTACTGCTAAAGCCCCTCTATGCATGTGTGAAGTCAGGAGTTACGGGGAAGGAAGTGCCTGCCGTCCTTCCAGCCCTCCGGAACCCGATGACATCAGAAAGGTTATTTAATTCCAAGGTACACTACCGGGCTATTCACACACAGGGAGGAAAAAAGAAAAAAATTTAAATCCTTTTCATATATAAAAGGAAACAGATGTGGTTTTCTTTACAAAAGAGCATTTCATTAAAAAAAAAAAAAAAGGAGGTGAGGCAGAGTTAACATAACCATTATTCTCCATCTTGGGGAAAAGCAAATCCTGTTTGCCTGTCATTATAGAAGGTAGCAAAATCCTTTCATCCAGTGATTAGTTGTAAACATTCTGCCGCCTTCTGGGAGCAGGCCTCTGTTTCCCGTCTTCCGCTGAAGCCATTTTCTTAGACTAATGTTTTATACACACAGCTCAGATACAATGCAAACTCTCAGTCCCCCCAAAGGCAACGGGGCATTCGTTTCTTCTAAATCAGAAGTGTCACCCTTGGCAACCTGCAGCAGTGAAACACTTACTCAGTCTTGCATTCCTGGCACTTAGAATTATTTCTTTCATGCCTGATAGCCAAATTACAATATGGCAGGTTTCCCCGGAGCCATAGGATCATTAGTGCCAGCTCACAACATACTTTCAACTGATATGGCATTTCATGTACAGCTGCCAATCAAAAAATGGGATATGCAAATGAGGATGGGAACCTTGGTGTACAACTCCTGTACCGTGAGCGCCTCACAGATTTCCTTAATGACTAGCAGTCATTCCGCTGAGTGGAAGAAGTGCAAAGAACACAGAAAAATTCCCCCAGGAAGCTGGCTGCAAGAGCCAGAAGTTTTTACATTTGATTTCCATATTTATTCTCTTTCTTTGCCCACCCCCACCCCCCTGCCGTGTCTTTCTAAACAGCGGGCCTGGAAATACTTGAGCGAGGCTTGTTATAGAAATACAGAGCCTCACCGCTGCAGGTGAAATTCTCCGGCCACCATAAGACACGAACTGGGGTTTTTTGTCTGAATGCGAGACTGTGGGTCCGGCCTCCTCCAGGGGCCAGTGGGCACACGGGAATGAAATACCTTCTGAAAGATGAAGACCAGGTTGCGCCAATGAGCCCAGGTCCTTGCCAAGGGCGGGGGTGATGAGTCGGGACTGTATCCAGGGTGATCTGGCTCCTGTGTGTCTGAATCACCCTCCTCCTTTGCTCACTAGAGTCCAGCTTCCAAAGCTTTCTTTTGAGAATCTCCAGCGTTCCAAGCTCTTTCCTGCCTGAGGCAGGGACTGGGCTTTGCTCTTCCTAGGGGTCCCTAGTACCCAGCCTGGGTTTCAGACTGTCCCCCCTGGCGGAGCAGATGGGCCCCGTCTGAGTAGAACTCTGCTTGGAACCCTGGGTCGAAACTCAAGGTCTACCAGTGACCTTAAAACCACCTCTGGGGAGACAGGGGATGAGAAAAATATTAAGCCGATTTGTGAGAGAGGCTCACCATACCCCAGGCATGGAGGACAGTGTCTCCATCCTCCCTCCACTGCTGAGCGAGCTGCTAGTCTGTCACTGTCACCGTCACCGTCACCATTTGTGGCTGTAATCTTCTCGGGACTGTCCTGAGGAGCGTGTCATTATTGCGCATCAGCTGTTTTCTTTAGCCTGGGGGTGAAAACACCCACTTAGCTGGTGCGTGTGTGTGCATGTGTGATACCAACTTCTGAGTTTTCTTTTCTTTTTTCTTTTTGAGAAGCCGAAATATCAAATGGCAGTAATATAACATCTCAAAGTGATAAAACCCCTTTGATAGGAGGGTTTTTTCCTTCCTGCTTCCAGTTTCCACAGTATTGCTATCACACGTGGGATGTTCTCCTGGAGCTCTGGACCTGGACTAAGTCTCCTGTTTTTTAATATGAGAAAATGTAATGTCGGGGAACGGGAAATATCGAGGGAACACTACATAGAGTATACGATTGCCTAACCACCAAGCTGTACACCTGAAACCGATCCAAAATTAAATTAAAAAAAGAAAATATAATATTATTTACCTGCAGTTTTAGATGTATTTTCTGTTTATGGAAAAAGAAAAAGGAACATCTATCAAGGACCCACAGACAAAGATAAGGGAGCCGGTGGAAAGATGGACTGTGGGAGGTGGGGGCTGGAGGGTGGGTAGCGCAGAGAACAATGGGGGAAGAATGGGAACAACTGTAACTGAACAATGAAAAAAAATAGATTTGAGAAGGTGAAGTAATGCAGGTACCACGTGCCCGCCAGGGCTGTGTCTCCCCTCTTGACAGGGTGAGTTTTCACTTCCGACCGGCACTGCGATCATTTTAATACAATTGAGCACAGGCCCAGAGAGGTCAAGCCCCTGGCTGGAGTCACACAGCTGGGCAGTGGCAAGTTGGGACCGGATGGCGGGAGTCCGGCTCCCATTTCACAAACACCACCCCCGAGGGACCTCCGCAATGTTGCAGAAGCGAAGCCAAAAAGAAAGAAGATACGGGTGCATGATGCCCTTCCCGGCACAAAATGACACTGTTAAAAATGCTGCACACTCTCATCTTAATCTGATTTCAATAAACGTCTGCATGTGGCTTTGTGCATGAAGCAAGGTGGGGACCACACTTCAGCCCGCCTTCTTTCCGGAGTTTCCCGCCTGGGGAGAGTCTCTCTCGCCTGCAGTAATGAATGTCTTCCTCCTCCAACCCCCTCGTTCCTTCCTGCTATTTGTCTGTAAAGCAAGAGCCTGTTCCCAGCTCCTAGCTGTGTGTTCTCCCCATAAATTTCCCTGTTTCCGGAAGAAATCCCTCCGTCTCACAGCTCCTGGGGGGGAGCTGCCTGGCTCTCACACCTCCCCTTGGCCAGGGTCACGGGGACCTTCCCAGGGGTACCATTCTGACCGCTTCAGGTTTCCAAACTAGCAGAAGGGCGAAATGCAGAGTTTGAGGAGTGATCTGCATGTCATTCTGAGCAATGTTCAGGGAGCACAGCAAATTGCAGACAGTCAGATGTGGCTTCTTCAGGAAGCCTCCGCTTTTTTGCTACCTCCTGAAGTTCTATTAAAGGAATAGCTAATCATTTATCATGGTAAACTTCTAGAACCGAAATAACTAGCAAGCATAAATAGATGAGGTATTTAGAAGGAACGGAAATGGCGCATGATTTTTTTTTTTTTTGGTAAGTAAGTCACAGTCCAATTGTTATAAAATAAAAGTCATAGTTTTATCCATTCTCACCGGACAGCTAGGGTCCATTTCAGGATTTAGGGGAACACGCGGGCTGATTGGAGGTTACAAAGAAAAACACTGCCTAGAATTTGTGTAGGTTTTTTTGGTATACCAAGCAGTTTCCCAAATAATCATTTTCTAATTTTTATTATCTAATGAAAGAATAATCTGATGCTCATAGACAGGAAATCATAGGTTGAAAGTAGGAGTTGGGATCCCATTTTAGAGACAAGAAAACTGATCCTCAGAGGGGAGCAGTGACTCGCCCAAGGTCATAGAACTAGGAGGTGGAGAAGTCCTGTCTCCAACCCAGACTGCAGACTTCAGTCCTTCCCCTCATGTCCTGAGAGTTTTTGGTTTGGGGGTCATATATGCAGTTACTATTAATCATGTGTGACTGTACAATCCCTACCTTTGCAAGGACAAGTGATATAATCCAGATGTGAAATTGTGGGCTCAAGGTTAGCCACGGAGTGCCTGGCGAAGGCCACCAGGACTCAAGAGGAACCCTTTGAATTTCATTATCCTGAACCTTTGATTCCTTGTCCCCTCTGCTACAGCTGAGGGGTGCTCCCTCAGACCCTGCATCCACCCACACCTTAGCATCCTGGGTTGTGCTGGTTTAGGTGGTGGGGTAACATTGCGATGATTTGTTGACCCCCCTGCCCCTTCTCCACTTCTTCTAACCCCTATGTCTGGTCCCCGGGAAGAACCCACGGTACCAAGATTTAATAAAATGCCTTCCGGGCCAAACTTGACCCTCACTCATCCCCAATTGCTACACCAGAGGTTGTAAGAAATACCAGGATTCAGTGAGGAAAGGTAATCTGAGGAACCAGGAGAGGAGGGCCCCGCAGTTTGGCAACCCCAACCCCACTCCGAGGAGTTAGATCTCCTAGGGAATGGAGGGGTTCCTCTGGGGTAAACCAGAGGGCAAAAGGAGACCCACCCCCACCGCACAGTGGTGACTCCTCCTTGGGGTGAGCCAGCCCTGTCTGGAATTTCAGGGTCTAAGAGCAGTTTTGGGAAATAGGCGACATTTCCCTCGTCCCCAAGGGAGGTACAGAATTCGACCGGGAAGACGGAGTTGGCCGACATACATAACTCTTAAGGTACCAAAGCAATGGTCCTTTGTGAAAATGGCTGCCCAGAAAAATCCAGCTACTAAAGAGACTAACAGTGGTAAAAAAAAAAAAAAAAAAAGAAGAAAAAGTGAAAAAGTCTAGAAAATGATGATTCTAAGCCAGAAAACTAAAACTGATGGAGATGATTTTGTGTGCTGCCTGTAGCCTTAAAGATTTCTCAACCAACCTTTCGGCATTTGCTATAGTACCTTCCTTACCAATATTTCCTAGTTCTTCGGGTAGAGAGCATTTCCTAACCACACTAATGATGTAGTAGTAATACTAACAGTTATTATTACTCAAGACAGAGACGCACGCAATCTCCCCTCTTCGGTCATTGCAGAAGTGATCCCTCCAAAACACGGGAAGAGCGTTTCCCTGCTTGCTCAGTTAAGCATTGTCAATGAGGGTTACTTTTCAAGACTCTCATAATCAACCTGATCAGCTGGATGATCGACCTGGATATTCTAAGCTTGAAAAGTGCCTTCTGCACCCCTCCATTATTGTGTTCACTGGGTTTTATGAAATGAAGGGTGTGGGCTTCTCTTCCCCATCGTATAATATGCTAGAAACAGTCCCAGCGCCACGGGGCTCCACGGGGCTCCCCGACCCTCGCCACGTGGGAGGCCACCTCCAGGGATTCGGCCGCGTCTCAGAGCCTTCCCTGTGCTCAGTGGTTTCCTCGATGCGCCTTTTGGAAAAATTAATATGCTTTTTAAAAACTTCATTTCAGTCTAAGCAACCATTCATCATGCGTGCACTAGGTATGCGTTTGTTTAATTGTACTAATGATATATAATTGTTAAAGAAAGTCTCTTTTTCTCTGTTTCCTCAGATCACCTCTGCTGCAGATGGAAGGAATCCAGCCTTTTTGCAAACCCTGGTTTGGAAGACTTCATCATCGTTTTAGATAAACTTTTGACCACATGCACACACACACACACACACACACACACAGGCACACAGACTTTATCAGTCTTCAGGCTGGATTTCTCTCAAAGCTGGTGACACTGATGTTGAGACGACCTGAATTACTTTCACTGGGTAAAGAGACAAAGGCCACTGTCTATTTGGGGAACCACATCCCAAACCCAGTGTCTGGCAGGCCGAAACTTCTGGCCACACGTCCCCTTTCATTGTGGTGTGTCCCATTTCCCACACCTCTGCACCTTTTCCGTGTCGGCCTGTGATCTGACGTGAGGCAAACCTATGGCAAGATCATAAAGCCTCTGGAAGGAAGGGGACTTTAATCACGGCCACCTCTGATGACTGTTAACCAGCAAGCCACCTGGAAAGCACCCTTCCTTCCCACAGCCTCCTGGGCATGTTCTGACCCCCCCAACCACGTGTAAGGGGTGTCCCTTCGAAACTTCCCCGTTTGATCTAATTACTGTGTAATTCCTAAAACGTGGCTTCCATTAGACTTCCTGATTTGTGGGACCACTGGACTTCCCTTGGCAAGGACATCCCGAGAGCTGTCCATTCTTAATTGACCGATTTGAAGCCAACCTACCTCTTCCCACCCGAGAGCTTCTGCCTGTGCCTATGCAGGAAGCACCAGATCCGTGGGTTTGTGTCGGATTGCTCTCCACGACTCAGAATTAATCTAATCATTTGAATGAAAACTCAATTAATTCACTTGCTCATTCTCTGTTTATCGAGGGTCTTTTATGTAGCAAGCACTGTGCTGGGTCAGAGACATTAAAAAACCCAAGGTAAATGAATAAACAACAAAAAAGTCACTCGGTACCAGTCTTCACCAAGCGGTCGGTCCAGGGTTTGACTAGCCAGAGCGAGACAGGAAACATTGAATCCAGTGTTTCCCAAGGAGGGATCATTTTTTTACTGTCTTCATAGTTTTTTTCCCCCCATATTCTTGATCATCGCTAATATTGCTTTTCTTTAGTAATTTTATTTATATCGACTCAAATTAACAAATGTAAATACATTCTGTAGCTTGTCCGGAGCAGCATGTGTGAAATATGTGGGGGTAATATTTTAAAAATACATAGTAAAACAGATTTTTATAAGAAGTGGACAATCCAAATAAAAAGTGTTTAACACATCGTGTTTGTTAATCACACGATGTTAAATCTTCTCACGTGTCGCCTGAGGTGCGTGTTTTGCATTTTGGCACACGCCGAGTTAATTTTCCAGCGCAGGAGTGAGAAGAGGACTCTTCAGGGCTTTGACTTTGTTAAAGGTGTTCAGAGTCTCTACTTAGGGAGAAAACCTGTCGGGACGCAAAGGTGCAAGTTCAGTTCAAGTGGGAAGAGTTTGTGTCTGGCTTACAGCTTAAGGCGCGAGAGAGTTTGAGTAAAACTTTCCTTGGCCATTATTTCATTTTTGTTCTCTGCATTAGGCTCTATTATTTTTATTGTCGAAACAGAATATCATCCAGTGAAAGCTGGAATTTCTCTCTTGTGAGGATATTTTTGTCTTCACATTAGTCCAAATGGAAAATAGAAATCATTGAGCCGGTCATCTAATCAGCAGCAGGCAAGCTATGGCCCGAGGGATCTGGTCAGTAGCCTGTTTTTGTAAATAAAGTTTTATCAGAACACAGCTATAGCCACTTGTTTATGAAGTGTCTGTGGTTCCAACAGCAGAGTTGAATTGTTGCAATAAAGACTAAGGCCTGCGAAGACAAAAGTATTAACTATCTAGCCCTTTACAAGTTTGCTGACCTCTGATAAGCAATAGATTCTGGACACACAAGAAAGAGCCAAGGTGTGTTTTTGCCTCTCAGCTTCTGAGAGAGGTCTGTCGGCCTGGGAACGGTTAGAGAGCCAGTATGTGGGACTTCCCAGCATGCTAAGAGTCTGCAAGAAGAAGGGAAAATGACTACACGAGGCACCCAGGGCAAATAAGTGTCTTCACACGGGGGTGAAGGTCCCAGTCCAGGTTTGGTCCTTCACTATCTGGTCGGGTGAGATGTTGTGTTGATGCAAACAGAGCAAGAGTGAGCGAGAGTTTTGAAAGGGGTGGTGAAATGTACTATGAGAAGGCGATCTTGATTCAGCCAAGGCTTGGTCAGAATATCTATTTTCGAGCTAGACTTGTAGCGACCCCTCCCTCACCTCTTTCCATGAGGCCAAGTGCAGCCTCTTGTCCGTAAGGTCCACCGTGAGTCTGTGAGGCACACTGACCCACAGCGTCTCTGGGTAGAGACGGTCCCAAATTCTTTGCTCTTTCCCCCACTCAGAGGGGGTGACTCCCACTCTTTCTCGGTTTGGCCTGGGCCGGTGGTTCACCCTGACCCGTAGAATGCAACAGAGGTGCCTTACCAACTAGGTCTCAAGGAACTTTGAAATGTCTGCGTGTCACTCAGGAGGCCTGCTGACTCGTGAGAAGTTGGTGCAATGCAAGGAGTCTGACCGTCCTGAGACCTCCGTGCTGTGAGAACACTAAACAGGTTGTGTGGGAGGCTAAACAGAGAGGGTGGGGAGGGCAGAGACAGAGAGACAGACAGACAGACAGGGAGGGAGCGTCCAGGTGCTCCAAGCTGCTCCAACCACATGTGAGCAGAGGAATCCATCTCGGACATTCACCCCTGTAAAGCCTTCAGGTGACTCTCACGCCAGCTGTTGTCTGACTGCAGCCGACCCCAGCGAGAACCACGAGATGAGTCACATCCACTTCCAGAGCCGTGGGAGATGCTGACAAATGATTTTGAAAGCCACTCAGCTGTGTGCGGGTTCGCTCTGCAGCAGAAGGGCGTATCCTTGTTCTCCTGTGGTCCCGAGGGGCTGGGAGGGGGTCTCTGCTAGCAGGAACCTGCAGTAATACCGACGCAGTCCCTGCTCATCCTTCCAGCTCACTCACTTCTCTTCTCCTGCAGCTCACTGCTAGGGAGACCCATTCACCCATCTTGGTTTGCCAGGATGTTCCCAGTTTTAACATGGGGAGCCCCACGTCCTGGGAAGAAACCCTCCAGCCCTGAGCAAACCAGGATGGTCGCTCACCCTAGTACCTCACCGGAGCCATGGTGCCATCCTCCTTGTTCTTCAGACACGTCACATTGCTTCAGGGCGGAGCCTTGGCCCAGGTTCTCACCCGTGTCTGGAATGTTCTTCCTCTCCGTCCTCACTTGGCTAACTTCTCCCCAGACTTTCTTCTCTCGGGGTGCGTCTTGTCTACCTCTCAGAACCAGGAGACCTGGACCCTTACATCACTGTGCACCCCTCCGTGATACCCACTCACTTGCCAAGTACTCATGCGTTTATTGAGTGGTGTCTTCTCTTTGGTGAGCCGGGGACGTTCGAGTCGGGGAGGACTGTGTCTGTTCTCGAGATCATTATCATGTCAGCACCGGGTATAGGAAGCCCTCAGTGAGTGAAGGAATAACTGAACAAATGAAGGCAAACGGCAAGGCGGGTTTGTCCCCAGAACCACTGTTTACGGCCCCAGTGGAGGGAAAGATGGAAAGGTTCAGAGCTCTCCAACTGCTCTTGGCAATGAGGAGATGACCTGGCTTGACCCACGTCTCACCACTAAGGCAGAAGAAACATGATTTCAGGGCATGAAGTGCTTCCCAATAGGCCTAGCAAGGGCGAATGGTGACCCACTGTTGGCTGATATCTTATCTGATGCTCCCGACACCATGGAAAGGGAAAACCCCATAGGCCCCCCAGGGTGGGAGGACCAGGATGTTGCCGAGTCATTGCATGGCTTCCAGCGGTCTCTTGCCCGAGTGCTACGTCTGACTTCTCTTCCTTAGTAGGTGAAAGAGAGGCAGCAAAGCTGTGATGACTAATGGGAGGTTATGGAAAGATTTATTGGACAATTATCAATGTTTTTCCTCACTCAACTTTCCTTTCGTAAGTCATTATTTCATTTGGGGAATAAGTACCACTCACATCACCCCGAAGAGCCTGTCATTTCATCTCCTTGCTTTATGCTGGTTTGTCGCCTTGATTTGCAGCAGCATCTAGACTGTGGATCAGACGAATTTCTTCCTAACTGAATTTGAGTTTTATTCTCCTGTCACGTTCATATGCTTGCAGATAAGGCTTGATATAATTCTATTTTTCAAACTGCAATCATTTGCAGGCCACCTGCACAATTTTTTTGTCAAATTCTAGAACCTAATTTATTGTTGTTCTCTTAATACTCTTGAAAATGGACTAACTTTTTAAAGTTAGTCTTGTCCCTGAGCCGTGGTCCATGTCATCGTAGGTTTGATGGACTGGGGGGGAGGGGAGTGTGTGTGCATGTGTGCACACGCATGCGTATATTTAACTCTCAATGAAATAAATACCTGGAATTTATAATGAAAAATATGCCCATCAAGGTCATAATTGCATGAATTAGCCTCTGCTAATTCATGAAATTCATAGGGATAAGGCTAGGTTAAAAATAGTTTTTTTTTTTCAACTTAAAATAATTGTATTAGCACGTGCAGTACACATATCACTTTAGGAGACAGGAGTTGCTGTTCTCACAGTAACCTTTGGCCCAGGAGGAATTTACCCCCCTCCGCCTGAACCCCACCCAGCTCCTGGTGCCACCGACTTGTAGCTCTGACGGCATAAACTGCCCCCACGGACGCTCACAGACATCCTCAACTCTCTGCTTTCAAAGACTCTACCACGAGTCAAACCATCAGCCAGTCCGGTTGGCTCGAACTTTAAAAAATGCCCCGAGTCCCACCGCTTCTTACAACTTCCCCCACACCTCAAGTTTCATCATCTCTCTGTGGGCTGACCACACCGTCCCCCTGACAGGCGTCCTCATTTCCACTGGACTGAAAATGCACGAAGAAGCCAGCCGTTTCTCGTCAGTTATTATGTACTGGATACAAATAAACTCTCATTAGGGAAATAAGAAGAAAGGCGATTTAAATATTTAAAACACTTGGAACACAAATGATAGAATTAAAAAAAAACAAATTAGATGGCTTCATAATAACACCTCAGGTCAAAGTCAGAGTGCCCCTTTTAAAATTTTGCCAAACATATTTTCTTCATCATCTGTCATTCCTCTTGGACACAGCATATGGGGTGATTTTAAGTTGCTGTGATATAAGCATAAATACCAAACCAGTCAAAGAAGTCAGCAAATGTTCAGAATTATAGAAAACCATAGAAATGGGCTCTAATTGCATCATTATCTAATCTCCTTCCTTTTGAACATCGCTGCTGAGAATGGACTCACTCATCACATGTCGTTTTCCATTCCTGTGAACTTTTCCATTTTCTCCTAAGAACAAGACAGCCACGTTTTAGGGTTTGCTGTATTTTGTCGTGCAAAGCAGTAAAAGGACTCATCGGAAATGTGATGGGAAGGAAACTCATGAAGAACTGTGGTTAGAAAGGGCCGTCAAGGAAGACGGCGGCAGGGGACGCGGGGCGCTTTCTCTGACTGTTGTGCTCACTGGGACAAAGAAGACAGTAGAGTGGTTTGGTTTCCCCCCCTGAACCCTCTGCACCACCATTCCCAAAGGTGGTTTTCCAGCGGGGTCCACTGGAGTTTGAAGCCTGGAAGTGAGGAAATAGTACGTTTAAACATTTCAGAGGAAATTAAGACTTTTTCCCCCCTGTCCTATAAAATGCTTTACCAGGAATGGCATTTTCACGTTGAAGCTGGACTTTCAATCAGGGTGGGTGTTTAAATGTTGACTCAAGCTCTCCTTAAGGAAGTGGCTGGGTGGAAAGATCAACTCTGATTCTCAAGGGAAGCTGGAGAAGTGAGGGCCACAGGGTCAGGCTGGTGGCAAGGACCTTGTTGGGAACAGAATCTATACTGAGTCGAAAAGAGTGGCCGCCAAGTTCATGACCGTTGGATTGGAGTGAACGCCCATCTAATGACTGGTGTTCTGGTAAGAAGAGGGGAGGACGTAGCGATGCACAGAGTGGAAGGCAGCGGAGGCTGAGTGGTGCAGGGACAAATGAACACCAGGGGTTACTGGCGGCTGCTGGAACGTTGGGAAGAGGCGAGGGGACGGTCCTTTCCTACGTGCTTCTCAGGTTGCGTGTCTCTGCTGAGAAGACATCCGGCTTCCAGCCTCCAGATCCGTGAGAGAATAAACTCCTGTGGTTTTAGGCCACCTACGCTGTGGCACCTTGAATGGCAGCCCTAGCCATCTGTCCGACACTGTTTTGAAGAACCAAGGGCTCCTGTGACGTGGCCCAAGTCTCGGGGTGGGGGGAGCAGCTGCTTTGGAAACCTGTACCAACTCCTACATTTATTGTTCCATCCATGGAGAGGTGGCCACCCTAAACGCAACAGGGTAGATTTTAATCATTCGATGGTTCCTAGATTTCAAGGGCAGAGTCTCCATCCTCGATTCATAACCGAGTTCATACCCATCCACAGTGGGTTGAACTGAATCCTCTTTCCCCCTAAAGATAGGGTCCAGGGCTAAGTGGTGGTGACCACCTAGGAATGGGACCTTGTTTGGAAACGGGGTCTCTGCAGATGTAATCAAGTTAAGATGCGGTCACACAAGATGAGAGCAGGTCCTAAATCCAGTGACTGGTGTCTGTGTAAGAAGACAGGGCCCAGAGACACATGGAAAAGAAGTCCTCAGGGACTCAGCGGTGCAGCTGGAAGTAAAGGAACACCTAGGAATGCCTGCGGCTGGAGGAGGCGGGGGCGTCCCTCCCCGGAGCCCTCGGAGTGAGCGCGGCCCTGCCCACACCCCAACTTCAAACCCCTGGCCTCCGGAACTGGGAGAGAATTCATTTCCGCCGTTTTCCGCTCCCCAGTTTGTGGTCATCTGTTCTGGCAGCTCTGGGGATCTAATCCACCGTCCTACAGCCAAAGTCAGCCTGCAGATGTGTTTTGTGGGCTTGTAGTGCTTTTCTCTTTAAAATTGAAATAGTTGCTGGTATTTATGAACAGAGATTTCACATATAGAACATGCTTACTGTTTTTTCTTGAAGAAACCCAAGGAGGTGACAGTAACCTGGGATTTCCTTCAGCTTGGGGACTTTGCTTCCCTGTCATGAAGAGCCTGCTGGGTCCAGGTCCCAGGGTCCTGTCACTCCTTGGGGCCAGATCTGTGTGACTCGTTGTCTCTTCCCGCTGACTTTCTGTGTCCTTTGTACTTTCATGGATGCGGGATCCCTTTAAACTGCTCTCCTGATTTTAGAGCCCAGAAAAGTAAGACCCAGAAATAGAAATCCCTTGCCTCCTGTCACCCAGCATGTCTGTGACAGGGGAGGGGACAGGCACTTCCTACCACAGCGTGCCACCTCCACCTACAGAATGCCACAAGATGTTTCCCTGAACAGGCGCCCCAGACTCCGAGATTTCACAGACCAGCTTCAAATGATTTCAAGGAATTGACAAAGAGTTCCCAACATTCTCTTTTGCCAAGAAAGAATGTTAAGGGAAAAATAAAGAACCTTGCCATTATTGTATTTTCATAAAAAAAAAAAAAAGGTGATTTCATCCCCACCAAAGCAGGAGACACAAGTTCAGAATAAAAATGAAAATTGTGTTGGCTCCAACAGACTTTTCATGACGTCCTTTCCACCCTCACTTCCTTCCTTCCGCTGCCCCCCACCCTTGCTCTGCCCTGCACGCTGCCTCCTTGCCAGTCTTTAAATGCACGGGGTCCTTATTCCTGCCTCGGGGACTCTTCCCCTGCTGTTCCCTCTCTCCAAAATACCTTTCCCAGGATCTTCAAGGCTCACTTCCTCAAACCACTCACATTTTTTTGGACACATCACTAACTGCACTGTCCATATTTATTTTATTGCTTGTGTGTCCGAGCTTTAATAACTGCATGGGAACAAGAATTCTGTCTTCATCCGCGCCTAGAATAATGTTGGGCACAGAGAAGGGGCTTAGTAAATTTTGTTGAACTGAGTCAGTATAGCACGTATTTCTATACTGAGTGAGTTTCCCTTATTGAAAATCCCCAACACCATCTTTATTTCCCCTCATTTTGCTCATGAGAGGTGAAAATGTTACCTAATAATTTATCAGTGTGTGGCTTGACTCTTGGGTAACACCGTGGTGGTATAAATGAAGAGAGTCCAAAACCCTGTAGGGATTTCTGTTTGGCTTAACAGTAATAGTTTGTGTAAAGATCTTGTGGCCTTTGACAACTCAGCTTTCTCTAGAAGAACGCTTACCTCCAACTAAAAACACATAAACGAAAAGAATGATTGCCAAACAAATCACTGGACGGCCGTCCATTTGGGACCTTCAACAAGCTGCTGTGGTGACCTTTGCCCTAGGGACAGATGCTTAATAAGAGCACGCGTCCAAACTGTACACATGACACGTGAACAAGTGTGCAGAAATTCCTTTGTTGCACCAGTGTTCATCGTTTTTTTAATATATGGAGTTCACAAAGCAATGAAAATAAGCAGATGCGTCTTTGGTTTTCATTTCTAGTCATCGGCTTGTCAAGAAAAGTAGAAAGAAAAACTCGGTTGTCCCAGCGGTGCTTCCTATCCTGTGACCATCCCGTAAGCTCACCGCACAGAAAGCTGGTCGGATTTGGTTAAAAGGAAGAAAACACTTGCAGAATCGGCACAGTTGTGAAGGGGCTGGCATTTGAAGAGCGAGGCACCGTAAAGCACTAGTGGAAGGTGTGGGCTCTGAAGTCAGACAGGGGTGTGGATTCTGGTGTCGGCACCTCGATTGAGTTGCGTGGCCTGGGTCCTCCACAGGCAAAGTGGGGCTGCAACAGCGATGCCTTGTGGAATCGTTGCCGGGATTGCATGAGACAACGCTGGGTGCCAAAGCGGGTCACCGTCGTAATACAAATGCACGACGCAATAATTCATAAGTAACAATGCCAGAGTAAACTCTGTTCTGCATACTCACAGTTGTTAACTTGCTTTGGCCCGCCCCTCTACACGCAAACTGTCTGGGGTAGAGCAATTAGAGTGTGGATATGGATGGGTACTATTATTTGAAAAGATATGTGGTTCTGTTACTTTCAAGAATGTGTAATAACGGACTTCCGCCAAGATGGAGGCATAGGTGGATGTGCCGTGCCTTCTCACACAACCAAGTTTAGAGACAACTAAATATTAGCAATAGAAAACACAGCCAGAACACGGAAAATTGAACTTTTCGGAAGTCCGTTAACAACAAATTCTTCAGCCCGACCGGTAAGGGGCGAAACCAGCGGCTGGTGAAGCGGGATTGCACAGGAGGTCTCGGTCAGCCGGACTCAGGCGCGGAATCCAGACGCGGAATCCAGGCGCAGGGTTGGACCTAGTGAGCGACCGAGCGAGCAACCAGGCGAGCGACCGCGGGGGAGACAGCGGGGCAGCGGGGCTGCGTGTTGACTGAGGTCGCGCATTTGTGCGCGGGTGGACAGGTGAGGGAGTAGGCGGTTGGACCTGGCCGGCAGGTCCCCACGGCAAGCGGCAGTGGAGGGCGCCGCCATTTCCCTGCTCTGACCCCACCTCCACATACAGCGTCATAACCCAGCGACTCTGAGTGGCCCAGCCCAGGTGAACCACCTAAGGCGCTGCTCCTCCGCACCCAGCTGTGAGAAACAGCTGAGGGGGCCGCCATTTCCCCGCTCTGACCACGCCCCCACATACAGCGTCACAACCCAGTGACCTGGGAGTCCAAGGCGCCGCTTCTCACACTTAAAGGGCCAGAACAGACCAAAAATGTCGCAGGAAGACCTCAAAGCCCCAGAGATAAATCTAAGCGACGAAGAAATAGCAAAACTCACAGACACACAGTTTAAAACATTGGTGATCAGGATCCTCACAGAACTGGTTGATTATACCGACAAATTAGACAAATATATGAAGGCGAAACTAATTGAAATGAATGGAATTGCACAGGATACCAATAGCAATGAAAAGGAAACTGGGACTCAGATCAATGGAGTGGACCAGAAGAAAGCAAATAATGGCCAAACAGAAAAGAGTCAAGAAGCAAGAATTCAAAGAAATGAGGAGAGTCTTAGGAACCTCCAGGACATCTTTAAACGCTCCAACATCCGAATTATAGGGGTACCAGAAGGGGGAAAGGCACAGCCACCAGTGGAAAAATTATTTGAACAAATAATAAAGGAGAATTTCCCCAATCTGGCAAAGGAAATAGACTGCCAGGAAATCCAGGAAGCTCAGAGAGTACCAAAGAAGTTGGACCCAAGAAGGAACACACCAAGGCACATCATAATTACATTAGCCAAAATTAAAATGAAGGAGAGAATCCTAGAAGCAGCAAGAGCTAAGGGGACAATCACCTATAAAGGAGTCCCCATCAGACTGTCAGCAGATTTCTCAAAAGAGACCTTCCAGGCAAGAAGGGGCTGGAAAGAGGTGTTCCAAGTCATGAAATCTAAAGACCTACAACCAAGATTGCTCTATCCAGCAAAACTTTCATTTAAAATGGAAGGACAGATAAAGTGCTTCTCAGATAAGATCAAATTCAAGGAGTTCATCATCACCAAGCCCTTATTATATGAAATGTTAAAGGGACTTATCTAAGAAAAAGAAGTTAAAGAAACATGAACAGTGAAAGGACAACAAACTCACAGTTATTAAGAACCACACCTAAAACAAAAGCAAACTAAAAGGACAGCTAGATCAGGAGTGGAAACATAGAAATGAAGATCTCAAGGAGGGTTAGCAACAGGGGAGTGGGAGGAAGAGAAGGGGGGGGAAGGTACAGAAAATAAGTAGCATAGAAAATAGAAGTAGATAGAAGATAGATGGGGGGGCAAGAATAGCATGGGAAATATAGAATCTAAAGGAATTGAGACACATGGTCATAAACTAAAGGGGGGTAATGGTGGGGATGGGGGGTAGGGTGGAGGGGAATGAAGGGGGGAATAGAACAACTGTAACAGCATAATCAATAAAAAATTAAAAAAAAAGAATGTGTAATAACATACGCTATTGACCAAAGAAGGAAAACTACAGAATCGGGTATGGTTCGTCTGCCTCACCTTAAAAGTAACAATGGCCACGCCTCGCGGTCTTTCCTAGTTGCCATGTCCTGGATGTAGCCTGTGTTATTTAACCTCTACAACAGCTCTCTGAGGCCAGCCTACTGCCGCCTGCATTTGGAAGGACAAAACAGAGTCAGCCTGGGCTGAATCCTTTGCTGCCAAAGGAGTGAGGGGAGGAGCTGGCATTGGGTCCCTGGCAGTTGGAATTCAGCGCTGAAATGTTTATTATCATTTGGTATCAACTCATGTGCTTGCATGTAAAAACTACTTTCAGAAGATTTACTTCCTTACATAGGCTAAACATCCTTCCTGCTACCTGGTTCTCAGGACAGGCAGACAGAAGGACAATAACGTATCAGCTCTACAGAACAAATTCTCGGTGAAACTGGATGGTGGGACTGGCCAGCTTGCCTCCTTGGCATCGATAAAGGAATCCAAGAAAATTTGCCAGCGAGACCCTCACAGTCGGTGACGTCCTCTGAACCCACATTCCGGAGGGAGGCCCCGAGGAACCGCCCCCCCAAGGTGGGGTGGGGTATTGGTGCTCGGGTTCTGTCAATGCAGAGACTTGGCCGTTTTCACCCCCCGCCCCTTTCTGTGCCAAGGCAGATGGGGAGGCTAAGCCCTCCCTGCCTTTGAGAAAAGGGGAACTAGCTTCAGTTGACTCTGCCGTTGGGTCTGCAGAGTCTTTAAGATTCAGAATGTGAAAGAACAAAGAGGAAAAAGACTTCCATGGCCGAGGCAACAGGGAGCTCTGTCCTCTGAAGAAGGGTCCCTGTATCACCAGATTGAAGAGGGGATTTGAGTGGATGGAGGAGAAAGTGGGTTCCCAGGGAGGAGGGCCCTTGAAAACCGAGCTGTGTCTTTTCCAGAAGAGACCAGTCAGTGCGTGAGAGGAGTTAGGTGGGTGGCGTTGGCTGAGACCGGCAAGCAGGCACATCAGTGGGAAGCCCAGAGGCCACGTGGCCATGGAGTGGCGGTGGAAACACTGCCAGCAGGATGCCATGGGGTCACACCACTGGAGGGATGACACTGTCACTTTGTTGGAAGCTGGCATCTAGCCGTTTGTCTCCTGGTCAAAGTGGCATTCATTCACATACGAGGACACCACTCTGTTTCCATTCAACCTGCTCTATGTAGCGATCCCCATTTGCAAAGCTCCAGACTGTGAGCCCCAAAAGGGGCTGCAGTGGCCATCCGGGGGGTGACCCGTACCAGTGTGGAAACGCTGGCATGTGAGTTTTAGAAGCGCATAGTCAGTGAACAAGCTAGAGTCCCCTGAGCCTGGGACGGCTGTCAACAATACCTCTGCTACACCTGTGGGTGACCTGCCAGGAGCCTATGGTAAAGAGCCAATTGGCCGCTTAGCAGAATGTTTTAGAACCGGACAACAGGCCAATCATTTTTGCCCAACCATCACTCTTCACGACAAAAGCTCCCTTCATTCTCAGACCTTGGCTTCTGTGAAGCCAGAGCAGTACATCCGAGGACAAAGCTTTTCTCCATTCCTGGCGAGCTGGGCTAACCACTCACGCCCCCATCTCAGGGGTGTCCCTGCACACTTGCGTTGCTGTTCTCGGCTGCTCTGCCCCTCGGTGCTCAGGGGCCAGCATCCTGGAGAGTGGCCATCAGCACCTCCCTGCTCTATCCGGGGCATCTCTTCCCTAAAACCTGAGCTGTTCCAGGCCATGGCGGATGACGGAGGGCTTGGCCACCGCTGTGGAAACAGAGTCATTAGAAGCAATCAGGCTTGGGCCCAAATAGCGGCTTGGATGAGAGAGGGTCGTAAAACTCCCTCTGGAAGTTCTGCTGGAGCAGGCAGCGGCCAAGGCAGTGCCCCCGTGCCAAGGCCTGGAGCTCCGTGGGCCAGCACTGCTTCCTTACTTGAGGCTTTCCCATTGGGATCTCCAGCAACACGCCATTCCAACGCTGTTGGAGAAAGAGCAAGCTGCATCCTTCCCTGTCAACTACCGACTGTGCGCGGTGAGGCTTCCAACCCTCGGAGGAGAAAACAAGTGGGGCCAGAAAAGACTGATTTACAGTTCTCTTTTTCTCTGCGTCTGTCCCCCTCCTGTCCTCCCTCTCGCAGATGGGGAGGAACGGCTCAGGGGAGGGATGGGGCCGGATGTTAAAGACAGGGCACCAGCATGACTTCCTGGCCTTCGTTTCAAAAAATTACGACAAAGAAAGGAAAGTTTGCACATGCTAAAGATGCCAAGAACTTCGCCCTGCTTGCTGGGAGTCCTCTGGGAGGTGACACATTCCTAGGTTTCCCAGGAAAAATTCAAAGACCTGGCAGCTCTGGGCTTTGCCTTCGGTACATGGCGAAGTTCACTGTAGCTGAGGGAAGCATCTTCCTTCGGGGTGGACCCTCTCCGGGCCCGCCCACCGCTTGTTCAGCCAGGAGCCGCACCCTGGACTGTAAGGCAGAGTGTGTTTTCATTCACCACTCTTGTCCCAGGGCTTCTCTGCCCTGCCTTTTACAAAATCTACAGCCTTGCTCTGGCCGGGGGGCTCAGTTGGTTGGAGTGTCCTTCCATATACTAAACAGAGGTTGCAAGTTCAATTCCCGGTCAGGGAACATACCTAGGTTGTGGGTTTGCTCCCCAGCTTGGACCTGTGTGGGAGGCAACTGATCGATCCTTCTTTCTTGCACTGATATTTCTCTCTCCCTCTCTCTCTCAAATCAATTTTAAAAAACATATCCTTGGGTAAGGATGAAAAAATATCAATAGTCTCATTGCTAGCCCTCCTTTTTTCCTTTCTTGCTTTATTCTGCTTTATTTTATTCTGCATTGCCATTTAATGTAATCCATAGGTTATGTATGTGTTTATTATCATCCTCTCTGTTTGATAAAGGGAATGATTTTGTCTGTTTTGTTCCAGCACCTGGTATATAGTAGATGCTTAAGAAATACCTGTTGAGTGAAAGGATGAATGTTCTGTGGATTCATGTCTCTTTAAAAGTGGAAGCACAAGCTGTCCCTATCTGCATGACGTCCATGCACCAGACAGCTTTGATCATCTGTGTTATTGGCTGGATTTCTGAGGGTCTGACGCAGCAACCCTGGAGGCCAGAGGCGGCGCTCTTCAAGGTTGGAGAACTGACTACAGATTGGAACCAACTCCGGAGGGAATCTCAGTCCTGAGCGAGGAGGGGTCATCGACGTCCCAGTGACATGTTCCCTGGCATGGCACCGTGCTCCGCACCTTGATGGCGCCTCAGTGGAACAGCGACTCTCAGCCCTGCCACGCATGTCCTCTTCTCCAAACCAAGGCTTTGGCGCAGCTTATCTTAGGGTGGGTTCCCCAGAAGCTGTCCCGGAGACAAAGACAGGAGTTCACGTAGCGTACTTGACAGACAACCCCCCGGGTGAAGGTGGAGTCAGACGGGAAAGGGCGGGCAAGAGGCCGAGCCGGGCTGTGTGATGAAGATAGTCACCGCCGAGGGCCACTGAAGCTCATTCCTGCTGCCCACCTCCGGGAGACCTGGAGCACAGGCGCCAGTGCGATCTCACCCAAGGGTGAGTCATCCACCAACTCCTTGTGCGCTACTGGTCAAGGGCTGCTTCAAGGTCACGGGAAATGCTCGGAGGCTGAGGGTAGCAGGTGACGAGTGTGCAGGGAATGGGTGGGACCTTGGCAACATCTGCTCAACACTCCCTACAATCATAATTTTTAAAAGAATACCTAGGAGGACCATATTTCTAATAACATGTGTATTTCACCATTGAACTACTCAGCTTGACAGGCTAGAACGCGTCCTAAAGCAACCAGACATTTGTCCTTAGGCACAGAACCACTGAGCCCCACAGCCACAAGGAGAGGTCAGACTGTAAGTCACACCCAAGACCTGAACGCTGTTCATGGTAGAGCCTTTGCCGCGCAGAACAAGTCTCGTCTGATGTGCAGAACAAGTCTCGTCGTAAAGAATACTTGGCGCGCCTGTGTCAAATGGACTCAGGGTCTGGGCCCAGAATCACAGACTGGAGCTTCCCCTGTAAGGATGTCCAGTGGACATCTGGAAGTTGGGGTCCCAGGCAATTCTGCTTGGGGTGGGGCTGTCTTATGCCTTGCAGGGCATTTGACATCTCCAGCTTCTAACCATCAAGTGCCGATGTCACCTGTCGGTCAGTCTTTGTGATTACTTGACTCCCCCAAAGAATTTCTGGAAATCCCACTCAGGGCAGCGTCTCTCCCATGTAGAAATCCCGGATCCAAAGAAAGGGTGGGTGGGAGCTCCAGGAATGACCATGACATAATCTCCTATTCACTGAGAAGAGTGGGAATTCGAAATGAAAAGCTGAGTTACAGGAAGGAGAGCTGGTCTTGCGGGCACCTCCAATTACGTGGGCCGACGCACACCCAGTCCACAGGCAGAGTGGAATGCTGGCAGGGCCTCAGCGTGCTACTCCCCGTGTGGTGATTGTTTTCTGGAGGAACTGTCATTTATCACCAGGACAATACCTGCCTATTATGTTGCAGGCCCGGGGAAGATGCTAAGAAATATCATTTCTCTCAAGGAACAGCTTCTTACAAGAGTGTCATTCATTCTTGACCCAGCATCTAAATTCAAAGATCCTGGGCAAATGATAGAGTTGGCTCATCATCGGGGTGTGCGCACTGGAGCAGAAGAAACTGACAGGCTTCGGGGCGTGTTTTCTACTTCCCAGCCCTTCAACAGCGGCGGTGCACAAAGGGCCAGTGAACACAGCCAAACCGAGCCAGTCCTGGGGGCTGGCCGGGCTGACGGCTGCAGAGCCGTCGGGGAGGATTCGGTGCACGTGAATTCTCTATGCTGCACTGGTGCAAACGCGAAGCCTGAACTAACCTTCTGGGGTGAGACAAAGGAGAGGCTTGAAGCATCCTCACTGTGCAGAAGACCATCTTAGCTAGAGTGGGAGGGAGATCGGCCATTGGCATTGGACTGAACACACAAGCTTCTAATAAACACTTTACCATAGCACACCGGTTAAGGCGCTGGCTTCAGAGTCAGACTTGCCCTGGTCCATCATTTACAAGCTCCGGGTCCTCAATAAAATAATCTCCAGGGTCTCAGATTTCCCATCTGAAAAATGGGGATCACGCTACACTGGGGGGTTTTGGGAGGATTAGCACAGTGCCTAGATGTCGTAGGTATGTACTGAATGTTGGCATGGTTATTAAAATTGGGACCCAAATCACATCTGCTGGGGACAATGAAATATCACTCATTCAATATGCTACAAATAAAACCAGTCGTGGTCACTACAAGCTTCATAAATTCAGGACAGTGATGTGTCTATATTCAGGACCCTAATGGCCCATACTGTGCTTGATGCAGAGTAGAAACTCAAGTGTTTATGGACTTTGGGAGACAAAGTTAGAAAGTTCGAGTCAGACTAGGCTGACCAGATAAGCATGTTCCGCCAGCACCAGCCCTGTGTAAATCACATGTCACCACAAGACAGGAGGTGGCACGTGCAACACACATAGCTGATGCAAGATTAGGGACAGAGTGAGGCCCAGGCTTATACTAAATTATTTTGTCGTTATTTTATTGGGTTTATAATATGTTATGGATATTTATACTATATTTACAAAACGTGTCATTTCTCTCCTCACCCTGAAGTCTCGGCTTTTCCCTAAGATGCTCTCCCATGTTGCAGAGAGACCCAGCGAGGGTCTCTCTGCAACATGGAGAGAAAAGACACGAACCTGGACGCTACCACCTTGAAATAGAATCGACTGCAGTGTGGGAGCTGAGTGGCCGCCGTGTCTTTAATTTTTTTAGTAGTCCCAGAGTCTGAAGACAGCCTTAACACCATGTGTCGAAGGTAGCATGTCTCCCATGATGTTAGTTAAGAGACCGGTCAATATATTGATAGACCTGACCCAGGACTGAATCCTGGCTTCGCCGCTTACCTAATGGGCGACCTTGAACATGCCACTCACCTTCGTTAGTGTGTGATCTGGCTCCTGCCCGCCTGGCTGACTTTGCCTGCTGTCCTTCTCCCCCGTCCCTTGCAGCTTTTCTATTTCATCCAGAATGGATTTCCCTCAAATACACCAAGCGCATGGCCCCCAGCCGTTGTGTTAGCCGCCCCAGACCTTCAGCACGTGGGGCAAAGCCAAATCCTGTTAACCTCAGGACAGCCCGGTTCAGTCTTTTAGCCAAATTTGTGTTGGTGCAAAGCTAATGCCACTGCACTTGGCAAATGGAAATACAGGGCACTCAGTTCGACTTTGAGTTTCAGATATATAACAAATACTAGATTTTTATAAGCATGTCCCTTGTGATCCTACTTATGAAAGCCCTTTAATTTTTAGGACTTTTTGGATTTCAGAATTACGGCTGAGTGTGTGTGGTCCTTTTTTAAGTTTCCCCCATGTTACAGATAGGAGACTGAGGCACAGAGAGGTTAAACAACTTGGCTAACATCACACAGTGAAAAGGGGGCTGACTTCAGTCACTCTTGGGTACCTCTTGATGAATGAAGGCTTCCGGTGCTCAGTGACCACATCGGTAGCTCTTTCTTCTTGGAATTGTTGGTAGGGTCCAAAGGAACAATACATCCAAAGCACCCACCTCACCTGGCCTTCAGTAAGTAGTACCTGTCTGCACAGACTGAAAGAGCGACCAGGGGTGAGGATGTTAGAGAGGGAGTGTTTGAACCAGGAAAAGAGTGCCATCTTGGAGAGATTAGTTTGTGTTGCTCTTTCTTAGACAATATGTCCACAATAGATATTTGTTTTTGGTTTTTAAAATAAATACAAACTCAAGGTATTTTTAGGGTTTTTAAAAATAAAAACCACATTTGAAGCGGTCCTCTGATACGGAAAGGAAGACGAGCTTCCTCGCCACCTGAGTGAGGTGTTAGCTTTGCTTCATCAAGTGGCAAAGGACCATCGAAAACTTTCTACTGGATGAATGGTTTCTATAATTTGTTTCTCCAACCAAGTCTAATTTACCATCTTATTTTATGCAAAAATTGGTGGATTTTCCTATAATAGGGCTGAAGATGAAAGAAAAAAAAATGGAACTTTTTTCTGCCTGGTTTTAGTTGCTATGGTTTTGGGCCAGTTGAGCCAGGTTTGATGACTGTGTGGAAAAAACCCACAGCTAGTGTCTTTTTTTTTTTTTGCATAAAAAGAAACAGGAGAAAACGGCCTTGTAGATGAAAAGGATACGAGGTGGCAAATGAGCAAACACCACTTCTGTCTCACAAGAGTCTTTGTGACTTGGGAACATTATGGCTTTTAAGAGAGACACAAATTTGTGGCAGTAAATGTGAAAATGAAACTACACCCATGATCTCTGGTTCTTTCCAGGAATAGCTTTTTTTTTTTTTTTAAAGCTCCGAAAACCCAGACTGAGTTTAGATTAGAATTAGTATTTTGTTTTCATAGAAAAATCTTCCCCTTGTCTCTGTGTTCTGTTCTGGTGGCTCATGTCATAATATCTGCCATTTGTATGCAATTGCTCACTCTAAGAATAAACAGAGCCGGGAGGTCCCCACGTGGGGACCCTGGGAGGGCCCCGGGAGACACAAATACTCCTTCTCTGGCAGCTCGGAGGTCTGGGGGCTTCCTGGGCTGCAGGACCAGGCATAGAGAGAAACCAGCACCTCGGCGGGAAGAGCAAGACATCATTTCACTATAAATTCAGAGGCCCATCTTCATTCCTATTATGCTTAAAATGGATAACTCCATTTGAATGGGTATATAATTGTTTTCTGAATACAAACACATTTCAGAAGATTTTGAACCAGGAGATAAAATTTTGTTTCATTTGCTTTCAGCAGCTTAGAAATTAATTGGGGGTTATTTTAAGTGGAACTGAAAACTTGCCTTTAAAATTTTTCTTCTAGTTCCAAAAATGCCTGAGTTCTAAGATAATAATAACATTATTGAATAAATTAATTGTTAATGTTAAAATGACAATTTATATAATTTATTATGAAATATATATTCATACTTGTTATAATAAATGTAGTCTGGGTGCACAATATTTTCCTATATAATAATGACTATTGAAAAGTACTCGTATAATCCCAGTTAGTTTCTGAAACAAAGAGAAATTGAATTCATGCAAACTGGTGAAAAATGTTAGACCATGCTTAACAGTATAAATTCAGAAGAACTACTTATGTTTGTTTTATAGGATTGAAAAACTCTGTTGGCAGAGACAAAGACACAATTTTTGGTGCCCCTAAGGAACAAACAGACCAAAGAGAATTTTTGCTTATAATTTTTTTCCCATCCATTCATTCTTCTTATTACTATTTCTTCTGTATTCTAGGAAGATGTCACCAATGCTAAGAGTCTCTGTTGAGAAACACAGGCCAACAGGAAGCTGCATGAGCAGAGAAAAGGGGTTCACTCTGTCATCTGGTTGTTCTCCAAGGAGAATGGGTGGCCACAGGCAAATGACTGAGCCCCGGCTCTTGTGGATTTACGGATCCCTTTCGGTATCTGATAGAAGCTGGGAGTTCTGTCTCCCCGAATGGACACGCATAAGAAGTTGCATGTTGGAAGGTTTGCTCTTCTCTGGCTAGCCTACCCATGACCTTCGGCAGGTTAATAACTCCCCCTGTACTAAAAACTCTAGAAGCCCATTCAAGCAATGCTGCCTATGTAATTTGCAGAGTCCTGAGTAAAATGGAAACAAGAGGCCTCTTAATGATCTCAAAAATCACTAAGCATTTCAAGATGGTGACAGCAGAGAATTAAACCAAGAGTGGGACTCTCCTAAGCACGGGACCCTGTGTGACTACACAGGGTGTATGTCCATGAAGTCACTATACTTTCAAGCACAGTGTAGTGGCTAAGATTCCAGTTTCTGGTGCTGGATTTGCTGAGTTTACATCACAGCGCTCCTTGAGATTTCTGGAGCAAGGCACTTTTTTATTTTTTGGTCTCACTTTCCTTTCTTGTAATGATGATACTTCCCACATAGGGCTATTGCAAAGAATAAATAAATTAGCATGTGCAGCCTGTTGCTGATCCATAGTCACAGCATGTCACTCCCTTAGTTAAACTCTGTCAATGGCCCCACAGTACGTGGAGCACCCCCCACGTCAGGCCTGCAAGGCCTGCTTTATTTACCGCCCAGTTTCTGCTCCCCACCTCTGCTCTTCACTCGGCAAACTCAAGCCGTCCTTGCCTTCTGCTAATTCACTGCACACTCCAGCCAAGCTCTGCTTTATCTCAGGGTCTTTGCACAGACTCCGCCTGGCGTCTTTCCCCCGTGCCAGCCAGCGCTCGTCTTGGTGTGAGTGAGCCCATGCCTGGTCCCACGTCCCCTCCTCAGGAAGGCCTTTCCTGTGTCCATCTCTCCTCCTTTTTGTTTTGTTAACCTGGCATTGAAACATCATGTACAAACCATAAAACTCACTTGGAAAAAAACGTCAAGTTCTGCGGTTCTCAGTATACTTTCAGACTTGTGCAACCTTCACGGAAAGCTAACCTGAGAACATTTTATCTGCCCCCCCCCAAAGAAAGCCCTTTGCAGTTCCTCCCCATTCCCATCTCCAGCCCAGTAATTGGCGTTCTGTCTCGATAGATTTGCAATTACTGAACCTTTTACATAAACAGAATCACACCGTACATGGCCTTTTGGGTCTGGGTTCCTTCACTTAATATACGTTTTGGAGGCTCATCCATGGCATAGCGCGTATCGGTAACTTCATCTTTTACTGTTAATTGTTCATTAGCATTCTGTCGGTGGATAGAGCACATGTATAGGTGATGCTCAGTATTTTATGAATATTTACAAAGGGAAGGGTTTGCTTACCCATGAAACTGCGCACTCACAGTGTCCATTTGCTCCTCCCACTCTGCCCGCTTTGTCCCCAAGTTAATGAAATCCTTTCAGAACTGTAATCTCTGGACCTCTGTGTGATATTCGAGGGCAGGCAAGACATACAGAGCAGAGACACGTGCCTGTCGAGTGACCCTTTGATGCAACAAAAGGAAAATAAAACTCAAATTTAGAAACTGCTACGATGTTTGGAGCATGATTCTTGCCTTGCAGTGGGCCACTTTGACTCACTGTGTGTGTGTGTGTGTGTGTGTGTATGTGTGTGTGTGTGCATGCGCTTAAACTAATGCATTCTCAAGCTAAGGAGGGGTGGAATTCCATTGTGTTACTATATAAATCAAAATGGCAAGATTAACCTATTTCATTCCGAATTTCTGCAATTATTAAGATAATCTCCTAAAAACAAGGCGATGAGAAAAGATGTTCAAGCCAACATTGCTGTTCACCTACAGGCACACCGGATTCCACCGGAGGTCACCAAGGAAGGACACTGTACTCCGTAGTGCTGCCCGATATTGCCACGGGACTCCTGGGTGTCCTCATTCCATCCAGCCCATGGTTCCTACTCCAGACGTCTGACCACATTCTGACACTTCAACGTCCCTGAACTGGGCCACTGACCTAATACACAACTTCTACTGTTTTGGCTCTAATGATGCAGTTGAACTTTTCGCCTTGTTCTGACCATGACCCTTGTCCAAGGCAGACGCCCTCTCTGTGTGTGCTAATGCATTGAACTCTGGGCACTGCGGTCTGCCAGCCTCTGGTCTCCACAGGCATGGTGACCCATGGTCCCAGCCTGCCTGAGGCTGCCCGCTGTCAGCGCTGAAAGACCCACGGAGCTTAGGAAGCCCCTCAGACTGGGCAAACGGGGATGGTTGCCCCCCCATCCCCGGGTTTCTATGAAAAGTTTGTGCCAAGGACTAGTGGTATTAGCCTAACCTCTTAGATTGGTCTAAGCAGATTTCTAATACCCTTGTTTCCATTGCCCAGTGAAGAATCTGAGATGAAATGCAAGGTGCGGTTAGAAAAGTCTTAGTTCGTGTAACTGATTGAGCCAGAAATTTCCCTTATTTGTGAAAGTATGTGAAGACTGAGTTACACGGATGCTTCGTTCTGTGAATTAGAATCAAACTGTAAAACAGCCTGAATATTCAACCACAGGCCAATGATGAAATACAGTGTGCACCCCTTCCATGAACTATTTTTGTGTGGCCTTTAAAAAATAAATGTAGAAGAATATTTAATGAGATAGGGAGGACATTCACATTATTAGGCTAGAAAAAAATCAATGTACACAATAATATGCTGGCAGGACTCTATAGTTCTTGCAAGGAAAGAAATTCCATGACACACATATATATATATATATATATACATGTGACCGATATTTACAAACCAAAACATTGCCATGGGCGGTTGTAATACCAAGAGATGGTCTTGGGTAGCTGGGAGACAGGGCTTCACCCCAGCTTAATCTCCATCGGGGACTCACTTGTACCTCCAGGTACCACGGGGCATTGCTGCGCGATGTAGCTTCAGGGCAAACATTCTAGGTAGGTTCTCTTCCCACAGGATTTCCCAGCCCTAAAGCCCCTCATTTACTCACAATCCCAGACCATCATTTTCTATAGATGGTGGGATTATGGGTGATTTTTAGTTTCTTCCCATTTTGATTTTTCCTTGTTTTCTATTCTTTTATGATAAAGGTATGGTTTTTGAAGTAGTATAAATTATTCATCATCGGTCATTATCCAGTTGGCACAAACTAACTTACGAGAGTCTTTTTGGTGACCTGGGGAGGTCCTGTAAGAACAGGACACAGGCTCACTCGTTTGTGCTGAGACCAGTGCGGCGGCACAGGTTTGGGCTCTGGAAACACACACGGCATCGCTCAGCTACACCAGAAATTGAGGGAAAAAGGCTGAACTTAGGTGAGGGGTCCAAAATGGAACACAGAGCCCTGGCTGGTGTGGCTCAGTGGATTGAGTGCCAGCCAGGAAACCAAAGGGTTGCCGGTTTGATTTTCAGTCAGGGCACACACTGAGGTTGCTGGCTGGGTTCCCGGCTGGGGGCGCTCAAGAGGCAACCACGCATTGATGTTTCTCTCCCTCTGTCTCTTTATCCCTCCCTCCCCCTCTCTCTAGAAATAAATAAAATAAAATAAAATAATGAAACATAGAAGGGTGAAGAATGGCTCCAAACCAAACCCTAAAGCTAATACAATGCTCCATACGTGAATTTCGGCATCATTTTCTGTGGAATTACACGGTTTTAGAAGCAAAGTCCGGTCTGCAAAAGAGCCTGTGAATGATAATCTTACAAAGGGCATGTTCAGTAAAATAATAGTTACCTTTCATTGTGTACATAGTATGAGTCAGGCATTGTACTAGTGTCTCGTGTACTTTCTCTCTTAATGCCTCGCAATAAATTTATTGTGAAGTTGCTGATAGAGTAGATTAGGAAATAGAAGCACAGGGTATTAGGAAAGTTGGCAAAAGCTCACACAGCCAGTAAGTGGAGAATCTGAACTCACGTTTGTCTGACCCCAATTATTTTCCTGTTTTCTTCTTTGAGGCCAGTAGGGATACATCTCTGACTTCTTCTCTACCAGCCAGAGAAAGCAGCTGCTCTTAAAGGGGTCACCTGATTGGGTTAGGGCCACCTGAGTGATAATCTTTATATGTTAAGGTCACCTGAGTTGAGATGCTACCCGTAATGATATGTGCAAAATCCCCTCACTTAGGACCTAGATTAGCGTTTGACCGAGTGAACATGAGAAGGGAATCTCAAGAGGCTAACTTTAGAATTTTGCCTACCACACAGAGTCTTTTAAAATACTGGATTGATGATAATTGGGTTAATTTTTTATGTGACCTGGAATGATACTTCTTTTGACAGAGAATCAATAAATACTTGTAGATACTAAAACTAATATACTAAAGTTAAAGTATTAGAATTCTATTTGCAAAACACCCCCCATTCATTTTTTCTACATTGTAGACTCTTTGAGCTATAATACTGTGATGTTTTGTCAAACATTTTTTGAAGTTTGCCATTTGTTTGGAGTTCAAAGGAAATGTCACTTTCCAACTCCCCAATTTTTAATAATGCAAAATATTCTATAACCAATTCTGGATGAAAACACACACTTGACAGAGAAATCTTTTCACTAAATAGGGGAAAACAGTGAATTAATGAGTATTTATTTTAATTTTTTAAAGAAACTGAGTATTGGCAGATCAGAAGTTGACAAAAATTATTCTGGTCCAATTTACAGATCAAATGCAAATAGCCCCTTCTTTGCATTAATGGACTGAAATTGAAATGTTATATTTTCATTTGAGACTGACAAAGAAAAAACACCCGGCAATATTCTGAGGCCAAAAATTATGGCTGGGACCACAGAGTCAGTCATTTCATAACAGCTTTGTTCCCTGGAGGCCGGCCCATTAAAAACGCTCACTATCTTATTGAAGTGAACTATTCTCTGAAGAGAAAGAAGATTCGCGATGAGCAGGCATTACTCTAAGGCACCTTGCTCCCTCAATCTGTCTTCTGGTTTCTTCTGGGAAAGCCCTGAAGTTTCGGGGTGACCAAAGACTATGATAATGCCCAGAGAAAGCCAGAATTTCCCAGGTGACATATTGGCAGAATACACAAGATAGGTTTCATGGTTTGTGGAAGAGAGTTTGCGTTTCCAAACACTGCAAAGACCCTCAGTAGCTATCGCTGTTCATTTGTGCGAGTGCTTATTTATTGCTTGCCTCTAAGGTGACGGGCTCCGCTCTAGACACCACGAGAACATTGGGGTGCAGACCCACAACCGCATCGGTGACTTGCTGACAGCTGGGGAAGGAAGGCTGAGACCGGACGCGCTAGCAGACTTTGCTGTCTTATCTATGTCAGATGGGATGCAAAGTCACGATCGAGCTTGCAGCCTCATTGATGTTTTCTAACGTGACATGTGATTGGCCCGGGTGGCTGGCCAAACATAAAACCCTGCTCACAAAGGCCCTGGGGCAGAGAATGGCCAACAACTCTACTGTCCTCAAAGTCACTTCCAATCTCAGATTCCACGTGCTTCCTCCAAACTGGGTTCTTTCCTTGAAATGCACAGCAGAGATGCCCTGAGAAGTGGCAGGAAATGGATACCCTCCCTTGAGAACTATTTCCCACCTGAAATGAAATTACCTGTGGTAGGCTGGATAGTGGCTTCTGAAATGCCCACGTCCCAATCCCCAGAACCCAAGAACATGTTCCCCTGCAGAAAAAGAGACTTTGCAGGCTGGAGGAAACCAAGGATCTTGAGATTGGGAAGATCAGTTTGGATTATCCGGGCGGGCTCCGAGGAATCATTAGGATCCTTACAAGAGGGAGGCACAGGGTCGGAGCCATTGCTAGGACACTGGAGGACAGAAGAGGTTCTGTCCAGAATTGAAGGGGTCGTGAGCCAAGAAACGCAAGCAGCCTCGAGAAGCTGAAGAGCCCAGCAAACAGATCCCCCCCAGAGCGTCTAGAAGGAGCCAGCCTGCTGACAAGCCGATGTTACCTAAGTGAGACCGACTCAGTTAGACTTCGGACCTCCAGCGCCGGAAGGTGAATTTGTATTGTGTTAACCCACTCAGTTAGTGGTAATTGGTTACAACAGCAGTAGAAATGAACACATCATTGGAGATGTGCCTTGAAACTGTCTCTTTTGTAAAAATTTTTATTTATTGAGATTTGAGAGAGAGAGAGAAACAGCAGTTTGTTGTTCCACTTACTGATGTGTTCATTGGTTGATCTTGTATGCGCCCTGACCAGGACTTGAACTTACAACATTGGTGTATTGGGACGGTGCTTTAACCAACTGAGCTACCCAGCCAGGGCTCTAACAATTACTTCAGAATATAGTAAGTGTAGCCCCTTTCACCTGGGAGAGCCACACAATTATTGAAAATGTTCAGACACGTTTCTTACAGCAGCTCGTGCTGCAAAGCCTTCACTGTGTGTCGGGCACCACTGTCGGTGCTCGAGGGGTATGTTAATAATTTCATCCTCAGGAGAACTCTTTGAAGTAGGGCTATGATCATGCAGTTTTAGCAGTGAGGAAACTGAGGCACAGTATCCCAGTTACTGGCAGAGTGGGCACTTAAACCCCTCGGGCCATGCTCCACTGTCCCTGTCACCATGGGAACATCCCTGGACACACTGTCCAGTTGGACATTGCAGAGAGATTTCATCTTTGAGCAAAGCCAGAAGTCACTTTGAATAAAGGATAGTGAAAGCGGCCAGGTCATTTTGCTGAGTTAAACTGCTTTTGATCTGTGATGCATTGTAATTATAATGATTATAATCTCGTTAGCTTGCTGCCCTTGTGGGCTCATCAGGCGGCCCCTAAAAAATGTTGCAAAAATGTCTTTGTAGGCACAGCCACCATGTTGGGATAAATGTTTCATCCTCGCAGGGCACCGCTTTGAAGGAAAACCTCTATTTCCCTACGGACCCCCTAAGTACACCCTCTTAGAAGTATTTGGGGAGATGAAGAAGGGTTTGCACACTAAAAAGAACGAAGGAAGAAGCAGAGTGTTCGGGGTTCTCGCTTGACTCCCCTAACAGGCTGCCTGCCACGCATAGCTACTTGGAGTTCTTGACTATCTCTACTTCATTTAGTCTTCCCTGCCTTTCATTAGGTCGCTTTGTATTTACTGAGCACCTACTATGTGCTAGACCCTGTTGACCCACGTGAGGGCTCCCATCAGTACTTCTTTGCCTTTTGGGGTCATTTCTTTATATGGATAGACCATATTTTGTTCACCCCTTCCCTCGCTGTTGGGCGCGAGGGCAGTTTCTACCTTTTGGCACTGTGAATAGTGCTTCCGGGAATATTCACGTTCAAGTTTTTGTGGGAACACCTGCGCCAATTCTTTTGGGTGTATACCTAAGAGTAGAATTGCTGGGTCGTATATGAACTCAGGAACTGCCAGACACAAAATGCACCTATTGTATGATTCTGCTTTTATGAAGTGCCCGGAACTGGTGGGCAGATTCGCGGTTGCCCGGGGCTGGGGGAAGGGGAAATGGGGAGTCAGTGCTTAGTGGTTGCAGGGTTTCTTTGGATGAAAACGTTCTGAAAGCGGATAGTGGCGAGGGTTGCGCATTGCCAGTGTGCTAAAAGCCATCCATGTGTACGCTTAATGACGGTTAGAATGGGGCATTTTATGTGCTGTGCATTTTACCACAACTGAAAAAGAAAAGAGCAGCCAGGTCCCGACCATAGTGAGTAGAGATGAACAGTGTGTAAGTTGGTTTTTAATAACAGGCACTCAGATGTGCTGAAAACACAAAAAAGAAGTTGAGTAAGAGGGTGGAGGGGGATGGAGAGGGTTTGCTCCTAGATGGGGGTGGGGGGGGATCAGGCAGGGTCCACCTGGAGAGGTGACACCAGGCAGGCAGGCAAAGTAGGGGTGGGGGGCAGGCAACTCAGACCTGTGGCATCATAAGCCACAGGCATGACAAGCTCCTCTGTCTCCGTGGTTGTCAGCCGGGGGCGATTTCACTCCCCGGGGTCATTTGGCCAAATTTAGAGACATACTCAGTCGTCATGACTCGGGATGGGGGTGCTATAGGATTCCAGTGGCTAGAGGCCAAGGGTGCTGCTAAACGTCCTCCAGTGTACAGGACATACCCCTGCATGACCCAGCCCTCCATGGCAGCCGAGGCTGAGACATCCTGGTCGGACCTCTTCACTTCTGAGCCTTAACAGCTGTTGGAAAGTAGCCACTTTTGTGCAATGGGGGGTGAAGGGCAGCTCTTTCACGTTCCTGTCTGGCTGCTCTTCTGGTCTTGACCCCTGTGTCCACAGAATGAGCCAGACTGACCACCCCCCGCCCCCGCCCTGCAAGACACTTGACTACATGAGGATCAGTTAAGCTCTAAGACTGTCTCCGTGTACTCTGAACACAGACTTCCACATAAGCCTAGAACAGGATAAAGAGATGCTCACAGCAACAGACTGTAGACGCTGTGCATTGCGGGGGCGGGGGAGGGGGGAAATTCAGCAGATGCCTCCACAAGATTGGGGTTGAGCTGGCTACGAAACAGCCGAAAATATGAAGCCGTCCCCCATGACCGGCGCAGACGCACTGTTTCCCCATTTTAACTCAAGGCAGACCTCTCCAGCCTCCCCATGGCTTCTCCTGGTGGAAGCCAACCAACCAACCCTTCTCCCTGAGAATCGAGTGGAAAGTGGTCATCAGCCTGTGGATTGGCCTCTCCCCGCTTGACCTTTTGTCACCCGGGCTTGCCTGAGCGTCCCTCACCGCGCCCCGGAGGAGTTCTCCACACCCACCCTCACGACCACACTAAGTTATTTACTGTCTTTATTGGGGAGATCAAACCCACACACAGATGTCACATTTCTCAAATTCCATCAGTACATCAGACAGGCCGTCTCTGCAGAGGGGACATTCCAGCCAGCAAGTTCAGAGCCCGCTGGCTTCGAGGGCCCTTCCCTCCCTACTTCCCGAGCCTTTGTTTGTCTCTGCGATGCTGATAAATCAATCCATCAAAAAATTTCCTCAGTGAAACTCAATCAAGAAAGGTCATGTCAGCGGGAGAGGAACAGATTAAATTAGCATCAAATTAGACATGGAAAGTGAGTTCTGTCAAAATCATCGCAGCGCTCAGCACAATTAGAATATGTTAATTATGCATTTCATTAAGGTGGATGTGAGATGAAATGTCACTGGGGTAGGCATCCGAAAAAGGGAAGATTGCCAGGCACAACTTTCCGTAGACAATGTGTGACACCTTCATTAACATCAAGAATCACAAGTCTGCCTTGACTTTTTCTGTAAAGGATTAAAACCATTAACTGTTTGCTGGCTCCTCTCCTTGGTGCCGGGGGTCCCTGTCCTCAGAGTGGGCGGGCCCCTCCCGAGTGACTGGCTTTCTCTGCCGCCGCCATGGCCCCAGGGGCTGCTGGGAGTGCCCGGTGGGCAATGGAGAGGGTGGCGGGTTTTAATGAACTCCCTGGAAGCTTGGCGGGGATCACGCCACCGCCTTAGGGTGGCAGGATGCTGAGGAGAGAGAAATGAGGGGTGAGGATTACCGAGAGAGGGAGGCGGTGCAGGGGCGAGGCTCTTGGCCTCATTCTTGGGGATGAAAGATATAATCAACGTAATGGGGGGCTGGCGGCAGGGGGATCAGATTTATAAACTTACACCCGGAAAACTCTAATTTGGTGGATTATTTTGCAGATCGCTGTCAGAGTCATGGGGACGAAGAGGCTTTTTCCTAAAGTCGTTCCCCATGAGGCAGCTTCACCAATAAAGAGTTTCAGTTTGTGCCGTTCCCTTCTCCTGCGATTTCTTACAGCGTTGCCCTTCCTGGGGCGTTCTCCACGGGGGGAGGGATGGGTGTGGCTTCCCCTCCCGGTTTTCACTGCTGTCCCACTCAGTCCCTGTTCCCCTCCCCCACCGAGAATAATTCCCAGGGACCCAGCGGCCATGAGACCCGTCTTCAGAGGATTTCCCATCACCCCCTGGTGGCATGTTCTCTGCACCTCATACATGTTGTCCCTCTGCTGGGACCCCTCAGTGTCCACCTGTCTGCCCAGCTCATGCCCTCACACCCACAAAAACAGCCACCCACACGTGGTGACCTCACCCCTCTGCACCTTCCTCCAGTGTGTTCCTCAGGCCTCCGCCACTGGACCTGTGTTCGATGCCCTTTTTGTTCTCATGGGACCCTGAACTTTCATCAACTTACCTCTTGTTTGCTTCCAAATGGCTCTGACTTACACTCAAATTGTTGTGCTTCTCGCAGTGCGCTGCAGTCGCTAGTTGAGGCGTCTGTCTACCCTCCAGGTGGCAAGTTCTATATTTCATTGTTTTTTTTTTTTTTTTAATGTCTATTTCTCATCCTGGCTGGTGTGGCTCAGTGGGTTGAGCACCAGCCTGGGAACCAAAGCGTGACCGGTTGGATTCCCAGTCAGGGCACATGCCTGGGTTGTGGGCCAGGTCCTCAGTAGGGGGCGCTCAAGAGACAACCACGCATTGATGTTTCTCTCCCTTTCTCCGTCCCTTCTCCTCTCTAAAAATAAATAAATACAATCTTTAAAAAGTTTCTGTTTCCTGGTACATGCAAAGTGCTTGACAAATAGATCTTAAATACATGAATGATGAGGTTATGGGATTTTACCATAGCATAAGTTCTGTTTTTTTAGGGGCTGGAGAGAAAGCAAAGGTCAGGAACTTATTGCTGGCCTTTCTCTGCAGGGTTACTTTTCTCATAGCAAAATAACACATACACACGAAACACATAAATTTCTAACATTGCCGGTTGGAATTCATTTGCTCCAACGCTCTATGTAAACACATCATTTGCTGCCTTTTTTTCTCACTTGTATGCCAGTAGGGAATTATTTTGTGAATTTACCTGATCCCCCCTCCCCCCCTTATGTTTCTTCTCTCCTACCGTCTTTCTTCTCTTCTCTCTTTCTCAACAATCAGATCTTGGTTAATGACCAAACCTAGGAAGCAATCACTTTTTCTCCAAATTAGATCAGGCGTTCGCACGGTGGAAAATAACCTCCGCCTGAACTACAGTGGCCGAGCGGACGGGGGACCCGCTGAATGGGGAAGCCTGTTTTCTGCCCAGTAAGGTGAGAATAAACGCTCTCACTGCATGCTTTCATCGAGACAGCGCAGGCAAAATGCAAAGCCTGGGGCCTAGCACGTCATAAATCCCTAATAAATGACAGTTGATGATGGGCGGGGGGGACGATGATGATAAGAACCCGGAGCTGGCATTGATGCAGCGTCCAGAAGCTTGGGACACAAGCCTCGGGTCCTATTCAGAAATAATTGCATCAGCAAAAATATCTCTATTTACAGGGAGAAAAGACAGCACTGGCTACCGCTGCCCATTTTAAATTTTGTATGCAAACGAGGACACACGCAGGGGACTGGGACCCTGTGGCGGCACCCCTCCAGAGCTCTGAGGTTCTGCAGTGACACTTTGCCATGTGCCGAAGGCCCAGAGGAATTCCAAGGAAACTGACAGGTGAAGCCCAGAGTTCTGCGGGAGCCCCCGACAGGCCGTGAATGCCTGGCTCCCCAAACTGTCTCGTCTTCTGGGGCCCAGGCCTGTGAGAAAGGCGAGGGCAGCGAAATCACTGAGCTGGGCCTGATTTGACAAAGCCAGCGGCCTCACCTTGGGAGCTGGCAGGAGGGGAGGAGGGAGAGGGCCATCCAGGTACAAAGCTTCCTCCCAGCCTTCTAGCTTCCTGTCATCGCTGCCATTGATATTAAAATCAAGGGGTTGGCATAAAGCTCCTGGTAGCGGCAGCACTGGCAGAAATCCAGGCGGGCTCTAATGAGCCTCACCTGGGCTAATTACATCTTTTCCGAACCCTGCTGGGGAGGCTGGAGTTGCCGGTTGGTCGTCCAGGACAACAGTGGCTGGGATTTCTCGGCTCTGAGAATTCTTTCTTGCATGCAGAGCTCCAGAGGGCTGGACAGTGACCTGAGGGACACAGGCGACTTTCCTGTGGGGACACAAAGCAGTTCCCCTTCTCTCCCCAGAAAACGAAGCTCTGAGGAAGGAGATCGCTCCCAGCCTGCCTACTCCCAATGGGCGCCCCTGCCACCTGGTGATCAATGTGGGCTCTCAGGCCTCACCCCAGGTTTATGGATCCAACTCTGCATTTTGGGCCTGGCCAGCTAGCTCGGTGGCTTAGAGCATCGTCCCAATGTGCCGAGGTTGCAGGTTCAATCCCAGGTCAGGGCATGTACAAGACCCAACCTGTGAATGCACCGATGAGTGGAACAACAAATCAGTGTTTCTCTCCCTTCTTCCCTCTCTAAAATCAATAAATAGAAGTTAAAGAAAGAACCTGCATTTTTAACAAGACACTCAGGTGATGTAGTCAAGTGTGAGAGACCCTGGTACCACACTTCCATATGGGGAGACACCGTCCTTCAAAACTGTGCACTCCTGGGAAGCATGTCCTAGGAGAACGGAGCACGGGGGACTTCCAGGGGCCTGGGTGGGGGTCACCTCTCTTCCACTTGTGACTTGGGCCAGGGGTTGAAACTCCTTGGGCCTCAGTTTCCCTATCTGTACAAAGGGCACACTATTAGTCTCCACAACACAGGGAGGCTGCAAGGATTGGGCGGAACAATCTGAACCTGCTTCTCAGCGGGCCCCTGGGACACGGCTCTGAAGAGCTTGTTATGTCTGATGCTATTCGGGGACCACTGGCCTTCAGTGAAAACGCAAATGCTCCTTCAGTCCTTGACTGGTGATCACCTTGGACAGCAGCAGCCCCATCCGTGACATGGAGCAATAGCATCTGTCCCTTCAGATCTGGGTGGGGCTGATAAGAGACTCTACGGGGTGACTGGCCAGGGCTCCTTAACACCTGAAGGTCTGCACAGAAAAGGGAAATCTGGGAAGCTGACCCGGCGCACAGGAGCGGATGGAGACGTGGGAACTGGGTGTGGTGCGTCCTGCGTGGGTTATGGAGCAGGAAAAAGGCATCGGGGAGAATTAAGTGAACTGGAATAATAAAGTATGGATTTTACTTAATGACATATCGATACTGGCCTATTAGTGACAAACACACACACTAATAATATACGATGTTGAGAGAACTGGATGTGGGGCTTATAAAAGTTCTACATGAGCTCCTCTGTGTTTCTCTGGAAATCCAAAGCTGTTCTAAAAAGCACAGTATCTTTCGAAATAAGTGAGAGAAGACATGAGGAACTTTAGCTAAGGTGACCAAGTAAATCCAGTTTCAGGACCAAAACTCGCATGTGCCAGGAAACCCCCCCGGTCTCGGGCAAACTGAGACAGCTGTCACCCCACACTTAGCCCAGAGTCTGGCAGTTTGGGACCCTCAAAAATGTCAGTTGTCACATTTGCTATATGGGGGGGCAGCTCAGTGAATGCTCTGGAAGATTGGGGATGGGAGGTGAATGAGGGAACCCAAGAAGCTCTGACTTCTAGATGCTCCACGTTACCACGACTCCTGAATCCACCCACACGGACAGGACTTCTATTACCCACTTTCCTGGGGACACCTGGCTGGATCGATGCCCTTGCTCACCACCAGCTCTCACCTGCGCAGTGTTTGCAAAACCTGCCTTTTCTAAACTTGAACTCATTCTTTGTGTTTGGTGTAATCATCTCTCCCCCAAGGTGATTGGTGCTGATGCCTGGGAGCAGAAGGATAGCCGATGCAGTAATACCAGGAAAAATCCTGGTGAGTTGTTGAAGGTATTATCCTACCACCAGCAATATGAGCTCTGCATCGCCGTCCCAAAATATCCTTGCACACGTTGTTTATGAAGATAAAAAAGCTCACAGGGGATTATGTTGGTGGGCCACTGGGAAGGGTCCCCACAGAGCCTTGAAGGCCTCACTTAGATTCCATCTCTTCCAGGAAGTCCTCTCTGATTGCACCCAGCTTGGGGTAGCAACTTCCTCTGAAGCTCCTGTTACACAAAAGCTGTGCCTCTCACCCTCTGTTTCCTCTTCTTTGTTCTGTTGACCCATGGGAGGCACCTGTGGGGCAATGGGAACCCTCAGGGTTTGGCAGGTAGACAGGTGTGGGGTGGGCCCTGAATCTGTCTCAGCCGAGACAAGCTGTCGAACCTCCCTGAACCTCAATTTCCTGATCAGAAAAAGGCAGCATAACTGCTCACTCTGCCGGCTGGTTTGTTTCAGTACTTGTGGTTGTCGCTTTAATTTCTGCTGTTGCACAAGTTTGAGGCCTGTTTGAGGCACAGTCGGGCCCAGGCCTTATTGGTCTGTCTGTCCTCAGCCCACTCGAACCCCAGCACAGACCACAGTCTCTGCTGCACTGGCTGGGTCGGTGAGGGAGGTCTGGTCCATACCCTGGCTGCTTCTTTCCACACACGTATGATGGCATCCCAAACCTGCGGTGACACTCGGCAGTTCTGTCCATGGGCAAACGAGCTGCAATGCAGTTCATAACGGGCCGGGCAGACGTCTTTCTCCGTCTCACAGTTTGCCAGAAACTGACATCTTCTCTTCTCGGCCGTTGCAACTGGAGGGCTTCCCCCCTTGCAACGCGGCTTACACACTGAGTTCAGGCACGTTGTGGGCAAGGACTGGGAAGGAGCCCTCCCCACTGCAGACGAATTCCAGGCAGATGTCAGATAAACACATTGGAATAAACCGAATGCCATTTTTCTCTTTAATCGCTGGCTTCGGAGGGGCTGAGCCTCTCTGCACCTTATCAGTGCGCTGTCGCGTTTGATTCCCCAGTCATATGTCATGCAGTTTTTGTTTGTTTTTTTTTTTTAGTGTCACGATGATGAGGGGGCAGGAAGGAGGAGGTAGAAAGCATTATAAGTTTAGGTGAAACTAAAATATGAGACTCCGAAGAGTCTCGGTCAGTAGGGTTTAGGGGTGACCACGGCAGCCGAGGAAACAGCGCTGGGTTTCTGCGGGCTGTTGGGTCAGAGCCGACTGGTGGGGTCCCTTCCCTTCGCTCTGTCAGTTGAGAACTTTTCATCCTTCTCACCCTTAACTTAAAATGATACTTTAGAGGACTTTTCGATTTAAGAATGGCGTGCCTTGCCACAAACAACTGCGTGCAGACTGGCGAACTGAGTTCGCTTTGCTTTGGCTCTTGCGCTACAACCCACAAGACGATAACAGGGCGGAGCTGGGGGAGGGCGCACGGCGCTTCTCTTCACATCTCCTTCCAACTCCTGGGTTTTTAAAAATTCTTTCAAACCAAAAGAGAAAAAGTTGTGTGTGAGACTCAGGTATGAGCAGAAGTATGTGAAGGCAGAAAGCGCTGGCCAGGGGCTGGGAAGCTTATTCCATAAAGATCCAGAGAGTAAAGAGGAAACATTTTAGGGTTTGGGGGCCATACAGTCTCTGTTCCTACTACTCGACTCTGCCGTTGGATCCTGAAATCAGCTGATGATGTGTGAACAAATGGGCCTGGCAGTGCCCAATAAAATTTTATTAATGAAAACAGGGCTGGTGTGACTCAGTGGGTTGAGTGCTGGCCTGCGAACCAAAGGGTTGCTGGTTCGATTCCCAGTCAGGCCACATGCCTGGGTTGTAGGCCAGGTCCCCGGTAGGGGGTGCGTGAGAGGCAACTACACACTAATATTTCTCTTCCTCTCTTTCTCCCTCCCTTCCCTTCTGTCTAAAATAAATAAAATCTTAATAAAAAACAAAAACAGACAGTGGTGGGATTTGGCTATATCAACCCTGATCTAGGATTTGTGTGCTAAACATTAATATCTAGTAAAATGTTACAAATACACATTAACACCTTTCTCCCTCCCCCACCCCTCCACCCTGTGGGTCTACCTGTGTGATTTAATTTCTTTTCATATTTAGTACTCCTATTATTTATTTATAATTTAGTACTCCTATTATTTATTTAAAAAATAATGTCCTTGAAGGTTTGGATGATTTGTTGGTTTCTTTTCAGAAAAGATAGAAGAAACTATCTAGACTACTGTAATGAACTTGAGATCTTTTCCTCTTTTCTCCTCCCAGCCATTATCCACGTGATTCGTCCCGGTGCAGAGGTGTGCTCATCCAACCCCTCCGTGGGCTGACCTGGTTAAGGACTCCAGTGGGCTATGGTCGGCCGTGGGTCACGCCAGGGCCGAGGGACCGAACCGGACGTGACTGATCAGAGCCACACACAAAGCGGGGCTTCCCGGGGTTCAGTCGGCGGCAAATGTGTCTCAGCGCTGGGTCAGCGAGCAAGATGGGCCCGGGTCTGCCTGAGACCACCAGCCTGCACTTCGCACTTTGTAGGATGCAAAGGAGAAGAGAGGCTCTTTTATTCTTTTTGTTTTTTATTTTAAGTTAATTTTGCCGTTAACAAGGTGCAACCAGGGTGTTTCCTGAAGGTTCGGCGCAGAGATCAGGAATTAAAACCATCACTCTGGACGTCTGCGGAAGCCGGGCTCTAGACGAAACAGTCTCGACAGACAGTTGTCTCTCCGGTTTTTAAAGTTCAGCAGGAAAGGAGACAGAAGTTGAAGTTCTTTGCCACATGCTTGCCAGTGATGAGAAGCATTCCCGTTTTATATTAAGCTTAAAAACTTTCTGACGGCAGTAGTCAGACCTTGAATTTATGGGAGAACCTGATTTTCTAGAAGAAAAAATGATGTTTGCCTGGGTGTTAATTCTTGGCCCAAGGCCCGAAGCCTAACATTTCATAGAAATTATCAATAATAGTATATTTAATTGCTAATTCAGCTAACTATTCACCACCTGCCACTGGTGGATATAAAATTTCTAAAGTATATGTCAAGTAGACTATGGGGTTATGGCCTTGAAGTGTGTAATTTTCTTTATTGATATTCCACCCCTAGCCACAAAAAGATTTAAGGTGACATACAAAAGAAATAAATAATAAAACCAAGAACAGGAGGAGGAAGCAAAGATCTTCAGGATAAGAATTAAAATAGTTCTGTGATTAACCATTCAATTTGGATATGAGCTGCCTGGCAACCAATGCAAAAAGGGGAACACTACAATGTTCAGTCCTCTTATGATCAGAGCAGAAAGATGCCAAGTCCTCCCTAAATTAAAAATTGAAATGCCTTACCACGGATTCTAAGTGGAGAACAATCAATTATCAATGGATTATCAATAATAAGTTGTTTGTCAGCTGAGGCATAGGTGTTTGGCACATTTGACACACTCCATGGACCTAATTCTATCTCATCAACGTCACAAAATATCCAGGTCACTATGTCTCTATCATGGTGAGCTGCTCAGTAATTGGAGCGCTTGTTTCGTGTGGATTTCTTACCAGACGCAGCACAGAGCTTGCTGCAAGGCGCACGGAGTTCCCGGAATTAACTATGTCCCTGTGTTTGCCCCCACTGGTCACGATGAAACACTCGGTGTGCGCTCTCTGGGAGAGCAGCATTGTCTTGTCTATCTTCTCCTCTCATTTCACCCGCTCTCACCCCACCCCTCACCTTTAAAACCCTCCAGTGATTCTTTTTGCAAACTCCTGGGGATGGCCTTTAGGTCCCTGAATGATCTAGCCCTCCTTGTCCCTTTGAACCCAGCTCCTGCTACTCGTTTTCAATTTCACCAGGCTGCAGCTTTAAGGCCTTTCTCTCCCTTCAGTGCTCAGTTCACTCTTGTCTTGGCCACTGTTCTTTGTGTGGCTGAGCCTCCCCCCACCCCTCAACCACTGCAAAAGGTTTCACGCTGGCCAGCCATTCCTTGCTCATTTTTTTACACTATTTCACCATCATCCCAGGTCACACATGCTGCAGCCTGTTTTGGTACCTTCAGCGCTCTCATCACACCCAGAAATAGTCTTGTTTATTTCCTCTCTTTGGATCGGACTATAAGCTCGTCCTGCAGTGGGCAGGCTCCTTCTCTGACTGTTCACTGCCTTGTACGGGGCTGGGCACCTGGCAAGCCCTCAGTCAATATTCATTTGCATCAGAGGATGAACCAAAAGGCCACTGCCGCACTAATGCTGCATCCCTGGAAGTCAGCCCTGGACCCGCCGCCGGCACCGTGGGAAATCCAGCTTGTGGGGCCAATGCATTTGCTGTTTACGATAGACAGTGGCCTAAGCGACTGGGCAAGTGTAATTACTCAGGAACCGAGAACACTGTGACGTCCCACAGCCTGTGTCCAGACGACAGGGCCCTCCCTGGACTGAAGGAGCCACCTGTGACCTGTGTTTTCTGGTTGGATGTGTTCTACCCAGCAGATGCAACAGATGCTTGTGCTCTGGAGCGGTCCCAGCTCTCAGGGGCTGTGTCCCAAGGGTCATTTGAGAGCAGGGCTCACGTGCACCTTTGCCTGCGTCCTTTGTACACAGCCCTGTGGCATGGATAGCACTTGGGGCTTCAGGTGGCCATGACCTTGCTTTCAAATATTTTCCGGGACATGCTCAATTTCAAAGATCCTCACCTTGGATTCCTCTGGGTGCAGCTCAGCTCATCTACCACAGGAGCTTGTTTTCATCTTGAAAATCTGATCGTAGCGACTGTGGACCTGCTGGCTCTTGCCTGGTTTGCAGGGCATGGGGCACAAAGTCCCCCCGCGTGGGTCCGAGGTCTGTGAGCACAGGCTTTGCTGACACGGGGCCCTGGGGGTCTCCCAGGTCTTATTTCCCCTCAAGTCCTGTCTCTCCTGTCCACCCCTTTACACAACAAGATGTTTCGGTTCTTACTAATAGCAGTGGCTTTTCCAACGTGGTGGCACGTCTCCACAACAAGACACGGTTCTGTTGTCACATCATTAGCACCGTGGCCTGCGATGAGCCAAGGTCAGCAACGCACAACTGACAGGTGGGTGCTGAGGGGTTGAGTCGGGGCGCTGCCTGGGCGGCGGCCTTGCTCCTTCTATCACATTGGGACACAGATTGAACTGATGTCACAGCAAAAGATACGCCCCTGCAGCTTTGTCCCGTGGAGGGCGGGGGACTAAGTGGCCACAGTTACAAATAAGTCCCCAACTGCCGAGATCCTGACACCTACGAACTGAGCCGGGAGATCTGTTTATACGGCTGTTCACCGCAGTGAACTGTGAGCTCGTTCGGGAGAGGGGGCCCCGTCTCATCCGTCTTTCTCTCCGTAGTGACCGACACAGAGAAGGCCAGTGCGCACATGTGTGGACTGAAACGATAGCATCCCTCACAGGGTTGTCCTCCTACTGGTTCCTGCAATTCCACCATTAGCAACGCATTTGCTTGCATCAGAGCCCCTACCCAAGGCACCAAGGCTGCCATTTCTAGGACTGACGGGTCCCTTATTTTTCTTTCTTCTATTTCCACGAATCCAAAAATTCACACAGAAACAAACAAACAAACAAACAAACAAACAAACAAACAAAGCAGCCCCCCCTCCCTAGATGCAGCTGCTTCCCTAAGCCGAGGATGTACAGCCCTTCCTGCGGCTGAACCCCTGGCGGGGGATGCAGGTGTGATGCTCCTGGCCAGCGCCTCCTGAGGGGACCGGACATTCCCTCCACCGGGGGGCAGCAGTGTCCGCACGCTTGGCCCCTTGCTCTCCCTGGGCCGGCTTCCCTGTCCAAACACAGCTGCCTCTCCCAGGTCCCCGACCAGGTGCTGCACCCCCACCTTCCTCTTTACTAATGAAAATCATCTCTTCTTCTTAGTCATGAACAACCAGGTTGTAACAAGCCCTGGGCTCAGAGAGGAAGTCGGGCAGGTGAAGCGGTGCAGGGCAGGGCTCTGCCGTCAGGTGAATGAGCCACCCGAGGTCTCAACTTGACTGAGTGAGTGTAAGTGTGAGTACAGACGCCCCGAACAAGACATGAAAAAGTAAAGCGCTCCAGGCGCAAAGATACATGGTCTACTTCCACAGTGCAGTTTCACCAAGACCGAACACAGCCTCCGGAGCACTCCGCCCCCTTGCCAAGGCTCTCCCCCGGTAATCGGGCCTCAGAAACCCTGCCAGGCGCACACGTTTCGCCGTGGCTGGACCTGCACCGACTGTTGCTGCTCTGTTTATTAATTTGGCTATTTGTTGATTCACAATTCGACCGGCCAACACCTGCTGAGCACACAGCTGGCTGCCCGACGCGGGGCTGAGCCCTGACCAGCATGTTCCCTGTGCCCAGTGGAGGAGGATGTAAATGAAGGGCCTTTGCTGATGCACTGAAGTCGCTACTGTAGCGGAGGGACCGCCCAGTGCTGTGAGGTCGTGGAGAGGAGCCAGAGCCCTGCTCAGGAAGGTCAGGAAGGCTTCTCCGAGGAGGTGGCATCTGATTGGAGGCTTCGAGGATGACCAGGGGGGTCTGCGTCTTTCTCTTTCTCTCCCACCGAAACTTCTGCTCTGGACCTGTCTCTGCTCCCCCGGGAGTGCCTCGTGAGGAGGGGGCGGCTTTGTGCTCACCGATGTGAGACACTCCCTCCAGCTCCTCCACCTGCGTCTCAGACCCTGAACTTCCAACCTTTGGAGCCGTCTGCATGGGCGAAAGCATCCTCCCAGGAAGACGTGAGTTAGGAAACTGTTTCACAAGGGAGGAGTGATGTGAACGAGTTTAGAGAGACTCACTCTAGAGTGTTGGACGGGGGCCACAGGACCTGTCTCCTTGGGCCTCTTATGGGCAGATGAACACATGAAGGTTGGGATGGGTCAGGAGGGGCTGAGAGTCAGCGCCCGGGCCCCAACCCCAACCCTTTGGCCCTGCAGCCAGGATATACCCCTTGTCAGGGGTCTCACGGGGTCTGATCAACATGACGTGACAGAGCATTCTGGAGAGACAAAGAGGGAAGAAATCCTTACACTGTAATCATCGTCCTTTCATTTATTTATCTATTTAAGCCTTGAACCTTTAACTATGCCATTCACTCATTCGTTCTTCATTCATTCAGCTACTTGTTTACTCATCAAGCAAACATTTCCAGAGTATTTGGACTTTCTATAGCTCTCACGTTGTGGAGTATTAGGGACTCAGGCTAAGATGGATGGCACATGAGTGTGGGTGTGTGGACTGAGGAAGGTCCTTTGGTAAGAGTCACCTGGAACCCTGTGATGAGAGACATTCAGAGGCTCCGGTGAGTGTCACAATCCCAGCGACATACCTGCAGTCACAGTCCTGACATTTTAGAAAGAATCTTCCCCCAGTCTAATGTCTTCTGTCCCGATCAAGGTCTGGGATAAGGCCACCACCTTGTCTCAGTTTGCCTAGAACTTCTATGGTTTCAAACCAAAAGTCTGGCATTTCGTTTAACCCCCTTGGTCTTGGGCAACCTGTCAAGGTTGGCCATCCGTCCTCTGGGCAAAGGTGCTGAGGGTTGGGTCTAAACACTCACAGCCCCTAAGGCACTCGTTTCCATGGACACCAAACACCAATTCTGGGCAGAGTAATGTTTCAACTCTATGGTGAACTCATGGTTTCTTAGGTTAGAATTTAAGTGGGAGTTAGCCTTACTAGAAAACTGATTTATACTAGACAATGGCCCAGGCTCAGTGTGCCTTTGCTCTAGGGCTGTCCCCAGTGACCTCGGGAACAGGAAGAGCCCAGCCTTGGTGGTAAGGGGGCAGAGACCTCTAATACCTCTTTCACAGGCTCCGGGGGAGGTAGGAAAGGCCGGCCAGCACCACCCAGAGGTGCAGCCAGGGGATGAGACCCGAAGAGCTGGATTCGAGTCTTTTACTTACAAAATGAAATTAGGCATTATTTCTCATCTCCCATAAACTTGCCAAGAGAGGATACAAATCTCGGGCCCAGTGAGGCTGTCTTCCTGCTCAGGTTGCTCAGCTAGAGTGGCAAGGGCTCAGATTCTGTGAGCCCAGTGTCCACGGTCTTCCCAGGATGTCCTGCACCATCCTGACACCACCTGTACTGTGGCAGTTAGAGCACAGAGCCATCCATAACCACAGTGACGCAGAAGGACGTCTACCATATTGGTGTCCCCAGAAAAACTCTCCCTCTGTTGGGGATGGGCTGCTTGGTGCTGGTGGGAATGAGCGTTGCCTGGGGGTCTGGGATGAGCTGGAAGGAAGGGGAGTTCTTAGCCACAGGAGTTTAGGTTGACGGCCCAAGAAGGGTGGCTGACCTTTCTCTAGAAGAAGAAAAAGGAAATGCAAGAAGCTGCCTACATCCAGGATATAAAGGTTTCTGGGCAGTGAGAAGCATGGTGTGTTGACAACCCCACTGTCTTGTAATTATCTGTGTGTCACTCATTGTGACATTCTTGTCTTGCAAGTGGGAATAACGGCCGAATTTCGGCAGTGCTTGCTCTGCTCCAGGCTTTGGGTGAGCATGTTACAGCCATTCTCCTTGAAAATGTTGTCCCTGTGTTCCCGGCGAGGAAACCGAGGCTCAGAGACGTTAAAGAGAAAGTGACAGCCCCAGTGAGGCCTGGCCAGCCCGCCTCTCTGATTTGTTGTCACGCCGGTCTGCTTCACTCACTGAATTCCAGCCACTGCCTGAGACCTGGAGGGAGCTGACCTGGTCTCCTCCTGGGGCCCTTGAACCCTTGTGCTATTTCTCCCTGGAACACTTCTCTTGGGCCTTGCTGTGGCTGGCTCCTCCTCATTTAGGTCACGGCGCAATGTCACTGCTCAGCGGGGCCTCCCTGGGTCACGTGGCTGTCCCTTTCCCAATGCGGCAGTCAGAGCAGACTCTGGGGCCAGATGCCTGCAGTCTGGATCCCAGTTCTAACTCTTGCTTAAACTCTCTAGGACTTGGTTTCCTCATCTGTCAAACGGGAGTATAATTATAATGTACGAGTTTCTTGTGAGTTTTAATTATTGAATTTAATGCACATATAAACTATTTAAAACAATGGCACTTAGCACTCAACAATCATAGGTATATATTTATCATTTTTCTCTATTGGACCATATATTCTGCAAGGGCAGCATTTTATTTGGTCTTTCACTACTGTCTTCAGTGCCTAGAACATAGTAACATAGTAGGTGCTCAATAAATGTTATCTGAATGAATGATGAATGAAATAAACGAATGTTTAACTCCAGAGCCTATGTTCTCAGCAGCTGTGCCAAGCTGCCCCTGAGGTTAATGCCATTGTTTTACTCCCTGTGCTGACCATGGTGCCCGGCCCTGGGGGGGTTCAGGAAAGGGTGAGTAGACTTCCTGCCTGAGACACCAACCCTTTCCACCCTCCCTTTCACCTGGCAAATCCAGTGTGATGCTGCAGAGACTCCCTGAGCCCGCCCTGGGGGTTCGGGACTCATGTGTCCCCACTCCTGGGGTTCCCTTCAGCTCATCACCCAGGACAAAACCACTGTCCTTCCCAATGTCCAGGCCCTGAGCAATGCCACAAAGGCGGCAGTACAAAGCTTTGGTGCATTTAAATATCTGTGCAGGGTGTTTATAGGTCAAATTCTAGAAGGTTTGAGTGCGTTTATGGGGGGCTTAGCTACATTGATTTATTCAGTGCCTAGTTCTAGAGGGGTCTTGGGAAAAAAAGATCCATCCTCTGTCCTCTTTGCCCGAAGAAACATTCTAAGGTTTCCTCGCTCTCTACCTCCTAAACTCTTATTCAACCTCCAAGGCCAAGATCAAGTTCACCTCTTGTCTGGAGGGATCCTGGCTGAATGTATTCTTTTCTGAGACCCTGGCTCATTTTCCATGCCTTGTATGAGAATCAGCCCGGATTTGACAAACACTGACTGAGCCACACTATGTGCCAGGTCCCATGTTCTTAGAAAGACACATAAGATGCAAATCTCTGCCACCAAGAAGCCTTGGAATTGATGTCTGTCTCTTGCCATAGACTTCTTGAGGGCTGAGATCCAACATTCAGCAGTGGGTCTCGCCCTGAGTAGGTGTTTGACCTGGATGACTAGAAGGTCGATGAACCAAACAGGGGAACGGTGGGTACATCGTTTGCTCTGGAATGCAGACTGCGGGGTGTGCAAAAGGAGGGCTCTTGGCCAGCACCATCTTCTTCCCCTTATAGGATGATGGTGCCGCTCTCTGTAAGAAAACCAGCACTGTTTGTCAGGCCTGGCCACACGACTCGCCTCAACACTCTCCTTGTAAAATCTATGTGTGTGGCAGAAATGGGCATTCTCACCGTCCTGGCACGTGGTGCTGGGCGTGAGCCTGCGTGCGGGTGTCCTCACGAGGCTGCAGAAGGACTTCCTCCTTTTGCTGACTGGCATTCGTGCATTGTGGGCTGGGCCTTGCTTTCAGGTGGGGGGAGGAGGAGGGGGAGGAGGCAAGGACCTGCGTCCTCTATCGGGAAACATCTCATTTTAAGTATTTCCCAGCCTCTCCCCTGTAGCCCACATGGGCGGCTTCTGCGGTTGGCAGAGATCGAAGCCGTCAATGTTTCTGACTGCAGAGATTTCTATGACTTACACGTATTTAAAAGGATAAAACACAGTCAACAATTTTGTCTGTGAACTTGACCGTTCTAATCCTTAGCTTTGATTCTCTGAGATCCAGCAAACAAGCTAAGTCTCCAGCTGATCTTGCCCAAGACCAGGGAATTCCAGCCTGGCTGGCAACTGTGGGTGCCACAGCCCGGGCTGCCTGAGTCTGCTTCACTCTGGGAAGATGCACCGAAAACTAGACACCTCCGCATCTGGGGACACTGGTGACCTTTCCTTGGACCATCGCCTTTTGCGAAACACACTGCTTTCTGCCAGTGTTACTAGCCCAATAATGAGTTATCACTGTCAGGGGGTCTTGACTCCTGAAAGTCACTACCTGAAACCACCTTAACTTAAAACACTGCCCCTTTAATGGTGGGACTAAATAACACTCATGGAAACAGGGTGTTATTTAAAAAAAATGAAGAAACAATGAATTGTGATGACTTTCACCTAGGGCCATCTCTCCTGCACTCTAACGTTGTGGAAAGGGTAATAGGAACCCAGAAAGCAGGGCTCAGCAAACTTAATAGTTTCGCAGATAACAGGTAAGCAAGTATGTAAACAAGTGGGCGTGGCTAGGTAACTAACCCCACAGCACTTTACCGAGGGATGTGGATGTTTGAATTTCCATTTCCATGTCTCGAAATGTTCTTCCTCTAATTGGATTCTTTTTCAGTTCAACCATTTAAAAATGTAAAGCCATTCTTAACTCATGGGCTCTACAAAAAAAAAAAAAAGGTGGCAAGCAGGATTTAGCCTGCAGGCTGTAGTTTGCTGGTTTCTGCAGGACTCGAGCCTTGAGGTCCAATAGAATCAGAGTCAAGTCCTGGCTTGGCCATGCCTGGGGGCTGGAGGGTGGTGGGGAACAGCGCCTCCCATCAGGAGTGTTTGATCCCTGGCATGTCAGAATCACCAGGGCATGGTGATAATAAAAACCAGCGGAGCTTTCCACAGGGTTCGTCATTCTTAGACAATGCCCCTTGTTACTGCCTGTCCCCAGGGTGGGGCCCCTTCCACCACCACCTGGGTGTGTCGCTGGTCTGCACTAACCTCTGCGTTTCGGTGACCCTCTTCTATAAAATGGACTTTGTGAAACCTCACACAGATGATTTTCCTAAGTGCAGGTCTTTGGCTGCCCATCCTGGCTTTGCCCACCTGCCATCTGTTGTGGCAGCTGATGCTTTCTCTCCAATATCCATTCTTCCCTTCTTCTTTTAGTAATAGAACTCCTTGGGTTTGAGCAGGATACAAGCCCCACTCAGCTGAAGACTACAATACCCAGCCTTCCTTGCACTAGGTATAACCATGTGATCAGATCTGGCCAATGAGATGTGAGCAAAACTGATGGCATCCTTAGAAGGAAGGAGCATGCCTTGCCTTTATCTCCTTTCCTCCTTTCTGCAGATGAGACATGGATACAATGGTGGGATCTAAGCAGTCCTTTGAGACCACCAATTGGAAGCCATGTGTTGAGCAATAACATTGAAGGGGCTAGGCACCAGGACATTGTGAATCCACCATATTTGTCCTGGGATTGCTCATGCAGTATTTGCATGGTTAAGGTAAGAGAAAGTAAACTGTTATTTAGGCCTCTGTTAAAAATAGCAACCAGAAACCGTTTCCTAACTAATACATCACTTTTTAAGACAAGGTGTAACGGGCTTCTCCCGCCCTGTTCTCCCATCTCGTCCCAATCACCCCGTGGACCAAACCTGTCCCCTCTGTCATCTCCCACACTGCAGTCACCACAAAATTACTCAGAAGACAGGGCAAACGTGTGCTTAGGTGACTGGCAAGGTGAGGATGCCCGAAGGTGCTCATAATAAAACAAATAACCCAATGAGTCAAGTTTGGCATCGATGATCTTAAACAAAATCACATAATCAAAAAACCTAGAGAGAATTTTTTTTTTTTTTTTTTTTACTTTTAGTGCCTGTTCTTGTCACTTTAAAACATAAAGCACTGTTTGGAAATGCCTTTGGATGGCGGGGAGGGTGCAGTAACAGACAGTCCTAGGGGCTGCTCGAGATCTTAACCGAACCCGATGGCGTCCCCGAGTGATTTCCCTACCACCCTGATTGTGTTTCAGGGCCACCCTTCCTCCTCCTGCCCCCATTCCCTGCCAGAGAGGCCAGGGGTCCCAGAGTGCACTGTCTTTTCCCCCAACCGATTCCCCTTTACTGTGCAGCTTTTGTTATTTACATTTTTCCTCCCAGCACCCAACAGGCTGCCTGGCACCCTCAACAACAGTGGCTGGCAAGATGGTGGATGCGAGTCCCCGGTGTGCCTGTTTGTGCTCCAGGGTGGCTGGGAAACAAGTCACCCTAAGGCTCAAAGTCTATGACTCTTATGTTCCAGATTTCACAGCTCTTAGGTGGATACTTTAGTTTCCACATCACACACGTCTTCTCCCTGGCACTTGCCATTCCAGCCACTTTGGAGTTTTCTCAGTTTCTTGAACATGCCACATCCCATTCTCTTCCAAAGCGTCTTTGTACGTGCTATATCGGCTGCCTGGAGGGTCCTTCCCCTCCACTCTTTCCTCTGTGATTCTCTCACCCAGCAGACACCCGTTCCCCTCCAGAGTTCAGCTTCAACATCACTTCCTCTAGACCTACTTTCTCATACTAAGTTAGGTCCCTGTGATAGAGCACCCAGTCTTATACTTTCCCTTTGTAGCTTCCCTTTGTAGCTTGCCTTGCAATTATAATTGATGAGCTATTTCTTTCTTATCTATTTTCTGTGCTAGAACGTCAGCTCCAGGAGAGCAGAGTGATGTCTGCCTTGTGCACTGACTGTTTTAGCCTGGCAGACTGCATGAGCTGAGCAGATCTGCATAAATAAATGAATGAGCGCACATCAGGACCGGCAAAAGGAAGTCCACAAAATCCAAGAGGAGAAAGGAACCATTTTCCCTCGATAAGAAAGCAAATAGAATATTGCAGTTGGGTAATTTGATTTGTTGGGCAAACACTTTCGTAGAATTTTGATAGCAAGCAGAATCGAGTGCGGCTCTAAAGAAAGTTCAGAGAGAGGTAATGTTTCTTTTCACATGATTTGACTTTGAGTCATCGAACACTGAATCGAAACTTGGAGACTTTGCTGTGTATTTACAAGAGAGAAGTATAGACTTGGACTCCAATTCAGAGGAGCACCCAATTAAAGTGTGGAGTTGCTTGTTATTCTGGTCCCAGAGGAAAAGCGCTATTTACCAAACCCACGCTACTTAAGAGAATGATTGGTTACATCAAAACTAATGAATACTTTTGGCTTCGAAAGAAAATCGTTAGGCTGCTACAATGTAATGTGAAGATGTATTCAAGTGTGTAGTGGGGAGTTTCCAAACACGCGGGCCATTCCCTCCCTCCCTGCACACCCACGCAATTCCACCCGCCAAGGGCTGGGGCCTACTTCCCCTTGCCTCGAATCTCCTTGGGTTGTGTCTCGCTTTTGACCAATAAAAGGTGGTAGAAGTGAAGTGCCAGTTCTTGGCCTAACCTTTGAAAGGCTCTCGCTTTCCTTTGGGAAAGGGAAAGCTAGGCACCATGCTGTAAAAAAGCCAGGACTAGATTATGGGGTCACAAGGGGGTAGGCGAGAAAGCAGGGGGAGGGACATGGGGTGTCGCACATGCAAGTGAGGACTTCACCAGACCCCCAGCCTGGCCTCCCCGATTGCGGGCAAATGCAGTAAGCAGGGGTTCCCTTGGTTTATACGCTGAGCACAGCCGCCTGGTTGACACTTGCTTGAATTCCTGAGCCACAGGATCAGGAGCAATAACAAACCATTGTTCCTTCAAGCTGCTACATTTTGGGTCACTTTGAGACACGGCAATGCACACTGAAACCGCATAATGTTCCAATGACGGGGCGGCCACTTCTCCGATGGCCGCCACCACCTAGGTTTTCACTGAGGACAGACAGACACGGCAGTGAACATACAGACCATGCACGGTGCTCCCAGCGAGGAGCTGAAGTCCTCACTCGGGACCCACAGTCTCCGCGTTCACGCACAGTTTGAACATGTTCGCTCATCCCGTGTCAGAGTCAACACCAGTATCAGGTCATGCAACCTGGAGCGGACTCAGTGGGTCTTAGAGAACATGATGCTTCATCTTCTCCCTTTTTGATGGTGGGGCAGAGATCCAGAGGGGCTGAGTAACCTGTTCAGGTCAACCACACCAAAGAATGTATTCAAAACAGAAAAATAACCCAGGACTTCCCTATACATTACCTTCCTGTACCATAGAAGAGGCGAATTTTTTTGGTGTGTGGGGCACAAAGGATCTTTAGGTATAGTGAGGATGCTGAAGGATGAGGCAAAGGGCTGGTAAGTACCATCTCAACAACGTGACAAACCCCAGTTCCTGCACGTGCGTTCAGACAGCCCCTCTTACAATGTGGGGACCCAGAGGCAACCCTTTCTTGGAGCCCCGAGCAGCCCAGTGTTTGGTATTCATGACTATGACCCTGAGTCAGAAAGCGAAGATTAAATTATGTTTCTCATATTCCATTTAAGGAGGTAGGGAAGTGTGTAATACACTCTCAGAAATATCGCTATGCAAAATGGTTAAAATAAATATATGATTTGATGTGCAAAGGGAGAAGTTTCAGTTATGTGCAAACGCATTTCCGCGGAAGAGGCCACGTCAGACAAATGAGGCATTGCTGTAGTTGCAGACTGTTCGGCAAGGGTTCCAAGTCTTGGCTGGTCTGAAGGTTTCTACGAAACGAAAAATGAGCTTCGCTCATGTCTAAATCTCAGCCTAAGTGCACTCTCTGAAACCTTCCTGGGAATTTTTTGGACAGGTGTCTTCTTTCAAATAGCATAATATTTGGACATTACATTTTAAATACGTGCAGATAAAAATGATACGGCAAATCTTGCATTTCACTTATCACCAGATGGTATAACAGGAGGGAGGGTGACTGAGCATCGGTCCTTGAAGGAAAAATAATGGAAATAAACCCTAACCTCCTCATAACCCTGCTTGGAAGCGCCTGGCTCCAAGTTGCAGAGTGAACATCGTGTTACCCAAAACCTGAAATGAATCACTGTGGTCAGACCAACGTCACATCTACTATCCTGTCTCCATACAGGGTAATGCGATACATTCCTTTTTCCAAAGCCCGGGGGTCGGGGGGGTAGTGTAAACAGGCTCCGCCACCTGCAGGCTCATCAGGCTGCGGGACGTGCTCATTGGTGGAATCCAGCTGCAGGCCTGTTATGTTTCATCCACGTGGTGCCTGGAGAAGGTCCCGGATCTGAGTTCCTTTGGAGACCCAGCGATGATGGCTTGCCACCTCCCTCCCTTCCTTTCTGCCTGCTTTTTACCTTTGGGCTGGCCTCCTGTGGCTTGTGGATTTTTGACACCAGATGTAGAAGCCTAATTCTTTTGGGGGCAGGAAGAATTAGGGAATGTGCGCTGCCGTGTAGGGTGTTGCAGTGTTTTGGGTGTGAGGCTGAGTATTATAAGCCAGCTCTGTCGATGGCGGACTTAACCCAATCAGAGCAAGTTAGACCCAGGGAGGCACTGTTAGCGCCAACCTACATTTCCCTGAGTTCGTAAAAACGTGCTCCTGGTCCCTGACTGGGTAGCTCAGTTGGTTTTGGTGTCATCCTGATACACCAAGGTTGCAGGTTCAATCCCAGGTCAGGGCACACACACAGGAAGCAACCAATGGATGCGTCAGTAGGTCAGACGACAAGTTGATGTTTCGCTCTCTAAAATCAATCAATAAAAAAAAGTGTTGCTGGTCATTGTGCTACATGCTAGGGTGCCTTTCAGCGATCTCCTGGTCCGAATAGGCGTGTCTAGCCCCGGGCTTACTCTCTCCTGTGCTCATGGGATGTGGTTGTTGCGCCCCCCTCCCTGACACACTGGGTTTCTTCACTACACACTGAGTGTGGTCGCATCGTTCTCGGAAGATGTTTATAGGAGATTCAGGCAGCTGGAACCTCGGCGGTAAACTTTTGCTCCACAAAGATGAGCCCAGTGCCCGTGACGGTGGGGGTCCCTGGGGACCTACAAGAGGACATGCCCACCTGGACAAGCAGGACACATGTGGCCAAGTCCTCTACAATTCTTCGAAAGACTGTGTGTTTATCTGAGCATCTCCTTGGTCAGAGCACATAGTCAGAGTTTGCAAACATCCGCTGAACGCCTCCTCTGTGCCAGACCAGGGACAATTTGTGTTGGTTGTACTATCTCATTTAACCACCACCAGCAAAGCCAATCTATTAATGCATTACAAAGTTTCTGAGTCTTACTTTTAAAACAGCATGGGATAATTTCTAGAGGCCAGAAGGAATGCTTTAATAGCCTTCATCCATATTCTCTGCGCTGTTAGGAAATCGTATTAAGGCAGATGGTTTGAATGCCCAGATTCTGAGTATAGACTCTCCTTCAATCTGGCTGCGTGATTTTTAAACGTCAGCCTGCATAAGAATTACAGTTCAGGGTAAAGCACAATATAGTAACGCACCAAACAAGCCTACTGTACTTTATGGATGGCTTAAGGGATTTTTTAATGGTAATTTTGACTACAGGCAATTTTCCTGTTACGAGCTGCTTTTAGAAGTTTACGCCTTGTGAGACGCAGTGCCACTTTGTGCTATAACTCTTGCTTTTAGCTCCTTGTGGGGTATAGCTCCCCTTACAGCTTCCAGATGATCATCTCAGTACGACGGTCCACCTGACCACGTCTCTCGTAATGGTGTGCTCATGGACCACATATTGCACCTTGTGGCAGACAGACTCTGAAGAGGGTCCCCATGTTCTCTGCCTCCTGTGCTCCATACCCTAGTGGGACAGCCTTCCCTAGAGTGTGGGCAGGCCTGTGACTTGCTTTTAACCCGTAAACTATGGCAAGAGCGATAGGATGTCACTTTCCCGGCAATGATACGTGGGAATGTGACTTCCCATCTTGCAAGAGACTTCCCACCTCTCTTTGATGAGCTAAGTGGTCAGGTTGGGGAACCCCTCACAGGACACAGACCTGAGTGGCTGGTCCCTAGGAGCGGCGGGTGGCCACCAGTCAACAGCCAGTAAGAAACCAAAGCCGCAGAGCTGCAGGGAAATGCATTCTGCCAACAACACGAGGAGGCTTGGAACTGACTCTGCCCCCCGTCGAGCCTCTGCTGAGCCTGCCTCTCGGCCATACCTGGATTACAACCTTGTCACCAGCTCACCTGTGCCCGAACTCCTGGTGCACAGAAACTGTGAAATAACACATGCGTGTATTTAAATCAACGAATATACACGTTAATCAGAATTTGGTGACATAGTGTGACTGTTCCAAGGCCTTCCAGTTGAGAACCTCTGGTCTAGTCTAATTGTGATGGGGAAACTCAAGCAAATGCATTGGTCACGTGGTACTATTTCTGCCTCTGTGACCATCCACAGACGATGTGACTTGGGTCCCTCCCTTTCCCAGTCTGTGAAAGGACAAGCTGGGCTGGCTGGATTGCAAGGGTAATTTACTCTTTACTCAGGTTGAATGTCCCCTGAGCCCTTGGTGTGTTGCCAGGAATGCTCTTGAGAACATTTGGTTTTAAAGGAGTCTAGATGGAGGGAAAAATCCTGTGGTCAAATACAGTTGGGGGATTCTGAGTTAAATGACATTTCTTAACAGATTTCTTCACTTCGGGACCTCCCAGAGCTATTAATTTGCTCTCGTCCACTGAGAGTGTCCCATAATGAGATGCAGTCACCAGCATTTTCCAAATGCATTTGATCACAAACTCTCCCTGCGTCTGTCCCCTGAGTTCTGGGACTAGCGCCACACTGAACACATTAAAGGGAGGTCCATGGCTTCCCTTACATAGATCAAAACTCTCCTCCGGATGAAAAGGAAGAGGGTCCCTATTCTCGCCATGTTCAGGTGACTCTGGATGACAGGAAGGTCTGGGTGTCCTCGGATCAGCATAGAAACAGGGTTGACCGAGCCTTGCAAAGTCCAGAGAGACACGGTTGAGGAGCGAGTACTCATTCTATGGAAATGTCACCTTATTGGTGGCACGCTGATGCGAGAGATGCATGTGAAAGATGGGAAATATACGCCAGGCTGGTTGCCCTGGAGAATAAAATGCTTTTTTCTTTTTCCTAAACCACCTTCTTATGACCCAAAAGCCACCGCCTTAACAATTGGTCTAATAGGCAACGGTTTCCTCTCTTCCCCTCCCCTTCAATTATTCCCTCCTCTGTCCCCATTCTTTTCTTTCTCCCATTGCTTTCCTTTGTTTTTTTCCCTTTCCCTTCTCCTTTCTCTTTGACACATGCTTTCTTCTATTTGTTTTTGGTAAAGAGCTTTGCAGGCCTCCTTCTGGGAAGGGCGCAGGGTGGGCAGCTAATACCTTCGGATTCTCACATCCGGAGTCCAATGCACAGTGGAAACACTTCTCAAAATACCTGAGCAACAACAGGACGATCATTCTTTGAATAAATATCAGGTTTTTTGAGGCCTGAAGTCAGAGCAGGCTTTTTCCCAAGGCCTCCTGCGCTGCCCAGAGAATTCACAAAAAGCAAGTCATTCGTATTTGGCTCTCTTCGACGGTTTGCAGATGGAGGTGTGAGCGTTTCGCTCTGTCTCGCTCCTGGGTGGGCCAGCCTCGGTCCGCCCCTCACACAAAGGACTGCAATGGCCTTTGCCCTTTGGCTCCCTGAGGTCTCCGTCCTAGTTAACGGCACACCCTCTCCTGCCCACCCCTGTCCAGTGCAAGGCTTCAGGACGGATGTAATACCAAATCTCAAGCCCAAACCCTGACACCCTCCCGGCTATTTAAACAGCGGCCTCATTTTTAAACGCGCCCACAGTGCTCTTGAGTTAGCCACAGTCCCGTGGCCGTGCCCCACTAATGGGTGGTTTTCCAAGAGGAAAGGGGTAACACGGAACACTAGCTTGACAAAATAAAGGAGAGTAAAATAGACATTAGGAATAAAATATGCAGGCAGAAAAATATATAAATGATCTGCGGATGCTGAAGCAACAAAGCCTTTCTAACTGGCCTCCAGGCAAAACCCATATTTCTCCAACTCGTACGTCCTATACATTTTTTTTAAAGGCCTCCCCTGGTGACCCAGGGCCGCCAGACAGGCATTCGACATGGATCATGCCTACGTGTCACCGGCCTTCCGCTTGTACAACATCAATTTCCCCGGGCCGCCGCTTAGTCCTTGCTGCACAGGGACGTGAGCGCGCTTGCGTAGCGCCTCCAAGACGCCCCGCGTTTCCCCACTTAGCAGCGGACATCAGCTTTCAGCACTGCAGGTTGCGGGTGTCACCGGTGCGCGCAGACCGAGTGCGAACTCTGAGAGAGAACGAGACCCCCAAACCAACATTTTCTCGCTCTTTTGAGGTCAAAGGAAGAAGGCAGCAACGGAAAAAAGGGCTGAACTGTCTTCCCTGAGAACCCCGAGCGACCTTCTAAATGGACACCAAACACGACTCCTCACCACACGAGTCTATTTACTCACCCCCCCCCCCCCCCGCCCCGCAACTGATCGGCATGTACGGCGCTCCAGGCACTTTACTAGGCTCTCGGCAAAGACGCAGCTTCTGCCTCTGAGGCGCCCCTGTGCCAGGAGAGAAGCCTATAGGCAAGACATCCAGTGGAAGGCACTCGGGTCACTGCTTTTTCCCACTGAGGCAGAGAAGGGATAGCCACTGCTCTCTTTGGAAACTCGGCTCATCCGTGGCCTTGGAGGGTCTGAGCCCTGAACCAGTAGCACCCAAATCCGACAGCACAGCAGAATCATCTGTGGTTGTTTAGAAACTAGATGGATACCCATAAGGGAGCTATCTCCAGGGGGGTGGGGAGTGGGAAATGATTTATCTTTTGATCTTGGAGGTGGTTACAGGGGTGTGAATGTATCTAAAATCCATTGACCCTTACCCTTAATATTTATGCACTTGGCTCTGGGTAAGATAAGCTCCATTTTTAAAAAAGGGAAAACTTCCTACCTCTAGGCCCTCTAGTCGAGACTCCGCTTTAATAGGCACCGGCTTCGTCATGTGGCAAGAGCCCCCCAGGTGGCACTAATGTGCAGCCAGGGTTGAGAGCCCGTCTGTAGGCAATTAAGTACTAATGGCCCGGAGAAGGGCTTGAGGGGAGCGTGCAGCTCTTTGTGCGAAGGGTCAAAGCAGAGCTGCCGAGCTCACTGGTGTTGGCCCCTTTAAGACCACCCAAGGTCATCCGCTGCGTGTGGGGTTTCTTCTTGAGAGCTCTATTGCTCAAAAAGGCAGAGGGTCAGCTTTTTTAGGGCCAGAAAGGAGAAGCATGAGGAAGGAGGGGGGAGGCAGGGAAGGGCAGGCTGTATAAATTGTGGGTTCAAGAAGAGATTTAGGGATTAGGCTGTAGCCTGGGAGAGAAAGGGGCCTGGCAACAGGTGCCACTGGGATGGGTTCTAGGAACTCCGTGCTCCCAAACCCTGCCTCGCTTTCCTTATGTCTTAGTAGGTATGCCTGGGGCTTCTCTGGTTTAGCTCTAAAAGTCCTGGGTCCTGGGTCCTGGGCCCTGGGCCCTGGGCCCTGGCTGTGTGGCTCAGTTGGTTGGAGCCTTGTCCCATGGACCGAAGCATCATGGGTTTGATCCCCAGTTGGGGCACATGTGAGAAGTGTAGTCGATCGATGTTTCTCTCCCTCTCTCTCCCTTCCCCTCTCTCTAAAAGTGATGCAAAAAACCTTCTGTGTCCTGGAAAGCGCCTAAGTCCCAGATGAACTGAGATGGCTGGCTTTCTCCATGTGTGAGTGGAGGGCAATAAACCCTACTTCTTGTTGTGAGGGTAAACCATTGCCATGTAAAATGCTTAGCCTGTAGCAATGAGATCCAATAAATGATAGCTATGGTTACCAGTAGGTGTCATAAAGGGTCACGCGGGGTCCTCACGGGGTCGGCTCACACAGTGCCTGGCACATAGTAGGCACACTATAAATATCCATTAAACAAATGCTCACGGGACCCACAGATTTCATTACTGAAACTACAGACCTTCTCCTTCCTTAATTACGAGGGCACGCTTTCAGAGCGTTTAACGACATCTTGTCTTGCAGGCTGCTTCATAAATCTTTGCTGCCAAAGGCAAGTTCTCCATGTTGGCCAATCATCTAAATATTTAACTGATTTTTTTTCTCCCCAAAGCGTCACGCAGACTCTTGGCATCGTGTAGCCGATAAGCGGGAAGAGAGCCTCAACAGTAAGGCATGGGGCACTTCAACTGTATGAGTCTTAGCTCCTCCTCTCTGGTGGGGCTCCCCCTGTTGCATGGCTAGTTTCAGAGTCGCCACCGCCCTCCCCCCTGCCACACCACTGCAGCATTCCTGCCGGTACTTTGCTTTTGCTTCCTCCACGGTAGGGGCTGGAAGAGCAACACATTCATTTTCTCAGCGTCACTGTCACCTACGTGTGGCCTAGGACACATTTTGGCAAAGAAGATGCTAATGGAACCCTCCCCAGTGCAAGGCGCTGGCTGAGAATGGGTCTGCTTTTCCGGTGAGCAGAGCCCATGGGCTCAGCTGGACTCCTACCTGGACTCTGTGTCCTGCCGGCAGCGGTGATGCTCACAGAGCAGAAGTGACCCTAGGACTGTGCAGATGGGTATGAGGGGAAGGCCGCAAGAACCAGAGACCCGAAAATGGCGAGCGTCAGAACCCCTGCAGCAGCTGCCTGGCATCCGGTAGAGAAAGCGGCGCCTGCTGTTTAAAGACCCGTGAGGGCCGGGTCCTGTGTCCTCCGCCAGACCCTGGTTTACATTGTACGCGTGTGATGCCTTGCGAGGACCCTGCCTGACGCCGACACTGACGCTGACACTGAAGCCCGTTCGAGGGGACCTCTTCCAGCCATCCCCTCGCGGCCACCTCACCCCAGCCAGGCGCTCTGGGAGCAGGGAGCCTGAGAAGTCGCGATGGCCCAACATTGGCAAAGGGTGTTGCTCACATGTCCAGTCGTTGTCTGCTGCCTGGGACAACTCAGCTCGCCCCAGGGCTGGCCCTCCTCTGCCCACCAGTGACATGACCACTGTCCCAGGAAAAATAATGGTTCTGTAAAACCAGAGCAGACAGCGGCCCCTTGAGGGCAGCAGAGTTGGCCCAGCTCCGCCCACTCCCTTTTTCTCACTGAGGTTGATGGGGAGCAGAAGAGACGGAGATGCTGCTGCCGGCACTATCAGCATTGCAAAAGGTTCATTCACGGACCCCTGCTGTGTAACGTCTGATGGCGGCTGCCTTTAGGTTTGGGACAAAGAGTTGTAGAGGTTCAGGTAGTTAAGAGGGAAGTTTTCTGTTTTGTTTTGCCTTTTGGTGGGCCAAGGAGATGGTGAGGAAGAGAAATAAGCAACGTGAGAGGCTAGAGGACATCGTCAGTGATAATATTACATCCATTATGAGTAGTATAATATTATAAATATGTGTGTTTATTATAATGTAAACAAAATATGTATTATAATTATAGGAAACTCTGAAACCATTAAATAATTTGCTCTAATAATTTCCACCTTGTATAAAACCTTACAACAAGAGGCCTTATTTGGGCTGTAATAGGTAGGGGTGGGGGGTAGTTAATAATGAAAGGAAAAGGGCTGTGCCCACCTTGGATCAACTCTGGGGAAGTGAGAAATGAATCGCCACAGAGAGAACAGTGGGAACAGGGAATTCTGCAGAAGCAAAAAAAAAAAAAATTACAAACACTTATTGAGCACTTACTACATGGCGAGCCCTGTGTGAAGTGGTTAGAAATTGAACTTCCTTAATCTCCACAACGATTCTAGAAAGTAGGACTTATTATTTCCCCCTATTTCCTGGATGGGGAAACTGGGTAACAAGGAGTTACTTTTCTTGCCCAAGGTCACACAATAGGTACTTGTAGGCGATTTGATTCCAGCGGCTGTATTCTCAACCCCGACCTCAGACTGCCCCCTTCTCATGGCCGGAAGTGGCTAAGAACAATCAAGTTTCTGGGAAACTCAGAACAACTGTAAGAGGGCTCTGGATTTCAAGATGGTATGGGAGTTTGAACACAGCCCAGAGGAACGCAGAAATGTCAATCCCTCACACATGTTACGTAACAGCTGTCTGAGATATGGCTTAATCTTCAGCACAAACGAGTTCGTCTCAGTATTCGTCCAAAACATTTTCCCATTGCCCTGTTGAACAGGAACACAGAACATGCTTCCAGCGCTGCCTACAGTTACACGAAGCCTTTTTAAAATTAAAAAAAAATTTTTTAAGAAAAATATTTGTCTACAGGGAGAAAAGGGCCTCTCTAATGAAGCCATTAAGTCTCAACAAGACAGAGCTCATTGTGGCTTCAAGCTCATTTAAAAATGCAAAGAGAATGCAGAACTCAGTCGGGGTGGTAAATCAGTCCATCTCTGTGGGCGTCTGAAGTTTTGAATTTCCTTCAAGTGCGCATGCAGTTTTCAAGCATGTAAGTGTTCGGGCTGGTGTCCCCGGGTGCGGGAAGAACCAGGACAGCTTTGCTCCGTCTTTTGGCTCATCAAGATGCAGGCCCAGTAATGCCTCTTAATGGAATGGTGCCTCCTTTATGCCTCTGTTATGAATTCTATGGGTGAAAAAAAAGGGGGACAGTTTTTGGGGGGTTCATTGGGGGTTCGAAGGGGCTGGAATAGTTTAAAATTTCCTGTGGCAGTTTCTGCATGTGGACCTTCACACTAGCTCCAAGGCGGGGAGAGTGGGCTTAGGGGTTTGGGGGAAGTTTTTTGGAATGTAAATTTATAGAAAAGGCACGCACAACTTCTGATGAATTTAGAACTAGACGTCACGTAACCGTCCCTTGTCCCGGTTCTCATTTTTCTGAGCCCGTCTCTCAGTCTGCTGTCCCTTGTCCTCCCTTTCCCCGCGTGCATCCCTCTGTTCCTACAACAGGACACGGGTACAGACTGAACACACTCCGGTGCTCCTCCGAGAGCTGTGAGGTCCCTGTTGTCCTAATGTGACCAGTAAAACCAGTCACCCCACATGTCCAGAAAACTGTCGCTTTTCCTCCTCTGCACCTTCGGACTCCAACAGTTTCCCAGAGATGCAAGGAACACAATAGCTTCGTTCTCCTCGGTTCCTGGGACGGGAAATGTTTTAAAGGAGAATTCTGCAGCGGGCTTCCGGGGCTGCTGGAAGTCGGCTCCAGTGGTGATTTTTCTGTTTCTCGATTGGTTGTTGACACGTTTTGAAAACCCAGTTTCCGAGCTCTGGTCTTTTCAAACACATCTTCTGCACGTAAGTCACACATTTCAAGAGAGCATTTTCAAGACAAAAAAAGAAAAGGAAAGAAAAGAAAACCTGCAGGCCTGGGTTTGAAAATGGTTATTTCGTAAGGTACCTGCGGTTGGATGGGGACATCGCTGGAGCAGCAGGCACCTGAAGGTGTCCAGCTACTTACTGTAACTAGCACGGTGGCCGTGTGCTCGGAAATGAGTTCTGAGTTCACCCCCAGCCACCTTCTCGAGGAGGGTGTGGTTTTCCATAATTACATTGCTGCTATTTTGAGTAATGAGATAGTAGGGCTTTTGCACAGCAAGAGGTAGATTTTACTGGGTTCATTTAAATTTTATGGAAATGAGTATTTATTAGTTCACATCCACCGAAGCCCATCTCTAAGACTTGCCTTTCTTAGTCCACGGCTCACTGAGATTAAAGGATGGTATCTATAAAGTATTCATCTCCTCACTCCTCGCTTGAGAGTATGGAACTGTCTCCACTTAACGGCCAGAGGGACCGACAGTTTCCTGTGGCCTAATCCCAGAGGAGCGAGAAGGCCGTTCAAGAAACACTCTGGGTATCTGTGCTCCCACCCAGCACCCATGTGCTGTGGGAAAGACAATCACTTAGCAGTTCAGGCAACAAAGAATTTATTTTCAAGGATCGTGTTTCCCACAGGGTGATAGAATGAGACAGAAAAGAATTCCATCTCATTATGCTTTTGCATTTTGCAAAGAATAATAATGAGTCATTCAAAAGGTTCTAGGAAACTAGAATTTATGAAAGCAAGATGGATCCCCGAACTATTCCCGGATTCTCACAGAGTATTTTGCAAGGCCGTCTCCCGGTAAGTCCTTCCCAGTTTCTTCCAAAGCTTTGCCGAAAGCCGAGTGCAAGGGTTCTCGGGGGGGGGGGGGGGGCAGGGGTGGGGTCCCTGCTGTCCTCCTGACCCTCCCTATGTTCACAAATCAAAGAAATGGCCGAAACCTGCCTCTGTCACCTGCGTCCTGCAGAATGGCAGGTAAACAGAAAAATCTAGGCTGGCTTGGAGAATGAGCCAACAACGCCTCAATTACAAACGTAAAAAAAACCAACCGACACCAACCAATCTGCTCCCCAACACCATTGCCAGCACAGAATCGCTATGGCAACTGAACTCTCTGTGGCCTCCCTGGGTATTCAACTAGTGAATTTCCCCCCCTTTTCCTTTTCAAGGGAAGTTCTCAAAACTGATTTAAATATTATGATATTCTCATCTCTGAGAGCTAAATGGGAGATGTATTCGTGTTGGCTGGGGTGCCTTTTAAAACATATACTTTTCTTCCCTCAATGGCATTGCCACAAAGGTGAATTTTCTCCTAATAGAAGGTTCCTTTTTTTAAAAAAAAATCTGAAAGTTGGGGGTTGAAAGTGGCGGTGTGCTTTTAGGGATGATGAGAGTAAAGTTGCCTAGCAACTAAGTAACGATAAAAAGGGAAGGGGCACCCATGGAAGAGAGCCACGCTTATTTGCAGATGCTTATCTGTGGTCCCTCAGGTGACACAGCCTTTTCTTTTACAGTCTGGTTTCTGGGGCATCTGGTTAAGGTCGTCTGGATGTACCAATAGTCACGGTTTAGTTTCATCCGGAGGGTGGGCAGAAGCCAACATTTATGGCGATTTTGCGCATCCTGAGAATAGCATGAGCAGATTTTTTAGTTCTCCTGGTAAACAAGTAGGGTAGGTCTTTTTCAATCCTCATTTTACAGTTGAAGACAATAAGACTCAGAGAGGGGAAGTGGCCTGCCCAAGGCCACACAGTCACTGAGAAAGACAAACTTGGAACTTTGCTCTTGTTGATTTTGAAGTGCCTATGGTTTCTACCGCATCACGTTATTTTGGACACACACGTCTTTTTCGCTTTTAGAAATCACTGTCTACAGCGTCTCCTCACACACACACACACACACACACACACACACACACACACACACCAAAATGAACAAAAGGGAGAAAAATGGCCAAACCTGACCCCTTCTCCACTCCCTCCCTCAAAATTTCCAGAGGCCCAGCTGAAGCTCTAGGGTTTTAGCTTTGAGACTCTGAGCAGCGATCATGAAATTAGAATATTGGACCAACGGATGATGTTGATTGATGTGTCGAGCTGCTTGGACCAATTATCTTCACTCACTCCCTCACCACAAGCACAGGCAGGTGCCAATCATTTTAAAAGAAAGAGAAGATGGGGGAAAAGCATGCGTACCTTACGTATTAAAGATCGCAAAAATTACGTCTCAGATTAAGAGAGAAGAAAAGGGAAATGCAAACACTTCCAATCTTTTGTCAAGAACATGTCTTCCAGGTGAACATCGAAAGCTGCCTCCCCCCAGAAGTTTGAGCCGTGGTCATTAGGATGGGGAACGAGAAAGGAATGTGGACAGAACAAGGGGTCCTGAGCGGTTTTAGGAGACTTCTGACCTTAAAAGGCAGATGTGGGGATGTGAGTGCTCTGGTGATTTCACACATCCTGGATGGGTGTTGACTCCAAGGCGTCTTGAACACATCCCAAGATTTGACATTTGCTATGTTCTCCTGCTCTGAACCCCACCACCCCTAAAAATTCCTGCAGAATCAGCCAAAGGGTGAGAGAGTCTGTGGCTGAAATGGGCAGTGGGGGTTTGCTGGGTGGGGGGGGGAGCTGCACCCCACGAGAATCTGAAAATGGCCACCTCTGTTGTTGGGAGGGAGAAACACTGTATTCTCGAGTGTGTTGGGCTTGCCTCTGTGGAATGGCCCCGTGACCGTGAACCCTCCCTCGGCACAGAATTAGCTGGACAGCATGGGGGGGGGGGAATGAAGAAGATAAACCCAGGAGAGGAAAGTGTGCGTGAGCTGTATCTGTTTAAACTGTATTTTATTTTCCTTGGTGAGATTCAGTTTTCAAGAGCAAAAATATGCGCCTGTGATAGGTGACATGTGGTCCTCTGACGGACTCTGTGGGATGTTTACAAGTCACCGTCTTCGGGAACCTGGGGTTTTTGGTGCAAAAGGAATCGTCTAAGTAAAAACTCCCCAGTTGTAGTCGCCTGATTAAACTCTCACATGTGTTACCAGCAAGTGAGGACGGACGACCGAAATTTGGAGCTGCAGGACTGAGGACTTGCTGAGCTGTGCCAGAGACGAGTGACCCCTTCTCTGCTGGGCTCCGTGCGTCCGGTGAAACCATATTGACGGATTACTTAGCAATCGGGAGGATTATGAAAGCGAGATTAAGTTGGGCCGAGGGGGACACTAAGTTGGTTAGACTTAGAATTAAAAACAAACCAAAAAAAGAGATGACGGCATGAGCAACACCATAACCGCCCACATGTAAAGCAATGACACACTAAAATAATACACATTTTTAAGGGAGCACAATAAGGAGGAGAAGCATTTACCTATTTTATCATAAAATATGCTTTTTAAGGATTCAGCCTGATAGTATTTGTGTGAAATGTATTTTGATGGGAGACTTATTTATTATAATTATATGGGACTCATCAGGTCACGTGGTGAGCCAATGATGAGTCATTACAATGTTAGGGGGAAATAGCGTTTCAAGCTATTTTATGTCAGATCTTAGGGGACGAGCGAGTTGAGTTATCTGATTAACGATCTGATTAGCTGCCTCAGTTTTTACTTGACCTTGTGTTAGTGTTACTATTCCAAACTGTGTTCAAACACCCTGTTCTGTCATCAGGCAGGGTGTGGCCACTCCCCTCTGTGGAGCAGATGGGGTATCATAAGCTATCCATCACCTCTAAGTTGGGGTTTTGCCCAGAAATAAGATGGTTCCCAGGCTCCAAGCTTCCCCGCCTACCCTGGGATGGAGTTGCCATTGACTTGCTGGATTGTGCAACACGCAGGTGCTGGGAGACTCTCAGAGTCTATTTATGAGCCAGAAAATGACTCCCACAAACCCTTTGGGGACAGATAGGCTCACATCCTGACAGAGGTACTTTATGCTTTAGGGGAGCAACTCTCAAGAATGAGACAAAAGTGAGTTTTGGATAGGCATCAGATGTATTGCAAGTAATTTGTGACCTACGCTTCTTGAGGACTTATTTGGCTTCGAGAAGAGAGACTAGATTCTAAGCTGCCCTTTGCTATGGTCTCCTCCCTCAGGGGCATCCTTCCAAGGGGTGGACCAGATGCCTTCATGCCTGGGCTCACGCCTCTCCAGTGACTTTGCTGTGCCTTCTCTGCAGCTCCAACATTCTCTGCGCTCTGCTCCCCTCTCCAGCCCCATCCTTCCCACTCTCCATTTTCACAGACAAGCCAAGACTTTGCATGTATCAGAGACTTGCTTTTGCCTTTGCCGGAAATGTTCTTTCCCCAGATCTCCCTGGCCAGTCCTTTCTAATTATTTATGTCTCAGAAAAAGACCACCTCTTCAGAGTGGGCTTCCCCCATGACCCTGTCGAAATAGCCCTCCCACCTGGCTCACTCCCAACTCACCCCGATGTCCCTCCCAGCATCAGTCTGGAAGCGACTTTGCGTGTGCTCATTTCCACAGAAGGGCTGCACCAGCTTAGCTCGTTCGCTGTCGACGCCCGCACGCACAGCAGGGTACCTGGCGTGCGGTGGGCTCCTGCTGAGTATGGGTCTGAATGTGTGAGCGCCCCTCTGCTCAGAAGGCGAAGGGTGAGCTTGTAGACTTGGGGGTGTGGAGAGGATGGAAAAACAGAGTCTTGTGCGTTTAAGAGGCCCCTTATCTCTCACACTTGCCTGGCAGGGAAGGAGAAGACAACACTTAGCTTCAAGATTTTGTATAATTCCATAGCCAGTGATATAGCTGAGAGGCCACACAGTCTCCAGCAGATGATCCAGGGCCGAGGGCTATTCCAATGGGTCCCCTGACAGTTACAGGCGATGGTGATTTGTGTCTTCAGTATGTCATGCACGGGTCTAATTATGACGCTTGACCCTCACAAAGAGACTCAGGAAGTAGATACTCTCACTGTCTCCATTCAACAGGAGAGTCAACAGGGACTTGGACACGTTAAGTCTTTCTCAAGGTCGCACTGCTAGTAAGCAGAGGCAACTGGATTCCAACTGAGTTATTCCAAATGCTACCTCCCGACAGCCACCTGTCCAGGATTCCAGTGGTCGATCGCGTCGGGACGATATGGTGCCTCCCATTGGCTCAACGGTTCTGAATTTGAGATTTTGTTACATAGTGAATTTACTTCCTAACGTCATTCCTCTTGTTATTCCTTAAAGTATACAAGTCTATTGTCATGGAAAGAGATGATAAGAGAGTGGTAACTGGTGAGATAAGGTGATTTTAACTGTCCATGTGGCTGGATCGTGAGGGGCCACGGGACAGGCTGCTCCGGCAGGGGTGGGGCGGCAAATGGGCACTTTTCTCTGTCTTGGGGGTGAGTGGGTTGGGAATGAAAGACCCTGGATTTGCTTTGAGCAAATTGTCTCCTCTCTGTGCTTCGTTCTTCTCATCCATTTATGAAGCAGACCCTGAAGTCAGGGTCCCTGGACCTGCAGAAATCCCCAGACTTGGTTTCACCTCAGTACGTTGTCTTGGGGAAAATACCCAAAGCTTCTGGGAAAACTTGAGTAACTATGCAATACTTTCAACTGCCTTCAGCAGAAAAATAGATAAGAATTGAATTGCTGGGCTTGTAGCACTCTAACCTTAACCTTGGACTAAGAATGTAAAGGAGTTCCCAGGAAGAAGGCTTTGACCTCACACCAAGGAAGAACAGAACAAACTCGAGTTACGATAAAGGGCACAGCTATTCCAGGGCCGGTGTTTTCAAGACAGAGGGAGCGGGAGAAAAAGGATGGAGACGAGAAACCCTGGGAGGTGGCAGCCAGCTGGCTGGGCTGTTTCAAACAGTGCTTTTACCATCCTGGTGTGCTGACTGATGTGGGAAATACCAAAGCGCTTAATGAGAAGGAGTTTAATTCGTAAATATTGGAAACTGCAGGCATATCGCAGTTTGCTATAGGGTAGGTAGCAGTCTCTTAATAATAGAACTTTACGGCCACTAAACTACATGATCACTCTCTTCTGCTAATAACCACTGGCATCTGATCTTCTCCTTGAGCCGGGAGGTGGGCTGCTCAGCATGGCGGTGCCCACAGCAAATGTCAGGTTCCTCCGTGGGACAGCAGTCTCTCGACGTCAGAGGAGACAGACCTAGATCTGAAACGCTCCTAATGAAAGCATACCATTAAAAAAAAAAAAAAACCGGAGAAGGGACATCTGGAGACCGAGAACTAGCTGGCGAGAAGAAATAGTCCTGAAGTAGAAGCGCTGTCAAGCACTCAGTTTTTTGCGGTCCTCACAGAACAGGGTGGTAATGAATCCGTCAGCGTCATCTTAGCTGAAGTGTGGGGGGGCGTGAGTGAGAAGCCTCCAGGAGGTCCATGGGCCGGGCGGTAAAAAAGAACCGCAGAGTGAAGGGCGGCTCTGCTTTAGATTTCCTGCTCACCCCCATGGAGACAGTCTCGGTTCAAGTCTCAAGTTCAAGGATCTAACCTCGCTAACGCTTCCTGACCTCTGTTGCAACAAAGAGAGCAGATCACAGATTCCAGACTCAGGCAGGCAGTAGGGCGTGACCAGATGGAAGACTGCCGTCTGGCTGTCCCTGTGTGTCTGTCTGTCCCTATCTATCTGTCCATCTATCTATCTTTCTATCGATCTACCTATCTATCTAATCTATCTTCTGCTCTTTTTTTGGTAAGTCACACTGATTTTCCATACAAGCTGGTGATGAATTAAATTCCCTCTTTCATAAAAGTGTTTATGATAAGTAAATAATAGCACAGGGGCATGCAGATATGGCAAAAAGTATGAATTTCACTTGGGTGAAGTTTGAGTAACACTGCTTTATGATGAGAATAGATAACATTTAAATTTTTTAAATATCAGCCAGGACATATTCTAAACCCTTTATATACAAAGTTTGGGGGGGGTAGGTTTCTGGGTGTGGGTATGTGAAACACAGGGTTTATTCTTGTATTATTATTTATAAATTATTGTATTATTTTCCACAGGAACAGCTGTAAACCTGCTTTTGCCCAGTCCTGGGGGTATTCACTCATTCACCTTTCCTAACTACCCCTTGTGGCAGGTCTTACTAGTTTGCACGTTTTCACAGGAAAAACTGAGATGCAGAGAGACAGGTAGTTGGCCCAGAATTCACACCTAGCCGGCTGCAGGGTCGGCATTTGAACCAGAGGATCAGGGCCTTTGCAGAGCACACGCCCAGAACCACTGTGCTATCCTGCAGGCCGGAGGCCTGGCTGTGCCTGTGCCTGGGAACGACCTGTGACGATTAGGGTCAGCCTACGGATTTGGGTTGGTGACATGTTAGTCAAGCATGTCTATTCGAAAATGGAGGGTGTGGGGACAAAACCAAAACCTAATGACTAAACGGAAATGTGTTCTATGGAAAAGAGCAAGATGCGTCCCTCAATGTCATACTCTCTAAGGTCCCGGGGAGGGCTGAGTGAAGGATCTAGAGCATCTAAGGGGATGCCCCTTTGGAGCCCCAAGCCATGGAGAAGACTGATGTGTGGGTTTTTTTTAAAGGTTTATTTATTTATTTTTAGAGAGAGGGGAAGGGCAGGAGGAGGAGATGGAGAGAAACATGGATGGGTTGCCTCTTGTGTGCCCCCTACTGGGGACCTGGCCTGCAACTCAGGCCTGTGCCCTGACTGGGACTCAAACTGGTGACCTTTTGGTTTGCAGGCCGGTGCTCAATCCACTGAGCCACACCAGCCAAGCTATGACAGTGTCTTTGTGCTACAGAAGTAGTGTTGGTGCAGGAAGGCTCCTTCCCCTTCAAGACGTGGCGGAAAGCCTGCTTTTCAAAGGGGAAATTGAGAAATAAGAGCTAAAAGCAGGGATACTAGGAGATTCCCCACAAGAAGAATTAGAGGGTTGAGGGGACATAAGATGAAAAAGACTTAAACTGAAGCGACCCGCAGAGCCTCTCCAGGGACGGAATTTTGCTCTGAGCCAGGGAGTTTCCGACCCTGTCAAGGAGGCGGCTTCTCAGTGAGAATCAGAGTCAGAAACCGAGAGGAGCCGGAAGCTCAGGAAGAAGCGGTGGCCCGGGAACCGGAAAGTAGACCTCGGTTGCATCAAGTTCATTGCCTGGGTTTTGACTTGACTTTAATAAAAGACTCTTTGTCTTAATGAATTGGCACCTTTGCAAAGCAGCTGATGTAGATTATTTCACTTGATCTTTACAATAATCCTGTGAAAGAGGCAGGGAAGTGTTTTATTACTACGTTGAAGATAATGAAATGGAGACTCGAGGCAGCAGGATTCCGCCTAACAGAATCCCAGCTAGGAATGACGACATTCAGCGAGAGCCGGCCACACTGCGTGCTAGACTCAGGGCTAAGGGCGTGACTTCATTTTGTCACGAATCCTTCTAAGAGTCTTGGAGGGAGGTGCCCGCTTTTGCCCAGGTTCTGTGGTTGGAGAGAGTAAGTGACATGCTTGCACACGAGTGTGCAAGAGCCAGCTCGTCCTTGTGTCAGGAGCTCACGAGAGCCCACGGCACACCTGCCTTCTCGCAGTGGGGTTACTTACACTGCAGAAATCGCTGAATGCTACAAATCGGGGCTTGGTGTTTCTCGGAGAGCCAGCTGTGAAACATCTACCTTACACCCCTGGGCACATACCTGGTAACTGGCAGGGCAGACTCAGAACCCCACAGTCCAGTTCCGGACTCCTCCCTCACACCCGTCAATAACTCTGAGCAATGCCTGCAAGGTGCAGGCATCCAGAATCTACCCTGCAGTTCACATGGACTTACATGGAGAAGTATAGAAATGCCACAGAGACAAAAAAACATTCATAGAATTGGCGCTAAAGGGCATGAGCTCGGTGCTGGGTGGGTATGGATTTCAGGCCCTTGGCCTTGTTTTCAATGGGGATTCTTAGCTCATCAAAACCACCCACCTGCTTCATTAAAGGACTGACTGTGAAGGGACCAGGGACGGGAATGAGTCCTGCACCAGAGCTCTCCTGGTTCCATGTCCACGAGGGGACAAGAAGAAGGGTGCAGTGACAGGTGCCTGTGGCTTCGATTCCAGCCCTGACACTAGCAGTGTGAGCCCGGCTAAGTTGCTGGAAGACTCAGTCTGAATGTGGAGACGAAGACCACGGGGCTGTTGAGGACATTCAACGAGCTACTGCTGCAGAAGCTTAGGCCCCGTAAACCCCCGATAAGCTACTGTTCTGGGCGGTGTAGTTACCACCATTATTACACATACAGTGGCGAAGGTGAAGCCCGGTGGGAGACGGGCGGGTGAGTAGTTAGCAGTCGGGGGTGGAATTCAGACAGACATCGGCAGGAGCGCTGGAGAGACCAGAGAGAGTCCACTGTGATTGCCTGGCCGCTGGCTTCAGACGTGTTCCAGCGTAACGGACAGAAATCCTCTCCTTGTCGGAGTGGAAGTTCAAGGTGCAAACTGACCCAGATCGAGTCCTCCTCTGTCACCTCCCAGACCGAGGCTCCAAAGCCTCAGTGATTGGCCGCTATCACTACTCATGTTATTACATATGAGACTTTGTCTATTGGGGGTCAGGCATTCGATGTCCGGTGGCCAAAGCTGCCCTTTCCTGCGGAAAATTTGAAAGTGTAGCCTGATAGAATTCCAAATCTGCTCCTTTTTTTCTTAAAAAAAAATGCTATACAGACCACCTTTCTGGGCTATAGGTAGTTCTCTTTAAAAATAAGTAATAGGTGTGTGTTACAGTATCAGCCCCTCAGCAACCTGAGTGGAAAGAAGTGCACTCCTCAAGGGGGAAGTGAGAAGCTGCCCACCCCGCTTCTGGAGAAGCTTGGGTGCAGGCGTGGGCCCCGGGGACACCCAGCAGGTGCCCAGCTCTGGTTCTGAAAGTGACCCTGTGAAGGAGGAGCAGGTGCGGGACAGCCTTTGTCCTGACAGGAGACACCCGCGTGCTCTTCAGGGGCAGCAGTTCCCAAGCTTCTGGGGAAGGAGCCCTTGTCCTGCCTGGGGCCAGGGGACACGGCCTGGGTGCAATGCCGGTGTGGGCAGGCCTCCCTGGGACGGGCCCCTGCTGCCTGGCCTGGGGGTCCCACCATCTGGACTTCTGGGGGACCCCATGAAGCCCATAATAAATAACATTTCATCTGTGTGTCATTGTGGACTCTGTGACATATGACTGAGAATCTTGGCTGAACCCTTGATTTTGCTCTTCACATTCCGGACTGGTGTGTTTAGGGCCAGCCGGCTTCCCTCACCACGGACCAAAATTTCCTTCAGCTTCCAAGTTCTTGGGGGGATGTGGCCATGTGGCTTTCTCCCACTACCCCTCCCCATACCACGCATCGACCACACGGGGCAAGGGGTGTCAGACTTTTCCTGTAAATGGCCAGATGGAGACTAGTTCAGGTTGTGTGGGCCACACAGTCTCTGTCACGATCACGCAACATTGCCCTCTTAGCAGGAAAGCAGCCACAGGTTACGTGTAAACAAACTCCATGACTGTGTTCCAATAAAACTTTATTTACAAAAACAGGCAGTGGGCGGGGCTTCCCAAGGCCTGACCGAAGGTGGCGCTTTGGAGAGAGGATGTGGACCATAGCACTGGCCTTGGCTTTGACGCGGCTGCCTGTGTTATCTCAGACTTGGACCCTCGCCTCTCTGTGCCTGTCTGTGTGTACCGATGACGATGGGACCCCAACTGCCGGTGTTCCCTCTCTCTCAGATGGGGGAAGAGACCCGCTGAGGTGACAGATCGCAGAGAGCTTTGAATATGGTGAAGCTCCTTGAAAAGTGTGGAATATATTACTACGATGATATCGTTGTTTCCCAACAGTGAATTGGACCAGAAGAGGGTCTGTGACCTTTACCTTTGGCTCTCAGTGTCCTAGCCCAAGCCTTTCACCAGCAGATGCTTGGTAAATGATTGTGACATGAACAAACCATTTCTCTCCGGATTTAGAGGACTTTTTATCTGAGTGATAGATGCAAGCTAATGTCTGAATGATGACAAAGAAACCAAAATAAACAGCTACGTGTGCACAGCATCAGCCTGGAATGTCAGGGCCACGAACTTAAATGCCAAAGGAGATGAAGCAAGGGATCTAAGTGAACGGCATGGTTCGGGGTCAGGCAGTAGGGGAAGGCGGGGACTGTGGTAAAACAAAGGGAGCGTGTCCTGTCTGAAGGGCGTGTTTCTTTGCTCCAACTGATTCCATGTGGGAAAGCGAGGCTGCGATGGACTGTTTTTCCGATTTTTAAAGAGAAATAAAAAATCTGAATTTTTAAATGAATTTCTCTGATTTTTAAACTTTGGCAACAATTCCTTAAAACTTAAAAAAAAATGCTGCACCTCACTCACAGGCCATCTGTAACTCTTTGGGTAATTTCTAGAAGAAACAATTGAAAGTTATAATTGAAGAATAGCAATGCAGAAAATGCCTAGATTTCACTGCCTTTTGATTCCCTGGTTATAATGAATGGTCTTTGTCACCCGTTGCAAAATTTTCAGTCATTTTGATTTTCAGTGATTCTTTGATCATGATATTGTTGCTCTTATGACTGATCTCTGATATGTCCCAGCTCCCCAGATATCTGCATAGCTTCCTCCTTTAATTTATTCAAGTCTCAGCTGAGATGTTTCTTCCCCAGACAAGCCTTCCCTCAGCAACCCGTCTAAAATAGCTCCCCCTTTTCCTTTTCTGATAATTCATCAGCATCCAACATCCAGCAGTCCGCCCTTATCCACGGATGTGTTCCGAGATCCCCACTGCATGCCAGAAACCATGGATAGTATTGAACCCCATGTATATAAATACAGCTTTTTTTCTGTACATACATTCCTATGATCAAGTTTAATTTATAAGAGAGATTAGCAATAATAATTAATAATAAGTGAAACGATTATAATAATAGACTGTAATAAAAGTTAGGTGAATCTGCTCTCTCTTTCTCAAAATATCTACCGTCCTTAGCATCTCTCTTCTTCCTCAGTTGACGTGACATAAGGCAATGCCTACAAGAAGAGATGAACCGAGCAGAAAGACGAGGCACAGTGACGTAGTGCCAGGCTACTGCTGACCTTGATGGCACGTCAGAGGGGGGTCACCTGCTCCAGGTGGTCCTGGATCACTGAGCCAGTCACATCACTGGCTGGATGGCAGGAGCAGAGGATGTCTGGGGACATTGCATATTTTGGGGCTGCAGCTGACTGTGGGTAGCTGAAGCCACAGGAGCAGAGCCGTGAAAAGGCGTCTCCTGTGTCATGTTTTTAGTTGTTGGTCATCTGTCCCTGCCTCGCTAGAATGTCAGCAACTTGAGACCAGGGCTGTTGTCTCTGTTTTATTCGATGCTGAATTCCCAGGACCTGTTCCTGTGTCTGGCAACAGTAGGCGCATAATAAATACGTGGAATGACTAAGTGAAAATTATGTTGATCCCTGTTGGTATAGAGAGAACAATTTGACTCCCTAAGAATGTGGGGGGGAAAACATAAATATGAGAAAAACAGGCTTCTCTGAACAGAGACCTTGACTTCAGTGTAAGTCCAAACCAATGGACCAATAACTTGCTTTTGACATTGGGGTAAATCACAGATCTGTCCAGATTTTTTTTTTTTTAATCATGTTGAAGACTCAACAGTTTTCTGTAGCAGCCTCCCGGGAATGGCTGAGGAGTTTATGATGACAACGTAGAAGTTGGCTCAGAGGAAAAAGATTCAAAGCAGCTCTAACAAGAAGGGAGAGGAGCTGAAGGATCTTTTCACAGACTCTAAAGATTTCCCATTTTGAAATACTCTTGGAGAAAAAAAGCGCTGGAAGTCATTAAAAGTTTTAATGGTGCAAGTTGACCCATTCAGGTAAAACGAGAAAAACACTGCCTGAATACATGATTTCTACTTTTATCTACCACGGATTCTGTCTGCTGCCGAGGCAGCATTAGCACGTAGAAATAGTTCTAGAAGAGAAAGAGATTCAAGACACTGCTACCCTGGCACACTTACTCTGTAGTGTTGCCTAAGCTTCTCACCAGTCTCAGTCTTAAAGCAAGCGTCCTCACCTTTCAGACAAGCAGGCAACACCCTGTCTTGTGGGATGTTCGACAGAGAGCAACAGCAGCTCACTCCCTGAGTGGCACGAGGCTCCGTTCCATTTTTCTGAATCCATGACGGCTCTTAGGGTAGACACACTCCATATATTCCACGTGCATCGCTCTCACCCTTTCATCCCCCATGTCTCAACTATCATTCTTGGAAAGGAAGCCAGAGCACACGTGTCCATGCCCACCCATCACGGGCCAGACCCCGAGCTGTGTTCTGACAAACACAGTGTCTGTGCTGGTGGAGATCAAGGTCAAGTGGGAAAGACCGGGAAGAGAATAGATAATTCAAGAATATACGAGTCAAGACTAGACCTTTATAATAGACAAGTAGAAAAGTGCCAAGTAATTTTTCAATATGTATAAGCTCGTAACATTGTTTTCCCAATTTTGGTCTAATTGAGTGTGCTAAATAAATGTTTATTAATGATGTAAAGGAAGAGTTGTTTCTCACCAATCCAAAAGAACCTATGCACTCCAATGTTCACAGCAGAACTTTTTACAATAGCCAAGTGCTGGAAGCAACCTAAGTGCCCGCCAGTAAATGAACAGATCAAAAAACTATGGTACATTTACGCAAAGGAATACTATGCAGCAGAGAGAAAGAAGGAGCTCCTACCCTTTGCGACAGCATGGATGGAACTGGAGAACATTATGCTGAGTGAAATAAGCCAGGTGGTGAGGGACAAATTCCATATGATCTCACCTTTGACTGGAACCTAATCGACATAATAAAAAAGCAATCTAAATATAACCAGAGACATTGAAATTAAGAACAATCTGACAGTAACCAGAGGGGAGGTGGGAAGGGATAATGGGGGGTGGGGGAGGGGTTTTCAGGAACAACTATAAAGGACTCATGAACAAAACCAAGGGGGGGTAGAAGCAGGGGAGGGAGGTGGGTTTGGCTGGGGTGAGGAGAGTGGCGGGGGGTAAATGCGGACAACTGTAATTGAACAACAATAAAATAATTAAAAAATAAAAAGAAAGAGTTGTTTCTTATGGGCAAAGCTGAGTGACCCCTGTCAGGGCCTGGGTTCATGTCATGACATTCATGCCAAGCACTGAAATTGTGCATTTGCTTCTCGTCCTTGTCCCCTAGGTCATGACTCTCTCGAGGGAGAGATGGTGTGTGGCAGGCACCCTTGGTGGGTGTCCTGGGGTCGGACACCTAATATTCAATTCAGAGGTGTTGCGTTTGTGAATGAACTTGTGGAGGACAAGAGGCTCTCCCAGCACAAATCTGAGAGAAGCTAGCCACGCCCATCCTTTGACAAAGAAAATATGGGGGTGAAAAAAAGAAGAAGAAAATTCAAAGGTGATGCCTCTGTTCAAAATATGAGTGGATTTTTACACCCTCGGTGGGGAAATCGCCCTGGGACACCCACAGAGAGGACGGCAGGCGCCTCGAGAGCCCTTTCCCGTGTCTGAAAGTCTGTCTGTTGCGTGGTCTCACACTTTCCTCTCTGCCCTTCCTGTCGCAACGTCTCTCAGTCCCCTGCTTGCCTGGCAAAGCCGAGTGACAGAATTTTCTTTTAATTAGTGCGTTCATAAGAGCAACAATAATTCTAATCATTAATAAGCCGCTCACCCCACTTAGGAACAAACACAGATGGCAAGAAGTCAATGTTAATTTTAAAACACGTGTAAACAAGAACCCAGGAAGGCCGGACCCAATAACCACTGGGGGTTATTAATGGCAAAGAGTGTGTTCTGCTGAGCTTGGGGAGTGACTGCTACCACAAACCACCCCCTATACCTGCACTGAAACCTTTTCCAATGGAAATCAATGAATTACTGGGTCGTGATGTAAAAATAATATGTTTTCCCCAAATACCATATATACCACAAAGGAAGGGATCATGTCCCTGGGGCTCCCTGCGTCTGTGGGGGTCTTTGCACATAGTAGGTGTCCAGCGCATCTGGATGAGGGAATGAATCAAAACTCCAAGGGTGCTGGCAGGTCCCCTCTGAAAGACTCAGCAGCCAAGTGCTTCAGAACATTGCTTCCCCGAGAAAGCTGGGCCCCAGTGCCACCTCTCAAATACTGAATTGTCCCCGTTGGAGACCACGAGGGTCTGCGTGTTCATTTAAGAATTTCTAAATTTTATTTTCATTTTGAGAAAAAAGGAACCCAATGACATCCTGGGTTGTAGGGATAGCGAACGGGTCACAGGACTGCGGTGCACGAAATCCACGTGTCCGCTGGCGTCTATTCTCGGGGCCGATCGGGGGCCCCATCTTCAGGGGAAGGGCAACCCTTGGCTTTTTCATACTGTGTTTCTCTCTTTGTGGGGGCCTGTGCATTTTCTCAGTTCCTGCGTTTGGGAGACGGCTGCAGTGACCCCTTCCCCACTTAGCACGGCGACACCCGAATAGGTCCAGGCGATGCCCGGGGCCACAATCTGTCTCCCTTGCCTGCAACTCAGCCGAGCAGCGTCAGGACCCAGAGCCCTGGATGGCCTTTCGGCGCTGGCCCTCGCGGCGGACCGGGATGTCTCCGATCATTTCCTCTGCTGCCTTTCATATCACTGAACTGAAACCATCAGTCCTGTCAAGAGTGAGGGCCCCAGATGAAAGGCTAGTGCATTAAGACGGAGCATAATTGCCAGCTTCTGAGTTTCTGACATTAATCGTTTTACTGAAGGAAGACAGTGCATCCCCCTCTGTCTTTCTCTCTCTCTGTCTTTCTTTTTTTTACCAATGCCCAGGAACGACAAGGGATGGGGGGACGTTGGAGGGGGGGGAACCCCACCACCAATGAGGTTAGCTAATTAAAAGTAATATGTTTTCCCATCTTTTTTTGGTGGCAATTTGATAATACAAAACACTTAACTCGGGGGCCACAGGGGGAAACAAACTGAGACAGATAAAAAATGTTTTGTGTTCATCGGAGCACAGCTATGTTAATGCGTATTATCCCATTAACGCGCATCAACATCGGGAATCGGCTCACCAATGCAAGCAAGAAGCATACACTTATCATCATTTGATAACATGTTTAATGACAGATTGACGGGAGATTTGCAAATGTGAACTGGCGTCAGCGTTGCTAACTTCAGCTTCTGCCGCCGCCTCTGCTACGCCAGCATATTTATGTGCATAATTTGATTTCTCAGCCACACTGTTAGTACATTTTTAATATTAACTATGCACGAACAGACAGCCGAACTTAAGTCGCACTGATGGTTGGAGTTCATTAGATTGAGAAAGATGGGCACTCCTGACTGAGACGGAGGTGGCAGTCCGGCCTTGGAGAGCGGCCCCGAACAGACACGCTGCGTTCTCGACAAGCCCCAGCTCCAGGCTGCGTGATGTCGGGGTGAGGCGCTCAGGAGTGAAGGAAGAAGGAGCCCAGGAGCAGGGAGAGGAGGAGGAAGGAAGCGAGGAAGCTCTCGCTCGCCCTGGGCCGTCAGCGAGGCACCTGACACTGAGCCCAGGGGATTTCTAGGTGTGCGTGTGTTCTGTCCAGCACATCCTTTCGCCCCTGACTCATCGCCACTCCCCACTCAACCCCCTTGGCTTTGTATGGTGCCGGTGGCCATGAACGCCTGCTCCTCCTTCATGAGCCCAAGTCCAGGGCAGCTGCTCACGGGCACCTTCCCTTGCTGGGCACAGGGCCGATTATGTCTCTGTTGGGGAAGCGCAGCAATCTGTGACCGAGGGTTGCCCCCCTCACATAACACTGTGTGACCGACAGTGATGTCACCTGGCTACATTCCTCTTTTCCACCTTTGAAATGGGCCTAAGAGTACCCCTTTGCTTTACGGAGGCCGAAGCTTCTGTAAGCTGACAAAGAGCAATGCTAAGCCCGGTGTTTGGCACGTGGCAAGCCCTGGATATATATTCATTGCTATCGTGTTATCTCCGCCTCTTTCTTTTTGGTAATCAAGAAAATGTATATGCCTGCGTCTCAGCCCTAGAATCAAGCCGACATGGCAGGGCTGTCAAACTCATTCTCACCCGGGGCCCCGTCAGCCTCGCGGTCGCCTTCAAAGGGCCGAAATATTTTTAGAACTGTGTAAATGTAACGACTCCTTAACTGTTGAGGAGTCGAAATTACATTCGGCCCTTTGAAGGCAACCGTGAGGCTGATGGGCCCCCAGTGAAGATGAGCTCAACTCGCCTGCGATATGGGGTTAAATTAATTTCTGTGAACCTGGGGCACTTTTGTGAGATGGGGTTGTTCCCAGGGCTACACCTGGTGGGATGGCAGGACTGATAAACGGCATGGAACGTGTAGATGGTTTAAAAGAAGCCTGGACTCTGTCAGCCTTCGGTTGGTGAGCCTCAGCCGGTGCTTTCTCGGGGACCAGGGCAGTGCGGGTGTCCTGGCAGCGGTGGTGGGTCTGGAAAACGCCCCTCTGAATTCTGGTTTTGCTGCTTCTTCATGTGTGATAATGAGCCACTCCCTCAACTTTTTAAAGGCTCGGTTTTTTCTCTCTCTACAAAATAGGGCTCTGTGATGAGACCCATCACCAAGCATTTGGAGATGATAGGAGGAGAGAACACTGGTAGCATGCTTGCTTAATGTCGGCTGTCACTGTTACTAACATTTGTGTCTTTAGAGCTTCGGTGGAGCATGATAAGTGCTCAGTAAATGTTTGTTGATTGAACAAGTGAGTGAGATCACTCTGGCTGTGAGGCAGGAATCCTGGGAGAGATCTGTCCAGGGAACAGGGCAAAAGGCCTCCAGGGGCCTATCCCTGATCTGAGAGCAGGAGTGAGTCCCTGCCAAACCTCATCATTCCAGTAGGCAAATGACACAAACCACGTGCCTGGGCACCAGAAGGCCACCTGCAGATACGCAGTGCATGCCGCAGCCGGCTGGCCACTTTGTGTCTTTTTCCTTTTAATCTCCAGTCTGAAAGGGGCAACTAGAAAACGCAGGCTCCAACCCCAGCTCTGTCGCTTATCAGCTGTGTTGTCCTCAGCAGGTCACGGGCCTTTCTGAGGTGCAGTTTGTAGACCATGAATTGTGCGTTTTCTTTTTTAAAAATTTTGCAGCACCTGTTCATCCCTCAAGGAGCTCATAGTCAAACCTCAGTGTCCTCTATAAAATGGGGACAATGAAATCTCTGCTAAAAGTCTGTGGTTAGGGTTAAATGAGAAAAAGACCAGGAAGCTCCTGGCACAATGCACGCAGTAGGGGCTCCGCCCATGTCAGTTCCCTCTCCTTTGTTGGTTTGAGTGACAGGCTGTTCTCCCGTGTCTCTGATCACTTTCAAAGCCCGGACCCACTACGCTTGTGCTGGTGGCGTTACAACTTAGATTATTTTATCAGTAACAATGCGGTGAGAAGCAACTCTTGTTGTGACCTTTTCTTGGACTACAGAATTCGATGTGTTTTAATGTCAGCTCCAAGAGGCAGATAGAGAATATACCTTTACTCGCAAATTTACCTTCTGGGAAACAGGCATTCTTTTTTTTTTTTAAATAAAGGTGAGAGCTGGCAAGAACCTGGCCACAGTGAAACACACCTGAAGGGGGCGCTGTAGACATACCTCTGGATTTTTTAATACTGTATCCTGGTGCCCTGTTCCTGGCTTCTGCCTGCTTCCCCTTCTAACAGATACATATATAACTCTTCCATGGATGGCCTATGGCTACTCCAGCTGCTTTGCCTGCATGTGGCCAGTGCCTGCCGGCTACACCCCCCGGATGGCCCTTCGCCCATGAGTGGCTGAACTGGGAGTGCCAGAGCCCAGCGCTTGTCTCCAGATGGGCATAACGAACACCCCAGGGCTCTCCATGGGATCAGGCTGAGGCGGAGTTCAAGCCGATGTCTGGATTTCTCCCCTTCCCTGCTTCTTCATTTTTTACTGGTTTCTCCCAGAGACACATTCTTATGAAATTACTTGCCCAGGAATCCGATGTGTTGGGCTGCTTCTGGGATTCTCACCCAAGACACTATCCTACTAGGTCAGGGGCTGGCAAGATGCAGCCCATGGGCCAAATCTGGCCCTCTGACTCCTTTTGTAAATAAAGTTTTATTGGAACTGAGCCACACATACTCCTTCATGTATCACCTACGGCTGCTTTTGTGGCACAATGGCAGGGTGAGGCATTTGCAACAGACACTGCGTGACCCTCAGAGTGTCCAGGATTTCCTGCCCGGGTCTGCCAGCCCCTGTGCTAGAGAAGGCCTTGAGCATGCCCGGTGGTTTGTCACCCCGGGGCCTTTGTCCACACTGCTCCTGTCGGGACCTCTCGGTCTTTGACCGAGTGGATGGTCGGTTGCTTCACATTTTTCAAACCTCAGCAAAAAGTCACATCCTCAGAAAGGCCTTCCTGCCCACCGTCTAAAGTAGCCTTCCTTTTCCTGCCCCATTGCCCTGTATCCTTAGCACTTATAGCACTGGAATGACTGTCTTTCTTTACTGGCCACTGTTCCTGCCACTGTTACCAACTGAGCTCCGCGAGGGACAGAGACCTCTGGCTCGCTTGTTTCTGGATCTCCGTGCCTGACCTTGTGCCCATACATACCACGTGTTCATAAATACTGTTGACCGAACGGTGGAAAGGAAACCAAACGGCTTCGCTGGGCTGCGTTCATTCCATCTGGACCCAGAAACTGGGGGCTTCATCTCAGCGGGGGTAATTCAATCCTCAGTTTGAATCCTCACTCCCAAAGCGACGGGAACGTATTTCACGCTCAGGCCAATGCTAGGCATTTATCACCTCGGGTATTAATTTGCTTGTTTTGCCACGTTATGTAACGGGAGGTCACTTGACGTTATAAGCTGTAATTTTTGAATTTTACGATGTAAATTGACCTGCTTCAGGAACCTAGCTGTAAAAAGCCTTCCTGTCAAGGGGTTGAGAAAAAGTTATGCTGTGTTAATGGTTCTAATTAATGCATTAATTTCACAAAGTTTTTGTTGAGGGCTCAACCTGTGCAGGGTCCATGTTGGAGGTCTTCAGGGAACTTCCTGGGAAGGAAGGGCAGGCTCACTCACACACACACACACATACACACACACACACACACACGTCCCTACCATCCCTTCCACTCACAGCAGCCCGACGTGGCAAGTCTTTAGACGTGGCAAGTGGGTCAAGCCATTCTCCACCTCCAAACCTGCCAATAACTCAGAATAATCTAGACTTCTCGCCATGGTCTGAACAAGTGGGTCTCTGTGAAATAGTCTGAATTATTTCACCCTGAGCTCACAGAGCTCCATTCCCTCCACGCTCCCAGTTCTTGCTTGCCACAGGGCCTTTGCACTTGTCGCCGTCCCTGTCTGAAGTCCTCTTTTCATTTATCTCAGAGCTGGTTCCCTCATTCTGTCATGTCTCAGATGCTGCCTCTCAAAGGGGCGCCCATTTGAGATGCTCATCTCCTGGAGCATCCCAAGGAGATGAGAACCACGGCTCCAGGCTTTTAGTACTTTAGTTGTTTCCTTCAAAGGGTCTAAAATGATATTTTTATTGCCCTGGCTGGTGTGGCTCAGTGGATTGAGTGCTGGCCTGTGAACCAAGAAGTTGCCGGTTCAATTCCCAGTCAGGGCACATGCCTGGGTTGCAGGCCAGGTCCCTCAGTGGGGGGCATGTGAGAGGCAACCATGCACTGATGTTTCTCTCCCACTTACCCTTCTCCTCTTTTTAAAAATAAATAAAATCTAAATAAAATGATATTTGTATTGTTTTATTTCCTGTCCTTCTCCTTCTATAAGATCTGTGAAGGGAAGGAAAATGCCATTCTGCTTACTACTGCATCCTTGGAGCCTCACACAGCACCAGACACGAGAAAATGCACAGAGAAGGACAATATCGGGTACTTATAAATCTAATGGAGGAAGGAAAACAGGGGAGAAGAAAGACACGTTTGATGGCTGGATGGCTTTCAATCGGGGTTTGGTGAACGGTGGCCCAGGGGCTGACCCTAGCCCACTACCTGATATATTTTTTAGGGCCCACAAATAAAGAATGGTTTTTATATTTTTAAGTGGCTGAAAAAAGTTTTAAGAAAGAATATTTTGCGACACATAACGATGCTATGAAATTCAAATTTCAGGGTCCATCGATAAAGTTTTATTGGAACATGGCCACTCCCATTCGTTTACACGTCACCCGTGACTGCTGCTATGCCTCGGTCACAGACTGAGTACCTGTGACAGTGGCTGTGTGGACAGAACCCTGAAAATATCCATTATGTGGCCATTTGTATAAAATGCTTGATAACTTCTGAGTTAGATTTCCAGGAACCCGTCTTTGAAGAAGGAGATGTTTCCATTGAGATTTAAATGATGAGAACGTTACTAGAGGGGTAAGAAAGACTATATTCGAAGTCCCCGAGGTGAATAAACACGCATGAAATGATAGCTCTTCTCATTAAGGAACTTTGGATGTTGACTTTGAATCTGGCAGTTCCGGGCTGGGCAATTGGCACTGAGTAGGGATGGGAGCACCTAGGGGTGACCGCTGCACCGGTCCTTGCGTGAGATGGGGTGGGCTCCCACCCGCCTCGCTGCCGTGGAAACACCCGTGGGAGGGCTGAGGCGGGAAGAACACTGTGGAGGTCCAGTCTCGAAAAGTTAATGAGGAAGTGGGGAGTGGTGGGAACCTGAGAGAGAGCGGAGGGTTCGTAGCTGCCAGGCCGGACCGCCAGGGGAACAGTGGGGACACTCGCGGTCATTTCAGAATCAGAAAAACTGGGACATGTCAGAAGAGTAAAAAGATGGTCTAGGTAAAGGTGGAACAAGAGCAATTGGATTTGGGGTCATTCTTCTCCCCAAACACGGATAGATACCCCAACCCTTCCAGGCAGACCAGTGTCAGCCAGTAGCAAGGTGCTAACTCCATGTTCACTACTCCCAGGAGTGTCTGTCTGACCAGGTCCACCCTCCCAGCCACAGGCCAATTAGACTCAATCTCCGTATTTGATGGGCAGCCCTGAGAAACAAGCCCTCCTCCCACCGAAACGCTTAGGCTGGCAGAGGACACATCCCCAGAGCCTGTGCAGCAGAGCTCGCCATTGGCCTGAAAATGAAGACAGAGCAGAGGAAATAGGAGCTGAAAGACAGGGAAAGACCCATTTCTGATGATGCATCCTTTGAAACTACGATTCATCGGTGTATGAAACCAACTGCGTCCTGGGATGAACTGATAACTCCCCATTTTGCTAAATAAGTTTGAGTTGGTTCGCAATCAGTGATAAACAAGAGATCTCGGTAAACACAGTTTAGAGTTAACATGCTGAACAGCTTTACCTATTGCTTCCGAATGAATTTTATGCCCATCTTTTCCGAGTTTAGGAAGGTATTGAGCCACGTCAAGAAGGGGACCTGCCCTCTTGACTGCCAATCTAGGCTCTTCACAGGGGCCTCTTCCGGGCACAGTAGGAACAACTGAGATGCTATGGTCCGTTCCTTTAAGTCTGTTCCTGATCTCAGCCGAGTTGTGCAAACTTTTAGGCCAACTCCCACTTTCCTACGGTTTGGTCCTTCCCTCTCGTTTCCTCTGTGCTTGAACTTCACACAGCACAGAGCGTCAGGTCAAAGGCTGAAGGAAAGTGAAGAAAAGCAAACTTTCTAGCATTCTTACAACATGCCGGCCGCTGCGAGGAAAGCAGTGGTCCCCAAAGCGTGATTCCTGGACCAACACAGTTATCACCTGGGCTCCTGTTAGAAGTCCCGAATCTCTAGCCCTGCCCAAGGTGGACTGAAACTGACACTCGGGGATGGGGCTCAGTCCCCTGGGTTTGTACAATCCAGACGATTCGATACGCACTCATGTTTGAGAACCATTCACTTAAAGTGTCACCTGGATTATTTCTTATATCTCCGCCTGAGGTAGGGCAGTTAACCCTATTCTGCAGGTGAATAAACTGTGTGTTAGAGAGGTCAGGACAGTGGCTTTACCGCCAGTGAGTAGCGGGATCTGGATTCAAGGCCTGGCAGCCTGACCCACACACCTCCCTGGTGGTCCCCAGCCAGGGTGGGCACCGCCCCGCAGCCCCCCAGTTCCCAAGCCCAGTCCCTGGCCCACACTCCGGGGGCCTGGCAGAGATGCTGCCTCAGAGCGACAGGTCCGTGGCCTTTGTGCTGATGTCTGCTCAACCTCCAAGGAACTTTCCACTTAAAAAACATTTGCAGGAAACAAGAAAAGGCAGCCACAGAGCAGAATCCCAGCTTCAGACAAACCTCAACTCAGGTCCCCTGGGGGCCTGGAATTGCTCAGCGCACCCAGGAATCTGTGGCCATCAGCTTGGACCGTCCTCTCTCGGACACCGCCTGCCCCTTCCTGGGTCCCCTGTCCAGTGCCCTGCAGCTCTTCCCGGTTAACGCCGTGTGGTTGCAGATGCTGCTCACGGTGATTTATAAGCGACGGCGAATGCTCAGTTATAATCCCCCATTTCAGATGCGAAAATGGCTCATCTCACTCACCACAAGGGCCTCTCTACAATGATATATAATTTAAAAATTAGCACGAGGACAGAGGAGAGCCTGCATTTTGAACTAGGAACTCCCAGCGCGGAGGGTACACCTGGATGAGGTGAGCTCAAGGAGTGTGGTGCGCGGTTCAGCAAATGTCTCCGTCCCGAGTTGCCATGGCTTCGGAGATTTTCCTGCATCCCCCGGAGCCCTGGCAGGTGTCAAAGAGCAAGCCCATGCACGGGCATGCGTACGAGGGCTTTGCCCACCATTAGGGGCTTCCTGACACAGGCCTTTCTGATATAGACCATGCTGTCGAGAAGCAAGCAAAGCAGGACAAAGAAAAATCAATGCTTGGTTTCTAGGAGGGGCCAATGACACCTGAACAGAAAGACCAAAAATAAAACCAACAAGCAAACAAACAGGACTTAGGAGGGTTGTCTAGGGGACACGCGTGTGGCTGTATTTACAGCATCACTGCTCCTGTCTGGGTGGAGGTGGACTCAGAAGACTTGGGACAGCAGAGTGTGAAAGTTGTCCCCCTCCAGAGAAGGAAGCAGGAACGATGGTGTGAGCAGGAAGGACTAGGCAGGGAGAGAAGGGGAGCTTGTGCAGGAAGCAGAGACCAGGGCGACGTTTTTGCACGCGGAACCCTCGAGATACTTCAGTGCTTGTGTTGGTCCAACCACTCCTGGCCTTGTGGCCAGCGGATCCCTGCTCTGCTTCAGCATCAAGGGGTGACACTTATGGATTGCAAATTTATTGACATTTGACATATCCATCTGCCTTCCCCTGATCAACAGAACCCTTTGCCACCAAATGGAATAATTACAGGAGATTTCAGCAGTCACGGGGAATGCCAAGAAGGTCATTAAATCATCTCGAAGAAGCAGTGTGCTCCTCCATTGCCTCTTGCCAGTAAATCTTCTGCCGACGCCAGGACCACCTAGGGTTGATGGGTGGCGGAGGGGGGCTGAATTACAGAATGGAGGGAGGAATTAAATTAGGATTGAAAAATAGGAAGGCGCGCACAGCGGGGGCCTTTGGTTGTGTGCTTCATAATTCCTGGAGAAGCGTAAAAATTGTGGTTTACTTGTATCAGAACGGGTTCTTCTTGGGAAGCAGGCAGCAATGGCAAGCCTGGGAATCGATGGTGGCCCAGGGGAGGAGTGGGAAGAGCAGTGTGTCGCACGCTCATTGGAGAAGTTGCTGGAATTTGTCCTAACGTCCTACGTGTTTCTTTGCCTGACCTCCTTTCTTCCTAGACAGGCATGGTTCCAAGGGACCTGGAATCCCCGTGGAGCCACCTGTCCGTCCCCAGGCTCAATTGCTCCACTGGAGTCCGGGCCACGCCTGCCTCTCCACAGCCCCCTCAGGGGCACCTACTTCTGCTCCTGACCTGTCTGGTCCATTTGCACTAGGTACCAGAGTGATCTTCTACAAGAGAAGGAAGTTCACGCTGCCCACCTGCGTAACCCCCTCCAATGGCTTCTCGCTCAGCTCAGGAAAACAAACCCAGCGTTCTCAGGACGATCTCCAAAGTCTGGACTTGCCCGAGTTTCAAACCCCCTCACCCAACATGTCCAACCCCTCCAGCCCTGGCTGTCAACCCTCGACCTTTCCTGGATCAAACACATCAATGCTCCTAATCTGTCACATACGTGGCTCCTTCTTAACCTCATCTTCTTTCCCTGACCCCGCCCCCTGATTTAAAGTAGGTGGCCCTGTCATAGTCCCTTGAGTTGTTGTGTATTTGGCAGCCCCTCATTCTTAGAAATTATTTACTCTTATTCACATGCTCCACGAGTGTTAGCTGTTAGTGTAACAAATTATCCACCTGTGCCCTGGTTAGAATGTCAGGCCTGGGCTTCTCTTCTTCTCAGGTGGAGCCCAGCACTTAGAGCAAAGCCTTCTGGGAGCAGGTTCTCCATGAGTACGGATTAAAGGACAACTAAATGACGGTCCCCCACACACCTGCCACAGAACCGTTCAGCGATTCACCCGAAGGCAGTTACTGACACTGCTCCTGCAAGTCTGTGCTCCTCGGAGGAGGCATTTCCGAGCTGAGCCGCACGGGCCTCGTGGCAGTGCCAGTCTCTCTGGACACATGGGGGGCTGTTTCTCACGTCCCCAGACTTCCCTGGGCTGTGCAGACTCCGAGGGTCCTTCTGGTGGGGCCTCTATCATGTGCTGTGTTGAGAGTTTTACATAGTTTGTTTACCCGATTCGCCTCGCTGATGTGCGACACAGGCTCTATTGCCTTCTTGCACACAGAGGATGTTAAAGTGAAGTTACAGGTAGCCTTCCTCCCTCCCCCACCCCATATCTACAGAGTCTGTGTATGGACAGCTAAGGAGACAGCCCCTGTCCTCCTGGAGCTCAGAGGTGGGCGTCAGCTTCACATCCAGGCGGTGAGAAGCCCAGTGCCCCACCATTCCCCTGCCTGATCAAGTCAACTTCACGGAAACAATGGTCAGATGTTTCAACAGGGAAACCTGTACGGACATCTGTCTCCATGAGGCAAAGAGACAGGGTAGAAGCCATCATAAGTACACTCATCGGCCACCCTGCCGGCTCCATCTCCCCCCTCAGGTGTCCTCTCTCTCCCAAACAGGGCTCCGATCATGCCGAATGATGTGCATTTTCTGGAATGAACCATCCGCGGCCTCCACGTGCAAGGCTTAGACTTGCCCTTTCTTCTTTCCACTGTGCTCTTCACCTACCACCCCCCCCCCCCCCCCCCCCTGGCTAGCTCTTCTGCCTCCTTCCAGACTCGGCTCAGTACTCTGCTTGTTTGGCCATACTTCCTCGAGCGCTTTGGCCTGGCAGGTGTCCTGGGACAGCGCCCAGCACAGCAGAAGCCGTGGTGATGGACACTGTGATGTCCGTCCTTCTGTGATGGGCGGTCAGCATTCTGTGGGCAGGCCTTAGGCTGCGTGCACTGTGGTAGCACCAGCCACAGCTCGACACACCACCATGGCCGTGCAGTGGCGGTTCTCTGGTTTGCCTTTCCCAACCCAAGGTTCCCGAGGCAGGAAATGTGCTTCTGGCACATTATAATCACCGTCGTTGCATTATTACAACTGTGAAGACACAACTGGAGTCCAGGAGGGCCGTATCTGCACCACCGGAGGGAAGCGCCCCTTCACTGAGGGTGTCCGCGTGGGAGGACCCCCTCAGAGAAGGGTGCTGGGAGGGTGCTTGGTGGGTTCTCTTTGTTTTCATCCCCGTAGCGCTGTGTGTGGTCAGCTTTCATGCAGCCACATGGCGGCACAGTCTCAGAGAGGGGGTGTGATCTGCCAGGGGGCCCTCGGCTAGGAAGTGGGGACCCGGCCGGGAGGCTAGGCCTCTGCAGTTCCAAAGCTCACGTTCTGCCCCATGGAGGTGAGCCGTCATGCGCTTCCTTCCCAGGATTTCTGGGCCTCCGAAGTCCCCGCCCCCGGACACTTTGTGACAGGCCTTCCTCCTTCCCTCCACTTCCAAAGGCCTCCCGCTTTCATCCTCTTACGTCCCTGGGATGACGAGGTCCTGCTTGTTTCTCTAACTTCTAAGCCACAGCCAATGCTACCCAATAGGGACCCATCGCCATGGTTACCACACAGCAGAGAATCCATAGGAAGGCAGCAAATGGGGAAGTGGAGGCTCCTGCCAAGGGAGGGGGGAGGAGGGAGCAGTAAACAATTAAACATGACAAAATCCTCTGGTGAACAAAAATAGAACTATTTGACTGTGAAATCGAGTAATGTAGCATTGGAAATAACACAACCTTGAAACATCATTTTTTCTCCATAGATGAAGAAATACCAGCGACAGCCACGCACGTTGCAAGTACTAGTTTGCTGGAGGGCCTGGGTAGTTGGAAGTTGCCTCTGCGAACGATTTGGGCTTTCAGAATATTTAAATACTTTTTTTCTCATTCATCTTCTCTCCCATGCAATTCATTTGTGGACAGGGTTCGCCTCTGTAGCACCCAACAGAATTTAACCCAAGGGACCCCAGCAAAGTGCTGGGAGAATTTGGGGCCAATATTCTGGCTGGCGGTAAATCACTCCCTTGTCCACACTTGATTTGCGGCTCTGCCACTTACTAGCCCTGTGATCTTGCTGGTCACGCCACCTCTCTGAGGTCCCGACTCTTTACCTGTACGCGGGTGTAATCACAGTCCTTTCTTCATAGAGTTTAAGGTTAAGATGCATCAAGATACCACATGCAAAGGCCCGGTTCAATAGCTGCTCCATAGATGTAAATGCTCTGTCAATGTCAATGCCAGTAAGGCCAACAGGGATGGTGGACGCTGTGCCAGGCACATATATCCACCGCCACCATCATCACCACCAGCACCCGCATTGGAAACTCCAAGGCAGACCCTCCTAAAACCTGGTTCAGCACCAGGGACCCTGGCCTGCAGCAAGGGGACTTTGCTCAAGGCAGCTGGTGGCAGATAGAGAAAGGGGGAGTCCGAGGGAGAGAAATGCAGGTGAAAGCCACATCCCGCCCTGTCTCAGGGGCACCCCAACACCCCCAGGACTGTTGATGTCAAAGCTGTCAAGTCCCTCCTCACTTCTTCAAATAAAATGGCACAACCCACTCCACACCTTGATTTAAGCCTTAAGCAGACAGAGATCTTTTGGAGCTGGTGACAAAGTGGGAAACAGAGAAGAGAGTGACAGTGGCCAGGCACACCTGCCTTGCGGGCTGGGCGCACGGCTGAGTGCGGACTCTGTACGGTTTCACCTAGTTTTGGCCACAGACCAAGGCGGAAGTGAGGTGGCTGCATTTATCTGCCAGCAGTCTGTGCTGATGTTTCTCATCGACCTGAACACGAACCATCTTTGTGAGTTCTCACAGCGGCACTAGCAGACCAGCCCAGGAAAAATGTCCTCCACGCCTAAATATACTCCATCCATCCCCCTTGCAAGTAAAACACAAAGAAATAAACAAAGAAATGAAGAGCGTTCAGGAAAAAGCATGGACGGATGCCGCTCTCCAATGGTCCTGGCCTTCCTGGGCCTGGGGAGGTGAGGGCTGTCAACAACGGCACAGATTCTCAGAGACCCCCACCCGCTTCCCGAATGTGACACGTGCCTTCGGCTGGTGGCATCCCTATTCCCTGACAGGTGAGCTTCCTGTTACACTCACACCAAATGTCACGGGAGAACGTGACATGCACTGGTTTTCAACCAGCTCCTGGTCCTCCAGAGGAAGAGGCAGGGGAAAGCCAGCTGCTGCGTCCCAGGCGTCGCCTGTCCTGGTGCCCTGAGCGCCTCCTTCCCGTCATCCCCGTGGCCCACCCATCGTTTCACAGACTGCCCCGTGATGCTTGCAGGGCGTGGCGTCGGGGCTGATTTAAAATCCCTGCATTGCTAAAACCGCATTGTTCTTCATCAAGTTGAGTCATTTTTATGTGAAGTGTCAAGCTCCCTAACAAATAACTCCTGCCAGACAAATCAAGTTCCTCGTCTGAGAGCCGCGGCTAAATAGTTTATAGCTTTAATCTGCTCACCGAGGTGTGCAGTCTATGACAGTAATTATAAATGCAAGGAGAAATTATAGCTGAATGCTTTAACTGCATTAGGGGCCGTCTGATGAGCAATCATGAGCTCCTGCTCATTTCCAACAATAGAGGGCAAGTTGGTGTCAATGCCGGAGAGATTTCAGTTCTGCATGGTTTTCCCCCCCATTTACCACAGAATGTCACTTGTCTCCTATAACGCAGAGAAGAAGCGCGGCGGAGAGCTTTACACTTGATAGTTAAAGAAAAAAGACAAAGAGAGAAATGCAGGAGAAAACTGTTTATCATTACGACTCCCCTCCCCCCCCTGTTTTGTTCAGTGGCGGGTTCAGTTTCAAATTAGTTCGTTGAAGGTAACTGCTTGCTTATTTACTAGGGGCCTTAGAAAAAAATCCCTCCTGAGGCCATTTTTGAGAAATTGTTCTAGAGAAAGACTTCTTTAAATGAAGGGCAAGTTCAAAATCAGCTCGGGCCAGGGTTCCGGGGGGTGTGGGTGTCGCTCCCCTGGGCCTTGTCCTCCATCTGCATCTACCTAAGTTAATGACACCATTTAGCTCTTTATTTTCCCCTCCTCACTTTCACAGAAAGACGTTTTTAATTTAGCTGAAGAATTACACAAATGTATTTTAAAGACATAAATCCATATAAAAAATATGAGCTAATTAAAACATCGCACTCCCTGTCGCTCATGGATTTTCAATTTAGTGAAAGAAAAAAGAATTGCATCTGGTTAAATGAAAAGATGATACTGATGGCAGATTGGAGTAAATGAAAAATAATGTTACTCTATATTAAAGCACCAAATTATACACGTCAGGATTGAGCATTCAGAAGTCCAAACGAGGGGGGCAGCGCCAGGGGGGCGGAGCGCACTCATGCGCAAGGAGAGTGAAGCCTGCCGCTTGGTAAAATGACAACGTTCGCAGAGACGGCGCGTTTGTACCTCGCTGCGTCGGAAATGCGGCCGTCTCGGAGCTGACCTTGTTTCCCGAGTCTCATGTTGCTACCCAATAATGAACTCCAGAAAGTCGGGATGAGGCTTTAAAAAATTCTTAGATATACGCGTTCACTGCAATTTGGACCAGTTCTTGGTCGGACTCCACGTGGTAAACGCGTAACTGCCCTACCAAACAGGACACTACCATGCGGGGAGTGGGGCTGCTTAGCTTCCGCCTGCAGGTCCATCCCAGGCCCCTGACTCGCAATATTTGGTCGCGAATCAGCCTCCGAGCCCTTGCCTGAGTAGCACCCAGAAACCCTCGGGTAAGCTGGAGGAGACACTGAGGGGGTAAGGAAAGTTGGTGAGTATAGGGTGGCCTGAGGTCAAATCCCACCTGTGTGTTCTCAGACAGATCATACAATACTCTGAGCTGTTTGCAAAACTGAGGATGAGAAGAATAACCATGTCCGGCTCACAGGAAGAGCCCAGTACATGCTAGTTTTGCTGCTGTTGCTATTGTGGCCATCAAACCACGGGCTGGTGGGGAAGGCGCCTGCCTAGGCATCGGTCCGCTGGGAAGGCTGCAAGTTTTACATTCTTCAGGGGCGGCTGGAGAACGCCAGGGATATCCCCGTAGAGATAGTCTAGAATAAACTTTTCTCGTGAGCCTACTATATGCCAGGCCTTATGGAAAAGAATTGCACGTATTTACTTTCTCACAACAATCCTACCTTTCCAGTTTATAGATACAGAAGCGAGAACACAAGAGTTGGGGTTCTAACTCAGGCTCGAGGGCTGGGCAGCCAGAGATCTTCCCCTCACGTCACGCTGCCCCCGCAGCACCATGCCACCCGGGCTTCCCCCGGGACTGGGCAGCAGGCCTCCCCAGGGGCTCCAGTCACTGTTGACCCCCACCTGGCCATCTGTGTCTGTCATTAGCCTTAAAGCTGCACTCCTGTCCTGGTCACTGGTTCATCCCCAGGACTAGCTCAGTGCTTGGCCTGGAGTGATGGCTGTCTAGGCAGGGGGCGATGACCAAGTGAGGCTCAGAGGGTGTGGACACGGGAAATGCACGCAGGAGCTCTCTGCCTCCATCCCCCCTCCTGCAGTGTGGCTGACGCCACTTCTACTCACAGGGCTGCTTGTGAGAATAAAGTGAAATCACGTCTGTGAAGCGCCCGTGGTAGGCCTGGCACCCTCGGCTGTTATATAATCAGCTCATCTGCCGGTTCACTGTTGTAGGTCCGTTGTTAAAGCAAGGCTGACTGTGCACAGAAAAGCACCACAGGTGTGATGCAAAGGATGAAAGGAACCCAGGGAGGGCAGTCAGGAGGTCGGGAAGGGAGGAAGGATTGGGAGATTTATTTAATGGAAGAAGGAATGGTCAATGCCTCTCATAGACATCGATTAGGCCAGCCCATGTCAACCATAAATCAACAAACGAGTGTTAGCAAGGACGTGAAGAAAAGGGAACCCTTGTGCACTGTCGGTGGGAGTGTCAACTGGTGCAGCCACTGTGGGGAGCAGTCCAGAGGGTCCTCAAAAAATTAAAAGTAGAACGGCCTTATGACCCAGCAATTCCACTTCTTGGTACTCATCTGAAGAAATCCAAAACACTAACTGAAAAAGGCCCATGCTCCCCTATGTTCATTGCAGTGTTAGTTGCAATAGCCAAGATATGGAAGCAGCCTAGGGGGCCATCAATAGACAAGTGGATAAAACACATGTAGTACATGTATACAGTGGAATATTAGTCAGCCATAAAAAAGATGAAATCATGCCATATGACCGCATGGATGGACGTAGGCGGTACTGTGCTAAGTCGAATAAGCCAGACAAAGACAAATGCCATATGATTTCCTTATATGTGAAATATAAAAGACTGAAATAAATGAACAAAGAAACAGAAATATGCTCATAGAGATAGAGAACACATTGGTAGTTGTCAGATTGGGGTAAGGTTGGGGGCATGGGTGAAAAAGGTGAAGGGATTAATAATATAAATTTCCAGTTATAGAAACAGTCATGGGGATGTAAAGTATAGTATAAGGAATATAGTCAATAATATTGTAATAACTTCATATGGTGTCAGGTGGGTGACAGACTTATGGAGGTAATCACTTTGTAAATTATGTGTGTCTAATGAGTATGTGGAACACCTAAAATTCATATCATACTATATAGCAACTGTAATTAAAGAAAATTAGACCAACCCATTTTGCTCTTCCAGATTGCATATAATCTATGTCGTTAGGATTGCCAGATTTAGCAAATAATACAGAATGCCCACTTCCATTTGAATCTCATATAAATAATGAATACACGCACACATATACACATTTAGTATAAATGTGACCACTATAACATTGGGAACATACTTATACTAAAAGCTCATTTTTCATTCATCTGAAATTCAAATTTCACTGGACACGCTGTATTTTATCTGGAAACCTTACATGCTGTTCACTATGAACATGGATCTTTATAAAATCACCCATAACAAAGGTGGCAGCATCCTGGACTGGAATTCATTTACACCTCCAATTTCAAGGCTAAATGTGCTCCTCAACTTATATGCTGTATTACATTGCAGTGACTATAATTTCAAGTCCTTATGCCCTTCAGACTCATTGATTTGCTCTTTGTTTAATTTCTATTATTCAAGAGCATGTGGTTTTAAAGGTGTATACAAATACCCACGGAGACTGTTTCAGATTACTTCCCTTCTAAAATAGGAGAGCATGTTCAACATTTGATAATTATTGTTTAAGAGAAAGTTATATTTAATATTTGAAAAGGAATATTGCAGGATTTAAGACATACCTAAGAAAGGGGGAAAAAATCAGGTCAAAATGGCATTTTACAGAGAATATAGATACGGTAAAGCCCCCGAATTTTGCGTAAAACCTTGATCATGCTTTCCAAGACGTCACGTCATTTAGTACCATCTGTACGGTCATGCACAGCAGCTAAGATTAGAGCTCCAGATAACAGTGATCTCATTTTTGTGATCATTTAAAACCACGTCTGCAGAGTTCTAAGCAGTGGGCAAGGGATGGCATCAACATTGTTCTGAAAGAGGACCCAAGGGTGCAACGATTCTTTTCCAGGCAACCAAAGCAACAGAAAGCGACCTCCATGCCAACGTGGGCACCGTGCCGGCAGACCGGAGCGGCGTCGGGACCTCCTGAGCACACCACACACGGCGGCAGCCTCATGTACACACAGCATAGGGCACTCCCATCGCTTTAAATGAGCCCCAGGTACGCACACCTGTTCCCCTGCAGCCCTCCCTCAGCATCACAGAACCGTAGGGGTTATGTCAGGATGGAGCTCTGATTTCACATAACAACTCTGTAGAAGTGGAGCTGCAGAGGTCCACGTTGGACATACTGATCCCTGAACAGGTGCAGAGAGAGGAGGAAAGGTGCTCTCCCATCCACGTATTGCACAGATGGGTGAGCGCCTTTTGTGTAGGTCGTCCCCAAATTACTGCTTTACCTTTGTTTCCCTAGAACAGGGATGTACATTTCAGCTTTTGACTACAGCTTCCTTTTCTTCCCCTTTCTCTGTTTACCCATTGCACTGTTTCGGCAGTGACACTAATTTTTTTTTTAAAAAAATGATTACAAACCTATCAGGTGGAAAATTGGTCTTTATTATAGCACAAATAAACATTACCTACTTGTCCTCTTCACCATGGTTTGAACCTACTACTACAGGGTGGGAAACATCTCTCGTCTCTTTGGATAGTCTGTGTATATTCACCATTTTTTTTTGAAGGACCAGAAAAGCATAATAGCAAGTTACATAAAATTTAAAATGTTATAGAGCAAATAAATAGATTGGCCGAGCCTCATGCTCACGTGTAGTCTCAGTAGGTGCATTTCAGCTTTTTTTTTTTCCATAGTGTGAGCTCAACAAACCATGCTTGGAAAGCAACAGAAGACTCTGCAGTGACACGTTTTACTTATTGTGATAAAAACATGCAAACAGAACAATAGTCTTCATTGGAGCCCAGAGAGCCATTAGAATGGCCAGATGGTGTCCCCCTGTATCAGAAGCTCTTAGATCTTTTCACCGAAAGTCCCAGATCAGACGTGCTAACCCTTTCTTTCACTTGGACCATCCTCATACTCAGGCAGCTCCCTCCCCGTGGGGAGGGGAGCCCAAAGCCAAGTGATGTAAACACCTCTCTCCACCTGGACGCCTGCTAGTGCTCAGAGCGCTGTAACTCGCTCTGCCAAGTCGCCTATGGCGAGACAAACACTCGGACCAGGGGAGACGGCGAGGCCTTCAGATCTTGTCTGTGAATTAATCAGAAGAGCTAATCTGTCACCTGGCATGACACAAACTGGCCTGGCGAGTGCCAAAGCTTTGGGTCCACTTGGGTCCTCGTCTTGGGGTCTGGCCCATGGTAGAAGGCGCCCTGAATAGGGGTGAGGGTCCCTAGCACATGGGGGGATGTGTATTGTGCTGGGCGAGGGCGGCAAGAGAAAAGACAGTAGGGAAAATACAAAATGAAAATGAAGGGATTTGTTAAGACCCAGCCTGGAAAGCATTTGAAAGTGGCCAGTGTCGTCTGCCAAGGCATGTGACCTCAGTCTCTGTAAGCTTTCCTGGAGATGACATCGCTAGTCTGGGCACTGGTGACGCTACGGGGCACAGAACTTCTGTGGCCCACAATGCAAATTATCTTGAAGTGGTGAGACCCCACGTGCGCTGGCAATGGGGCTGCAGAAAGTCTTTTGTTTCTTTATGTCAGAGAAAACCTCGAGTCCGTGCCTCGGCGGACTCTGGCATTAGCCTAGGCTAAAGAAAGCTGCAGGAGGAGAGAAGGAAGCAATCCTCCTCTCTTTTCATCTCAGTGTCTGCAGGTAGGAGAGTGTTCCTACCATCTGAATACAGGGCAGAAGCTCTTTCTTAGGCAACCTAACGGAGGAAAAGAGCCAAGGGCAGGGAGAGGAAGGGAGCGGGTACCGGCGGTAAGCTGCAAAAAGCATTGGTTACCAGGAATGATGATGAAGACAACTTTAAACTATTCACAAACTAAGAAATCTCTGTGCGGCGGCTGCCCCCAGGAACTCTACAGTCTTGATGCGGCTGATGGCTTTTGCTTTATCGCTTTCTAAGTCATTAGCATTGCTATGGGGAGGCGAGGGATGGGATGGGACTGAGAGAAGTTAGTACATATTAAGTAAAATGCTGCATAGCCTTGGCTGGGTCTTGCAAGCTGGGCTTCAGACAACTAAGGGGCCCCGTATCACAATCCAGTGATCTGTGAACTCCGTCTCTCTAAAGCCATTCTATTGCCCAAGTCTGCACTGGAAAAAATCTCGAGAATGGATAGGACTTATTTACCATGCTCTAGTCTTCGTAAAAATAAGTCCTATTCCAGCAGGCTACTGGCCTCTTGGGACGGGGAGAAGTTAGCTGCCGCTAAACAGACCCATCTCCCTTCAAGAGACTCCTCACAAGGCCACCGTCACAACCACCTGGGAGCAAACCCATACCTGCAGAGCTATTCTTCGTCCACGTCTGTTACAAACTGAGAATGGTGTTCGGGTGACTTGCTGTGCGTTTTGCTTAGGTGGAGTTTTACTGCATGTTTGCTCACAAATGTCCGAGAGCACAACTTACACTTGAATTTAGAGTCTGTGTCCTCTTCGCCAGCTATGGTTTCCGGAGACCTCTGAGCCGACGACACCCGGGAGAGCTCTTGGTCCACCTTGCCTTGCTGATCCACGGCCATGCGGGTCATGTCCTTCATTTGGAAACCTAGGTGAGACTCTAAGTGGCTGATGTAGGTAGACGGGGTTCTGAACTGGGAGGCACAGTCACTACAGTAAAAGATCGGGTGTCCTTTGTCCATGTTTTTCAGGAATTTTGTCCCGCCCGTTTTCCTAAGCTGGTACTTGACGTTCGCCAGCCAGTGGCTGATAGTGGTCATCGAGAGTCCCGTAAACTTGGAGATTTGCATGCGCTCTTGGGGGCCCAGGTCGGACAGAAGGTATTTGCCCTCCGACGTCTGGAAGAGGCTCGAGGCAAACTGAGCTTGCAGGATCAGCAGGTGCTGAGGGTTCCAGTTGGACTGCCGGCCTTTTCTTTTATGCAAAGTCGAGACTTCGCTGGAGACATCCTCAAAGCGCCTGACGTCCATTTCCAGCTTCATGGGAGGGACCCTGGAGGAAGCAGCGGGCTTTGGGGTGGTGGCTTTGGGGAGGACCTTGACCATGTCGGCGATGTCAGACAGAGCGTGCTTCTGAGGCGGGGACGTGCAGGATTGTGCTTGCGAGGACTCGGCTTTCTTGCTTTTGGACTTGGTCAGGTCGATGGGTTGGTCATTGTTCTCGAACAGGTAACGCCTGGACACGCTGGCTGGTCTCGTGGTGGCAGGACTCAACACCGGCTTGTCCATGACACTGAGATTCGACTTGTGGAACATGGAGATTGTGCTTGAGCTCGGGCTGGAGCAAGACGGGGAGCGCAAGGGTTCCGTGGCTTTGCCCAGGTGATTGTTCAGGACTGACTGCAGGGCGCTGAGCGGGTTGATGCAGGGCAGGGCCGAGGCGGGGCTGGCCAGGGCGCACCCGTTGCTGAGGGAAGACGCTGCCTCCAAGGGCTGGAGTTTCTCTTTCTCACCGCCCTCTTTCACCAGCTTGTCCTCCTCCTTCGGGGCACAAGGCTCAGCCTTTTTGGATTCGGAAGGGGTTTCACTGTTGGGGAAAGACTCCCCCTCACCGTGGCTGAAAGAGGGCGCCTCCTCCTGGGGACTCTCCTTCCCACAGTCCTTTGCCATTTCATCTCTGTCTTCTGGTTCCTTCTTCACTTGAGTGTACGGGGCCAGGTTTGTGGGCACGGACACCAGCGGCATTACTTTCCACTTGGGTGCAATCGGCCTCAACTTGTTGGCCAGATTGGGTCGAATCTGCAGTACCTGCGACCCCACCAGAGGCAAGGAAGGCTTGGTGCCCTCCGACAGCTGGTAGGCTGCGTGGATGCTGGGGTACGCGCTCCAGCTGGGAGCCCCGTTCTGGGCCTTGTTGATGGCTGTGGTGACAGTATTTTCCAAGGACTTCAAAATGTCCCCGCCACCCTTTGAGCCGTCTTCCAAGTCCTCCTCCCTCAGATACTGGTATTTTATTGTAGGGTCTAAAGGTTTTTGTAGAGGGTCTTCAAAGTCCTCGCTTTTCACAGCTTTCTCGTGCTTGTCGATCTCATCTGGCTTCTCTTTTTTACTCTCCTTCTTTATCTCAGTGGTGGAAGCTGTACAGTCGGAAGCTGAGTGACTCGTCGGCTTGGGAGCCAGAGCCTCGCTGTTGGGGGCGTCCGACAGGGACTGCATTTTCTCCACGGCGAGCGGGTCTAACACCAGCTGCTTCCCTTTCTTGGAGGCAGAGCTGGTGACCTTGAGAAAGTGACCCGTGACCATCATGTGGGTGGTGAGCTGCTGCAGGGTGTCGTGGGAGCTGCCGCACTCCATGCACTTCAGGATCTGGGACTTGCAGGCCTCGAACTGCCAGGTGTAGCTGGCGCCGTTCTGGTAGCCGTAGCGGTTGTTGGAGGACAGCGGCAAGCTGGCGCCCTTCGGAGAGGAAAACGAGTCCGCGAACGACCCTGTGGTGGAATCGGGGGAGCACGGCCGGTTGACATCGAAGACACGTTTCTTTGCTGGAGTGACGACTTTCGACGAAATGGTTGGTACCGGCTCCTTCAAAGGCACTTTTTGGTAATGTTTTGTTTTTATCATGTGGACGCTCAAATCTTGGAGGGAGTCGAAGGAGTCGCCACAGAACATGCATTTCAGAACCTTCTGAGCATCCTCTTTGTCCATATCTTGGAAGGCCCGTTTGCGGGGCTTTGAATAGCTCATGGGTCGAAGCTTGTCCTTTTTGCGGTTGTCATCTTGATAGTGGCCCGTCTCGTTCATGTGCACAGTCAACTCCACCAAGGTGTCATAGGCGGCGCTGCACTGGCGGCACCGGAACCTGCTGGCCCCGGTGAAGACGGTCCCACACATCTTACTGCTCTGCCGGTACAGCTGGACTGAGCTGAACAGGCTGGGCTTCGACACGGATCGGGAAGGCAGGTTCTGCTGCAGGCTTTTGGACAGCGCGTCTTGGTGCCAGTCGAAATCCGTCTTGCTGCTGCCATTGCGGGTGTCACAGTTCCGCCTGTCGCTGTTGGACAGCTTGAAGCCCAGACCCAGGCCTGACCAGTAGGAATCGGACAAGATGTTGGCGTAGACAGCTGTCATTCTGTCCATGCAGTTGTGGGCTTCGCTTGGGACCTTGGGCCGAGCGCTTGCCTTCTTGTCAAAGGCATCCCGGCCGCACATGCTCTTGATGTCTGACACGGGGTCGCTGGCGTCGCTCAGCAGAGACTCGTTCTCCGCGTCCTGATTGGACAGGTGGCTCCCTGGGGAGTTCTGGTAGCTGAAGCAGCCTTTCTGCTCCGGACCCGTGTCTAGTTCTTCGTCTGTCCCGGGGTCATTGCTGCTCTGAAGGTGGACCACGGAACCACTGTCTTCCTCCTCCTCCTCTTCTTCTTTTATCTCCTCCTCGTCCTTCAGCTGTTCCTCCTGGGCGTAGCCTGCAAGACAAGAAGAAGAGATGAAATGGCGATACCAGGTCACGTATTCCGTCCCGATTTCTCCACTTGGACTAAATGCTTTCCATATCCCACCGAAGAGCAGCAATTCAGTCTACACTTTTATGAAATGCCAGCAATGGATACAGGGAAAGGCCAAATGATGTCTTTTGTGCTTCCTGATGCCCTCTGCTTTTTAATTGGCAGCAGTCATAATTCTTTACACATGCTGAGAAGGCCAAGTTAAAAATGCTCATGTTTAAGGATGAGTATTCTAATACTCCTATAATGGGACAATCACTACATTCATGCACATGGCTTTCAGAAAAGCTGGACTAAAATTCAAATCCTATTAAAGACATTTCTCTACAGAGAAGGCCATGGGCTCATAAGAAAACTAAGACTTTACCCTTAGCATCTCCACGGTGAGCTTTACTGAGACACCTGGCTATGCTGGCGTATCATCGTCCTAGTAAGTCACTTATGAGGTCTCACAAGTAATTCAGATGCACAGCCCTTACAATGTTGATAGCCAGCATCTTTGTGTTACAGCGTTTCTGTTTGTGGGGTGTTATACAGCAGGAAGGGAAATTATGAGGTCTTGCATAAGATCTTCCACTGATAGCCCCAAATTATGTAAGCTCAGCAAATGTAATGATTTAAAAATAATAGCAAATGGTGTCCGAGTGGGAGATTTGGGGACTATCGTGTTCTTCTCAAACAGGTTCGTGAAGACCTTCACAGACAAGGCTGAAAATTCCCCCTGGATCTTGTGCCTGTAATTTCAAATGCACTGTGATTTGTGGGGAACCCGTCACGAGGTGTCAATTATACGTTTGATTTGTAGATGCAAAATGCTACTGGGGACGTGTGCTTTCCCCTCTCTGAAAGGATTTAGGACCAGTAATTGCATAGGGAAAATGAAGGCACGAGAGAGCGGTGCAAAGGGAATTAATGGGCAAGTATCCATCAATGGAGATGAGGAATGGGACTATTTATGCCCATGTGCTCATTTTCTTCACCTGGACTTTCAGAGCCTCGTGGATAAAATGCAACCAAAGAAACAAGGGCGGTTCGGCCTTAGATTTGCAAGGCCCTTGTGAGCTCAGTACAAAGCTTCCCTTACGAGCTTCTCTCTCCCCCTCAGTGCAGGTGGGCACTTGGGAGATGCCCTGGGTGATGGCATTATTGCCATTCACCGGGGAATGGGAAAAGAATGATCACCCAAGGGAGGTGTGTCTCGTTGGTAAGCAAAGGGTTAGGAGGGAGGGGTCGGTTAGGGGACAAGCAGCTGCAGCAGAGGGATATTCAGTGGGTGATCACTCTCTCCTAAGAATTCTGCTACCTGCCCTGTGAATACATTCTCTTGATTCATCTACTACCCACACGAAATAGGAACCATCACCATTTTCACTTCACAGATGGGGAAGAGGAGGCTTTCCGGTTAAGGAATGTGCTCCAGGCCACCCACCTAGTCTCACGGTGTCCCGACATGAACCCAGTCCAATGGATGAGAGGACCCATGGTCTTAACCATGAGGCGCCACTCTCTGTTACCAACCAACGAGTAAGGACACATGGCAGGGACCCCAAGGTTAAAGGTGCAGCAGCGGCATGTCCCTGCAATGTCACTAAATGGAAAACCACCTTGAAGAGGGGAATTGTGGGAATGCCGGAAGCCAGAGCTCTCGGTTTGGAGGGCAGAATCCCATAAAACAAGAAGAAATGTAACAACTCAGTCCAGCCACCAGGCTCACAGCTGTGTTTGGTGTTTGGTTGCTATTGGCGGTGCATGCCTGCTTTCCTAAAGTCGACGAGGGGGTTTTCACGAAACAGGTGTGCTGGCTTCTAGTTCCCCAAACTCATTTCAAGCAGCAAACGCTGCTCAATCTAGTCAAACAACCATCAACGAGTGGTCACCACTTGCGAAAAAACCCGGTTAAAATACTGAATGACTGAACTGGACCACCCCCCTCATGCCCAGTGCATTTCCTTGTTCTTGGACTGATTTACATGTTTGCGAAAGGAGTCCTATCATGAAGTTCAAGGAGAGTGCCTGTTATGAAGTCGATAAACGAATTGGTTATGGAGCCAAGCAAAACGCTTCAAAGAATCAGGCACATTTTATCAACCAAGCAGGGTCACTTCTGAGAATCCGAAGGGCTTTATCACCCCCACGCTGGGACGACACACACTGGCTGGGACCACTGTTCCCAGCGCGGCCACACTGTCACCATACTCGGGGGAACGCAATCACAGCAACAAGGGAAAACGTGCGTGCACGTGCAGACACACAGCCGTGAACAGACGTGGGGGAGAAAAGAGGGCTTTCCGTCATCGCGTTGGGTTAAGGGTGTTGCTCAGTTTCACTCGTCTCAGTATTTCCAGTGTCTAGCACAGAACCTGACACCGAGTGAGAAGGGAAAGCACTCCTGGTAATTCTGTCCGTGTGTCGATGAAAGATACGGGTGCGTTTACGCAGACGCACAACACGCCCAGCCAACACGGTCATGTTCTTGCACAAGGAGAAGAGAGGTGTTCTTTCCTTCTGCTGACGTTCGGAAGCCGAGTGTTCCGGACCAGCTCAACGTCGCAATCCACTTTGTCCTTCTGAATGGATTCCCCAGAAGAAAAGTCGGAGACAGCGAATGCCTCCCCCACAATACGGGTAAAATTTTCTGCCTAATTAGACATTGACATGTTTACTATAACCTTTACAGAAGAGTAACTCGTGCTGAGAGACCCTTTTTGTCTGCTTTCTTCTGTGGAACAGACTAAAGCGTGTGCACCGGATAAGGTGGCGCATTGAAAAGCCTTATTTAAAAAAAAAAAGTGCCCAAGCATCCATCAAAAATCAGTATATTTGAACAATGGTTGAGGGGTCTGGAGAGTTTTTGAAAACACATTTTAATATTATACATTTAAAACTGCTCACTTGACTTAAGCGATTTCTGTTTGCCACTGGCGGCTGAAGCAAGAGAGAGAAGACGGTCAGAATGGGGTTGATCTGGGTGTATAATGAGTGTCTGTCTGTCTGTCTCTCTCCATTGATGATTCGTTTAATCAGATTGCTTCACGTGTGAATCTTGGTGAAGTGGGTGAGCGGCAAGTTTATGCTGATGAATACTTATTTCGCAAAAGACGACGATCGCAATTACGCCAAGACACAATGAGGAAGGCCTGCTGTCCGCTCTGCCTCCGTGACTGCGGGTCAAAGGCCAAACATCTTCCCTTCCAACCTGAACTTCCATTTCGTCCCTGACCACTCACTGCCCGGCTGGCCACAGGGAGCTTCTCCCCTCCCAAGACAGCTGAGTCATGAGCAAACCCCATCAGTCCAGTGAGTAAATGACCGACACAAGAGATCACTTCTGTCCCTCTCACTGGTCACTAGGGTGGCTAAATGACTCCAGTCCGCTTTTCAAAGAGCTGCTGGACTACCCTCTGTATTAGGTGGAGACGCTGCTCTGTTTTAGCTCCTGCGATGTTTGTCTGCTGCCCTCGTGAGAAAACTCAGACCCTCAGCACGGTGTGCAGGAGTGTGCGCCAGGTGGCCACGCCTCTCTGTCCTACGGCTCTCACCTTGCTGCCCTCCTTGAAAGCACCTGAGCCTCCTTGCTCCTGCTTCCTCCGCCAACCCTTCACCTGATGGTGCTTCTTGGCAACTGCAGATTTCTCTGCCTGCAGACTTCTTCCTCTGGACACTCCCTTAGTTGCTTCCTTTTTATTCTTCAGGTTTCAGCTCAAATGGCTCTGGATGATATCAACTTACTCTCTGAAATCCCTATAGCACTCGGTATGCTCTGAAATCTTGCTTGGTTTTGATTGTCTCCTCCCCCTAAATGTAAAGAGAAAATGTCTGTACCCATGAAGACAGAGAACTGGCTTCTCTTGGCACGGAGGGCACAACCCGGTCCACAAACTCTCTGAGTGAGTGAATGACTAGCGCACGAGAGGAAATGGGATTCTTCCAGGGGCGAACTTGGGCTCTGCTTCTCGGCCAGGTAGTGGCACCTGTGATGAGTCAAGTCCCTCGCCCCCAACATAGACCAGGTGTGAATTGCAACTACTCCGATCAACTTTATTCAACGAGGAATCCGGAATAAATCCGTTAAGTCTTCTTTTTGAAAAAACTCAGCCACCAACTTTCTTGTTGCTAGATATGTCTGGGCTATGCATTTAGATTTTCAAGTGGGAAGACTGCAAGAAGCATCCAGGCTGCAAAGTATCAGAAGATGCACTCTTAATGTGAGCAGACTTTCATTTGAGAAAGATTCACACGTGGGTACCTTGAAAGCATGGACTAATCTGCCATGAATCAAGTGCATTAGCTGTTCCAAGATACACGCTGCACAGATGTTGGGGAGCCTGCCCCTAAATTCTTGGTCAAAAAAAAAGAAGAAATGCATAGGAGAAATACACATGCTACAATTTTTTGAATTTCAGAAATAAACCCTTAAATTTTAGAAAGTACCTCTTATATCAAAGGTTAAAACCAAACAAAGGAGAAACAATTTAAAATAAAATTACCACCTCAATTACTCAAAAAATGTCTAGCCAGAATGATTTAAACAAAATTGTGCAAAATAATTCAGGGGTGGCCTGATGTTAGATATCAGATTTTTTTGCTGGGCATACACATTGGTGGTTGCCTTGAACATCCACAGGAAAGTGTCCACAGTAAAAACACGGACAGTTTTTAAAGTTGCCGCAGAGGTGAACAGTTAGAACCCGTGAAGAATCTAAAGCTCAACAAGGCTGATTTTCAAACCCTAGACCCGAATTCGACCAAGCCCTCATTTGAAAACATATCCAGTGCTGTCAGGATCATTTTCGCCAATGTGCCCCACAAAATGACAGTTTAAAATCATACGAAGATTCCACAGTGTGCAGGGCAGACGTAAATTAGGACATCGCAAGGGTTTCTTGCCATGTGCCCAATAGGTGTGCTAAGGGATGACACAGGGGAGGAAGGTCTCCCTGTCACGAGTCTCTTGTGTTTTGGTGACCGTGGTCTAGAAATCTGTTAACACGTCTATTATTATTGGCACTAATTGGCACTCTGGTTGGCAGGCTGAGTAAAGAGATGGAGGATTTAGTCCGAGGAGGCTGAGCTGCTCGGCCGTGGTGGCTGGGCCCTGAGTGGGGCCCCTTTGGAGGGCCACGTGGGGAGGACACGTCAGCTTTGTGTTTCAGGAGGTGATAGGGCTGGGGGGCTGGGGGGTATCCCGACTTCACTTCACAGACTTCACTTTACAAAGAATCCAGGTACGTGAGCCCGGGCTCGGCCTCCCTGCTGTCTGAAGACATCATCGAGGTTCCTGCACATTTCTAAACAGGAAAACATTCAACTGGAAAAACAACATTCAGGATACATGCATTTTTATTCCCACCACACCCCCTGTGTATAACTCTTGGACATGAGTGTGGCTTGCACACGAGTGAGGGAGGGGGGCTTCTCCCCTCCTCTGTCCGAACGCAGGAAGCGGATGAGGTCTTTGTCTAAGATGCATGGGGCACAATGGCGGGAGGCTGCTCCTGATCCCGTAAGTGCTCAGTGGAGATGGAGAACTTTCTGAAAGCCATCAAGTATAACAACACTCTCGTATTATTTCCTGCAGACCATTCAGTTAATTGGAATGTTTTACAGGCACGAGGGATGCCTGACAGGTGGGGTCTGGGTGAAACCAGAAGCCCATTGACTTGATGTGCTCTTGTGTGTGTGTGGGTGGTGCTTTCCCGGGCCACCAGCACAGTTCTTGGGACCATAGAGCTGCTTTCTGATCAAGTCTTCTGCCTATTCCCCCGTCCTGGTCACCAGCACAAAAGGACGAAGCTAGTTCAAGTCCCAGGAAGGGAATGCTCTGGCCTGCCTTAGTGGTCCATCTGTTCATTCATTTAATCAAGAAACACTACGCAGTTAGCAGGTGCCAAAGACCTTAGTTGCATTTCATTGGGACTTCACCACAGCGCTTCTCCAAAGGCCAAGGAGGGGAAGGAGGTGAGTTATGGGAAGAACTAGGGTTGGAGAGGGGAAAAGGTCGCACAGCACTAGAGGAAGGCAGGTAACAAATGGGCAAAGCAGGTCAGGTGGGAGAATGATAGTCTTTGACTGTGAACTCAAGTAGAGCTGGCACTGCGCTAAAGAGACACGGAGGGGCTCCGGGCAACTGGAACGTTTATGCCACCTTGAAAGACCCCAGCTGCTACTCAAGGCGCAGCCAGGACGGACTAGGGTTGTCAGCCACTTTGTCTGGACAAACCATGTGGATGGGACCAAATAGACCGGGGCCCACGGGAGGTGAAGAGACTGAAGACTGGGCATGCTTTTCCGGTGGTTTCTCACACCAGCTCTCTGACTTCGATTGCCACCTGTCAACCCCAAACAGCAGTGAGTCTCTCCGGCTGCCTGCCTCACAGGGCTGCGGCAGGGCAAAGGAGGAAGAGGAAGAGAAAGTCCACTGTGAACGCTCGCTACTCAAAGGGTGGTCCTTGGACCAGCAGCTGCAGCAGCACCTGGGAGCCTGTTAGAAATGTAACCTCACAGTCCCTCCCCAGGTCTACAGCCTAGAAGTCATGAAAACAGAATCCAGGGGTGATTCATATGCTCAAGTAAGGTTGAGCAGCCTGCTGGACATGGCAAAACTGTAATTGGTAGAAGATATTTAGCTGACTGACTTCTCCCTGCCCGGGTTCACATGAGTGTGTGGGTACCAGCTTTGTAGGAAGAGCATCTGACTCCGAGAGCTGCAACTCCTTTCCTTGCCAGGGGTCAAAGGGCAAAACGCCTGCGGCTTAGACAGCTGCTTCCAGTTTGTAGTGGGCAACACTGAGCAAGAGGAAAATAAAAGTCACCGGTTCAAGGGCTGATCAGTTAATGAATTCATAGGACGGCCTACTGGCCTCGGTTCGAATCTGCCAATTCCTGCTGACAATTTCAGAAAGGTGCCGGAACTTTCAGAGGCTCAGCTTCCTCATCTATAAAAGGAACATGGAAAGAGTATTTGCTGTCCAGCATAGGTGGGAGTAGCACATATGACAGAGTATGTAAGATGCCAAGGCTGTGGGACTACCTCCTGACTTCCCAGCCTATTCTAGGCTCTTTATAAACATCGCACATCCTGATGGCTGCCCAAACCCACAGATGGCTGGGATCAGTTGACCTTGGCAGTCGCTGTCATCCCTAACTCCTGTTCCAAGCCAACAGCTTTTCAATGATATTTGCACTTGAGATGAACCAGCTTTGTCTGTGTCATGCATAAGAAAAGAGTTTCCTCCTGTTTGGGGTTTGTTACTCGACATTAAATCATTCCTGCAAGGAGCTGGTGGTACATGTGCTGGGAACTTGTGCAGAAGTGATGTGCAAACATCCAAGAGCAAGTTATTAGGTCGTTACCCGTAATGATAATGTCTGCAATCTTCAAGAAATAAAGTAACCCACAATCTGAGGGAAAAGGGCTTTGTTAGAGACCTTGGGTGTTGCTCTGAGACAGATGACTAATGTTCCAGACAGAAGGTCTCCTGGGAAAATGCTTCGTATTCGGCTACATGGAATTTCAGTGCGGCATGTATTATTACTGGGCAATGTCCTGGTGACAATTTAAAAAAGCAGAGTGAGAAAATATTCATGAAGAAGGGTGAGAAGAGGGCCACATCATAAGCTTTGTGGTCGTTCCAGCTTAGAAATCATTGTCCCTATATTATCCTCGCACAGAGAGACACATACATCAGAAGCAGGAGATAAAATGTCGTGAAATGAAACAGGGAAGAAGAAACTAGCTGGTAGGACTGAAACTTTCCAACCAAAGTTCCAGGTGTAGGCTTTGAGTTTTCAAGTTGTAGCCATTATTTTTTGCAAAACGTGCACACTGATTTTCTATACATCCCCTCCCCTCCCCGAATAGGGGGGAACTACGTATGTAGTTTTCTCGGAGACTGGGAAGTTTGGAGGGTTTCTTTTGCCAAGAAAAGGGACAGTGAATCATTGTCCAAAACAACCTTCAGAAACTGTTTGAAGCTGGAGCACCATCTGTATTGTTTCAGACAGATATTCCCATTTTACGCAAACTAACAGCATTAGCACAGCCATCCCACGGAGCTGGGAGGTGGTTCTTGCCTGGCTTGGGGTCAGACATCTCTCTCTTCCTCTCTCTCCTCTCCTCTCTACCCTTCCCCCACCTTTTATTTTATTTTTTTGGCAAATGCTGCTTCTCTCTTTGAAATATTTCATGCAGATAATGGATAATGACCGCTTCTCATTGCCTTTTCTCGAAAACGTCTAACTGCATTAGCCAAGAATGGACACATGTTAACTTGCTTCTTTTGCTAAATTCATGGCTGTGACCACGTCCCATTAAGACAGAAGGAAAGCGAGAAAAAAAGACCACTGTTCCTCAGAGAAGATACACCTGCAGGGTTGGAGAGAGATCTGGGCTTTGCTTCTCCGCTGAAAGGTCCCCGCTGTCTCTGTGATCACAGAAGTCGGAGGTGCAAAGACCCTTTGTGTCGTGTGGTGAAGTCCCTGGCCAGCGAGGGCTCTCCTTGCCCTGGCATTCCTCAGCTCTGTGAGTAACGGCACAGATGTTGGACCTCCCAACTCTTCTCCTCTGCGGTGGATTCTCCAGCAGCATCGTCACCGGGGACAGCCGGCTGAGAGGACCACAGTGTACAGAACATTCCTTCCCTCCCTCCCACCTGGGAGGGGAACGGGGTTTCCACCCTGGTACAGTCCGGTCAGATCTAAGGACTGGGAAGAACTTTTTGTTCAAGCTTTCCAGATGTGCTTTCATCCTTTTATTGACACTTAGGAGCCACACAACACACCCCTGGAATCCTCAGTGACCAGAACTCCCATCACACCCCTGTGCAGTAGAGAACAGCTTGCAGCGAGCTTATTCTCTACTCTAAAAAGGGCTAAGGGCTACCAGCCACTGAGAGCAAATATATGTGTAAGAAGAGCTGGGGGGCTAATTTCTTTATGTGTGCCACATGACTTGATCCCCACCATAGCTCTGCGCGTCGTTCAAATCCTTTCTTTACATGAGCTGATGAAACTGAATTGGCAGAGAATGTTAATTCCATCTCGGGAGACACACAGCTGAACTGGGACTTGAATTTGGGTCTGTTGGATACTAGGGTCTATGTTGGATTCACCCCTTTCCCCCACTCTCTGTATCTAAGTCATCAGTTGGAGATGTCAATGCTATTTTAAAATAAATCTAAATGCTGCTTGTGCTCACCCATTTCCACGTCCCCCGCCCCCCACCGGTCCAGGCTGCCAACATCTCTTCCGTGGCAGATGCTGTGGCCTCTTCGCCGGTGGCCAGCCTCGTCCTCCTCTGGTCTACTTCCCTGAGATGCCCTGTCTTTTCTCCCTCTTAGACTTACGTCCACCACTGATATCCCATCACTGACATCCCATCACTGTCCTCTTTGCTGAGGGCTCAGAGCCAAAATGCTAATGCCTGTTGCCTGAACTCACCACATTCTTTCCTTCCTTCAGGCCTTTGAAATTCTTTTTCTCCTACTTGGAAGCTTTTGCAGTTTTCTTATGTCAGAATCTTTCTCACCCTCGGAGTCTCAGCTCAAACGCCTGTCCTCAGAGGGGCGTCCCCAACTGCTGCAACTCTGGCTCAGTCCCCCCGTCCCTGACTGCCAAGGTTGTTGCCTGTCTCAGCACCCCCACCCCATTTTTTCCTCGTAGTCCTGATCTCTACTTGTCAATGCTTTTTTCTCTCTCACTTGATTATTTGTCTTCTCGGTAAGACACTAAGCTCTTTGAAGCAAGTTCAATCTATCGGGTTCACCACTGTATCTCCTGCCATCCAGGTACAAGTTGTTCAAAGATCTGTTGCATATCTAGGGAGAAATAAGTGAGTGAGTGTGTGCTCGCATCAATAATGCAGGGTTTTCTCTAGCTGAGAAACGTAGGGTTTACTCATAGGTCTCTTAACCCGCTTTCCAGCCATAGAAAACAACAAAGCCTCTTCAACAGAGCATCCCTGTGGATGGTTGAGGTGTCTGCACAGTCTGCCAGACAAGCCAAGGAGGCCGGGGTCAGACGGGGTGCAGACTGAGGGTCCTCAACAAGCACCTTTCTCCTTCCATCCAGTGCCTCTCACACTCTGCTTCTGCCTGCCTCCCACCCCACTATTTGACCTTTGATTATTTGGCACGAAGCAGACCAAGAACTCGGCTCTATAAAAACATGTAGACTTATTTTCTTGTCTTTGCACTGCAGGACAGATGAGTTTATATGATCATTTCCTGGCAGCTAGATCCCATCAAATAACACATGGTCCCCGAGCCAGATGGGTCGCTGTCACACCGTCACCCAGCGTGGCTCTCACCCACGAGTGGATCTGTGTCCCAGGGGACATCAGGCAACGTCTGGAGACACCTCTGGTTGCAGCGACTGGAGAAGAATGGCTACTGGCATCTAGTGGGAAAAGAGGCCACCGGTGCTGCCCCACGCCCGCCACACGGCCGAGAGTCGTTTCAGCCCCAATGTCAGCAGCTGAGAAATGCTGCAAAGTCAAGATCAGCTGCAGCTGTGGGATCTGGCGCCGAGGAAGGGTGACACTCATCTAATGTCCAGCTGTCAATGACACAGGCGGCTGCACAGAGGAGAACAGTATCTCCAACTCAAGGAAAACTAGAAGTGAACGACTGTGCGTCACTTTTACAGGTGTTGTAACACGCAATCGAAAAGCCCATGGTCTGGGCCAAGCCTGCCTGAGTCCAGATGAGACCTTTGTCACGTCTCACCTTGTCGTCTTGCGTGTACTAACGACCTCTGTGGGTCTTGGACGTTTCCTCCATAAATTGGAGATGAGGATACACCTTCCTCAGAGACGAACTGAGAGAGCTGGGGAGAACTCAGAAGGCTGGTCACCATAAGCCCCTCTTCCCTAGGACCAGCACAAAGCCCTGGATGCGGACAGCAACATTATGGGGCTGGCTTTCTCAGGGCGTTTAGACTTTACTCTTTCAAATGCTCTCTGAAAAAATTAAAAAGTCCATCAGGCTCTCAGCATTATTCTCAATCAATTCCTTCTGGGTTCATTTAAATCTCCTTATCAGACTGAGTGCTTTTTATACGACAAGACACAAACAAACACAAAAAGGTACCAATGGAAGGGATTAGCATTTCCAAATAACTCCAGTAACTCTGTCAAATAAATCCTGACCTAGTTCAGTTCTTAATTAACTAGGTTAGCTTTTAAAATAGGCAACTTATATAAAAGGGCGAGTCTGATCCAAGGCCAAACCCCACACCGGACAGTTGGACGGAGCAGTTCTTGGAAACAGCCCAAATTCTGGGAGCTACAGACATCTTCGATCTTTTTGAATCGCCAGTTTGAATAATCTAACGGGAAAGTCTCCAGGGCCTCTGACCCTTTGATTTTAGGTTAGGGCCACTTTAAGAGTTCTTTTCAAAGCTTGTCACCCCTCCTCTGTCCCTGCCTCTAAAATATGTAGGTAAACAGGGAAAGTCTTGAGGTCACTCTATCAGCACACCCTGCCCCCCTGCACCAAACAGTACCGACTGGCTGCTGTCTCAGGAGAGGGCGGAGGGCGGGGGGCGGTGCCCCCCCAGAAGACCAGCTGGTGACCAACACCCCCCAGTAGTGAGCACTGGTGGGCAGTTCCTAACACAGCCACCGTCTTGTCCTTTGTATTCTTTCTGGCCTTTTTTTTGCTGCTTTATGTATTTTTCTCTCCTTTTAAAAAATTTTTGTTGTTAGGCAGCTCCCAACCCCCTCTCATGAAAGCTGAATTCTCCTAAACAATAATGATACATGTACGTATTTTTTCTTAACAACAGTAGCAAAACAGGCGGTGTTCTGCTAATTGGTTAGTTAATTTGCTTTGGGCTGTAAGAGAGATTTTTCTTTTTCTGGAGGAATCATGAAAAGAGAACGGGAGCTCTCTGACCTGGAGGCAAGGGAGGCGTGATCAGAAAAGCACCTTCTTCTACTAGCTGGTAACTCCTTTGAATGATGCTTACGAGATACAGCGGCAATTAGCAGTTATACTGAAAGATCAAGTTTCAAGGAGGGCACTGTGGCCTTCCTAGGGTCTCATCAATTTTTGTTACTTACAACATTTATAAATGAAATTTGCTAATTCCTGGGCAAAACTGAACAGGTCATCAGTATTCCAGGTTACATCATATTAGATAATGTTGGTCCCCAATCTATTAAATGTGTGTGGGACTGGCACCACCTGTGTGTGTGTGGGGGGACCCCAACTTGTCTAAGCCAATCACCTGGCAATAGTGGCTTACACAGGTGATTCAGGCCTAACCTAAGACAACAGGTGCCCTTCTTGTGCATGAGTATGTAATCTCATGAACTGTTGACAGCAATCATACTAGCATGGAGGGAGGCAGCCTAAAGACCAAGCGAACATACACAGGAACACAGAGCCCAGAAAACGGCAATCGAAGCTAGAACCTTGATCCAACACTACCTGAAGCTTGACTGTCTTTGTATTTTGGAATTTCCTGAGCAAATAATCCCCTTCACTGCTTAAGATACTTTGGGATGGGTTATTTGCAACAGAGTGCTCCATGGTATATCTACTGGTCTATGTATATTTCATAGTTTTGTATAGCTGTTATTTCATAAATTGGATACATTTTTATAAATACTTGCATGTTAGCCTTGCTATATACATTGTATGAGGCATTTGTTTTATTACTTGGTGTGTACATTTGTTAGTCCTTAACAATTATGATGGCAAAATATTTGTTTTTTTTTTTGTCTGACCGAGTATAAGGTGATCTCCTTTTGCTACTCTGTCCAATACTTATCCATTACGATAAGAAAGTCAATGCTGCAAAATCTGGGCTTGGTGCTCCCAGGAAAGCACCCAATTCCTTACTATTTACACAAAGGTTATTTCAAACTCTGAGCACATTTGACAGGCCCTCTCCTTGTTAAGGTCTTGTCCACGCTCTCAAACACAATCTCCCTTTCTCTGTGACCCATAGGACTTGGCCCACATTTACTACTAGGTGAATCAAGTTGTGATTCTTGAGCCCAAGCCCCAAACGGTAAGCTCTTTAGGAGCAGGTGGGCTGTGGGTGTTTACGTCCATGTGCCCCGCCCCTGGAGATTCTAACACAAATGCTCTCCTCTCTCCTTTCCCGCTTTTTGCTCCACAGCTTTGCACAGGGACTTGCACGTAGCGCTCAGACTCTTGCATAAATGGAACAGCAGCAACAATGTTTACCCGAAGAGGGGCCCAGCCCACACTTAAGCGGTCCCCACCTGCTCACCGAATCAGAGACAGGCCTGGGGCCCCGCCTCTCTGCCCGGCTGGTACCACACACACTCTCGATGGCTCAGCTGGGGGTGGTTTTGTCCCCTGGGGACATCTGGCAAATGTCTGGAGACATATTGATTGTTGTAAGTGGGGAGGCGGGTGTGGATGCTACTGACATGGAGTAGGTGGAGGTCAGGGATGTTGCTAAGTGTCCTACAGCACACAGAACAGCCCCCTCGACAAAGAACGATCTGGCCCAGATGTCCACCGTGTCCAGGCTGAGACCTCACACCGGAAATCTCTCTCTCCAGTGTGACCCTGAGCCCCAGGAGTCCGGGGGCGTGTCTGTCTTGCTCATCGCTCCACCCCCGGTGCCAAGCATAGCTCTTGAGGGGACTGCCAGCTGCTTTAGTCAGAACATCAACTGTTCTCCATCGGGGGCTCTCCTGGGGGCGGGCATGCTCTGCCCTTGCCCACTGTCCCTTCGGCTTTTGCGATGTGGGTGAGTTAATAATGGAAATCCTCTTCCTTCTCCATGCTAGAGTAGGTTGTTTAGCAGGTTTTACTATCTAAGGGGTAAGGTCAGTTTGGGACTGACGCGGGAACAGTGCTGTCGGAGCAGACTGCAGACACCCTCTCCCCTCCAGGTGCACTGGGGAGGGTTCAGCAGGGCACAGATTCGGGTCTTTGGGAGGCTGATGTAATGAGGCCCCCACGCATCCGGACTGTCTTCTAACCAGAACGATTCAGACAACGCGTGTGTGTTTGAATATCTAATATTCTGTTTGAAGAGCAAAGATGTAAAACAGCCCTGGCTGGTGTAGCTCAGTGGATTGAGCCGGGGCCTGCGAACCAGACAATCGCGGTTCGATTCCCAGTCAGGGCACATGCCTGGGTTGCAGGCCAGTTCCCAGCAGGGGATGCACAAAAGGCAACCATACATTGGTGTTTCTCTCCCTCTTTCCTTCCCTTCCCCTCTAAAGATAAATAAATAAAAATCTTTAAAAAAAGACATAAAACAAACACAGGAGAACTTTCTCATTTCTTTCCATATTTGGTGTTTTTGTTTGAGTATGGACTAAGGAACTCATCTTGCCCAATCTTGCTTTATGGAATTTGAATTCTGACCCTGTGACCCAAGAAAGGGAAATGGCTGGGGTGTACCCGTCCTGACATCAGGACAGAAAGAGATCATCCTTTGCTTCTGCCCCATGGTCCCTCAGCAGCTTATGGGCTCCTTCTCTTTTGGTAAGCTACTCCACACTCCCTCCAACAGATTCCTTGTTTTGATGCAGGGTAGCCAGAGATGATATTTGTTGCTTGCAAACACAGACCTCATTGTCAAATAGATGATGCTCGAGCCATCCTTTAAATCACAGAATGCAATGGTACTAACGCTAACAGAACGGCCCCTTTGCGTGTAGAATAGAACAGGCTTAAGCTCTTGGTGGCGTTGCTTGGCATCCAGGAGAGGGTAGTTAATAATTTCAGAGATAAAGAGAGAGACCATAAAGCACGGCTAATAAGGGCCTCCTACTTCTAGAAACCAAACATTTCCCTCCGAAGCCAGAGTCCACTCCGTCCAGATGGATGTTTTTCCCAGAGAGCTGGCTGTGCGCATGGGTCCGCCTTAGAATCGCTTTTCAGAAACATATCATCCCCAGTGACTTGGATGTACCCGGCTAGAGCATGTTTCCAGCGCTCATTGTCTATTGTGCCACTAATCTGCATATTTAAGAGTCCCCACATGCTCATTGAGACAATAGATGGGCCTGGTACAGTCTACTGGGTCAAAAATCTGCTCTAAATATCGATATACAGTCGGTTGAGTAAATAACAGCATTTTCAAAAAGCCCCTAAATATATAATAACATGATGAATCGCACCAGCCCCTGGATGCGGCCTCGCTGCCGCTGATCAGGAAAATGATGTGTGTGCCTTAACAAGCCACTTACAAATGATCCCATCCTCCCCAGCCGTGGGAGCATTATCTTCTCCTCGGCTGTATTTCTCAAATGCAGGGAAAAGGAGCCCAGACGCACATGTGTGCTCAGTATCATCTGAGCACACACAACGTGGGCTTGGGCCAGGCGTCCAGCTGTAGGGGGTGGAGCCCAGGGGGCAAGTTCCTTCTCACTTGGGTGCGGAGAGTTCTCCTGTCACTCAGCTGTATGTGACTCAGAGGTAAGCTGGGCTCCGAACGTCCGAAAACGGTTCTGCTGAAGTCAGTTCGAGGCACTGATCTGGAGACTTCCGCCTGACCTCCTTTGGCTGTGAGGACGGCTTATGCTAAACCACTTCATTAGAACCCTCGTTGTTAATAAGCAGCTTCTGTGCGTGCAACCTTCTAATAGCTACCACCCTGTAAGTGCTTTCCACGTGCCTCGCCACACTCCAAGTGGGGCTGGTATTATTAGTTCCATTATTAAAGATGGGGGAAATCTAAGGCTTCAAGAGGCTAAATGACTTTCCTAAGGTCACCTACTCAGGTATCAGTAGTATCTGGCTTTGAAGTGAGCTCATGAGGCTCCAGAGCCAGAGAGTCCTCTCATGGATGGATATTCTCGTCCATGCTCACGGCCATGTTCATCGTGCACTTTGCAAAAGCTTGCATTAAAATTATGGTGCTTCTAGAAAAAATTAGGTTAGGGGAGACCACTTCAAAAGCAGGTGACTAGGTACCCAGAGCGTAACAAATATAACGAAAGAACGAATGTAATACGAAGACTGGTCCAGTTAAAACTGCTTGTTGAATCCATAATTAATGAAGGGGAGTTACAGCAGATAAAGGACTTTGCCTTGTAGAAAAGGAGGAGATGGTACTTGGGTAGAGAGGAGTTTAAGGGTGTGGTAAAACTGTGGGTTATAGACAGGTCAAAATTTAAAGGGATCAGGGAGGAGTGACAAGGGGCTTCCAAGGACGGCCACCTGAGCCGAGAGGAAGGTAAGAAGTTGATGGGCCCTCTATGAACCGACTGCATTCTCTGTGGCTTTGGGCATTCACCTGTGTTGGTGAACCTTATATTTAGGCTGCTGTTACTAGTGAGGATAAACTGTACCGTGTTAGGAAAAAATCCCAATGTGACATCCTCATTATAGTCACATCGCCGATCGATGCGCCCATCAGGAATGAGCTCATCTGCTCTCTAGAAGTATGAGTTGTAACTGAGCAGACTTTATTTTATCTCTCATCCTGGAAGACCTTTCCCGTTCAGTTAACTCAGTTACTAAAATCCTGGAGCCTCACCGGGAGTTAAACAAACTCTCCATGTTTAACTCATTCCTCAAGCAAACCACCTTACAGTCCAGATGGTAAATCTACACATCTTCCAGGCTATGGAATTAGCATCTTATGAAACCTCTTGTTCTTGAAGAAGATAGGAAGGAAGAGCCCCCCTTTCACTTCTTGAGGCACCTGCTGCGTGGCCGACAGAGTGCAAAATACTTGGCATGCATTCACTTTGGAAATAATTCCATGGGTTGCCATGCTGACCTCCACCTCGGAGGGGAGGCCTGTGAGGCTAATGGAAGGAATGGAAGGGGTTCTCCGGTGGAACCTGGCAGAGGCAGGGACTGAAACCCCACCCACAGGCCCAGACCCCGCCCACTTCCACCTTCTGCAGTGAGACAGTCCGTGATGGAGAGCAATCCTGGGACCCTGAAAGTGACAAAGAGTGGCAGTCTCCTCCCCTCTCGTGCCACCTTGATTCCTCCAGAAATGGATCCCATCGTTGCCACCTGCAGTCAATTCTCGACATCCTTAGCAGTCGGAATGAGATATGGGTCAGACATGTCACCACCATGCTCAAACCCCAGCGAGGGAAATTCAGAACACTCGACAGAAAAGGCCAACGGGTTCCCCGTTGGCCTTAAGACCTTTCTAGGCACATTAGCTCTAAGCCCCCGTCCCACTCCCCTCTTCCCAGGTTTTCGCCCCCGGCCATGTCTGCTTCTGACACACGCCAGCGACGGTGCCATTGGGAGTCTCTGCACTGGCCGTTCTGTCTGCACTTTCCCTGGGCCTCCGCCGAGTCTTTCCTGAAATGCCCTGTCCTCATGAGGCTTGCTCTGATCACCCAATTTAACATCACAACTGGTCTCCCTTCCCACTCTCTTCAGACTCCCAGTTCTCCAGCCCAGCTCCACCTTCCTTTTTCTTACCTCCTCACTTAGTATAGAATCAACCTCTTTATCATGCCTATTGGTTACAGTGACCGTTCTTTGTTGGTCTGTAAGCTCCATAAGAGGAGGGATCTTTGGGTGGCTGGATGCTGTGGTACGAGCCCCTAGGGCAGTGTGGGGTACGTAGTAGGTATTCAGTCAATGTTCACGGAATGGATTTGTGGGGATTCAAACCACCTTGCAGATGGTTAACTGTGTAACATGGGCAAAACTCATACACTCCCCAGAACCCTTCTGGGGTCGCTGTGGGTCTGCACCACCCACACACGACAGAGAAACAGCAGTTCACGGAAACCAGCCTTACCTCTGAGACTGCCAAGGTCTGCTGGGTGCAGCCTTCTGCACATTACTCTGGTTCTACATCTAGGAGACAACTCACGAGCAGAAATACAGAAATATCTACCGCAGGTCAGAGATGCCTCTTAGTCAAAAAGCAAATACTTAAGGGGTCCCTGCATTCAGCTGGGCTGGGCCCAGACCACACAGGCCCTGGGCTAGAAGTGATACACGGTTAAGGTGACAAAAATGCTTCCTACATTATGTAGGCCAGGCCCTGACAAATTTCCGAACTGCTGGGCAGCAAACCCCAGAGAATCTTCTTCCCTGTGCCCTTCTATGTCTCTGGTCCAAGAAACTGCAACTCCCGCCTCCGGGATGCAGGGGTTCTGTGACGCAAACTCTTTGTTCTTTGTCAGCTTGGAGGTATTTGGACAACATCTGGATTCACACTGAAATCTCTCCGCCTGGAGGGCCCCCCACATGCTCTCTCCACAACGCAGCAAGAACTGGGTCTGCCCCCTCGGAGTAGGTGGATCAGTTACTGTTTGAGACAAGGGAGGCTGCGGCCCTAACACGTGCTAGCCATGTGTTCTTGGGGACACGAATCCAATGTTCCAAGTCTCAGTTTCCTCATCTGTGAAATGGGGACCATCATAGCACTGACTTCCCTACGGCAGCTGGGGAGGCTTTAACGAGAAAACACCACCGTTCTCTTTTTTGAATTTGTTTCCTGCTTCCTCCTTGATTTTTCAGTTTTAGCATAAAGATCCTCGGGGGATCTCTCCTGGCCCCATGAAGACGCGAGGCTTCCCTCCTCTCTTGTCATGTCTCCTGGGATTTTCCTCTCGTGGGTTCTATTGAACCCGCACTCAAACGGGCGTAAGTGGGGGTATTTGTTGTATTCTGCACCCGCCTCTGAGGCTCCGCCACATCAGGGACTCAGCGTCTTGTGCATTGGTGCGTCTTTGGCACTTTTCCAGGAGGCCTGGGGTCTAACATAGACACTTTACAAAGAGCATTTCACTGACTCCAAGGCCTTCCTTTTACATTTTAGAAAATTATAGGGTTCATCTTACAACCAGTGGCTCTAAGGGTGGGGGGGGCAGGTGGAAGCCATTTCAGGACACCTTGCTTAACCAATTGGTTTTGCTCATCTTCTCCTCTTTATACAAATATAAGGGTGTTGTATTGTATAAAGGTCTTTTCAAAAACAAGTCTAAAAGAGTCAGTAAGTATTAACTAGAAATTCTGTGATAAGAAGAGAGCAGTGTTGTCGTGGCTTAATTATATGCATTTTTTTTCCTTTTCTTTCTTGGTGCAAAGTATGACTAGGTTCATGTACTGAATGGCCTCTTAGATTAAATACAGTGATCGCTGAATGGCTAAAAAAGGTAAAAGCACTTCTACCTTTTCTATGGCGCCCAGCACGTAGAAAATCTCTCAACACAAAACTGTGCTATTATCACCGCTGTGATTACACAGAGTACCTGGCTAGCTCAGGAGTCATAGCAACACTAATATTCTTAGTTACTAGTTTGGAATTCCTGGCTACATACCTAACTGTTCACAGAGATGTTCGGCAGTGGCGTTTTTTGGGCAGGTACAATCTACCTCGGCTGGAAATGTGAGCCCTGTGGCCATTATTGTTCATCTCTCTCCCCCAACTGTAGGCTGCTTGGAACTCAGTCCTTGCAGCTGGGTACCCTGGTTTCCCCGACACCCGGAAGATGGTAGGCTCGAGGACTGTTGGACGACTCAGTAAAAATGTGTGAATGACTGGAGGTGAGGGTCCCGAGGAAGTAGTCTACAGGTGAGAGAGCTCCAAGACTGTCTTCACTTTCTGGGAAGAAAGTCAAAGGCACTGATCAGTATCAGCACAGGTTCCGTAACTATTTTTTTGTGTGGCCTCTCAGGCATTCACCACCCACGATTACACATCTCAGAAGCATCCAATGGAGCTTTCAGATTGTAAGGATTTCCCTGCCTTCGCTGAGAAGTGAGCAACAAATAGTGAGCGTGTTTTTTACATTTTCTTGTCAAGGCTGATGATCCAATAGTGAGAAAGGCTGCTATCTGCTGAGGAGTCTTTCCCTTATGGGTTAGGAAGTTTCTTAGAGACCGGGAAAAGGGACTTATGCCAGGCTAAGCGCTCAATAAATGTGTGTTGAATGACGAAGCGTAAGGGTCAAGATCACGGTCAAGATCACGACTCCCCTATTGATGACCACTTATACCATGCGTTCTGCCTCTGCTTTGCTTCTTGTCCCTCCACAGACTCTACTGAGCATCTACCCCAGCCCCAGCCCCCAACCCCCAGAGCTTAAAAACTTTACAAGGCCTGGGTTTAGTGGCCTCCAGGTGACCTCTTGGTGTGTCCAGCTCGCCATACTAATGTTGACTTTGTACATAATCCAAGCAGAACAGCTCTTCAATAATCCAATTCATCTATTGCCACCAAAGCCAAGTCACTTTGCTGCAGATTCTTTCTGAAGAGGTGCAGGGACTGATTTACAGGTGCAGCTAGTTAGGAAGACGTCCAATGATTTGTGTATGCGGGGTGTCAAGAATGCCCTATATTCTCCCTCCCGTCACCATATGAATGATGCCCTCTCCACTGTTCATTCCGTTTGTTTTAGCCAAACATAAATAGACTGCCAACGTGTCTGGGGCTGAAGGCACTCGCAGAAAATAAGCTTCTTCCACTCCAGATACACTGACAATGGAGACGAAGTGGCGGGGGCCGCTGCTTTGACAAATGCCCTCCTTCTCTCCAGAAAGCAAGGCAGACAGACCGGCCAGCTTCCCCGGCCTTGAAGGCGACGTGTGGTTGAGGACTCGCACAACCGCCTTTTACCTTGAATCTCTATGGTTAATTTAATTTTAATCTCCATGACTCTTTGGAGGAGCTTGAAAATATTTGTTCTTTTCTTCTATTGATTTTGTTCTTTTTCATTTAGCCAACATTGATTCTCCCCTCCTCCGGCCTGTTTACAGAAGACAGGACGCTGAGTGGGAAGCCTCTGTCTTGCTGGAGGCCCCGTGCAGGCGGGCACACACTCACGCCCGCACACACTCACGCCCTCTGTGCCACCCCACAGACACGGCCACCACTCGGCGGCTACTTTGCGGATGCCCGTGGCGGGGCACCATGAGTAACCAAGAAAAGGAAAAGAAAAAATTAAGCTGCCGTTCTTCAAATAATAAGTTTAGTAACCTACTTCAGGGGAAGTGACCTCATCACGATTCTGAATTTCGTATACTATGAATTTCCTTCTGCTATAGTGGTGATATTAAGTATGGGGTTTGCTTGGCCCCCTTTAGCATAGAATGGGAAGTAATATCAAGAAATAGGGATATGAAAAGTGGGTGTGTATGCAATGCTGGGTGAAAAGTGAGTGACTATGGGGTGGGGGGCTGGGTGGAAAAGGTGACGGGATTAAGAAGCACAGATTGGCAGTTACAAACCATCCACAGGGATGTCAAGTGCAGCCCATGGAATACGGTCGATAATATCGTCGTGACTATGGGTGGGGCCGGGTGGGTTCCAGACTTACTGGGAAGATCACTGTGTAAAGTCTGTAAGTGTTGGACCACTATATGAACCCCTGAAACAAATATAAAATACGAGTGAATGTCAACTGTGATTGCCAAATAAAAAAAGCAAATGAGCGAACAATGTTGATTCTTGAAGGGCTGACAATGGGACGGGTGCAGGGACAAAACGAGACAGACGGACGGGTTTTTTTTCTGCCTCTATTTTGCCATTCTCACGTCTTCACTTTGCCCAGGTTGCTGGGTTCAAAGGTGGGGAAGAGAGTGCTGCTCCCACAGAGAGAGGGGGATGGGTGAAGGGGGAGGGTGATGGGTGATGGGTGGTGGGGGTGATGGTGCTCCTAGCCCCGTCCTTAAATAATTAATTATTTCATGGGAAAAGCTGGGCACCTACTATGTGCACGGGGAGGTGGAGAAGATCTATGTGTTGTAGCCACGTGGAGATTAGATTATCCAGGAGAGCTGACATTAATTAAATATTATCTCACAATTGACTAGTTAGGGGTATGATGCATCATCCGGTTTTGAGTGGGTTATCACGAAGGGTCAGCCGTGGGTGTGGAAAACTACTGCCGTTTCTGCCAAGTTTAAGCCCAAGGCCACCAGCGAGACGGGTCCCTGGAGTTTCTGTTTGGGAAGCGGTGCTGAGCGATCCGGGGCAGGGCTGCCTGCCCAGGTCAGCGGTGCCTCTGCGGGGTGCGGCCCAGGGGGGGACACTGATGGAAGTCACTTTGGGGATCACTCTCCTGATCTCCTGAGCTTTCACGGATAAAGGAGGCTTCTCAAACCCATGCCGCCCGGCCCAAGGTCGAGCTGGCCACTTGGCTTCAGAAGGTTTTCGTTTTCAAGACAGTAAGCTGATGCCCTGCTCCTGTTTCCAGAGGGAACTCAAAAAGCAAAGGTCCAGAGACTTCCTGGGCCCCTGAGCATGAGTCCAGACTGTTCTAGAAAATCAGTCTGAAGAATAACCCATTGGTATACCATCTATTGAACCAGAATGGGGGGTGGAGCAATTCTGTCCTCCCGTGGGGCCTGTGGCGATACCTGGAGACATTCTAATTGTCACAGCTGGGGAGGAGTGGCCAGTGGCAGCCGGTAGAGGCCTGAGATGTCCCGACACATCCCACGATGCGCTGGATGGCCCCCTGACAAAGAAATCCCAGGCTTCCAATGTCCACAGTTGAGAAAACCCGGCTCGAGAGGCCGTTTTACCGCTCAGAGATCCTAAAAGATTATTATATCATTTCAGAAAATAACAAACCTCGGCAGGTATGACTCACAGCCTGACCGGAAAACACGGGGATAAAGATGAGCTCCAGTCCTGAATTTCGTGCAGTTCAATGCAAACAGCTTCAGCTGGAAAAAGTCAATTGTGGATGGTCTTTCTTCTCTCTCATGGTGCTCCTGGACTGAGGTGGGGAGGGGATTCCTACGAGGCAGGCGTCCAGAGGCACAGAACTCCGAGGTAGACCTTACAAGGCCAGGTTCACTGTTTTTACATCCTCCTTCCTTTCTGTGTGTGAGTGTGAGTGTGTGCGAGTGTGCATGTGTGTACTGTTGGGGGGGGTGTCACCTCTATATCGAAATATCTAAAGTGACTCAAGCAACGGATTAGATGCAGAAATAAAAACATACAACTGTTTAGAACCTTAAAGATCAGCAATCTGCCAGGTCCTTGGAACCATTTGATGTAAACTTTGTTTTTATAAACTATACCAGGGTAAAGCTTTGAAACTTCAGTTTGTTAAAAGAAAAAAAAAAAGAAGAGGAAGAAAATGAAAGAAGGGAAGAAGGAAAAATGAGGAAAAAATACTGTAACAGCCTTACTCCCTTTGAAGTCACTCCTGATATAGCTCTGAACAGATCCATTCAAGTTCAACTAACATCAGACAAATGTTTAGTGTATCAGAGGAAGCCACAAAAGCAAGGATTTCATCAATATTTCACAACAGCCTCAGGGAAACTGTAGATTGCAATGCTGTAGGGCAGCTAATGGAATCACACACAAGGGTTTTGTACATTTAAAATAAGCAGCTACGAAAAAAAATTACCCTTCAGTTTGATAGGAACTGTATGAAAACTGCAGATAGAAAACAATTAAATTGCTCCCAATATTTATCCATGTCACTCTGATAGGTCATTTAATAACAGGTATTACAGTGAGTATGTGCTTGCCTCCTCCCCCTCGTAGGGCAATAATAAAGATTAACATTTAGGAAAGGACACATAAAACATCGCACGGCCAAATGAATAATTAAAGACAGTTTTGAAGAACGCTTGCCATTGTGTGTCCATGAAATCTCTTCCACGGTCACGAAATATGTTCACACGAAATATAATCACCAATAGGCAGAGGCTGCTGGAGAGACCCTCTGACCCCTGTGTGTTGTGATGTTAAAAAACAACTTGGAAGTACTTCCCAGGAATGCGTAGGTTACCCCGGACCTCATACATGTATTATTATTGTCTGGGGAGACTCAGAACGCTGAGTGACTGGCCTTGTCTTTTGGAAGATTTCACAGAGGTGGACCGGGAGCTTGCAAAAGTCTATTCAATAAGCCAGTGTGAGATCAGCAGTTTCTCCCTGAAAGCCCTTGGTGGAAGGAAAAAATTCTGCATATGAGAGCAAATTGCATTTCGGAACCTGACATTTCTGTGACTAGGACACGTCACCTGGCTTTTCTGTCCCTTGGAGCTTCCGTCCCTTAAACAAGGGCCTGGCTGCTTATTTACATTTCAGAGGAGGAGGAGTTTTCAGATCCCTCTGGGTGTAATTTTGCCTCCTTGGGGACATTTCTCAATTGTATCTGGAGACCTTTTTTTCCTCTGGGTGGGGTGGGAATGTTGTGGGGGGGCGACTGGCATCTGGGGGGTAGAGGCCAGGGACGCTGCTTGACACCCTGCAGTGCACAGGGTGGCCCGAAAGAAAGACTCATCTGCCCCCAGCTGGCAGTCCTGCTGAGGACGAAAGACCTTGCCCTAAACAAGCTGTCTGAACACTTGAGCCTTATGAAAATAACAGCGGCCTTATTAATACGATGTCCTAACTTCTCAGCCGTCCCCTGGTTTCACACACACGTATTAAAGAGCTTCTAAATGAAGCTTACAAGGCTAAGTCCTTTGGAGAAAGCAGTGAGGATTGGACATGGTTGCTGACCACAGACTGTTCTAATTAAAAGGAGAGGTTTTATATGTATAATATGCATTATATCTGCACATTCCGAATGTGTATTTGATAACAGCGGCTACTGGTCACCACAGCCCGTGAGAGGTGCTTTGCACACAGTATCTCGGTTTACCTTTACAACAGCTGTGGCAGGAAAACACTTCGGTGTGCTGTTTTTTTACAGACAAGGGGCTATTGCTCAAGGTCACTGTTAGGCTGTGGCTATGGCAAATCTGAGACCCTAGCCCCAGGCCTGTCTTCGAAGTGGACTGCCAGGCTTGTTCACAGCAAAGTTGGGAGTGTGCGTGCGTCTGCCTGCAGGCCAGCTCGCGAACCACTTGCCTCTCATCTGCACGGAAATTCAAGGTGACTTGGGGGCAGGCAGAAAGGAGGGCACACCTCACTTTAGGGACCTTGGGAGAGCAAAGGTCAGGGAAAGGCAGCTGGGCAGCTGGAGCAGGTAGTGGTGGGGGGAAGGCTCGGGCAGGACCAGTTGTTTACTTCTTGTTTTAATTTGTTCAGAGGGAGGAGATGTGTAAGCCCGTGTGCAGAGAGAGAAAGAGGGTCACTATGGGTCACGTAAATGAAGGGGAGAGTGAGAGCAAGAGTGAGAACCACAGAGAGAGAGAGAGAGAGAGAGAGAGAGAGAGAGAGAGAGGGAGAGAGGTGGTGAGCTTGCCAAAGCAGATGGGGTGTCAGCTGGTTAGAAGAAATTTATTTTTTCTTCTGAGCTAGCAAGTCAGGAGGACGAGTCAGAGAGACAGAGCTGCAGGGACAACCTGGAAAGTGTCAGGCAAAGCAAGGAGCCAGGTCGTCTGCCTTGGACAGAAGAGGTGGCAGGGGGTGGAAGGAGATGGCCTGGCGGTGGGGAAAATTCCCCAGCCAGGCTCCAGGTCTGTGACAGAGAGGAGAGGGGGGACACCTGCCCCCTCCCCAATGCACCTCCAGGAGAAAGTCATTCTGGGTTTAAGGAAAAACTCATGGGTTGTTCAGGTCTTAGACGGGCAGGACTGGAGAACCATTGAGTGAAAGGGAACTGAAATAATTGCCTTGTCTGAAGCAACCCGTTCACGTTTATTAACACTTTGCAGGCCAACCCAAGAAAGTCAGGGTGTGAAATCCAGCCTGCAAGCCGTCCATTTCAAAGTCCCAGTTTGCCTCCTTTTCAAGATTTGATGCGTGTATGTGTACACAGGTACTTTATCATACCGTGTATACATTCTTTATGTCACACATATCCTTTATTATTTATTATAATTTTATGGCCTTTCCTACGCTTTGATACAAAACGGATTCTATCATAACCACTGCTGCCGTGGAATGTTTCACTGATGTTCCGAACAGCTTAAAGTTCGGGGTACTGAAACCTACTCCCTCCCCGTCTTTTTTTACCATTTGGAGTCTGTGTTGCAGCATCCCTGGAGCGGCGACCAGGCCCCCTCCGTTCGCTAACATTTCTGTAGCAGCTGTTGAGATGTCACAGGAAGGGACTGACCATCGGGAGCTGGGACAACTGGGGGAAGTCTCGGTTCCACGGACCAGTAAACCACCCAGCTTCAGGAAAACAACTTGGTTTCTCCAAGTTTCAGCTTCCTCAGCTGTAACGCAAAGCTGCAGATACCTGCCACAGAGGCACTGGGAAGAGCTGAATGATTACGTGACATCATCTCTAATAAATGCCCTGCAGTCTCCATCGAGTTAAAACTGTGAGGGCTGCGGGACTGCTAGCGTCCCCCTGCGTCAGGGCCAAGTCACCTGGGGAGCAATGGCCTTCCAATCCCTGTTAACCTTTGTCAGGACTCAGCTCCCTTCGTTAATGGGTCAATCAATCAATCACTCAATATTTATTGAGAGCCTACTATGTACAAGACCCAGGGGACCTGCGATGGGCTCCCGTCAATAGAAGTACATGTGTCAGGGCAATTAGCAAGCGCATTTTGACTTGACCTCTGGTTGGCTTGGTAATGGAATGGCCCCTAAGCATGGCGGGAGGTGAGTGGGAAGGAAGAGAAAGGGAGGGGAGAGCAGAGTGGGGTTGCCCTCAAAGTTCAGTGAGAGATGATTTCGCCAGGGACTGACAATCTGCGGCCCGAAGGCCAGACCTGACCTGCCACCTGTTTTTGTAAATAAAATTGCATTGGAATGCCGCCATATGTGTTTATTTACTTACGGTCACTTGTGCATTACAAGAGCAGAGCTGAGTCGTTGCGACAGAAAACATACGGCTTGCAGAGCCAAAAATATTACCCTCTGGCCCTTTTTCGGAGAAAGTTTGCCAACCCCGACTTAAGCAATCACACGGATAATGAATCATCCCGGACTCTTTTGGAACAAGGTGTGTGGAACCCAGTGACAGTGGCCGGGCAGGGGGGTGTCAGTGTGGTCTGAAGAGAGTGTTGGCATTCTACAAAGAGTCTCCCATCATGGCTGCAAAAGCAACATCGTGAGCAAGGGCTGCTGCCGCCCCCATTTTGTAGACAAGAAAACTGACGTGCAGAGACGTTCAGTGACCTGCCCAAGGCTACGCAGCTTGACTGTGGGACCCGATCCCGTCTTCCTCTCAGTCGGAGTCTGTTTTCTCAATCACCAGGTCAGAGTTTTCCCAACCTCCATCTCTCACGTGCCACCCTCATTGTTTATTTTCACAGTCATGTCCCCTTTGCTGTTCTTTGCTACTTATTTTTCTTTTCCTCGAATAAGGAATTGCCACAGCATTTGTTTCCTTAGCTTCTTGGAAATGATGTTCAAATAAATTGGAGTTGAGGCACTACAGTCACAAATATTTGTAAACTTTTTCTTTTGAGATCATTGTAGACTCGCACGCATTGTATTTGCAAGGACTAATTGTCAGAACTAGTACGGAGGGAGCCCCTGTACTCCTAACCCGGTGTCCGCAGTGATGACCCCACGCATAACTGAAAACTGACCTCGATCCAGCCCACCGACCTGTTTGGGTTTCCCCAGTGCACCGACACTTGTGTGTGCATGCGCACACTCTCACCACGTTCACGGGGCCCCCACGACAATCGCAATATGGAGGAGTTTCACCGAGGACCCCCGTGCACCCTTTTCAGCCATGGCCGCCTCCCTCTCTGCTTCCCTCTCCCTGCAACCGCTGATCTGCTTCCCCTGGCTGTCATTTAGCCAGTGTCAGAAGGCAGCGTAAATGGAGCAGGTGAGCTCTTGAACAGGTAAGCTTTGGAGGCGGGCTTTATTTGTTTGTTTCGCTCAGCATCATTTTTGTCATCTATTTTGAAAGTCACCCTAAACTTAACTATATAACATTTAGAACTAAAAAAAAAGCTTATACACAATAAAATTACCTTGTGTGCTACCAGGGGCCCCTATACTGACTTTGGGAAACCCTGCCTGCCCCCGTGTGATGCGCGATGAACTGACAGAGACGTAGATGATGCAGCCCCAGGTGCGGTGGCGAATGGGACTCTCTGGGTCCCCGCTGCTCAGTGGGGCTCCCCGTGGTGATTTACACGGTTCTACCTCTGAACTGCCCGACGCGTAGCTAGCCTTGTGTCACTGCTGAGCTCTTAGACTGTGGCTTGTGCCAACGAGGAAAGAAAAATTTCATTTCGTTTCCTTTTAATTGACTCCAGTTTGCATTTACATAGCCACAGGTGGCTAGTGGCTTCACTGTGGGAAAGTGCGACTCTTCTGTATTAAGGGGAACACATTAAAGGGGAGCAGATACATTTCTCATTTTCCTGTACTTCACTTTGTCAGTCCAGTGACAACCTGAAAAAGCAGGAGATCTTTTAAAGCAGCCTTCTCATGGGCTGTCTTGTTGGGCTCGCTCCTTGTTTGGTAAGTTTGCTGTGGCTAAGCCTTGTCGCTCTCCACGCACCCTTGCTGGCCCTGGCCGTTGGCCACCCTCATTCCATACCAGTGAGCATTCAGAGTGAGCCCAGGAGAGGCCACTCCCATAGCTCCCGCCTTAAGTGACATGGTGTCCCTCAGATCACAGGGTGCAGTGGCAAAGCCTTGGGACTTGCTGTCCTAAACGCAGCCACACCCGTGTAGCGTGTGGACCTGGCAAAGGACATGAGAAGGTCCCATTGATTACAGGGGACTCGGTGTGGCATGCCTTCTGCAGGAAGGTGCACATTTCTAGCAACTGCTCGTGGTGATGTTCATACATTCTTGCTGATTAACGGGACCTGCTCTTGATGAATTCAGCTGGCACCACTGGTCTGGAACAAGGTACACCCCTGAAAGCTGAGTGTCTGGGGAGAGGCAAGCATGTTGAGTTTTCGGAGGTGGCTGGCATGGGGTAACAGAGAAGGAAAAAAATAGCAATGGCAACTCTGGGTACTTGGGGGGCGGACTTACAAAAAAGTCATTTGGCAGAAGTGGTAACACCACGGGGAGGTGGGGTGGGATGGACAGCTGGGCCTTTTTGCAGAGAGTCAGGGATATTTCTGGAAACAGGAAGAAGAGTGGTCTGCATCACCTTTTCATTTTTTTTGAGCCTAAATATCACGCATGGGCGGCCAAAGCTAGCTTTTGGCCATTAGCCAAGTATACTCTCGAAGACATGGACCCCTTAAAACACTACATTGGCATGAAGGTCGTTACCCTGGCCAGTCTCTTAATTCGCCTAACTTCACAGATCCGCAAGGCGTTAGCAGTTGCAGGAGATTGATGTGATAGTTTGTGAGTAATTTGGATGAACTATAAGACTAACCCAGTAAAGTATTATAATTTTAAATGTGTCCAGAAAATAATTGAAATTCTGGCTTAGCTTCATCATAATGCAAACTGCTGGGTATATTTAACAGCTGACTAGCTTAGCATGAATATTGCTTTAGAAATGGGGTCATATTGTTTTTTGCGAAACAATATTGCTCTCCAGCACGGTGAGGAGGGGAGAAAAAGCAGGGGATTATGAGTATACTTTTAACCTTCCTGTCTCTTTCTATCTGCGTTTACTGCGGTGATGTAGGTGTTGGGTGTTATTTGAAGGCAAACACAGAAGGTGCTGGCATTTAAAACAGACCTGGTAATGAGCCCTCGGCCACCCGAGTCCTTCCTATTACAAGTCTGTCACAGAGTCTCAGTTCCCCATCAGTCCGTTTTCCTGCCGCGCCGTGAGAGACGAGAAAGATCACATCATCTTTCCTGCTGACCACGATGGATGTTACGAGTCGGAGGTCCTGTCTACTTACCTCAGAATATTTATTTACTTTTCAATGCAGCTGCCAATGTTTAAACAATGGAGATTTCACATGAAAACCCAGAGTTATGGAGGCTCCTAAAAAGTCTGAAGATTGGTCAGTACTGGACCTCCCTTCCCGCTGCGGACAGTCCCTAGGCCTGGGTAGGCGCTATCACGGTGAGATCCAGTAAAAGCATTTCAGTTTATAATAGTTTTCTCCTGGCCCGTATTGTTTTTTTTCCCCCATAGTCATCTGCGTGTGCTTGATGCCTGGTCCCCAGTGGCATTTCCCTTGTTCCTCGCACACACACATTGGTTGTGCCCGCAGTGTGGCAGGGGGTGTGTTAACTGATCCATAATGTCTGGCAGTGCTTAGCAAAGTTTTTTCTGTAAAGGACCAGTTAGTACCCATTTCAGACTTTGTGGGCCATACCGTTTTTATTGCAACTGCTCAGCTATCGATGATACGTTACTGAATGGGCATGTCTGTGTTCCAGTAAAATTTTATTTATGAAAACAGCCTGGGTCATGAGCTATAGTTTGCCAGCCCCTTTAACAGCCTATAGAGAAGGGTTTTTTTTGTCCCCCTGCCAACAGAGAACTTTCAATGTATGTGGAACTAATGCCTTCCACAGCAGGGTTCAAATGCTGAAAGCAACATCTTCGAGCACGTGTGCGTATATTACACAAGTGTGGATGGCATGTATGTAACTCATGCCCTGCTTTCTTCACTTGAAAAATATTCATGGACCCCGAGTGGTTATTTGCTCTTGGTGTCATTGTTGTGAAAGACTTTCCTCCAAGAAAATGGAAAGAGTCCAGAATCTGTTCCTTCCTAGAAAACTAGTTAAGATGAGGTATTCTTACTGTGAGGACAAGAAAGGCTCTCACTGAGAACGACCTGTCTCGAGGAGACAGAAGCTGAGAGAACTCACCTTTCGTCATTAGAGGGCAACGGTTTTCTTGTCGTATCTCACAGGCAGGCTGCAGCCCAGCCTTCTCATTGCCGCAGGCATGAACGGGAGCACTCTTTCCCTGTCTTCTGAGCCTCACTGAGCAGATCCTCAGTCTCGTTTTTTTTTTTTTTTTTTTTTCAAAAATGAAGAGAGTTGAAATCAGAGCAGAGGTGTCTACCTGGTAATTTTTGGCTACCTCTGGTCTGCACACATATTTAATTGGCCCAGAGTATTTAAAAACAAATTATGACTTACTTTTGACCTTGGGAAATCAAAAGATATCCCACAAAAAGCCCGATTTTGGCTCCTCTGGGGGAATAATGGGAGGGTCTGGTGTTACCGGACATCTATTCTTCCGTGTGTATAATTGGCTGGGCTGAGTGTAGTGCTTTCTTCAATCATTACGAGTTCTTCACTAGGCTTACTTCACCCACATTGGTTACCTGTTCCGATAAGTCTTTGAGTCTGTGAGCCAAAGACCGGATAGTGTATAAGGTCTCCTTTAGAATTCAACCCACGGGATTCCGGTCCCTCCGAGTGAAGGCAGCAATCACAATTGGCCAAGCCATAACGCCCCCCAAACTCTGTCAGTTCAAGGACGAGTAACAAGGATGACCTTGGTCAGTACAGTGGGGTGTCACGTTGCTGACAGGGGTTCGGTTACAAATCCAATACAGAACGAATAAGAAATGGGGGCGAACATTCCGTTCTCAGCACTTCATGACCACAGGAAAGAAAAAAAAGCACCAGCAGCAACCCTTGCTTTCTGTTTGGGGGTGTGAAGCTTCACAGGTTTTATTTCTTGTTGCCGGATAACCTGCCTGAGATTGTTCTCATGTCGAAAAGCCAGAGGGAGGGATAGAGAAATGGATGGATGGCCTGCTTTTGGGGGTGGGGAGGGTGCGTCACAGTGTTTCAAACAGACTTTTTGTTCACTTGCACGTCTTGGGCCAGTGGAGAAACGAGCCACTGGTGCTCTGTGGAAACACTTGGAAGGAGGGACACAGCTGCCCTTCCATAAACTGCTTCCCGATGAACACACCACCTGCCTCGGAGCCGGAGCCTCAGTGGCCGCAGCTCTGCCTGCGGCTCAGCCCCGTAACCAATCAGCGGAGGCGCTGTGCAGAACGGCTGAAGCCTGCTCGGCTACCCTACCTTAGGCTGTGTTGGGTGGCCTCTAGAACGCAGTGGCAAACTCACACACTGCACAGGGGCCCCGAGAGTGACGCTACCTCCCTTCACAGAACATTCTTCACCCCCAAAAAGGAGCAGGCTCTCTCGTTTTCCTTGCAAATGCTCTCAGTCTGTTTTCTCACGTTGAAGAGAGTTTGTTACAGAAGATGCCTCATTTTCTTTAGGAAAAGAATGACACCAACACAATGATAAATAGCTACTGATATTTGGCCTCTGGGGGACAACAGAAATAGGTGGGGACTGGGGAGCATTGCTGGGTGCCTGCCTGGGGGCAAGGGGACCCCCCCCACGACCCACCTAGTCCCAGCTCACCTTGCCAAGCACAAATAAATAGCCAAAGTGTCAGAATCTTGTTTTTTGGCAAAAGAACTCAGGAATTTGGATTTTTAGGGTAAGTCTCCTAATTGTTAAATATTAGCAATAGTGTTTGCTTTGTTATTATTATTACTATTATTACGACTACTACTATCATTATTAATGTTTAGTGTTTCGTGTGGCCTGAACAAGATGAGTCTGCAGACCACATTCAGTTGCCCCTTGGCCGACGGTTCTGAAGTTTGATCTTGCTTCATGTCTGTCAACGTTTAGGTCTCTCGATTTGAATCATAATAGGTGCCAGCTGAGACCACATGGGTGGTCTTGGGTGTGGCTGAGCACACCCAAGGCTGTTACTTGAAAGTTACTCAAAGCAAATATGCTAAACACAGGTCAGAGGCCCTGGGCCTAATGACACAGTCTTTAGAAAACAAACTTAGTGCCCAGTAAAAGACAACACCGTGCCTGGGAAGACCCAGGCCTGAGACGGCTGACCTAGTGCGCCTGCCCCTCGCACAGCCCTGGTCTGAGCCTCTGCTTCCTTCTCCTTAAAAAGGAGAGGTTTTTCTGCAGGACAATTCAAGGCCGTGCTGTTTGGCGGAGAGAACCCGGATCTGGAGCATGAATCTCAGTTCCTGTCCAACATTAACTGGATTTGTGTAATGCCTCTCTCAACCTCCATTATTATTTTTTTTTGTCTGCAAAAATGAGGATATAGCTAGCAGCAACATCTCAGGAGTCTGGAGCCCTTTAGGGAAATAACACACAGAACAGCTCCTAGAAATGGGGGTTACCAGCTGGCGGTGGGGGCCTCGTGGAGAACGCCCTCCCACGTGTTGGTGTGGCCCACACACTGTTCTAAAATTAGAACAATTTCACACTTTGGTGTAGCTGTGGTCCATCTCCTGAAGATGAGGAGGTCCCGACCCTACTGTCTTTGTCTGGCTGCCCAGCACAGCCGTTCCACTGCTGACCCTTTTAGACTGTGGTCCCTGGAGGGGTCAGCTGTGGCCACCACACACCCCCAGCCACCACCTGCCTGACAGTCCCATTTGCGGTCCCTGGCACTGGGAAATCTAAAGTGCTAGCCAGTATCCATTTGGGTTTTCATTCTGATGATTGGTATTCTTTTCCATCCACGATCTCTGACTGATTATGAGTCACACACTCACTTCTCTGGGGCTCAGTTACCTGGTCTTTAAAATGGGATGGAGAAGGCTGCCAGGTGAGGTGAGGCCCCTTTCACTCCCCAAGCTCCCGTCTGTGGGCATCTGGCCAGCAGAGGGCGCTGGTACAAAAGGCTGCAGGTGCAGGGATCCTGTAGCGAGTAGACAGGTGAGGCAGCCGGACAGGTAGGAGTTCTCACATCCTGCCTTTCACAGCTGGGGAGGACACAGCTTCGCCGAGGGGACATGACGGCGAGCCATTACTCATCTATCGATATGGCTGCACGTCACCAGCAATGTGACTTTCTGGAATATGTAATGTGACCACAAACTTTCTAATGCACGGCCTGACAATCAGACGCTAAAAATAACAACCAGTCTGCTGTGGAACAGAAAGAAACGTGTGCCCCCCGCCCTTTGAAGATGGGAGATGGGTCGATCTCAGCCCGGCTCACCCCTGGCGAAGTCTCTGGGTGGCAGAGAGGGCCTTCAGGGCCAGCTCCCTGCATTTGAACAGTGTGTTCACTTTTAGACAACTCGGTCCCAGCAAGATGTAGACAAATTGGAGCAAGTTCAGAGAGGAGCAAGTCAAATGATTAAGGGGAGAGAGGATTGATTTATAGGGAAAGATTAAAGCCACCCAGCACGTCGGAGCTGTCTTCTGCGGGTGATGAATCGGAGAGTGACACATGGACACCACACACCTTTCAGAGGTGCGGGCCCCAGGGAGGCAGAATTAGCACGGGTGAGCCTCTCCAACAGCATTTTCTGGGCTGAACTTGACACCAGAAAAAATGCTGGTGGCCAGGAAGAGCTGGTTGGGTCACATGTATACCTGAGAACCATCGATTGCCCTGATAGTGCCAGGCAGAAAATGACACTTTGGAGCTTGGCGTGTGCGGCCCTGTGCAACCTGGCCCTGGCCTACCGGTCCTTCTGCGTCCTCTGCTTCCTGCCAGGGACCTCTTGCTGTCCCCAACCTGATGACACGACTGTCCGTAGCCTCCCCTGACTCCTTGCCTTGTTCTCCCATTGGGAATTGAAAAGCTTAGGAGCCAGCAATGGCCAGGCTGGTAGAAGGGTGAGAGAATCGGGGAAAGATGACAGAGCCATGACTGCCACGCCAGAACCAGCGACAGCGGCATCACTGTGATACTGATTTTGCATCGCCCGGGACACCAGTGATTCCGGGCCCCCACTGTCTCCTAGTCTGTTCTCAGATGCTGCTCCAGGAATGAGAAGAACGAGAGACCAGAGCTAGTGGTCTGCTGTCCCTCAGGCTGGAGTCCCTGGGAGGTGACTGCAGAGTCCTGGAGAGGAGCAGGCAGACCCCAGGGGCCAGCATTGGGTCCTGGGGAGGAAGAAGCGGGGGCAGGGGGGACTCAGCCCAAGGGGAAGGACTGGCCTTAGGCCTAGACCCTGTGTAGCCCCCTGGGTCTCACCCCTACGACATCACTTTCCTGTATTTTTAATAAGTTCTCTTCCCCACTTCTCCCTTCTTGAAGAGAAAATGGCTTTGTTATGGAAACCTGGTCGTAGGCTGAAGCCACAGTCGCTCTGGGGAAGAAAGACAGATGACTAGTAAAAGCTGTTCGGCCTCTGTATGCCAGGAAACGAGAACTGAAGCAGCAACGAGGGGCCCTGGAATGGCTTCACCAGTGCAGGGGCGAGGTGGGAGCGCCTGTCCTATGACCACCAAAATGCTGGTACTTTGGTCTATGAACTAGCACAACGCACCGAAACGCTCAAAGCGGGACTCACAACCCTGGGTCCGGGCCGGTAGGCTGCAACGGAACCGTCCAGAGCAACAGTTGCCAGGTGGAAAGGCAGGGTCGGTGCTGTTTGACTTTATCGCTTTGTTCAGGAGGACCCCAACCTCAGGTTTCTGTCAGATGTCCCCCACAAAGCCCTTTCGTCGAGCTAATTGCAATCATGACGTCCTCTCACATTCAGGGTTCCTCATTACTACGATCGTGACGGCAACAACAGACTTTACTGAGTGTCTGCTAAGCACCGGGGCGCGCGGGGCACTCGAGGAATCCTCCCTGGGTTCCTCTCTCTCTCCCACGCAAGCTTGGAAAGAAAGCTCCCTGAGCGTTCTTACCTACAGTGCACCCCCCTTCACCCCCAACTACAGCCCGGCTCTGCGCATTTTTACTCAACAGCACTTAACAATAGGACATGGTTTACAATTTATTGAATTGTGCTTCGCCTGCTCCTCCCCCTAGAATGTAAACTCCGTGACAGTAGGGATCCGGTATGGGTTTCATTCATTGTCTCTTCCTTAGGTCTTTGAAGCAAACCTGTTACGCAGTCCAAGCACTGATCCAGTTTCCCCCCTTATCTGCAGGGGATACGCTCCAAGCCCCCCTGACGGATGCCTGAAACCGCTGCCTATACTATATTATTCCTTCGTGGACATACCTACGATAAGTTTAATTTATAAGTAAAGCACACGGAGAGATTAACAAGAACCAATGATAAAATAGAATAATACAATGTAATAAAAGTTACGTGAGTGTGGTCTCAATGATTAAGCTGAACGCTTTCACCTTCGCACTCGAAGGCAGCACGTGACAGCCCCTCCCCCCACGACCGGGGTACGTCCACATTGCCAGCGCCACTAACCACGTGCTCTGGGGCCGACGGTGCACACAACCGGGGTGACGTGAACACACACAGCGTGACGCCACGACAGTCGCCCGTCGACCTCGTGACTGAGCTGGCCCACCTGACGGGTGGGCAGTGTGAACAGTGCGGACGCGCTGGATGAAGGGACAGTTCACGTCACGGGCACGACGGAGCTGGAAGTCTCAAGATTTTTACCTCGCTACTCAGAACGGCGCACAATTTCAAATTTACGAATTGTTTCATTCCGGAAGTTTCCATTTGTGATGATCGGGTCTCTGTTGACCCAGGGTCACTGAAACCATGAGAAGAGAAACCACAAATAAGGAGGACCATTGTATGTAAATACATATTCGGTGACATGAATTTGAACCACGGCGTTTGAGCTGGGCTACTTAGCACATTCGACTTTGTACTGCACTTTCCTACGGGAGTTTTGGGTCTTCGCACCCGAGGCCTGTGCTCACCTGTGCATGCAACAGCACGGGCACCTAGCGCTTTGTCCGGCTGAGCAGTGTCCCACCTTGAACGGGCACGTGGGGAACGCTAGCCGAATTCGGCCATCCTTCCGGACGAGGGAGCCGGGCCGTCCCCGAGGCCGTTCTTTTCAGAGGGGCGGTGTTGCCTTTTAGAAGCCAAAGTGCAGAGCAGCTGATTTGGGGTCCTTTTCTCAGGTACCATTCGAATCTCACATGTGAAGCGCAGCCCCTGAGGCTGGTTCGTCAGTGTTCATGGGCATGAAACTGCGAAAAACTCCAATTACTTTGTTGATTAAATTCCTAATGGTATCCCAAATAACAGTGCTATTAAAAAATGAAGGCTTACTTCTACGGGAAATCTTTCTCCACGGAATGTGAGGGTGTGGAGCCCAGTGCACCGTTTCGCTCACGGCGGAGAGCTCTGCTTCACTGACTGGCTGACTCACGGACACGTAAAACGCGTGCTGTACGAAAACCTGCAGCACGAGCCACGCGGTAGGCTCAGCTCAGGCACCGAGAGCCAGGTGGCTGTATTTGCCGACTTGTCACTGTGCTGCCGGGCGCAGCAGCAGAAGGAACTTGGGGACCAGCTCTCTTCAAGGACTGATCCGGACTCCCAATGGCCCTGTTTCTTTACAGAGAGCCAAAAGGTACAACTTGGCATGGACTTTAAAGGCATGAGCAAGGAAATGCTAACAAACTTTCAACCCGGGTTCTCCCCTGGCTAACCATTTAAATGGCTAGGGTTCCAGCCATTTAAAAAATGTATTTGTAAGTTTCTGTTTTTGCCTTTTTTTGGGGGGGCTGTTTGCAGTGCATTGTGAAGTCCTACACCTGAATGGAAGCTGAAGCTGTACCCTCCAAATCATCAATTACTTCTTGCACTAGGCATCTTTTAAAAATGTTTTCCAGCGTCCACTGCTCTTTTTTGCGCTGACACCTTGGTGTGGATTTCCCTTTGGAGAACGCACCCCACCCCATTTCCCAGTCCATGTGATTCAGGGGACACTAACCCACCCCTAGCCAGCCTGAGGGGCAGGCGGCCCCCCGCTCAGCTCATCAGGGCACTCGCCCCATCCTCCCAGTTACAGTGAGTGGTGCAGAGATGGGCCTCTGACCCAGAGTGGAAAAACAACAGTTGCAGGAATCGCTGGGGGAGAGCCAGCGGCCCCTTCTTTCCCGCGGGCTCCGAGTTTGCGCGGCCACCTCCAAGTGGACCAGAGAACCTTCTGAGGGTGACGCTGCAAAGAAAGCAGTTCGACTCCCAAACCCAGGCCCACCCACAGGCTACTGGGGTAAAAGGCCCAAGGAAGTTGCCGTGCATGCCAAGTTGAGTTGGGCTTTCTGTCTCTTGAGATGGAAACAGTTTCGATTATTATATAAATGATGTCCCCTGAAACACATCCTACTAATTCAGAGTTCCAACTGGTGGATCAAAAATGCAAGGACTAATGCCTACCTTGTGCTTTTATCTGAAAATCTACCCTGGGCTCTGGTGAAAAATTCTACAAGAAAGAATTTTCCCAAGAGGGTTCAATAGCCTTTGCCACTGCTTTTCCTCAATAGGAAACTACCCTAAACTAGTATCATCATTAAAGAAAGAGTGGGACAAGAAGAAGGTTTCTCCAAACATTTTTCTCCCTAAAGAAGCAGCTCCAATATCTGCCAGTAGCTTGTCATGGCTTATGTAACCCGTCAAATGACTGCCAAGTCATCCCTGCTTCGTTTCTCTGCTCCGTGTGCCCAGTCACTCAGGGACGTCATGCGGGGGATCCCGGGACGCTGACAAATAGCCCCTTCCTGACCCACCGCCGTGAGCGTCAGGAATGACTTCACACTTGCTCGCTGAGTGACCAGGGTGGGACAGAAACCCAGGTGGGCGGCACAGGGGGCGCAGGAGGACTGTAAGAACTTTGGGGGGCACTCTGCCCTTTTGCCTTGGAGGGGGGACCCTTCCCACCATGAGGATATCAATATTAACCATTATTCCCAATATTACTTTAGATAGTTCCACATTTCAAGTTTTCTACTTGAAGTGAAATTTAATAGAAATTTCTACTTCAAGTGAAATTTAATAGTGGAATTTACGGGACCCAACATTTTCATTTTTTTTTCTGATGTGTGAGAAAGAAAACATTTTCTTTGACCATAAAGGTTCATTTCCCCATCTCTGATTTTAAGAGAAATTAAGATACTTTCACAGGCCCCAGACCTACCAGGCCTGACGGAGCCCGGGTCCCTGGGTGGCAGCTGTATAAGGATTTCCTGTTTTGCTTTGCCTTGTTTCCTATAAAACGAGCTTTTATCTTTCATCGGAGGTTTAATTTTAAATGGAGATCTTGGATAACTGTTCAGTGACCTCAGGCCACTTAAAGGCTCAGGGTCTGTTTCCTCCTATGGAAATTGGGCATAATAAAAGTCCCCCCCTCAGAGTTTACGGTGGGGATTAAATGATTCAATTGAAGTAATGGGCTTAGAGGAGTCTGGTACACATGGAAATCGCTTATAAGTACCAGCTGCTCCTACCACCGCTGCCGTGGCTGTGTTTACGACTTCCCCCCAAATTCTCGGCGAGGGTAATTGCCCCTTGGTTTCCTCCTCCCTTTTCCTCTTTCTCTCTTTTTTTTCATTACCAAAGAAACGTCCCTTCTAACAAAACCCAAACGCTGCAGAAATACTTAAAGCAGACATTCCATTTCACAGCCTGTTTTGTCATCCTGCTGTCCAGAGTCACCGCTGTGAGAGTTTGGGTGTGGACACACATACACACACACACACACACACACACACACACACACGGTTTGACTGCGGTCATAACTCTGTCTTATTAATTTGCTGCTGTTTCACTGAACTTGACGTTGCCGTGCTGTTTCCGAGTCGGGCCACGTCTGTGGAAGGGATCGGCTGGCCTCCTGCTGGGGGTGGCCCCTGGCGCTCTTCGGGAAGCGGGACAAAGCTGAGCTGCGCTCCCCGCCCCTCTGCGCCCAGAACGTTCTGTTCCACAGGAGCATGTGGGCCTGGGGCTCGTGGGCAAGGCCGTGGCTCCGCAGTCTCATCTCACGTCCTTCTGTGTGTGTGTGTGTGTGTGTGTGTGTGTGTGTGTGTTTATTTTCAAGTATCACCCAGACGAACAGGGGAAAATGTGAGGAAGCCCATTTTCGCTCAGCTGCAAGGGAGCCTTATCCAGCAAAGCTGCTCCTGCAATGCCATTCGGCCTAGTTTCTTGACTGTCTGGAGCCCTTGAACCCTGACAACCCAGTGCTAGCTGTCCCTGTTTACTGGCCGCTAGGTCGTATCGACGTATCTTGATTTATTTAACTGGTTCTCCAATGATGGGCGTTAAAATGGTTACTGAGATTTCATGGCCCCAATAAAGCCCTGATTGGGTGGCCACTTCAAACGTGGGTAAGTACTATTGTCACAATGTCATCGCTGTTTTCAAATGTCTTTTTCACAGCTTGTAGGAGTTGGTTTCAAGCCAAGCCAAAAGGGGTGGGCAGAACGAGTGACAGGTGTGTCCTCATGGGGGTGACGCTCTTGGGGACAGGAAAGGCAGGGCATTGTTGGAAATCTGGAGGCTCTCCTGGGTCAGCTACAAAGCGGCCAAGCTGTCCCCAAGATGTCAGAGCCCTTTAGTGTCACCTACTGTGTTTGCTGAGATAAGGACATTAACCAAACGAACAACCAAGGTAGCACAGAGCGTGGTTGGGGGGTGCAGGGAGCTCTGGAATCTGCCGCCTTTTGTCTGTGCGACAGTTGGGGAGCTGGTTGACAACTCTGAGCTCATTTCCTTGTCTGCAAAATGAGGGTAACAGTGCTACTGACCCTATAGGGTTGTTGAGATATACAGTGACCCTCTAGGGCTGGCACTGCGTGCCCTACTCACACCCAGACTGCCTAGCTCCTGGGCAACGCGCAGTAAACATTGAGTGCCATTGTCACGCGACATTGAGAGGACAATGCGTCCTCAGAGACATTGAGCCAAGTTCCAACACATGGAGATTTACCAAATCTCAGATCCCTCATGGACATTCATCATTTCTACCCCAAAGACGGAGCAGAGGCTGAAGCGAAAGCATGAACAAGTGCCTGACCCTGAGAAGGTGCCATGTGATCTGAGTTCTCACCTTCTCCATTCCTGTGTCGACCAAAGGGAGAGGAAGCCCGGGTCAAAGGTGGCAGCCGGGCTGGGAAGGCTCCCCTCACTAGCACCACTGGTGAGCTCCTGAACAGAAGGTTATGAGGACAGTCTCCTGCTTAAACACTGGGCTGGTCTTCATCTCGGTTACACGTTGCCTTTTTAAAAACGATAAGCATTTACGTTTTTCAAAGGGAGTGGTCTTGGGGCTAATGCCTTCACTGCTGGCTGATGGGGAAATCGGGGGTAGGATGCTCCTACCAAAGGGCGTTGTTCCAAGATCAGGGGTATTCGCACCTGTGTTTCATTGACTTTTCAAAAAAATTTGATCCTCTACCAAAGAGTCACAACATCATGTAGAAGCACCACGACCAGAATCTGAGTCTGAAAAGATTTTAGGGTGCTCATGTCCAAATATGTGGCCTTGGGCAAAGCTGGGGGGGGGGCTGGTCAAAACTGGTGACCGGAGCAAGGCAGGCAGCTGAGGGCATATCCCTTCTGTCCCACAGCCCCTTGCCACCAAACCACAGCAAAATAAGGTGCTGGTCCCCCAAAAGGACTGCTCTCGGTGTGCTCTCTGATCTTATTGTTGATGTGCGTGGATTTCTCAGCCAGCCCAGCCGCCTGCCGATTTCTCTTTCTTCCTTCTCACCGACTTAGCTGGGGCAGCAGCGAGTGGCTGTGCCACGTTGCATTTCAAACAGGGCAGGCGGAAAGAGGAACAACTGTATGTGTATTAGGGCATCATTATCCCTCTGAACGGCATCATCTGTGTCCCTGGGAAGGGACCATGCCAGGTCAGGAGCAACAGTTTGAGCTGATAATTTGTCAGGCTGGGGGCAGGTGGTGAAGGGGCAGCATAAGAAATCACCCGAAAGCCTCCACAAACTGAAATGGATGGAGGCAGAAGAGTAATAAGAACGTGATCAGTGAGCCCACAAACAAGTGCAGATCCATCAAACAGCAGCAGGTGGATGGGAGCAAAATGGGAGAGATTCAAATTAGCAAGACCCGAACGTTGTCAAGGCAAGGTTACGAATTCCCCCACGGTCACCATTCCCCGCCCGGCGCTGGAGAAGTGCCCATAGGAAAATGAATCTTTCCGGTGCAGGGAGCTGGAAGGGAAGAGATTTCCTAGAGAGTATCAATTTGGATTATAAAAATCCCAAGGCCTTGTGCACCGACAGGGGGAAAGGTAGAAAAATGGACCAGGCTTCTCGCAACGGCCACTACCCGCCAAGTGCTTGGATAGTCTTCAAATGTCTGCACATTCACACGGACCGTTCAGAACGGCCGGGAGACAAAGGACCCAGCTGCAAAGCCTTGAAGAGATAAGTGCTTCATCCGCGTACCCACGACCTTGGTGGTTCATAGATAAAATATTTTCCCCTCCCTATTTGTCTTAACTTTTTGATAAAGTTTAGTCCCGAGTTTCAGGGTCAAGGAAGCAGAGGCAAGAGCTGAGGAAAAGGTGGGGTGAGGATGAGGAGGAGGATGATGGTGGTGGCGGAGGTGCTTTAATAAGAACGGCGACTGTATCTGAGGTCGGCAGCGTGCTGACATCAGCGCCCAGTGCTTCCAGACCTCATCCCTGTTAATCCTCGCGACAATCAGACGTGGCCGCTGTTATTGCCTTCATTTTTCACAGGAGGAGACTAAGCCTCTAAGAATTTAAATGCCTTGACCAGGGTCACAGCTCAGAGATGATGCCATTGAGGTTTGTGTCCAGGACTCTCTGCCCCCAAAGCTCATGTGGATCCACCCTGCCTGCTCCCACGGGGGCTTCGTATATTTGGAGGTGGATGAAGGAGCTGGAACAGAGCAGGATGGGTGTCCATTCACGGCCCCCCCCCGTCCGCCTGCCCGTGAACCTACTGCACAGAAAATGAATACAAGTATCAGGTCTAGATGAATACACTTGGGGCTCCTGTCCAGGCAAATCCAGTAGGTCAAAGTCTAACCCCACCATACTGATGGCGGGACCACAGACTTACCAAACGATGGAGGCGCAGATCTTTTTGTGTGAGTATTAAAAGGACCCAGGAGTGTTTCTTCATATCTGAAACTCCTCTTGCACATTTCAGATGGGTTCCCAGTCACATGGACTTGGTCTACACTCAACGTGCATTCTGTACAAAGCGAGTTAGCGCTGCACAGACGTGTTTCCTGTCTTCTGGATTTACACGCAGACAGACCACTTCGTGGGTGAACCTGCACGCTATTTTAAGCTCAGGTACATGGTATATATTTATCTTTCGGGTTAACATAGTGCCTAATTGCTCAGGTTTAACGATCTGCAAGGCCTATAGGCAAATCCGGAATTTAATCTGTCATGTGCTAGCTTTGTGACTCTCAACAAGTTACTTAACCTTCTAGCTGGCCTTAATTTCTCTTCTATAGAGTAGTGATAATATGAGTAAACTCAAAGGTTTATTTGGAGGATTATAAAGAAAACTCAAAAGGGCTTCATACAGGGATGGGTGGTACGTGCCCCAACGTGCTGATTATTATTCCGTTAGTCTGTTGTGGATAGAGACAAAAGCCTCCAGCAACACTCTCCAGTAGACACAGAGTGTGAACTGTACACGGAACTCTCAATTTCCAATAGCCACACTAAAAATGACGAAGAAATGGGTGTGATTAATTTTAACAACACAGGCTCCAGCAGAAGCAACGCCATTGAGTGTGCTCAGTGGGGTACGTGAGAGTCTTGTGTGGAGTGTCCACGTGAGGTGGACAGCATTGTGAACCTTTTACCCCAAATGTCACAGGGTGCACTTGAGTGTGATATTGTTATGTTACAGAATTATATGCTCATGATTTTGTAATACAAGATTTTTATGTAGTAAAAGGGCATTTTTTTGGTACTGGGCACTGTAGATTTTATTTAACCTAATATATCCACAGAGTATCATATCATCATGGAATCAACATAAAACTCAATGAGACCGTTTACATTCTTTTTTTTTTTTTTGATGAAGCCTTTGACATCTGCTGTGTGTTTTACACTCACGGCGCACTGCATCTTGGATCAGCCCTATTTCGAGCGCTCAATGGCCACATGGGGCCTGGAGAGTCAGATTAAATCCCCAAGGCGAAGCTAATAAACTGGATTTAGCCTCTAGATGGGTTAGGTTTGGGCCATGCAGTTAAAACAAATAATTACCAAGATCAGGAGACTTCACATAAAAACTCAGTTTTCTGGTTTCTCTGGGCAAAGCCTGAACCTGGCAGCAGGGCTCCCTTCCACCTGGCGCCGAGTCACAGCTGTCTCTGTGGGGGGAGGTCGGGGATGCAGGGACATCCGTCCATGCCCATTTTGCTAATTTGCCACACCTGCCTGGCCCTTGTCACTCTGCGTTTGAGAATCCTGTCCCCAAACCAGTGATCGCTCCCCCGCCGCCCCCGCCCCAAGTAGACCTGAAATGTAGTTCTGTTTGGACCGGTTCCTCGCATCACTCTGGGGACGCTGTACTCATCCTCTCTTAGTTATTAACTGCGAGGCGAGTCGTGCTCCCGGATTCACCCACAGGAGCAGCCGAAGTTACTCGAGGACAGTACATGACAATGATTCATATCGAGCAGGATGGAAAAGACCAAACAGCTCCTAGTGTGTCCCTTGATCTGCTTATGTGTGACTCATCCGTGATGACGGCTACACGGCCACAGCAGCCTGCGGGGGAAAGGCAAAGCGAACGGAGAGGGAGTGGCCGATTGCTCACCTGAAGCAGAAGAGCGCCCTCTTCCTCCTGCCTTCCGGAGGCCGGAAGTATTAGAAGCTATATCGCACATCAAGACTCAAAGCCTAAAGCCATCAAGAGAATGGTTCAGTCTTCTAAGGCTGCAGTTGACTTTTCTCATTGAGTGAAAGCAGCCTAGGCCGCCTAGAGGGGAGGCGTAGGGTAGAGAATTCAAGAGCACAGGTTTAGAGTCCAGACAACCCTGAAATGTGCCACCTGTGTACACTATGGGAATTTGGGTGGGTCCCTTAACCTCCCTCCATCTTTTGCTCCTTATCTATAAACCAGGTTTAATAGTAGCTTCTATCTCTTAGGTTGCTATGAAGATGGAGATGATACGTGTATATACCAAGCCCAGTGCCTGATACGTAGCAAGTGCTCAGTAAATGTCAGCATTGATTAAGAAAGCATATAAAATGTTTACTACGGAGTAGTTACATAGCTACACCACAGGGAGTCATATACCAACCTACAAAGTCTTTGTGTTTAGATTTACTTCTTTCGTGCTAGGATTCCAAAGCACTTGGTTAACACGGAGTCTTACGTTTTGTTTAGAGGGGACTCTGATAGGCCAGCTAAGTTCCTTTCCCAGGATGCTGAGAAAAAGGTGTAGTGAGGCGGTAATTATGAGAAGATGATTGGATAAAACAACGATGGGACATTTACATGATGGAATACTATCTAGCCATAAAAAAGAAGAAAATTTTACCCTGAGACAGTGTGGACGGACCTGGAGAACATTACACTAAGTGAAATAAGCAAGTCAGAGAAAGACAAATACCGTATGCTTTCACTCATATGTGGAATCTGATGAACAAACTGAACTAACAAGCAAAACAGAGACAGACTCATAGATGGAGAGCAGGAGGGTAACTAAGGGGGGTGGGGACTGGAGGGACTGAGCAAAAATAGCTCCTTAAAGATGTCCGCACCCTAGTCCCAGAATCTGTGACTGTGGTACCTTATGGTATGAAAGGGGTTGTGCTGATATGACGACATTAAGGGTTTTGAGATGTGGAGATTATCATGCATTACTCTAGGTGGGCCCAAGGGTTAGGCCTCAAAGTGGCCCGGAGGGTCAGCATCAGAGAGGAGGCGTGACAACGGAAGTGGGGGTCAGAGCGACGCCGCTGCTGACCTGGAGGGGGAGGGGGAGGGGGAGCCCGAGTCCAGGCACCGGGCCTTTAGAAGCCGGAAAAGGACGAGGCAATGCAGTCTCTCCCAGCGCTCTGAAAGGGGTGCGGCCCTGCGCACACCTTGACGGCAGAAACTGACAGCGGACTTCTGGTCCCCAGAACTGTACTGTAACGCGTTTATGTTGAGCTAGCCCAGGGCCTCTGTCGTCATTCGTCACAGCAGCCCTAGGACTCGAACCGAGTGTTCTACCGTCCGTCCGGACACAGTGCAGATGAGCCGTGGAAACCGCGGCGGTCGGGCGGCTCCTCTGCTCAAAACCATGGGTGGTTTTCCTACGGTTCTTAGGAAAATGAGTTGCTCAGCTGCCTCCGCGGCCCCCTGTCATCCCACCCTTGCCATTTCTTTTGACTCTTTGAAAACTTCTTTTTAACTGGAGAACTTCAAACTCATCGGAAAGCAGACCCAACAGAACAAGAGCTCTCCCTGTACCACCACCCAGTTTTAACACCTACAAGCTCACGGACAGTCTCGTTCATCGGAACCTCCAACCCCTGTCCCTGCCAGTATCACTTGGAAGTAAACATCATTTGACATCACTTCATCCAAAGAAACGTTTTAGTGTGTGTCTCTAAAAGAAAAGATCGCTCCTTATTTGAAACAGATTCCCTCCCACATCCCCCCAAATTATAATAACAATTATCCCTGACTGTCATCAGTCAAAGTTCAAATTTCCAGCTGGCCCACACACTGGACTCGGCTTTCTCCCCGCCCTCTCTCGCTCTCTGCACTAGACCACCTGGGCCGCTTCGGTGCTCCTTGGCCTTTCTGATGAACTCCCACCTCAGGGCCTTTGCACTGGCTGTTCACGCAGCCTGGTGAGCCCACTCCCAGGGTCTCCCCTGGCGTTCATTCTCACAGGCCGCTGCGCAAACATCACAGCTACTGCAGGGAAGGGAGGCAAGAGGGTCGGCTCTACAGGAGACTAGGCGTGCTCTGCGTCCCTCTCCTCTTCCCCCAGGAAGCAGCTCTGCCTGCCCTTCCCTCAATCATGGCTCTGGCACTTGTCACCCAATCCCTAGCAAAGTATCTGGGTGTTCAGTAAAATGTTCTGGCTGATTGCTTGATTAGGGCTAAACTCCCATAGTCTGGTAAATTCCTCCATGTCCAAGACTTATTTTCCCTTCCAGGAACCCAGAGCTGCCATTTGCTGCATGTGTGTGCCATGTCAGGCACTGTGGTAGGTGACTTATAAACATGGGTGACACAGGTATTAGTGCTCATCGCTGTCTCAAGGATTAGGAGACTGAAGGGGTAGGCAGAATCCTAAGATGGTCCATGGGATTCCTGGCCCCGGATATATATTACATACACCTTCTCCCATTTGTGTTACATCAAACACCAATCTAGGTACTGTTGGGAAAGGATTTTCAGACGTAAGTAAGAGCCAAATCAGATGACTAATATAGGCAGACCATCTAGGGTGCTTGTCCTAATTCGTGGGCCCCTTAAACCTAAAGATGAGAGACAGGAAGTCAGATCCTTGGCGTGTGGAGGATGTGATACAAGAACTTCCATAGTGTCTGACTTTGAAGATGGCGTTGGGGGAGCTTCAAAGATGTCTAAACTGAACATGCAATATTCGTACACCTTGATTTTAGTTCTGTGTACACTCATAAGTAGGATAATTCTACAAATGAATGTTTAATGAATAAGAGCTTTATGTCAGGCTCTGTCATGGTGCCTTTGCATAGAATCTTCCATGTAAGTCACTTGTGTGGCAGAACCACAACATCACATGGGACTTGTCCAAAATCACACAGCTAGCGAGCGTCAGACGTGGGATTCGAACAGAGAGCTAAGGGAGGATGTGCTCTGGCAGCTTATTATTTCTTCTGAGTTTCAGCAGTGGAGACATGAGGGTTAGGACAGAGATGGCTTCTATAAACCTCACCCTCTAGTATCATTAACAAGCCCAAAGGGTAGGAAATGTTTCAAAATCAGCCATGAACATGTTAAAGCTCAACCTTTGCGATCATTAAGGAAATGATGTGACACTGGGAATGGAAGCTGGGTCTGGGGACAGGATAGGCCGGCCCAAGCTCAACTCCTAACCATTTAATCTGTGACAAGTCTTGGAGCTCCTCTGGGCTTAGTTATCTCATATGTAAAAGGAGGGATTTGGGCTGGAAAATGTCCAAAATGCTTTGCAGTTCTAAAATAGTAAAAACAATAGTAAATTTCTCCTTTTTCCTTTGCTTTCACTGAAATCCCCCATTTGCCTGGCTCCTTTACCCACAACTATGTGGCCCTGGACAAATCATTTACCCCTCCTCTCAGCCTCAGTTTCCCTACCTGAAGAGTGGGAATGATACCTGTTTCCCGGAGTGCACTGGAAGCCCGTGTATCAGACACTGGAGGAGCTTCTAGAGCATGAGGGGTACTCAGTCCGTGAGACCCCTGGTCCACCTTGTCTCCCACCTGTATCTTAGAACCCAAGGGCAGATACCCAGTCTTCACACACGGAGATGCCAGGTAGGAACTGGATGACTGCTCAAGCCTAACTCGGTCCCCTGCCTGGAATGGCAGGCTTTCCAGGAAGCCAGAGCCCTGAAATGACAGGCGCCCTTGGGTGCCAGTGGTCTGAGACGGTGTTGGCCCTCACCACTTTCCCCCAAGGGGCTCCATCACGGCCATTCATTGTGATAGACCACATTTGGTTTTGTCTCACATGGACTGAAGTGTCCTCTGGATAGTGTTTTCAAGAGATGGGATTGGATTCTGGAAGACGGGGCCTTTTTTGTAGAACCACGGAATTGCCTTGGCTGCTGGGTCACTGTCCAGCCGAAATGTGCTTTCCTACTTCAAAGCAGACGTGCCGAATTCGGTAGCAGCCCAGGTAGACCAGCTGCTCCTCCTTGAGCCCAACAATCGCCCCTCTTGTTGCTGGAGAAAACTATGGAAGTTCAAAGGAACGGCAGACTGAAGGCCGGAAATTCAACTGTCTGTCTGCTCAGGCAGGTGTAACTGGGCAGCTGCCAGGCACAGCCAGCCACGCCTGCAACAGCGTTTTGCTCAAACAGGAGACTCGGTTCCTGCATTTGACCTTGGTAACATTCAAATATCAAAAATTTTGTTTTCTAATGAGGAATGTGTTGAAGGGGGAAGAGAGAAATGATACGCTTGATGGTGACTGAAGTTTGGGCACATCAGAGACATTTCTTGCGATGTGAATATCGTGATTTCAGTTCGCAGGGGTAAATTAAATGTTTGGGAGGATTTGCCTTCCATTAAATTAAACAGCTAAACAGACACAGAAGATGTTAACCTCACTGCTTACGAAACCCCAAAGGTTGCAAATACAAAGGAAATCTTTAAAGGCTTTTTCCTGTTGCACCCAACTCCCTAAGAGACACAAAACCCCAAATTGCATGTTGAGGATCAAAATTTCAAAAAAAAGTTAAAAATCACAATTTCATCGCCACACCATATGTTATTAATGTCTGTCAACACTGTTTAGCCAGCAACTTCTGACAGTTCCATATTTGCTATCTAAATACACCATAAATAAATCAGTAATGAACCACTGTGGTAAACCCGGCACGCTGATTGGAAATACAGACGGAGTAAACAAACTCTGCTAGAAGTATATACAACTGCTTAATGTCAAAGACAAAGTCACACTGTTATTTGACAAAACAGAAATGGAAAAGAGGCCGGGGTGGAAGGGGAGGAAAAATAACGAGACCGAGGGAGGGAGTGGTAGGCAGGGGTATCACTTCTGTGCCGGAACACACACAGCCCAGAAGGCTCTGTAGAGAAAGAGGGCCCCGTGGAGGCTGGACCTGCCAAACCAAGGGCTGAACTGCCCGTGACTGGCTTCCAAACAGTGGGCCGCAGTCCCGGAACGCGGACAATCCATTTAAAGTTGCCACCGCAGCAAATCTGGCAAATCTGGGCCACCCAATGCATGAATCGTCTCAAAAATCTGTGCCATTCAGACCTGAATAGATTAGAACTGTCTGGAACGGAACCAGAAAACACTGATCTACCTGCTGTCTGAATGCATCACTTTTTGTTCTTAAAAGGTGGGTAATTCGCCGTTCTGAGGGCCTCAAACTAGACATCCGGGTCTCATACCAACTGGCTAGGAGGTTCAGAAAGAAAGCTGGACTATTTTAAATTCAATTACGCTTCCCTTTTCTTTCCAGAGTCTTGCATATAGGGCAGGGTACCTTCAAGCAAGAGGGCTCGGTGCGTTGGCCGTAATTGGGCCTTCTAGCTTTATATCCGAGGTGGCATGGTAATTAAGAGGTTCACTAGGTGGCGTATTCTAATATGCTGAAAGCACTTTTGAGCAGCTAATTTTTGATGCCCCTGGGACGCTGCCTCTGGGTCTGAATACAATCTGCAGAAATTTATAATTATTCCAGGGACGGGCCATATGGAGAAAGAAGGGAGAACCATCCCCCTCCCCCGTTCCCCATTCGCTGAGAGGGAACACGATTCCTAAGTCATCTATTAATCCCGTGAGCTGAACAACACTCTTCCTTATTGCCAGTGCCCTGAACAGCCTCCGGGTCAGAGGCGGAACGAAATCCATGCAGCATAAACAGAAGATGTCTTATCGACAGAATTCACAGAGCGGCGCTGGCTTCACGGTGGCGCGGGTCCTGTCTGTAACAGGCGGCGATGGAGGACGAGATTGGCCTCTTCGATGTCTTACCAGGAGGCCATCCGCGCTGCTCTCAGCACAAAAAGACGGAATACATCATCCCGAATGGGCACATTAATCTGCGGCCTTCCCGTGTCTCAGTCACCTGTAGTTAGGTCTGCAGACACTGTGTGTACCGTATAAATCTGATCTCTGAGCAGGGGGGTGGGTGGGAGGAGAGGCTTCTCTCCGTGAAATACTAGTTCGGCAACAGTTTACCTGCCTTCCAAGGCTGTTAGGAGGATTAATGGCTTCTGGGTCATTTAAAGTTTGAAAAGATCCTTGCGCTCTTTCCAAGAAAGATAAAATAATAAGACTGACCATTTTGTACGTGGGCACGTGAGCAGAGCAGGTCATGCAGGGGCCGTTGAGGGTCACTATTCTAGGGAACTGAAGTGCATGAACCCTTCAGGTGAAATAAGCCCAAGTTTTTGCAAAAATGAAGAAAGTGGGCACATTTAGCACTTTGCATTTGAAAGCCCCCCAGGCCCTGGGCCCCTCTAACACCGTCAAAGGAAGGGTTCATTTTCCATGGGAGGAGGGTAGCGCCATTTGGGTAATGAACATGCATATTTTACAACCTTTCTGTTGACCATTGATTTACCTGTGTATCTTTTGCCAATATATTTGTTGTCTCCATCGCTTACCCAGGCAAAACAGGGCATAACTCAGGCATAAAATTGCTAACTACCAACTGGCTGCAGGCTCTGAATGAATAGACCCCAAACATATACAGGGGCTGGCAGAAGTAACGCCTGCTTGAGCGTGGTTGGTAGGGTGATAATATGGGTGTGATAATTTATAGTGTTTAATTTGAACATTTCACCTGAAATATCACGTGGTGTGTTTGAGTGTGATCTTGTCATGTTACAGAATCACATGTTTACGATTTTGTATTAAGAGAGCTTGTAATAAAAAAAGGGGGCGTGCCAGAACCTTGTTGTTTTTTCCATGAATGATAGGAGAGCACCCCCATTTGTTCAATGCCAGTTGTCTGGACTTGGTCTTCAGAGAGTGTTCCACATCTCAAAGGCTTGAGGCCAGGGGACCGAGTGTGCCAGACGGGGCGGCCTGACTCCGCAGCAGGCCCTGCTCGTCCGCCTACATGTTCTGGGCTTCAGCCTCACCCCTTGCCTTCACTCCCCACACCCAGGGGTGAGAGAGGAACGGAGAGCGTGAGAGCAATGCAGATGTGGGGACGAAAGAGCAGGAGGAGAGGGCTGTTAACTTACACAGTCTGAAACAGCAACTGCTAACGGGGCTTTGCAAGGTCATAGTCGGAACTAGCCTGTGACGGATTCCGAAGGGAGACTCAGCACTTCACATCCACAGCGGACGTGTCAGGCCTGCAGAGAGCTGGCTCAGGGGTCTGTGTGTTTGTCCATCACCTGGTGTGACTTTCTCATCCTGCGTGGCCTGGGTAGAGCCGGGCCCAGGCTTTACCGAGGTGTTAACAATGATCGCCTTAGGCCAAGCAGTTCGTGCCACTGGCTCCCCAAACCCCCACCAACTGCCCAGGTAGGCCCCTCAACTGCCCTCATAGAAGGTTTCCTTCTTGGCGAGCGACCCTGGAACACAACCCTAAAGGGTTAAGGGGAATGAGTGACAGCCCTTGGGCATGATTTACAACTTGGAGCCCTGTAGTGAAACCAGGACTTGATGGATGATGCTGAAAGTCGGAGACTAACCATAAATCATGTCTTTGAATCACTGACAAAGATAAAGGAGAGAAAGAAAAAGCAGTGGCATTGACATTCACTCTCCCAATAATGTACATTGACTAGTTACAATGCGGAGCCTTAATTAAAAAAAGCCAACTCGAGGTATCCACCTCGGTGGAGAGAGCCCAGTGCTTGGGAGGCTGCATTTTGAGATCACAAATCAGGGTCTGGGCCCTTGTTCAAGGTGGTCGCTGCCCCTGGCAGAAGACACTCATTGTGAGCAACACCAAACTCCCAACAAAGCGAACATAGTAAAAAACAACACAAAACAGAAGAGCTTAAGGCACCTGGTTAAGAGCCCACCATTGCGCTCCTAGGAGGCCATCGGAAATGGTAAATATCAAGAGGATAAAATCAATCGCATAGAATCCAACAGACTGCGTTTTCATCAGGAAAACACCCGATCCGACAAATGAATTATCAGACACAAATAGGTCGAACGGTGTAACTTGTGTTTCGAAGTCAGAGCTCTGAGTGGGAGGGAAAGGAGACTCTGGCCGCTCATCTGCCCGGTCATTCCCTGGGACACAAGGGAAACTGCTGGCCCCTCCCCCAGGGTCAGGGGGGAAGACAGGTGCTCTCTTACTCTCAACCGAAGATGGGCTTGCTCTGCGCTCGGGCAGAGGGCAGCTTTCCTGCTGGAGATGGTGGAAGCCACCTGGTAGGCGCTCCCCAGAGCCTTCAGCAAATATTCACCAGGGGTGTCCAACCTTCTGGCATCTCTGGGCCACACTGGAAGAGTTGTCTTGGGCCACACATTAAATACACAAACACTAATAAAAATGAATGAGCAAAAAAAAAAAAGGTCTTAAGTAAATTCACAATTTTGTGTTGAGCCGCATTCATAGCCATCCTGGGCCACACGTGACCCATAGGCTGCAGCTTGGACACCCCTGGCAGTGTTCCTAAGCCAGGAGCATTGGTAAACAAGGGTGGGTGCCTATATTCATTCATTCTACAAAAAATGTTTAACATCCACCATGTCTTTGGTACATTGTTGGTCAGTTTGGGGGAACATGGTAACGAATGAGACAAACCTGGTCCGAGTCCTCAGATTCCTGCGTCATAAATAGACAGATATATGAAAGAGACCACACATATGACTGGTATAAAAGGGGCGTGCTGAGGTGCAAAGGAAGCAGTAATGTGTGGGTGCCCCTGCCGGGCTGTGAGCACCCTGGGGACACCTCGTGCCGCCCCACGGGCTGTGCATGGGTGAGTTTCCGGAGCCTCTGTAGGCCCAGCAGCAGGGTGAAGGAGGGAGGAAGGAGGAGATCAGAAACACATTCTTATTTTCCTCCAGATCTCGGGGAGCTGATGTGCAATCCTTTTCTGAACTGCAAGGTACCAGCTGCAGCCCTTTTTACGCCTTTTCAGAAAACCCCTCGCCCCAGGGAGGAAAGCTCTTCATGGTTCTACCCACACAACGCACGCAGGTCAGTGCCCGGTGTGGGGCCTCCGCGCAGTCCCGCGGACAAGTGGGGTGCGTAAAAGGGCTCTCCTGTCCTCACTGTCACACAGGCCACCTGGTTCATTGGATCTGTCTGCAGGCTAAGATTCTGGAAGATTCCTACTTTGAACTCAGTGGCACCTTAGCCTCTGCGGCTCAGGCCCAGTATCAACCCGAAGAGTCTTTATCCTGTCTCTGAGAACAAAAAAAATCTTCTCAGCAAGAGCCAGTCAAATAACAGAAAGAATGGAAAAACCACCGGCCTGTGAAAATCAGGAGGTGTGGGTGTGAGTTGTGAGAGAAGGACCCGGGCTGTCCTCAGATCCGAGCTTTGCCAAGGATCAGCCGGGTTTCTGGGGACACATCCCTTCAATTCCTGCGCTTTCATGTTCTTGTCTCCTGTCAGGGCGCCTGGAGATGACCGCTGCGGCGTGTGAGCTTCGCAACGCCCTCTGTGCCCATACATGTGTGAACACGTGTGGTCTTTATCGCCTGCACATCCCCTTCTCTGGACGGCCGATTCACGGATCAGACCATCTTGTTTTTCAAGTCAGCCACTTATCCTTGTTTTTGTGTTGACCTTGTAACTGGAAAAACTTCATTCATGTCTCAGTTCCCATGTATGTCCTCAAACACCCACTGGGCACTCATCTCCTGACCCGCTTTCATCCTCCTTCTGCTCTGTGCCAGGTCTCGTGCTGGGGACTGGCAATATCGAACACACGGGCATGGGTCCCTGTCTGGGAGCCCCACTGCTCGGCCGACACAAATGACGTTTTCTAACAGAGGGAGAGCGAGAACATTGACCCCGAAACGGCCCGTCATGTCATTCTGACACATGCATCTTGCTGATGTCTATCCAGCAGAGACAGTAAAAGCAACCTCCTGCCACTTACTAGTTGTGTGACTTTGTGCAAACCGATTAACAGCTACTCTGAGTCTCAGTCCACCCACTCATAACGAGGCTAATAACATTACCACTTTGTAGGCCTGTTTTGCATGCGGCCCTTTGAGCACTGGCTATTATTCTACAGAAAGTCCTCACCAAAATCACTGCCGGTATGGCGATACTTTTATTTCCTTTTTCTAACCTTGTCCATTTGGAGTCAAAGCAAAATGAAAACAGGAACCGAAGCCCCCTCCCCTAAAATGAGAGCGAAAGAAAGCAATGAAAGTAAGAAAGAAAAGCCTCGTCCCTGTAGACACCACTACACGGGTGCCGTGCCCACTGGTGTGTGTGCGTCATCGTGGCGAGCCGTGTCGTCTCTGTGTGTCGGTGTCAGACTTCCCCACGGTACTTCCTGTTCAGGACTCGCCAGGTCCCAATGTTCAGTCAGTGCTAAGCAACAAGTGATAAGACCGAAGGAAGAAAGGGTTCAGTGACGAAGGCATGCAGTTCAACTCTTCGCAAGATCTCGTTTGTGGGCATTCACGGGAGAAAGGTAGGAACAAATACTGCTTGATTGAGGCTGACCCCAAAAGCGCTTAAAACGCTGTATTCACCGTATGTTACACAGTTAGAGATAGTTGATTAGCTGCATATATAATATACATTACATATATAACGTGATATGCAATATCTTACATAACTGTGTGCATATATGTGTGTGTGTATAAAATACAGAACACACCTGCAGTGGCCAACAAGCTATGAAGTACGAAGCAAGGACATTTTAGGGTACTAAAAGCGGCAGAGAGATTCTAATGTGCTCTCTGAACCCCAAGGAGCTTTAACCATCTTCCTTGGCACTGACTGGCAGAAGTAGACAGTGATATTTAACCGTTCATGACTCGTCACATGAATTTGAAGGGGAAAATGTAGCTAGGACCCCAGCAATGAAAACCTCTGCACACTTTGTCCTTGGAGGTTCAGGGGAATGTCTCCCCTTCTTGGGGTGACATCACCTTTTGTTCCATAGAGGCAGAAGAGCTGGGGAGGGGGAAGGCGGGCTCATCACTAAGAAAATTGTGGGTCTGGAATCCAGCGTTCAGGTAGCTTGCAGCTTTTATGTTGGTTTTGAACTTCACATACATTAAAACTGCATCATCTATCAATCTTACAGTTACATGTCACTTATGAAAATCTACTGAGTATTGTTTTCATCTTGCCTTACAACGGGCTGCGAAGCCTCATGAATACTGAACAGTGCTGGAAATACAGCATATCTTTTATTTTTAAAGGTCTCGACAGTTTGGAATGGCAGGATTTCTTTGTTGAAAGCGGCATCTCCGCACACCGATCGGGGCTTTGGTCTCCATTCTCCATTCTGCCCAGGAGTGAGAGGCTCACTGCCTGGCATCGTCAGTACAGGGAGAGCAGGTCTGCTGCCCCCACTGCCTCGGCCTGTGCTTGAACCCTGTTGGTGGAAGTTGTTACCAGGGGCTGCAGGGTTCAGGCTGGGGATTATTATTTGGATATCAGCTCGCAAGGAAACCACAGGCCGGGCAACCTCCACTGAACCATTTTGCCGGCTTCCTGGCCCTTTATCCTCACCCTGAACTTAATTTAATGAATGGACGAGAGGAAAAGATAGAGACACTTACACAGAAAGCCATACACAGACAGAGATGCACAGAGAGAGGGTATTTAAGAAATTCAATCATTTATTTACTCTATAAATATTTCCTGCGCAGTTACTCTGTGATGCTTAAAAAGAGAAGTAGCATCTGTTTTCACGTAGACCTCACATTTTTGATACGGGAGATGATGATGATGATGATGGTGATGGTGATGGTGATGATGGTGATGATGGTGATGATGATGGTGATGGTGATGATGGTGATGATGGTAATCATGGTGATGATGATGATGGTAGTGATGATGATGGTGATGGTGATGATGGTGATGATGGTAATCATGGTGATGATGATGATGGTAGTGATGATGATGATGATGACAGTAATAACCATTTCTAATACCATGCCAGGTATTGTTCCAAACACTTTACAAATATTTCTTGTAAGTACTTTATCAATAGTAATATATTCAATTTCTCGTAATATCTCTATGTGGCACTAACGTTTATATTGTACTGTCCCCCATTTCCCCATTTTACGGATGAGGAAACTGAGGTACGGAGAGGTGAGGTGGTTTGCCCATTGTCACGGAGTGAGGAAGAAGACCTGGGATTGAATCCAAGTTGCTTGGCTCGAGAATCTACCTCTTTTGTTTTTATTACTATACCTGCAGGCTCTGTAAATAGACAGATAAATAATGAAATAAATAAGATAACTTGGGATACTGACAACCGATAGGCAGAAAACAAACAGGACAGGGTGTGGGACTGAGACCGGCTGAAGGCTGGGGTCATATTGCTCTAGTTCAGGTGTCGGGGGGGCATCTCTGCAATGTCTGAACTTGAGAACGGAGGGGTGAGGAGTCCGGCGAAGCAAGATCACATGGATGGTCCTTTCAGCCCTCGGGAACTACAGTGCCAAGACCACGGAGGAAATGAGCTTGGAGGGGTCTCCGAAGGAGAGAAAAAAATAAAGAAACCCAAAGGACCTGAAAAGCAATGCCTGCGAGGGGTGGCCGGAGGGGATGTCACCAAGACTGGAGGAGGCCGGGTCACAGAGGGTCTTCGAAGGTCCGCTCCGTGGGTGCATTTGCCCAGGAGGAGACAAGTGATGCAGCTGTCATCACACAAACGACTTTGAAGTACAGAACAAACCTAGAGCTTTAGGAAATGAAGGAAACATAAAAATAATCCACTTGAACCTGGACCAGCAAAGCTGGCTGACTTGCAGAAGACAGGGGCGGCCCTTCCTGCCACGGGGGCACGAAGCCCAGCCGTGTCTGAAAAGAGCTTCCTGAACCTACTATATTCTGCTCATTCACAGGGAGGAATGGCCCCCCCGACGCCCCAGTATGGAAGCAAGGCTGGCAGGAGGGGGAACCAAGGTCAGCGGGCCACCGGGAGGAGCCGAGTCTTACTGCAGAGCTTGGAAACTGGCGCGGCTGAGGGGCTACACGGCCCACCAATGTGGTTTGTTTGAACTGCCGGTGTTTTTAGAAGTGGTGAACTAGTTGCCAATATTTATAAATCGGAAAGATATGGAGAAGTTTCAAACAGTCTGTGCAGAGAATTTTGTCTGCAGAAAAAACCAAACCAACCCCAAACAGAACAATCAAGTGGTCTGGTGGGACCGGACCCACATTCCTGCCGGGCCACAGTTCGCTGGAGCCAAGCAGCACCCTGCCTTCCAGTTAGGAAATGTGCCCTGGAGGCCGCCGCACTCCACACCACTCTCTATTGTCTCCCCTGCCGTGACTCGTGTTACCTACTCGACTCTTGCACCACGTGAGTTTGCTGGTTTAATGCCACTGACATCCTAAGGCTCAAATCTCTTTGCTCTTGGAACCTCATGAAAAAAGATGGAAATATAGATATCTTTTCTGGAACTCTGCTAGGCCGTGATTTTAAAATATCTGGGAGGACATTTTCTCTTTCTATTTGCACACCTTCTCATCATTCCCAAGATGCCCGGTAAATGACACGCAAGTCCTTGTGTGCCTATGAACAGAGACATGGACGGAGAACCTGCCACTTCCAAGCTGTCTGCTTCTGACCGAGTAAGGGCAGTTCTTTACAACTTTGTTTTTCTCCTCTGAAAAGTAGGATGATCCACCTCCTTACAAAGATATCATGAGGATAAAATGCATTAACACACAAAGTACACAGTGGGCACATAATTTTAAAACACTAGTGCAGTGACGAGTCATGGGCTGGTCAGTTTGGGTAACGAGTTCAGGTCAATACTGTATTTATAAGAGCACGCATGTTTACGAACGTGCATTCGTATGTTGTGTGTGGGTATGATGGGTCTAGAAGCATGCACCTGATCATCCCCTTCTGCCTTTGAGCCTATTTCTCCCACTGATTGAGGCTTTTGGGGTTATTTTTCTGTCTCATGCCCACATTTATTCAACAGTCTTTGTTGCCCAGCGCAGGTATTTCATTAATTAAAAAATCACCCTGTCGAAAAAGTACAGACTCAAGTACAGGCCAGAAGTGTCCCTGTTCCTGGGGACATCAAAGCTAAGGGCAGACTCTGGGAGCCGCAGCCTCTTGGCACCAGCAGGTCTGTCCGGGTGAGTGCCGATTTCACACCTCCGGTCAAAAACGCAATGAACTCCTCTGAAAGCCGAGGATGGGAGGGCGGCCTCCTTGGGAAGAGCAGAGATTCATGCCTTGAACTTCTCTGAACTGCCTGGAGGGCTCAGAGCTGAGAGAACAGGGCTGGTGTGCCCCTTAGGTCGTGACACACGACGGGTCCTTCCCTGCACCGTTCGCTAAGGCAGAGAGAGGACAACCATCGCCTTTAAAGTTGCCTTAAAACCGTGGGAGCACTCTGGTGTTCATGAATTGTGAGGAGGGGGCTGTGGGCACAAGACCATGGCTGTTTGTGCTGACGAACTGCCTGTTCTGATGGATTAAGTGACACAAACACGACCCACGGAAACCTGCGGGTCCGGGAACAGAGCGCTTCCAGACGCGCTTGGTGCCTCCCGTCCGAGGGGCCCCGTGATGGATGAGGGGAGCCCCGCCACTGCTGGTCAGGGGCGCCTTTGTCAAAGGCAGCCACACATCACCAGGTTCAGGTTTTCCCCCGGGGGGGGGGGGACGCAGAACCGCCCAGGCCACTCCAATCCCTCCCTTGCAGAAAGAATCTGAATGAAATTATGAGCTAAAGCACCCTTTCCTCTCCCTGTCCATCAGCATTTCCTGTCCTCTCACCTTGAAAAAACAAAACTCGAAACGCAGCCCTGAGAACTTTTCAGCCAAAAGCGGCCCCGTCTGCAGCTTTCCACAGGCCCTTCTCGAACATCCTGTCGGCGCTAAAACCCCACAGCTGTTCCGCGAGGACCACCCAGCTCGCCACGGACCACATCTGACAAAATGATACTGCCTGCTTCCAGAACCCATCACACAGTTATTCTTGGATAAAAGGTAAAGCAAATAGCCAGCCAACTGCTCACTGCTGCAGAAACAAAGACCATCTAGCCATTTATCAAAGCTTGAGACAACGGTTTGCTTTAAGCACAGACACCTCTCCCATTACGGCTTTAAACGAGAACACGATATGATATCAGAAATGACAAATGGCACCGGGGGTCTTAACCTATACACAATCGATACCTGCTCAGAAGAACCATCTGGAAAATATCGACAGAGGGAACGGCAATTCTCATAACGCTGAAACGTTTGCTCGGTGCTGTGTTGGAACTGGGGGCCCGCAGCACGCACTTGGGCTGGACATTTTTTTTCACCGGCGCCGTGTAGCCTGCAGACATGTGGCGAGTGTCAAGCCATTATCACTGTCCTGTATCTATGCTATATTGGATTCTAAGAGGCTCAGGCCAAGGAAATTGATTAGGTAGCTCCCTCTGCAGCTTGAAACTCATTTTGGCTACATGCAGGCAAAGGCAGGGGCCCCTGGAATGGCCAGGCCCAGTGACAAATGGCAGAAGTGTAATTAGAGAGATGACGCCCTAGGGGCTTCTCGAAGTCTGGCCCCAAAATGTGTTTTTAAAACCCTCGCATCCCTGCCCACACCCTGCCCCCCCGGAGGGGCAGGCTTTCATGTTCCGACTGCAAAGCAAGTGACCTGCCCCCCAGTGATGGATGAGGGGCGACTGTGCAAACATGCTGCCTCCTTCCCCCGTGTGGCCATGCCGAGGTGCATGCCAGGCACAGAAAGACTTGGAAAGGGGATAAAAGATTCGCAGCCAAGGCCGGGGACAGTGAGGAAAGGCGGCGATGCCTGCAGGCTGGTGAGAAGGGCCATCTTCAGTAAATGGCACCTCCTTGGTTTGACATCCTTCCTCCCAATAGAATGCAGGTGGGGAGGGTGGCAACCCAGGGCCCCCCAGAAAAAGTGACAGGGCCCCGAGCGCCCATGCCTTCACTGGTGGTCCTCGGATCCTCAAACCGTTTCCCGCACAGTTTCTTCAGAGAGGCAGAGGGGCGGGGCTTCCAGCCTAAAGTTTCTGGATCAGGATATTTGCAGTGGGGGTTTGAAATCTGTATGATAGAAAATTCTTCAGGCAATTCTGCTGTTGAGCCAGGTTTAAAAAAAAAAATCAATGGCTTGCGGCAGTGGTGGGCTGGTAAATGTTTAATACCTAGCTGTTGGGGAAAAAAAGGCCCATATTTGTAGCTTTCACTGGCCATTTCCATGGTGTAAATATTTCTGCCATGGCCAGTCTTCAGAAACCGCTGAAATAGTTTGAAAGAGATACAGCTACACAGCTGTCGCTAGACAGTACAGGCCAAAACATACCACTAGCTTAAATCAGAGGAAGATGTGAATAGAGTTATTAATAAGTGCACCTGGCAGGGAGAAGTCGAGTTAATGCTGGTCGCTGTGGGGAGGAGGGGGGCACAAAGGTCACGTGTAAATAGAACTGAGGAGAGTGACTCCGCCTGTTGGCACCAGGTCCGAAGATGGTAGGTACCATCTGTGGTCACAGTCAGCTTGGACCAATCTCCAACCTGAGTCCTGAGAGCCGAAATAAAAGAGTAAATATTGACAGCCAGCCAATGTTTGGACTCTCATGATAGATGCAGAAGCGCATGATTTAAAAACCCTTCATTAAGTTACCGGTGATGAACCAACGTTAAACCCTTTAGGTGGATGGTTGATGGGGACTTAACATCCATTCAGTGAGACAGTGAAGCCACAGAGATTACTTTCTAGGTGCTAGTGGGTGAGCTTCCCGTATAACGGAGCAATCAAATGGCCATTGTCTTTGTTCGGGGGCTGTGCTGGGCATTGCTAACTTGGGAGCAGATTATGTGTTTTCAGATGTATTGCAATGAAGTTGGTAGCTCGGCTGTGTTCTGAAAACAAGTCCATTTGGCCCCCACAGGGTTTAATGTATCACTTGTACAGGAGATGGAAGAACAAGGTAAGTGACAGCGACAAGGAAGACTGTCTTCAGGACAACTGGCTCCATCTCTTTTACAATTTTGGGTCACAAAGAAGAGATTATACCAGATTAAAGTAAATTTGTGGAACAAAACGACTGGATACAGAATGTGGTACTGAATTTGACAGCAGTGTGATGAGCTCAGGCAGAAAAAAAACTTTCTTATGCAACTGGAAAAACATGAATATGGTCTGGGTATTAAAAAGATAAAAATATTTCCTCGCTGGTGTGGCTCAGTGGATTGAATGTGTGTTGCAAACCAAAGGGTCGCCAGTTTGATTCCCAGTCAGGGCACATGCCTGGGTTGCAGGCCAGGTCCCTGGTACGAGGAGCGTGAGAGGCAACCACGCATTGTTTTTCTCCCTCTTTCTCCTTCCTTTCCCCTCTTTCTAAATAAATAAATGAGTAAAATATTTAAGAAAAAGATAAAAATTATTGAAATGAAAAAATAGATATCGTTCACTGAAAACAATAGGTTATGCAATTGCGTGTATATCGTAATCTCGTTTTATTTGACTCTTATCTCAATGCGCAGAGGATGTTCTGGAAGTTCGCACACAAGGTGCCGATCTCCGTGTAATCGAGAGTAAGATGTTTTTTCACTTTCTCATTTTTATCTGTCTATTTTCTAATGTTTTACAAATCTTGTGTTTTGCTTCTGTCATTTTTTTAAAAAAGGTTAACTTTTAAAAAGAAATAGAAAGCTCAGAAAAACAAGTATCCATCTCTGAGAACGAATTGCGTGAAGATATCTTAAAAGTCAGAAAAAGTGAGTAAAACCAATTCATCTCAGGAACCTGGGCTGGTCCTGTTTTGCTCACAAAAATGAATCGTAGGGTCTTGCGCCTAGTAGGTGCTCAGTGAATTTGGGTGGCGGAGTCTAATCCATCAGGCGTTTCAAATTCGGGAGAGGACAGCAGCCCTGGGCGCCTGGGACTGGGCTGGAGCCAAGTGGGGAGAAGTGGACAGACAGTTTATTGGACAGGTGCTGTGCTATAAAGTCACAGGACCCGGGGACGGGGGACTGGACGTTAAAAGGATGGCAGGACAGAAAGGGGACAGAGAGCAAGTAGGAGGCGTGTGACCCACTCAGGAGGCAGAGGTCCTGGGGAGGAGCTGCCTCGTGGTTCTCAGCTGCCCCGTCGTCCCCAATGCAGGGTGGCAATGCCGGGCTGTCTCATCTCATGGCACATGGAAACTGATGACCACAATGCTGTGGCACACCAAAAAATGTATGTATTTTGCTGGTCTGACCAAAAACAAAAAATAGGTATAATGTTGATTCTTACATGAGATGGCTATCGCTGGGGTGGCTGTTGTCACATGTTTCTTTGACAGTCTCAGGGGCAAGAGGGCAGTGCCGCTGACTCTGCAGTCAGTGCAGGGTTTGAGAATGCTCACGGCACACGGGTGTGATGTCACCGGTGTGGTGGTCAGTACCGCTGCCCTCTGGGGTCTCCTCCATCCTTCTCAGGCGGTCGCTCCTCGGGACGATGGGGGGTGACTGGAACCAGGCACCCCCCCCAAGTCGTTCCTAGAGGTGGACGAACCTGCGGAGTGGCCTTTCTGTCACATCTTCACTTCTCTCAAGGGACTGACACACCCGGGCCACTCTCACCCTCCTTCCGTGCAGAAGGAGACACCTAGACAGATGACACCTTGCCTTGCCCCAAGATCCAAGGTAGTGACAGTGACTTTAACGCCAGGGAATCGGGTCCCAGGCAGATCAGGCACCAATCAGTTCAGTGCCCATTTCTGCACGGCCAAGATATTTTTGATAGCTCGTGTACTGTCATTTTTTTCCCAAAAGCACACGAAGGAGCTGAGTGTGTGTGTGTGCACACCCGTGAGGCTGTGCGTGAGGACTCTGTGCACACCCAGGTCAGAGTCTGGAACCCTGACTCATCTCCTACGACTTGAAGAAAGCATTTTTGACCTCCCCCCTCCCCATCAGTGCCCCAAACTCCTCTTTTGACAAATGAGAACTGGGTTTCTCACTGCTGTGTGTGTGGATTCCAGTAAATGTTACAGGTGGAGGGAATGGCCAATACGGATGCCGGCCTGAGCGTTAGGGACGCCGAGTGCGGTGCTGAATTAATTCTTGGAAATTCTCAGCTCCACGTGCCCTGCTTTTCCACTCAGTCTTCAAAGAGACCCTTGTGTGTTGGGAGACCTGGCATGTTCTCTGGAGCAGCGCGCATCTTGAGGGCCCCCCCCACAACATCCTGGACACTTTTCTGCGTGAGTGCAAAGGGCGAGAAGGGCTGGGTCGGGAGAGTGCCCTGTCTCAGTGGGTGTTTTGTCTCCCAGCCGGGGGGAGGGCCACCTCCGCAGCCGCCAGGAATCCGGCACATACTGTTCCCTGAGCCATGCTGAAAAATGAGTCTGAAACTCGTTGCTCGCATGCCTCTTGTTCTGCATGCCAAGTTCAAGGAGCAGCCAGGGGAACAGCCCTCTTCTGACTTGGGAGGGTTTTGAAGTTCCTTCGTAGCTAGGTAATCGGGAAAAAGGCCTGAGTGAATGCCATTAAATGTCGGTGAATAATAGTTTCTGGCCAAATTTTGGGGTTAGGCTCTCTCTTCCCTGTCAAGGAGAGACACAAGGCCAGACAGACAGGTTGACAGACAGACTGATATTTAAACCACCCAGAAACAACGGCAGGTCATTCTGATTTGGTTGCTTTTTACCCTGATTTACAAAGGGGAAAAGGGAGCAGATACCAAAAGCGAGAGAACTTCTTTGGCAAAAGGTGAACCATCTGAATTGTTAGCCATGGTTAAGTAACTAGTCAGTGCAATAATTTAACCCCATTAAGTACTTGGCGATTAAGTTGCTTAGTGTCTGTTAGACTGGAAACTCCATGAGGGCAAGCATGGCCAGACTGCCTTTTTTGCTTGTTTTTAAGCATGTTTTGTTAAATCTGATTCCTATGGTCAGCAACTCAGGCCTTCGCAGGACAGCGGCCAATCTGTAACTAACAGCAGTGACGCCCACTCTCCACTCCTGCCGGCTTCGGACCGGCCAGCGGCCTGCTGCCCCGCCCCCACAAGCTCGGCCTAGCTTTCCCAGAGCCCCATCTCTTCCCGAAGTTACTTGTTTTAGAGAGACGCTAAGCTGCTATTGACTGCCCTTGATCAGCCAGAAACCACATTCATTCAGACCCTCTTGCAATCGCCCACTCACAGAGCCACTCCGAACAGAGCAGCGATTATGTCCGGCCGCTGCACTTGGAGTTGGGCTCCCGCGAAGCTGCAAGAGAACAACACCGTCCCTGCCCTGTGGCGGCCACCTTCCTCTTGGGGGAACAGAGGAGAAACAAGCAAACACGCCCACAAACAAAGGAACGTTTCAGAGACTGAAGGCCGCTGTGGAAAGGAGGAAACTGGTGGGGGAAGAGTTTCTCCAGCCGCAGCGGCCCGTGAAGGTCTCAGTGAGCAGGTGATGGTGAAGCAATGCCAAGGTCACAGAGGAGAAGGCAGCACACACAGAAGTGCGGCGACTCCTGAGCAGCCGAGCTCACAGGGCATGTGAGATACGGGAAGCTGAGAGGAGCTGGGGCATGTGTGGCCGGGGGCCAGGAAATAAGAGAGGGGAGAGGTCAGAGGTCAGCTGGGAGGGTAGCCCAGGGCCACGGCAGCCATGGCGACGTTTCGGAACCAGAGTGTGGAACCAGATTTCTGTCCTCTACGGGATCAAAACCCCAACCCCGACTCCTGCAAGTGATGCGTCTGACCCGGCATGGCCCGACAAGGCAGCGCCTTGTCCCGCATCCAACATCCTTAAGCAGCACGTTGGAGGAGGAGGACACTGGCCATGGCGGACCTCCCTAGAAGAATTTTTAAAGCTACAAAGTCTCCTTTGTTGCTTTATTTATCCTGAGCAGGCAAGACCGAACCCAAATCTGTAACAGCTGCCCTGGTGTGATCCAGGAGAAAAGCTGTATTTTACCCCAAGCTTAAGCAAATTAATTTGCAAAACTTGAATGGAACCCAAATTGGCTGACAGTGACCGAGGCTTCGCCGTTTCCCGGTGGTTTCTTCTGCTTTAGGGTGTCTCCCCGGGAACGGTCCGCCTTAGACTAAGCAAGCCATCCCTCCGGGGAAAATGCCATCACTCTTAGAATTAGAACAAAGTTCGAATGAAGTAATAAATCCTCCCCATATGCAAACGTGTAACAAAAGATGGAATTTGGTAATGGGCTCTTTCTGCTGATGTGCTAACGAGATACAGCATACGATTCTATCAACAGGCTCCGCGGAGGGTCCGGCCTCCGGCTTCCATTAGAGCGGCTCCGAAGCCAGCCAAGTAATTAATGGGAAAAGTGCTGGATGCCGCTCGGGCCTCTCACCTAATCATTTTCAGAACGGGTCCAAATTCTCCAAGTGCCCGCTGATGCGTCTGTAAGATGCATCTGGTGAAGCCTGTATTTTCTTTTCAGAAGGTGCTTCTATTATGGTTAGTCTGAACATCATGTGATAGTACCGTTGCTAGGGTAACTCCAGTTTTTTTTTTTAAATAAAAAAAGGGAACAACAGAGTAAATAAGCATGTAAATCGACTTTGGTGCTATGTAAATTCTCGTGAATCAGTTATTGTTACCTTGACGATGAAAAAAACCTGGCACTTACCGCCTCTGGCCCCTGTCAGATGCAGTTTGAACCTAAAAGGTAGAAGGTATGGACATGGCAGTCACGCTATGCTTAACAGGTGAGGGAGGGAGTGGACCAGGGTCTGGGTGTGCGTTCAGGGGCCTGTGTGCTCTGAGCTGTCACAGAGAACGCCCACCCGATCTGGGGGTCCCTGGGCTGCAGGGCCAGTCAAGGAGGCTGGTCCGTCCCCCGTTCACGGAGTCTGGGCCCCTGACTTGCCGGTGGTTCACGATCAAATGTGCATGGTCTCCTGGGCTCTGTGAGACGCAAATCACCGGGGCAACCCACGCGGTGACGTCGTGACGACCAGGAGGAAAGTCTGGTGAGTATTTCTGAGTATTTTCCACACTGCCCATCCAGAGGGTTGGGAATTCCTTTGCCCAGTGTCTGTTTTATACTGTGGAGGTTGGCAGTGGGACCAGGGCTAATGGTGAAACTAAGTTTGGAAGAATTACTTGGAAAAGATGAATGAGGGAAAAACATGCACATGGAAATCCCTTCTGCAGGAAGAGGTGCTCTGGGCAATAAAAAACATCCACATTCCCATCAGCGAGGGCCCTGAGCTCAGAAAATGTATCGAAGAGAAAGATTCAGGGCGGTGGTGAAGATACCAAAGTGAAAACTGTCCGACCAACAGGAAAAGCCTTCACTTCGCTTCCCCTCCGTCTTTTAATGAATGAATGCTTTAAACGGCGGTGCAAGTGCCCCCGAAAACTTTCGATCTAAAAATATTCATGTAAAGAGTACACGTGACAGGAATTCCTGTAGGAGAAGAATTTTAAAAAGGAGGTGTATCTCCCAAATCCAAATTTATAGCCAAGCCTGCATCTATCATTTGGTGCCCGGATGCTTTGATTATGTGGAGAGATCAGAAAATGTTACAAAAGCCAAGCCCAAATTAAGTCCTGCTTTGCTCTATCTTCTCATGAAGTGAGGCTGATGACTCAGGGAGGGATGTCTCCATAATGGGGGCTGCGGGATTTTATCAAACCTCATAAAATATGATTGCATTCCTTCCACTCTGAAATCACCTTATTTTGATTTTCATGTGAAATAGGAAGGCAATTCGCCTGCGTGCTGAATATGCCAGGGTTCTCCCTCGCTCTCCGCCAGCCCCCCCCCCTCGCCAAAGGAAGCCTTGGCTAAGTCTCAGGTGCACCTCACTACAGACAGAGCCTTAAAACCAGGGGAACTAGAAACGAGAGGAGCCAGGAGCTAGAAGGAGCAAAGAACCTGCAGACAGGGTGGCACGGCCTCATGTGACCCGCCCTGTGGTTCCTCCTGCCTCTCAGAGACGGGCAGAGCAATCGACAGCTAATTCCAGATCCATCGGGGGCTGTGCCGCCCCCCTTCCCTGCCCCACTGGACTGGTGGGCGCATGAATCAGGCGCCAGACGCCTGGGTCACGGCAGGAGATCCCAGGGCACTGCTGTCCGCTCCATCCGGGAGACGGCAGGGCCCTTCTAGAGGCGGAACAGCAGGGTAGCGCAGAAATGGAAGAAAAAAGAGGTTGACCTATGGAAATTATCCGGGTCGAGTAACAGTAGGACACCTGGAGCAGAGCTTCAAGAGAGGGCCGGTAATGTATGGAGAATCTGACTTTCAGCAGGTCGTGAGATGGTGACAGTTAGCAGGAGTCAGGCAACTTTCAGGAACGACAGCTTCCGTTTCCGGGGCTTCCTCGGCACTGTGCAGTGCACGACGGCACCAGACCACGGGGCAGGCGGTGTGGCCCCCACGTGACAGAGGAGGAAATACAGGCTCAGAGGGTTTCAGTCCGAAGTCTGTTAGGAACAGCGGGGCCGACTTCTACAGTGCACTCCATGGGGTCCACCCTCAGGGGCCCGTAAAAATACTTTTACTTCTTGGAAAATCAGAAGGAAAACACAAACTTTGAGACAAAAGAATGTGTTTAAGTACAGGATATTAATATATTCATCTCTGCATAAATATCACGTATGCATATATATTTACTTTTATGGAGAAAAGGGCCCCTGCAGGGAATGGCGAGCCCACCGAAGTCACCGTGCAGCCCCGAGGGAAAGGGCAGGGATGGAGGGGCGATCCAGAGCCTTGCCGCTCAAAGTGCATCCTCCCTACGGAAGCTCCTTGGATGTGCGGAATCTCAGGCCACCTCCGTCCGGACTGCTGAGTCATAACTGCATGTCGGTGAGCTTCCCCAGGTGATTCCAATGCACATTAAAGTTTGAGATGCCCTTGACCGAACTCTTAACCAATAGTTTACGCCGACTCTTTGTCCTCACATCAACCCTGGCAGCAATGACCCCCACAGATACCCGAAGCGGTGCCAAGTGCCAGCAGAGCCAGCCCCTGTGAGGCTTCCCGTGGACTCTTTTCCATGCCACGGCAGGCAGGCTAGAGAATGAATAAAGCAATATGCTCCTAAAACGGGGATATAATTTTGAGACAGTGGCGGTGATTATGTTGTGACTGTTTTGCCACCGTAACTTAAGCCCTGGGAAGTAACTGGGGAGCTCCGCGTCGGCACTGGGCATCAGGGACAGCCAGTCATCAACGCTGTGTGTACGACTTGGAAGGGGGCTCTGGGTCAAGTTCGAGTCTTGCTTGGTTTTTCATCCCAGCGACACTCTCCACCACCCACAGGCTTTGAGAAGCCTGCTCCCTGCCCTGGGCCTTGGAGGGAACTGACCCCAAGGCCCACTGTCCCCAAGTGTCTGTCCCTGACACCTGCAAGCTACAGAGGTACAATGACTCTTACAGATGAAGAGGAGGAACTACGTTGGCCTAGAAGTTGTCCTTTGAGGCCTTTTGGGAAGAAGCGAAAGGGAGGGGGCAGCCAGAAGGTTAAAGAAAGAGGACAGGGGAATGGGAGGAAAACTGGGTGAAGGGGGGGGGAGAAAAGCCTGGAAGGGAGAAGACGGCCTCGTCAGTTAACGACCAGTCACAGCAGGTGACCCACCTGTTGTCAACACCTTGTGAAGGAAAGAGCGAAAGATCAGGGGGAGCGGGGACATGTGATTCTAACGGATGCCGGCACTGAGATTAAAGTGTATGTTTCTTTCACAGAAGATGAAATCATCTGAAGTTACTTTGTTTCTTTCTTTTTTTGACTGTGTGTTTCCCTTGCTAGAAAATGATGTCCATGAGAACAGTGTGCTCACGGCAGCATTCGTCTCCCAGGACAAGCAGAGACACATAATACAGGCTCACGGTCAGATGACTGTGCCCAAGGAGGGGGACATACGTCCATGTGTGACCCCCTCTAGTCGCGTCCACAGATCGGGGACCGAGGATATGACTTTAAGGCATCTGGGTGAGATGACGCTGTTTCGCATCCTGGCACCGATTCCTGACTCACTGCATGGCCTGGAACAGCCACGGCCAACCCAGCCCCTGACTCAGGTGTGGTACAGGGATGGGAGTGCTGACCCACCTGCCCTCACAGGGTTTTATCAAGAGACGAGGTAAGGAATGTGTGTGCGTTTAGGAGGTAAGACCACGCTTCCCCAAAGAAAGTGATTGCCATTAGAATATAGACAGCATCTTCCCGTGGCCCTGGTCCACTTCTGACTGTGCAGAATTATGCCAAAGCCACCGAGAACCACAGCAGGGGAAGCAAAAACTCAGGTCACAATCACATGGTGAGAGTCACCCACAAGACACTATTGCCATGTTTCATTCTGAGATCAGCAAGAGGAAGCTCGTTGGTGAAAGGACACCTGTAAGTTAGAGGGGAACCATGACGCCAAAGAACACGTTCCATTCAGGCCCTCAGACTCGGATGCTCTGTGATTTCCTGTCCATCCTTCTCATTTTCCTCTCCCTGTTGGTCCCATCTCCTCCTTCCCACGTTCCGATCACTGTGCCATCTTTGTTCGGGACCAAAGCAACAGGTGCTGCACTGTTACAGAGGGACGTGTGGGGTCTCCGTGACCCCCTGGCCTCAGGCTAGTAGCTTCCGCTGTCTCGCACATAGACGTGCTGATCACGCTTGGTGCTCGAGGAGATAGGGACGTGGGTATTGTTTATCAAAGGTTTGCAGGAGCCTGGTGAGCTGACTCACGTTGACAAGAACAGTCTTCCTCTGATCCCTGATGGTGCCAGATGTCTGTGTCGGTCAGTGACCTTGTGCCCCCCCATTTCCCCTTCTCCTGACATAGAGAAGCCCGAACTCTGTCCTTTGTTAAGATAAATCGGGGGTGTTATCTTTTCAGTTGGCGTCTTCCAGACCGATCGACCTTTCCTCGTTCCAAATTTTGACGTTTTGAGTTTGGGACTTTGAAAGCATCAGGCACGTGGACTTTGGATAAGTAAGAGTCTTACTCGGGATCTAAGTATTAGTCTGTGGATGACCCCCCCACCCTGACCCTTGGAGTTCAGCCTACCAAGTCCATTTTGGGTTTCCTGAAGGAGAAGAAACTCATGTGTCATGGCAGCTAATCTGCGCGCGCCAGGTTAACTCGTAGCTTTATGACCATCCACTGAGGCGAGTCTTATCGCCCCCACTGTGCAGGTGAAGGACACCTGTGGGTAGGCGGCTGGTGGAGGCAGAACTTGGACACGAGTCCAGCCAGTCAACGACTGCCCCTGCCCCCTTAGTGGCTGCTTTCATGAAAAAACGCTAGAGCTTTCACAGTACGATCTTGGAAGGGTCGCTTTTCAAAGTGGCCAGACTCAGGATTGAATACCCAGTTCCCACATCCTAGTGGGGCTTGTGATGGTTCCTCCTTAGATTTGAAACACAAGGCCAAGAACTCTTACTTTTCTCACTTGACTTTATGTGTGGATTTAAATACTAGCGAAGGGGATAACGTCCACCTTATTCTCCATCAGCATCATCTTCCTCAGTCAGATTGGTTTCCTCCTTGCTACTGGGCAGGTGCCCAACGTCACCCCTGGTCCTACAGCTTTGCTTTTGCCCTGGTCCTCACTGACGTCTCGTCTCCTTCATCATAAAGTCATCAAAGCTATTAAAACACATGGATAAAGCTGCCCTTGGCTCCAGTATACAGAAATTATGTCTCTTCCTCTCCTTTTTGGAATGTGCCTTGAGGTCAGAACCCTATTCTAAGAGGTGTGTGTGTGTGTGTGTGTGTGTGTGTGTGTCTGTAATTTGAAGTTTTATTGAAGATTGTAACTGTTACATGGACTTTGGGTGGGGGGAAAGCACCCTATACAACAATAAAGCAAAAAGAACAAAAGCTTCTGGCTGTTCCTACCACACGACCTGCTCCTTTGGATCCTCAAGCACTCATGACTTACATTCTTTCCAGAACATGCTCATGTATTTACAAAAATACCTATTTATTCCTCTTCTTATCCATGCATACCCTTCTCTATTACACAAATGTTCAGCATGTTGTTGCTTTTTTCCACTTAACGTTAAACTTAGACGATTGGTCCACATCGGAATACATGAATCTGCTTTATTATTGGTTTAAAACCTACCCAGTGCTCTACGGTGTGGATTCGCCATAACTTGTTCAAGCACTGCTTCACTGATAGACACTTGCACGGTTTTATTGTGCTTTATTTTATTCTGTTCTAGGCATTTACTTTTTCCCTCCATCACCTACCCCTGCTTTTGACTGGACTATAAGCTTCTTGAAGGCAGTGCCTGTATTTAATACCAGTCACGACTACAGCGTAAACGCCCATATGCCAACCACAGTGTTTGTTTTGCCCAAATAGACTCATTCATTGAATCTTCCCAACACCCAGGAGGCAGGTCCTGCTGCCACCGGTTGTAAAGAAGAGCACACCGAGACTCATGGGGGACCATGACTCAGCTGAGGTTACGCCAAGACCAAGTGGATTCAAGCCCGTGGAGCCCGGCTCTCCCTTCTCCTCTGTACTTGCCAGGTGCGTCTGCCCGGTCACCCCCAGGGGTATGGCAGTGTCCCTCCAATCAAGAGCATCCAGTGGAACATGAAGTCCAGAGTCAGCCTTCCAGGGCTCAGAGCCTGCCTCTGCCCCTTTCTCCCTGTGCAGATTTAGCATGTACCAGAATGTTCTGTTGCCCCCATTCCGCTCTCCGTTACATAGTGATAATGGTCATGCTTATCTCTCAGGGTTATTGTGAGGATCCAACCATCTCTCTGACCAGGAGGAAGCACAGATTTTACAAGATATTCAACCCTAGATCCCAGAGTAAAGATCCCATAGATGTTTGCTGAGCAGACAAATTCAAAACAGGAACTTCTTTTCTCTTATTTCTTCCTCAATTAGCTACAGAGCAGCCTACAGTTTAGTGGGTGCCAGACAGAAACTGTTGACTGACTGGAATTTTCCTAATATACCTCTTGAATATTTTAAACCTGAAAAAACAAAACAAAACAAAACAAAAAAGCCATAGCCAGAATTCAGAGAAAGCAGGCGTTGGGCACACTGGGGAAGAAATAGAAAGAAAAAAATTCTCAAAAGATTTTTATTCATTGATTACATGTAGCCTATACTTGAAATTGAATTGAGAGAAACACTTAAATTCTTGTGCTGTTGGGATTTACCCTTTAATTCACTAAAACTAACCACACTGATACAGTTCAGAGTTTAAAGCAGAGGGATATTTCTTCACAATTTTTCATTTCTGAAATGACCCTCTTATGCTAACTAAAGTAAGACAGACAGGAAATTGGCATTCCTGGCCAGATAAACTGAGACAGCCGTAAGACAAGTTTTTTTTTTCCCTTGAAAGTTATAATGGTTTTTAAGGCTTCATGTCTTTATGGTCTTTTTTTATTCCCCCTTATTTGTTCATATGAGGCAGGATGACTTATTAATCCAACTATAAATTTCTCCCTTAGATTGCAATTTTCATCTGCAAGGAAAATCCCTTTTTATATTAATGATCTGTATCATTTGTAGCAATAATACCTTTCTTCCTTTGTTTAAAAAAATAATAATGATAGCAATAAAAAAAGTACAGACATTCCTCTCCCTATCAGTCTATCAGGAAATAAGTGAGGAAAACGTGTATTTTGATGCCATATTTTAGCCTGAGAAAATCAACAAAATTCTTTTATTATATATAGAACATATAGATTACACATATAGCTCAGAATCAATTAATTTAAAGTAATAATTTGTACAAACACCCTCACAAAAATTTTAAAGGATATTAAACACCCTGTTTTATAAACATAACACTTAATTTAGGGAAAAAAACATTTAGAAGGTAATGCATTTAGGGTAAGTGCAGAACACATGAAAATAATAAATGAAATTTTCCCAGTTTAGAAAATGAATGTAATTAATTAACATTTAAATTACATTTTTAATTGCAATCATGCCCTCCCAGGGGACTCATAAGGGACCATAATTGCAATTAAAAGCATGTGGATTAGATAATAAAACAATGCACACTGTCTGAAATGTGCGATTTAAAATGGAAAACAGACATTGTTATCGGCACATCTAACTTAATTGTAGCCATAAAGCAAATGTGCTGTACAAAATAAAATTCACATACGGGAACATTTAATTCTGGAGTCTCTTAAAGGGGACACGCTTGAGAGCACATTTTATGACAGGTTCTGTTGGAAACAGCCCTTCAAGGCTTTCGGATCGAGGGCTGGTGCCTTAATGTTTTTGCATTAATAAAAGCAAAGCTGAATGTTCCTGGTAAAACACACAGCCACATTTAAGTAAGAGATAAAACTCAATGTCTAAATTTCAGCTGTGGTGCATAATTCCATTAGCTGGACAGACTGTAAGGCCGTGTAATTTTGAAACTATGTTTTTTTTTTAAACCTACGGTTTTTAAAATGATCTTTCCCTCTTTTGCAGAGGGTCCTCACAAAAGAGACTAGAGGAAGGAAAACCAGAGAGAATGGGTGGTTGGTGATGGTTTGAGCCTGGCCAAGACTCGCCTGCCTCACTGCCCCCGGTATTTTGATGCCTAATATCTTTCCCCTTGAGGAAGCCAAACCGGTGCTCTTCAATTAGCTAAAGGTCTCCTGTTTCAACAGCAAGAATAACTCACCATCATTTGATAATAAAGCTTTGAAACACCATACGCATGGTGTTTTCCTTTGGCGGTACATTTGGCAACAACTAGAGACATTAATGAGGGCTCTACGTGGGGGAGGGGAGGCCACTGGCATCCAATGGGTAGAGGCCGGGGATGCTGCTAAACATCCTGCGACACATAGGACAGTCCCCGATGACAGGGAATCACCTCGTTTAATAATGTCAAGGTTGGAAAAACCTAGTTCAGATAGAGAGAAGAGAGGAGAGAGGGGGAGAGGAGGGCAGAGAGAGAGAGAGAGAGACTATGAGTTCAACCAATCTTGCAAACAAGGAAAACACATGCTTTCTCCCACTGTGTAAGTGCAGATCCCGAGCAAATCTGCTGGAGTGACCACACTTTGTTTCCGTTTAAATACAAAGAAAGAAAAAGAAACAATGCCAAACTCTTTTAATTAAGACTGATCTCATTTCGGTGTATGCCTGCTAGGAAATTCAAAGCCGTCCATCCGTACCCTAAGAGGAACCGGTCAACATCTTTCAGATGGCATTACAGTAGCTACCGGCTGCAGTCTTCCCTGCTGCAGCTTAGATCTCACCTGCATGTGCTTATGTAGGAGAAACAGTCATTATGTTTCTAGTGCAATTGTTAGCATGAAACGGGAAGCGCCCTAATGCTAGGAAGGCAGTGGACCAATGGCCAAACGAAGGTCTAGACTCTGGGTTTGGATAGCTCTGCACCGAAAGCCCAGCTCTGCATTTCTGTGCTATGAGACTCTGCTGTCGCCAGCTCCCCTCCGCAAGCCTCAGTTTTCCCATCTGTTTTGCAATCACAGCATTCCTGACACCCACGGTGGTATGAGGATCAGAAAAAAATGAGTGCGTATGTAAATAGACACACTGCACATACACTCACAGTATATTTTCAATTGTATATATAAGTATATATATAGTACAATGCATACATAAAAAACTATATGTACAAGTACCTTTACATAACTATCGTATACAGTGTATATATAAGCATGTATTTGGGTATGAGCATGTGCAAAATTTGTTACGTGATATGCAAGTTCCCGTGAAAATAGAAACTGTTCCTATGACTTAAGTTGTTGATACCGTGGAGAAGTGATGCAAACTGAATTCTGTTTGAAGAGGGAAGGGGGTCTTTATAGTAATTCCTTTGTATGGTTTACATATAGACACAACTCACCGCGTTCTACCACCTCATTCGCTCATGGCTGTTTTGAAAGATCCCCCGTCAGGAAACGCACTAGTCCTTGGGGATGAAGTTGAAAAGAGAGTCAGGAAAGGGGTGTGTTAGGTAGATGATAAAAGCATTTCAACTTGATCCCAAGACCAGCAGAATCACAGATTCTTAAAGCCTATTCATGGGTCACTAAAATCAGGATGCATGGATGGGGAGAGAAGACTTTGCAACTCTGATGCTGGGCACGTTTAGGGGAAACTGGGCTACAGTAAACATCGTTTACTTGTAATTCTAGAAGAAGCAACACAAAATAGGATTTTGACCACTATTCAATTAGCTAACAATCTGACATCTGGGATTGTGGCAGAGGTAATGTCACGGGTGCCACCTCCTGCTTTCTTTTCCCTCTTCCTACAGGAAGACTACATTTCCCAGTTCCCTCTGGGTTTGGTTTTGGCCATGTGACCTGGGTTCCGACCAATGAAATGTGGGCAGAAAGTACATCACTTCCCAGACTTGCCCACACCTTCTTCAGTGATTTTGGAAGCTAAAATCCAGATGCTCCAGATGGGACAGCTACCCTATAATGAAGGTCACACCCGAGTTACAGTTGATGTCTGGTGCCAGCATCAGACACCATGGGCATGAAAAAGAGACATTTCCTGTGTTAGATGAGTGGGATTTCAGGGCTGTCCGTTAGAGCGGTTACCCTTAATTACTATAACTGACACACAGAGAAGAAACCAAAAATACGTTTCTGAGCATGTCATTGGATCCGTACACATTCAAGCAGTTTTCCCAATGTCATCATAATTTTTTTCCAAGGCAAAGTCTTTAAATAGCCATAGGTGCTATTTTTAGCTTCAGAGTTGGTATATTTGAGTGTATTTTTACTCTTTTGGAGTTAAATCAAGAATAGATTCCATTCTCGGTGAAGTGAAATATTTGACGAGGCCAGTTATTCTGAAAGGGGGCTGGGCACATCTTGTCCCCAGGGGACGTTTGTCAATGTCTGGAGGCATTTTTGGCTGTCAGGATGTGGGGGGGCGGTGCTGCTGGCATCTACAGGTGAGAGGCTAAATACTTGATGATGCGCAGGACACCCCTCACCCCAAAGAACTATCTAGCCCCAAATGTCTGCAGTGGCAAGGTCGAGAAACTCTGAACCAAAGCCAATGCTTGATCTCGGAGACTAAGACCCGCTTGCCTTCTGCACAGAATCACAAACCCGTCAAGTCCAAGTGGACAGTGGCCCCCTGGACCAGACAAGACCAAGAGTCAAACAAATCAGACTGCCCCTTCCCGGCAAGTCGACTATTCCGCCACTCTATGCCACGCATGGCAGTCGGTTTGTCAGGAAGACAAACAGAAAGGTTCCAGGGGCTTTTTGTCACCTGGACAGGAAGACACAGCTCAAAGGAGCCCGACACTCACGTGTTTATTCACTTTGCCTTTCTCATTCCAAAGTGAGTGTTGCTGTCACCGGGCCTGGCAAAAATCACACTTGGAAAGTCGTAACTTTACACCACTCCCGTCACCCGTTCGGGGGAGGTGGCACCCCATCGAGCGAGAGTGCACCCTGAGACACTGCAGCCACCTTCTCCCCACTTGCTCTACACACACACACACACACACACACACACACACACACTCCTCTCAGCACAATTTTAGATCACAGCGTTTGAGGGACTATGAATTAAAATGACACCCAGCTGGTATGATCTGAGAACACCAAGAAGTCCCTTATGGAACACACACCAGTTACTCCCTAACTTTCTGAGCCATGACACCATGTCTCCCTGCAAAGTGTAAGAAGAATACAGCCTGGCAGTGGAGAGCATGCTGCGAGCTCAGACAAATTCAAGTTTCCCCACCTCCCACCTGTGCTTTTGGGCAAGTTATTTCACATGTCTGGGGGCCCGGTTCCTCACCTGTATGGAGAAAACAACATCTACTTCATATGAATGTGAGGATCAAAGAGAGAACATGTATATACCGTGGTCAATTTAGTGCTCACAGTAAGTGTGGTCATTTATGGACATGCGATAAAAACCCTTCTCCATAGAGGACAGAGTTATACACCTCTACTCCCCTCTGCCCTCATCTTCCCGGCTCATTTGTACTCTCCCTGCTCCAGCCGCCATGTTTCTGTACCGGAAAGAACAAAGCCAAGTCACTGTCACCCCAGGACCTTTGCACTTGCTGTTTGCTCTGTTTCAATGCTCCCCCTTCTTCCTCCAGATATTGGTATGACTGAATTCTTCTCAGCATTCTGGTCTCAGCCTACACGTCACCTTTCTCTGGCCCCTGTCTCCGAGGCTGTTCCCTGCTGCCGTTTTTGGTCACTCGCTATTATTACATTGTTGGTTTTATTTTCTTTGTGATACTTATCACCATTTGAAATGAATTTCTCCACGTGTCACTAGTCTGTTGGTTTTATCCTACTTCTGATGTAAGCTGCGTGCAGGCAAGGAATTTGTCTTATTCCATGACTGCGGACACCACATTTAGAATGTTTCACAGACAGCTGGTTTTTAATGAACATTTCTTGAATAAACTGAACCAAAACTGACCTGGTTAACAGAACTTGTTGAAACTGTCCCAACACATCTCTTAATAACAAAACCAGGGACAGGGATTGTTAGCTTGGGCTTTATGATTTTGGCAGTATCCTGAAAGGGCAGAGACTTCTGGACTTGATTACACCCCATTCTGAGCAAACCCTCACTTGCATTGATTTCTGATAGATCATTGCAGGCAGAAGAAGTCCTCAGATTTGGGACTGGGACCACTAAACACTTGCTGCTATGTGGAACTAGAATGCTCCTGCTGCATTTCCACTTCCGGGCCAGAGTACAGGATGAAGGGGAAAGGGTGTGGGCCAATCGGAGGAAGGCACAGCGTCTTTCTGCCTCTGCAGGGGTTTGCAGTTCCAGTGGTGTGCAAGCCTGCACGTGACCACACATGGGCAGTGAAGGGTGGCTCTGAAGCCTACCTAATTAAGTTTCAAATTGAACCATCAGGCCACTCCACCCTGCTATTATGTCACTTGCCCCATGAAATGGATTTGAGATACAAACTACGCCTTAACTAGGCAGCCTCCATTCTTGCTGATCCCATTAGTTGCCCAATTGGGCAAGACGAGGTTTTAATTGCATGCCAGAAGCTTTATTTTTCTGCCCCAGGCAAACAGTTAACCACATTAGTATACCACCGACACATTAGAGGTTGGGCAGCGATGAAAAGTGAAAGAGCCACTTTTGGAGAGAACCGAGGTACCTGTCCGTTTCTAGCATTTCCCCCCTCGCATCTGCAGCTACCTGAGGGGAAAAAATTTCAGCCCCAAATTTCACAGCACAGTGTGTGACCAGGTGTACATAACGCTCGGTGCTGACGTCCCGCAGCCTCACGGGGTGAGGTAGGGGGTGGGGAAGCACACAGCTTGAAGGCAGACACACACGGTTCAAACACGGGCAGTGCCGTGTGCTATTTCTTGTTTCCTCATGTGTCAAATGGAAAAAAAAAACAGCACCTTCCTCTTTGGGTTATTATGATGATAAAGGGAAGTGTCACAAGGAAAACTTTGGACTGAAGTTCTGACACTTATTAGGTACATTGTAAGTGTTAATTATTATTATAACTTTTACTCATCTCTTCATCTACCCACCCATCCAATCGTCTCTCTAATTGTCCGTCCATCCATCCAACTGTCCCTCCAATTGTTCATCTCTCCATCCATCCATCCAATCACCTGTCCATCCATCCATCGGTCTGTCCATTCATCATTCCGATCATCCTCCATCCATCCATCCACCCATCCACCCATCCCAGCCTCCACAACAATTTGTGTTGTTTGGAAGACCACTAGGAAGAGATATTAGAGATATCAGGGATGAGATAGAAGGGGTGATTACGTAGTCATCAATCACGGACCCACACATCCCAAACATCAGCAATACTAGCTCCCTCTAGCCTTACCCTCCCAGGTTATGCAACATGTTTCATGAAATGCCACATAGAGACGATGTTACTCTGATCTGAATGTCATCCCCATGGGAGATCCAATTACAGGGGCGAAGAGGGACCAGGGGCAGCTACTGAGTGGGTGAGCACTTTGGTGTCTCAAACTTCAACCTCTTCCTTCTAACAGAAGGCTGGTCCTTTATTTAACCTTTCAAACTGTGCAGTCCAGTATCATAACCCCATGTGGCTATTTACGTTTAAATAAAATAAAACAGAGGCCTTCCGCCAAGATGGAGGCATAGGTGGAGACGCCGTGCTTTCTCACATGACCAAGTTTAGAGACAACAAAATATTAGCAATAGAAAACACAGCCAGAACACAGAAAATTGAACTCTTTGGAAGTCTGATAACAACGAATTCTTCAGCCTGACCAGTAAGAGGGGCGAAACCAGCAGCTGGCGGAGCGGGGTCGCACAGGAAAATCAGTCAGACGGACTCAGGCGTGTGGATCCCAGGCGTGGGGTTGCAAAGGGCAGACCCAGTGAGTGACCCAGTGAGCGACCGGCGGATCTGGCGAGGGTGAAGTGCAGCGACTCAGCGACCCCACCCTGGAGGCCCCACCCCGCCCCTAAGGCTCCACTCTTCATACTTAATGGGCATGAACAGACCAAAAATGGCTCAAGAAGATTTCAAAGCCCCAGAGCCCATAAATCTAAGTGACGAAGAAATAGCAAAACTTTCAGATGCACAGTTCAAAATACTGGTGATCAGGATGCTTACAGAACTGGTTGATTTTAGTTACAAATTAGAGGAACATATGAAGGCTAAACTAATTGAAATGAATGGCAATGCACAGGAAACCAATAGTAATGAAAAGGAAACTGAGACTCAAATCAAAGGAGTGGACCAGAAGGAGGATAAAAATGACCAACCAGAAAAGAATGAAGAAACAAGAATTCAAAAAAATGAGGAGAGGCTTAGGATCCTCCAGGACATCTTTAAATGCTCCAACATCCGAATTATAGGGGTACCAGAAGGGGGAAAGGAACAGCCACCAGTGGAAAACTTATTTGAACAAATAATAAAGGAGAATTTCCCCAATCTGGCAAAGGCGATAGACTTCCAGGAAACCCAGGAAGCTCAGAGAGTCCCAAAGAAGTTGGACCCAAGAAGGAACACACCAAGGCACATCATCATTACATTAGCCAAGATTAAAATGAAAGAGAGAATCCTAGAAGCAGCAAGAGCTGAGGACAGTCACTTACAAAGGAGTTCCCATCAGACTCTCAGCTGATTTCTCAAAAGAGACCTTACAGGCAAGAAGGGGCTAGAAAGAGGTATTCCAAGTCATGAAATCCAAAGACCTACACCCAAGATTGCTCTATCCAGCAAAGTTTTCATTTAGAATGGAAGGACAGATAAAGTGCTTCTCAGATAAGATCACATTCAAGGAGTTCATCATCACCAAGCCCTTATTATATGAAATGTTACAGGGACTTATCTAAGAAAAAGAAGATAAAAAATATGAACAGTGAAAGTACAGCAAACTCACAGTTATTAAGAACCACACCTAAAACAAAAGCAAGCTAAAAGGACAGCTAGATCAGGAGTGGAAACATAGAAATGAAGATCTCAAGGAGGGTTAGCAACAGGGGAGTGGGAGGAGGAGAAGGGGGAGAAGGTACAGAAAATAAGTAGCATAGACGGTAGGCAGAAAATAGATGGGGGGGCAAGAATAGTAGGGGAAATACAGAATCTAAAGAACTTGAGACACATGGTCATAAACTAAAGGGGGGAATGGTGGGGGAGGGGGTTTGCAGGGTGGAGGGGAATGAAGGGGGGAATAGAACAACTGTAATGGCATAATCAATAAAATAAAAATTAAAAAAAATAAAACAAAACTTTCACCATGTCAGCTGCACTAGCCACATTTCAAGTGCTCGACCGCCCCTGGTGGCCAGTGGCTGCTGCAGCAGACAGGGCAGACAAATACCACCGCTGTCATAACAAAAGTCGTCAGTGACACCATTGCTTCACAAGGGCACTTGCTGTTCTAGGTGCTTCAATCCTTATGTACGTTCTGTTTCTTTAAGAAGAGAAGTTGACCGTGGAAATGACTTCTTTCTCTTAATGTCTATAAAACAATGAAATACTTTGCCTATCACAGTACCAATAATCAAACAAAAGACAAGGGTAAAATAAAGTGGACATTCTTATACTTTTCTGGTGATGATGTAATAATTTTTCTCTACTGAGAGGCAGTTGTGTGATAAAGGATGAAGAGAAGTACAAATATTCTCACCCTTGGAGCCAGTAATCTTGCTGGTTTCCAACCCCTCCTAATCCCAATCTCTTTTAAGATAATAGCTGAAAATACAGAAAGAGCTCTGTATAAAAAGATGTTCACCACAGTTGTGTTTATAGAAGCAGAAAATTTGGAATGAGGTAAATGTCCTATAGTAGAGGAATGATTAAACAGACAATGGTACATATAACTGATATTGTTGCCTAAACATAACTGTTACAAATCAAATGCCACAAATTGGTTGGACACCTAAGAAGGAATTAAAAGGGGAACTAATGGGAATACAAAATTCCGTTAGGCATCTGCTGCTGTGGAACAAACTCCCCCCAGTTCTGCAGCCAACGACAGCGAACATTCATTTCCCCCAAGTTTCTGTGGTTGAGGAATCTGGAAGCGGCTCTGCCGGGCGCGCAGGGTCTCTCACAGTCAAACCGTGGCCTGGGGCTGGCGGACCCACTGCTAAGTTCACTGGTGCGGTTTTGAGAAGTGATTGCTGCTGGACTGAGGAAAGACACATCCTTTCACATCTCGTCGAGGAAGTGACGTCCCCCTGCACTTTCTCCACGCTGCTTATTAGAGATGACTCAGTAAGTTCATCCGTCCGCCGGGGGACATGATCACACCAGGGCAGCGACCCCGGTGGGCGGGGATCGTCTGAGACGTCTTAGAGGCTGCTTTTCACAGAGATCGTGTGTTCCATGTAGCCACGCCACCTGAACCCCTAGAAAGGACTGGCTTTGAGATTTAAAAGAGGGAGGGAGAGGGAGGCAGATGGACAGATGACGAAACAAAGCTTTCCTGCAGCTCTGTCTTAATGCTAAGACCACGGGGCCATTTTCTTCCATAGTCTTGTTCTGCCTTCCAATAATGAACATTTGTTTTTACAATTATTATGATGGGAACACTCAATCAATGTTATTTAATTGAAAAAAAAACTGTTAAGGATCACAGATGCTATAGTCATAAGTGATGGTCATTCTAAATCCACTTGTAACTCTGAAATCAACTTTCTGATATTCTATTTTTTTTTTAAGGAAGCTAATGCCCTGCAGTTTATAGTCGGCTGTGTTAGGTAAGATCATTAGAATCTGAATCTCTTCTCCGTACTCCCTCCTTCCCGGAGCTCAACGCCTCCCCTCCCACAAGCCCTCCCGCCAAATTCCCAGAGTGCCTATATTTTAACGTCTGCCAAGGCAGGGCAGTCAGGACTGATGGCTCTGCCGCCAGGTCGCAGGCTGACACTGGCAATGGAGGGTAACTGATGCTTAGCACTTGACGTAACTTTCTGATGACTGAAACCTGATTCCATTCGCCAGTCCCCAGTGGCTGATCTCATCTCTTTACCATCAGAGAAACTGAAGCAGAGTTACCAGGAAAGATAAAAAGAGAAGCCGCAGGGGCCAGTCTCCACACAGAGAGGAGAAGCTCGTCTTTGATCCTTTGTCCAAAGAACATTCTGGATTCTCACAAACAGGACGGCTGAACCCAAAATATTGCTGCACTCAGCCCTCCCCCTGCCTCGGGCCAAATTATTCTGAGCTAGTGTCCATGCAGTTCTTCAGAGAAAACACCAAGTTTATTATTTTTCCCTTCAGTTATGACTCTGAGGCTAATCTTTTATTTATAAAAGTCGAGCAGAAAAGAATAATGCGATTGACAAAACACTCTTGAAAGTGTTAGAAATAAACAACAGCAACAAAATGAACATTTACTGAGTGTTTTGAGCCAGGAGCTGGAGGTGGACGACATGGCCTGGGGCCGCATTTCCTCCCCAAGCTCCAGTCTCCGGGTCTGAGAACAGGCACCGACTGTGCCTCCTCATTGAGGGAAGATCACAGACAACGGCCCACAGTGGGTCCACAGTGCCTGAGATGCGATGATTGCTTATTAAAGTGTGATCTTGCTCTGCCGTAACTCAAACCGTCACTCATCTGCTTAAAATTCCATCGCGGCTTCTTGGACAGAGGATGAAGACTCCTCACTGAGTACACAGCCCTAGTTACTCAGCTTCTCTCTCGTACTCACTGCTCGCCAGCTCTCTGCTTGCTGGTCTCTCCATCCTGCGGCCGGCCGTATCTCACTCCCATCCCAGGACCTAAATCGCTCTTCCCACAGACACTTGCCTGGCTGGTCCTTCCGAAAGCCTTCTATAACCCTCCCAACCCCGAAGTTAACCAGGGTTAGTTTCCATTGATTGTACTCAGAGACGTATAATGGATTTAGGTAGCAATTTTCTTGAAAAAACATTTTGTTCCGTTCATTGCCCCCTCTGACCGAATTTGTTAGTGTTTTCATGACGTGGGGCTTCAGTCCTGTCTGTGATCTGCGTTTACTTTAGTGGGAATGCTCACCGGCTTCTTAGCACCTTATAAAGAAATGGATTAGGGGTGAGGGGTAAGCGGGCGAAGAGGTGAACTCTCAGGTGGTGGCCCACTGTGTTGGAGACGATGGTCACAGTGTGTCCAGGGATGTAGCTGGAGCAGCGGTTGGTCCCCACAGGGCAGGCTAAGCGCCCTCCTTGGGCCTCGTCTGAGTGGCTGCAGTGGCAACACTGTATCTGAGTCTGAAAACAGGGGTGACCCTCGGATACAGAGCAGGGGCGCCATGCACGACCAATGCTTAGAGCTAGCATCACCCTAAGGGATTCGATTCTGACTCCCGAACGCAGGAGACGCGAGACCATCTCTTAAGAAGGCATCACCCTCTTAATCCCTTTCAATGTCCCGTGCTCTCTAAGGAGAGTAACTCTTTAACGTGGGCTTCTGAGCCCCAAACAGCCGGGAACACCTGTCCCCCCAGTCTCCCCTCTCACCTGTTCTTTGTCTTCCAGATACCCAGCTCCTGACTTTGAATGTGCCCACCACACTCCCTCCTGCCACGGGGCCTTTGCACATGCTGGCCCCTCCCCCTGGGGTGATGGTCCTCCTGTTCCTCTTTACCCACTCGCCTTTCAGTTCTCACCCCATGCTGTCCTCAGGAAAGCCCCTCTGCCTTGCCTGACTAGCAGCCCCCTTCCTCCACACCCCATTCCCACGAACACTCCGTCCTCCACCGCACGGTCCTTTCACAGGTCTAGTGCTATAATTATTTGATTAACAGCTGCCTCTGTCTCCAGAGTGGGAGTGCTGTTCTGGCAGGAAGGTGTCGGATTTTGCTCAGCGTGGGACTGGCTGCTGCTGTTACAGGTGCTGGCCTAGTGTGGTGCAGACAGTTGGTAAGTGTTTGTTAAATGAATGGGAAAATGAGATGGAGACATTTACTTTCGGCATGGACTGAAAGAGTGAAGCCATAATAGAAATTCATATTTTGAACAACAGCCAACGTACTGACTTTACATCCCTTCACTTGCGTGTAATTCCTGGTTTTTAACATCATTCCTTCCAGAAGCATTTACTTTCCTTCAACTGACACTTTGTCACTGGCTTGGGAAGGGCAGATGTTATGTGTGTTCTGTGAACTAGAACTGATTCACTTTGATTTACTTTATTTTTTTCTTTCCAGAACAAAGGTCGGCAAACTTTTTCTTTCTTTTTTTTTTTTGGTAAAGGGCCACAGAAGAAATATTTAAGGTTTTGAGGGCCATGCAGTTTCTATAGCAACCACTCAATTCTGCCTTTGCAACACCAAAGCTGCCATAAACTGTGTGAAAACAAAAAGTGTGGCTGTGTGCCAATAAAACTTTATTAACAAAAAGAAGTGTCGGGCTGGCCTTGGCCCATGGGCCGTACTTTGCTGATCCCTGTTACCGAAGATGGGGTGGGAGGCCCAGACTGGCATCTAGCCCTGGGCAGTCGTGTGGCCGAGGCCCTGGCTTGCCGCGTGACCTTTGTCTCATTGGTCCGTCTCTCTGTGCCCGGTGTAGCATTGTGTCACATGGGAACAGCCACCCCAACAGCACGGCAGTGAAGATGCAGAAACTAAAGAAGCCAGGAGCCGAACAACCCCGGTCTGCGTTACTCAGGCCGCGTTTATGTTCACTTTCCATCTGCGCCTCGTCATGCAAGTTCTCCCTTTAGGTTGTGATGCAGTTACTTTTGAAAAATGAATGTTTGAAGGAGAAAAGAGTGAACCAACAAATTGTTTTAAGGTGGAAGAAAGATTGGTCTGAGTCTCCTGTGGAGGAGAGGCTGCAGGAGCTTGGTGCCACGGCGACCATGTGAGACGGAACTGCAAGAAGCCCCACGGGGCAGCAGGGTGGCCTGAGGGAAGTGCCACGGGAGGGGGAGGGAAGTGGCGGGAGTTCCTCCAGGTCAAGGGCCTGGCCATACCTGGAGGTTCCCGGGGCCCGACACACTGACAGGCATCGAGAAGGTTCTTGGGAAGTGGATGTTGACAGAGGAAGAACAGCATTGTCTGGGGACATCGAGAACATGTTTAAGAGACCGACGCCCTTTCACTGGCAAGCTCGGACTTCGAAAGCTCCCACAGGCCCACCATCTCTCACAGCCTCCTCCGCTGCCAGCACAGCCCCTCCTGTTTCTCACCGGGGCTGCTGCAAGACCCCCGGCCCGTCTGCCAGCGCCCAAGGACCCCTTCCTGGGGCCAGCTCGCCAGCCGGCACACTGCCAGGCTGTTTACACGTGAGTCAGAAAATGCTGCTCCCCAGCCTTTGAAAGGAGTCCAGAGTCCTGTCCAGGGGCCTGATCTCTCATGATATCATCCCCTCTCCCCTGTGCCTCCTGGTCCAGCCACCGGTCCCCTGACGCCCAGAGCCCACACTGACGTCAGGGCCTTGGCTCTCGCTGCCGCTCCTGCCTGGGACCTCAGATATCCCTCAGGTATCCACGCGGCTCGCTTCCTGACTTCCTCCAGGCCTTGCTCCAACATCACTCCCGCAGCCAACATCATCCCCAACGGCCCCATCCAAAGTAGTGGCCAGTCGAATCCCCACCCGAGTTCCTCAGTTTTTCCTTAAAGTGTCTTCGTGTCTGGTATTCATCTGTTTATGACCCGACCCCCACCCCACTGCACTTTCTCCATGTTTCCCGTCAGAATGCGAGCTTCTTGAGGGCAGCAGCCGGTTTATTCTTCTCCTCTGCAGCCCAAGTGCCGAGCAGGAATGCGCTAGCTGTGCACAGTATCTGTGCGTTGTCGAGTCGACCAACGACTGCAGAGCAGGAGTCGTCCGTTCATCTCTCCCCGTCTCCAGAAGCAGAAGCCCATCAGCCCCATGATCACACACAGAATAAACATGTCGACGTGTATGATCGTGAGTGATAACCAGTTTCACTTGGTAGAACCCAAACAAAATTTAACCTGTGCTTCCTATAGCTCGGGTGAACTTTTTGTGATAAGAACAATTTCTCTGAGAATATCAGCTCAATGTTGCGGGTGGAGCAAACCTGTTCAATAGCCTGCGTGAGATAAATCTAGAGAGAATTCTAGAAAGCTGCAAAAAGAAGGTAATTCTTTTCCAACCCACTAGAGACACAGATAAAAGGTAGAATTCTTAAACATAATCAATGTGTTTTATACCCACAAGGATCTAAGCTAGAAAAAATTGCTCCTAGAAACACTAAATTTTGAGCAAAGTGAGGAAATGCGCTTCTTTTCTCACAGAGGTGGGATTCTGGCGGTGCTGAAAATGGAGGGGAGGCAGATTTGGGGAGGCGTTTCAAAGGGCACACACCGAAAGCACGCCCAGCAGTAACTCTTGTCCGTCTCGGAGAGTTAAAGGTAATTAGACGGTATCCAGCAAGGGAAAGGTCTGAAGTTTGTCTGCTTAATAAAAGTTCGGAGGTGCTGACTTTCCTGAGGCTCATAGAAGCTGGAAGATGATATCAGTCCCCGGAAGTAGAGGCAACACCCACGTCATTTCAACAGCTCTCAGTTTCTCCTACTTACGAGAATGTTATTCTAGACGATCTTTGGCCAACTCAAGGATATACCCTACTGGGGCAATAGAACAGGCAAAAAAAAAATCAAGGAACCAGTATGAATTCAGCACCGTGTGGCCAGGCACTGGCTCGTCCCTCCTGAAAGGCAGAACAAACCAGCGGTTCTTTTCTTCTGGGTGGCAGCAGCCCGGCCCTCTCTCCGAATCACGGGATTTTTTGCATTGTGTGATGAGCCCCTGGGTTTTATTTAGTCTTAGCACTTTCTTTCTGGGCAAGTCTGGGAAAATCACTGAGCTCGTGTGAGCGTCTGCGCTGATAAAAGGTGCCAAGCGGGGCCTCTGCCTTTCTCAGGAGGTTATCACGAGGTTTGAGTGAGATGTTGTTCACGGGCGTGTGCGGCTGCTGGAGGGTGTGGCTCGGGTTTGAAGGCACAGGGCTCTGTGGCGGGGACTGCAAGCGCTGGGCCGAGGGGGGCCGGGCCAGTAAGATCAATGGGGGGGGGGCCACTGGCTTACGACCCTTTTATTGTGGATATTCTCATTTGCATATGTACGTGGAGGAAGATTCTTTTCTCGCACAGACACAGGTTTTCTTTAATTTTATTTAAAACACACGGCCCTCTTGAACTTGCTTTTGTTTGTCACTGTTGATAGGGGTATGGGTAGAGAGAAACACGGTATAGCATTTGGAGTGTTAGAGCAATAAGATGACAAAGGGCATGTGGAACGGGCCAATTAGAGACCGTGGGACGTGACACTGTGGCCTGTAGACACACGCACCCTCAGCTGGAGCCCCTGGCCCCGTGAGAAAGTGGGGCTCATGGACCACATTTCCTAACTTGAAGAAAAGCCGGGCACATAGAGCCGTAGAGAAAGCCTCCCAGTGTTTAATTAGAAGCTATTTACTAAGCTCTAGAAATCACAGGAGACGTACGTGGGGCCAGTTTTGCCTTGTGGGCTACACGTCTGTGACCCAGACAACCTGTGATTCCATGTTTGCTCCTAAACCAAAGGGTCATGTCTTCATGGTCTCCTGGGGCCCACGTGGCAGCTCTCGGGACATGTGGATCCTACCTGCTCCTGGAGGTTGTGAGGTTTGCCATTTTTCCTGGGCCCGGGTCCTGAGTAGGTGGAGTCTTTTTCTGAGGGAGAGCTTCCCACGGCGAGAGGACATTGTGCATTCTGCCACCTTGGTCTTCAGGGATCTGATCCTGATGGCTCCCGCTTGGCCAGCGCATCCACTCTGCTCCCGCCCCCCCGCCCCCCCCCCCCCCAGCCTGTGCCCTGGAAGGCAGACCCGGGATCGGGTCACTGGCATCCTGTGTCCCCTGGCTTCCTCTTGGGTGTGTCCGAAGGGGATGGCAGGGTGGAAGAAGGAGAGAGAGGTGGGCACCTTGAGCAGGCGGCCATGAGTCCTGGGCTCCTCTCCAAACAGCCAGACCTCACCAGGTTCCAGAAACTGCTCCCTCCTTTCCCTTCCGCCACTGGTCTCAGGTCGCTGACACGTCCCTGGGTTTCTGCCTCCTCATTTCTACCGCTTCCATCTTCTAGCTTTCCTTTCATTGGACTCCCCTCCCACTGCCCAGCAGAGTGTGTCCGGCATCCCCCGCCTGGTCACCGGCTGATAGGACCAAACTTCCCACCACCAGTCCCCCAGATGGCGCACCCTGAGGGAGACAGGAGGGGCCCGATTTTGACTCGGAGCCATGGGCGGGCTCACCCAGCAGGCCTTGTGGAAGCCCTTGGTAAATGGTTACCAGAAAAACAGACTAAGCTTTAGTCATGGGAACCTTCAAAAAATCAACACATTTTCCAACACCTCTCTTAGAAGAGACAAAAGTCTAATAGAGATTAACCAAAATTTTTTCCAACTTGAACCTAGGTGGTAGGCACTTTTTTTTTCAATAGAGAAGGTAAGGTTTAGATACCATAATTTGGGGAGGGGTGAAGGAGCCACAGGAACGTCAATAATAAAACAATGATAACACAAGAGAAGCTGAGCTGTTACATGCTTATTATTCGCCAGTTTCTATGCCACACTCTTCACGTATATTATTTCATTACCACTCACAACAGCATTTTGATGTAGTTACATTTTGCAGATGAACAAATTATGGTTTAAAGATGCTAAATGATGTCACACATGAAGCAAGTGACCGTAGAAGGCTTCAAACACAGGCCTCAACCACAGGCCTCGTAATTACGGCTGGATCTCAGCATGTTCAGTTTCAAAGAAACGAGGGGTCAGTGAGTCGTTCAGAAAGAGAAGTCCTGACTGACCCCCTCACCTATTCTGGAGGTTCACACCTGAGTCCAGGACGCCTGGACCACATTCTCTCTGGCTCCCCTGAGTAGCGTCGATGTCCACAGTGGCTGGACATGGAGGGTGGCAGTTTCTGACATTCCAGGCAGAGGATGCCGTGCTATGAGGAATGCCATTTTAAAAATGTGTGCTGAGGGAGATGCTGTTAAAACCATCTACTCTGGGCCTTGGCCCGCGCTGTTTGCTTTACCCGGAACCGCCTCTCCTCCTCTGCCCGACATCGCCCCACTACCTGTCCTCCCGCCCCTCTCTCCACACCTGAACACCTTCTCAGAGCAGCCATTCCTGCCTGCCCGGGAAGGCCTGGCTTCCAGCGTCCTTCCCCGGGGCCTCCCGGCCCCTCGCAGCACCACACCGTCCAGTAAACATCATCGCCGACGCGGGCACGTTGCGCTGTAGACATCTGCTTAGCCCAGCGTCTCCTGCTCTGTGCTGTGAGCTTCCTGAATTTCGGAGCTGCGCTTTCAGAATCACACACACCTTCCCACATCCCAGACAATCAAAACTGAGAGCACAGGAGTCAGACACACTGGATTCAGACATCGCCTATGTGACGTATCAGCCGAGTGAGCTCGGCCAGTCAACGCGCGTAAACTTTTCAGGAGTTGATTAGACACGGAGACCTGCCTTGCCAGGCATGACCGGGGTTAGTAAACGATCTCTCAGTGGCCCACACTTGAATACTGTGAGACGGTACAGCTGGATTTCTCGCTTCTCTCAAAAGATCTGAAGACTGGTCACGCTGCGTCTGTGTTTCCTGTGTAGCAACCAGCAGAGCGACAACAATGCACTGTGGTCAGGGTCAGGGTCAGGGTCAGGTCAGGGTCAAATTAGGGTTAGGGTTAGGGTTAGAGTGTTAGGGTTAGGGTCAGGGCTGAACTAGGGTTAGGTTAGGGTCAGGGTTAGAGTTAGGGTTAGGGTTACAGTTAGGGTTAGGGTCAGGGTTAGAGTTAGGGTTGGAGCAGAATCAGGGTCAGGGTTCAATAACATGTATTCCTTACAGATGGAGCATGAGCTCCCTCCCCAGGTTGAAATGGGTTCCCTGTCTCAGCTGAATTTACGATGCTTTTAGTGCCACATTTGCTACGGTCAAGAAGATGAAGAACAACGTTGCCAACTAGGCCCCCGCACAGGAAAGGCGGGGCGGACCCCCTGACTCCCTGCGTGTTGCATCTGAAAGCAGGAGCACCTCGGCAGCTCGGACCAGGGGTCCTCAGGCCCCACAGAAACGGGAGTTTGCCAGCCTTGGACCTAATGATGGTTCACACCCTTTGAAGCACTGCTGTGCTCTAACTTTATTTGAGGTAGAAATAAATGTTTGTATTTTGTTCCAACCTTCTGGGATTGAATCGCATTTTATAGACGCATCAACTTTAAAAGATCCGTACATGTATATATCATTATATGTTATGACCTATATTGTGATAGGTGATCTATCTAGCTATATATATACCTACACATATACCTTTCTGTACATATATATGTATCTAGTGCTTCATCTCACATTATTCTAAGGAATAATTACCAACGGTTTCATGTGCATTACCTATGACCAACATTCAACTTGTAAAGTAACTACAAGTTTATGAGAAAAGCCATACATTATGAAAATATTAGCACTAGCCCAGAATCCTTTGTCTAGATTCAAGAATCCTGAAATCTATAAAAACCAAAGTTTGTTTTTCACCACATTTTATTTAGCAGAAAAATCATACCTGAACTTATTCGAGACATTTTAAAGCTTAAAAAAAATCTCAGTAACTAATGTTTTGCTGCAGGTTTATTTATATAGTAAAGTATAGAATGCTATTCCTGACTTCACTGGGAGTGTTCTTTTGTACATGGTATGTGTATCATATTCTCTTTCTAAATTCTGAAAAGTTATCAGTTTCAAGAAGCAGCTGCCCCAGAGATCTGCGGGATCTGTAGAGATGCGTAAATAAAGACACCAGCCCTCCCAGCTATGAGAGACTTCAGTCCAAAGTCAAATTAGGTTCTTCGCTCAGCTTTGGTTCTACCCATTAGGTGAGGCTCAATAACACACATTATTTCTGCATTTTGTCCTTTCTCGATTTATCTGTGTGGCCGCGAGTGAGTATAATTGGACATCGGCACTGAACAGGGATGGCCGCTCACACGGTTGGCTCCTAATTCTCTCCTTCGGCTCCAACCACAGAGAGAGAGAGAGAGAGAAATAATGATAGAAAAAGCGCAATCCATGCTCTTCTGTTTTAATAGGAGTGTGCTGTCAGGGGAGAATGATATGATAAGGCCTGAAATAAATTGATGCTCTAACAATGTGTTGAGAATGGGAAAGGTAACATTTAATAAGCATGTTAGGGTAATTAGTTAAGTCACTTGTCAATTAACTAGATTACCTAATAGCTAATTTGTCTCTCGAAGCAGAGGGCTTTGTGGAAAAGCAGTCAAGGAAGACTTATTTTGAAAGGACAGCCTCCCCGCGTAGGGATACATAAGCCAGTTCGATGTTAGTGTGTCTGTTGGCTTCATGCTGCATTGATGAAAAGCTCAGTTTTCTTATTTGTTTTTAAACAAAGTCCTCTTCTTTTTGTGTCCTTCTGTACCCCTCCCTCTTTCCTTTCCTTCTTCCTTCTTTCTCCTTCCTTCCTTCCTTCCTTCCTTCCTTCCTTCCTTCCTTCCTTCCTTCCTTCCTTCCTTCCTTCCTTCCTTCCTTCCTTCCTTCTTTTTTTCTGTAGCTGATTTTCCCTGAGGGCATAGGTCAGTAAATTTTCCTGCCAACAACCAGCCAGTAAAATATTTTAGGATTTACGAGACCAGAGGCAAAACCAAAGATGCTGCACAGGTGCTTGTTTAACAAGAAAACAAATTTCCACAACGATCTTAAAACCATTTAAGATAGGTAACAATTATTCTTAGTTCACGGGTTCTACAAGGCAAGCGATGCGGGGAATGCTGGCCTTGGCCCCTGGCTGGAAGCTGCTGACCCTGGCTTTAGGTCACCATCCAGTAGTTCATTTCCTAAGCTGATGCGATGACATGGGTGATCCAGAGGCTCAAAAATCGCAGGGCCATGTCTACCCCTCGCCCCCTCAACCAGAAGCTAAGAGCATGGACTCCAGAACCAAAGTACCCGGATCAGAATCCTAGCTCTGTCAATAAATGTCCCACCCTGGCCAAGTTTCCGAACCTCTCTGAGCGCCAGTGGCCCCGTCTCCAAAATAGAAGTGCCCGTCTCATAGGAGCGCCACGGAGATTAACGTGAGTCTATAAGTAAAACACTTAGCGCAGTGCCTGGCATATAGTCAGGACCATGTAAATGTCAACTTATTTTTATGACTTTGATAATGCAGGGAGTGGGGGGGGGGCACTTCCCATTGCAAAGCAGTGATAAGCAAGAGTCTGTTCTCGGATCCCCGGAGATCCATTTGGTGGCAGTCTTGGTGCCAAGAGGAGAGAGGAGCCGTGCGGAGATATTCTTGGGCATTTTCCGAGCGCACTTCTGCAAACAGGATGCTGTAAATGTCTCTTTGGAGAAGGAGGCTGCCAGAAGGTCTCAGTTTTGCCTCATGATTTATTGGGAGCCTCTGCTTTTGTTCAAATAGGTTTTCCTGCCTCAGCTCTTTGACGATTGTGTTGCAAGCCATGGCCCGTGGCGCTCAAGTCTGTCTCCGTGCCCTACATAATGCGCGATGCGAAGAAGTGTTGTTCAAGAGGGTCCCTGTTTCGGCTTCCTCGCTGGCAGTGCGAGCCATGTGGGATCTCTAAAGGACTTATTTAGCATGCACATGCTAAAACCGCACTACAGTGAGCCTTGCATTCACAGCTCGAGAACTTGAAATGCCCCTGGCAGAAACTTCTCCCTTTCCTCTCCCGCTTTCTCTTGCTCCCTTTTGATGTTTCCTCTCTCTTCTAGCCTGTCCTTGACAGTGACTGCAATCACACCACACACAGCTTTCTTTGGAAAGCCCCCTTTTTAATGATCTGGCAGCCGGTAGTCACTGAGGCCTTCCAGAAAAAAAAAAATTCAATCCCTCTTCCCACAGCTTCCGCAAGCCCTGGTGATAAATGACACCTCTCATTCTGTCACAGACAAGGAGCACAGACGGGGGACGTCAGTGATGTATGGCCCACCAGAACAGGAAATCAGCTTTTTTTTTTTTTGGAAAAAAAAAAACCCTAAAAGAGCTGACCGACCAGGATGTTCTCAGGGTCCTACTCCAAAGACCTCGCCAAAGACACCAACGGAAAAAGTTGTAGTTCAGGGAAACAGAGAGTGTGAGAGGAAAACCAGAGAAATAGGTAGTTGCGGAGAAATTGGCATTCGACAGGCACAGGCTGCCAGGGCATTGTTTACTTCTGTGTGGTGCCCGGGACATTAGCCAAATTTTCACCTACTCCTGTGATAGATGGAGGGAAAGGCTGATCCCTGCGCTGGGAGAATTCTATTTTTCTTCTGGAGCCTCAGAAAAATAAGTGAGTCAAGATCTGTTTGTCAAGCCTAAATTACCAAGTTTTACACGGCCCCCAGCAAAAAGCAATAAAATCCCCGGTACTCACCCCAACCGCTCCCACCCCCTTACAACCCTGCACACAAAGATCGTGCCCGAGTGATGAACAACTGTGCCTTTCTGTGTCGATGGCTGTCACAGGAAAGAGCGAGAAGTGGCTTCTCTTTCTTTATTTTTTTATTATTTTGCATTGCGCTTTCCTCTCCTTGCTCCCTCAAGGGCCGTACATATTGCATTGAAACACACACACCACACACACTTTTCTCCCTATTGAAAAATCTCTGTATTTGGATCTACTTGGGCTGCTCATTTTCAAAGCCAACTCAGTCTCATCGTCAAGTTAAACCTGAGCACTTAGTGGGCGTCAGGCTTGTACTAGACCCAAAATGGGAAAATGAAAAGTAATGGCCACATTCTCTCCCTGCAGGATTCCTTGAACTCAGCACCCATGGTGTCTGGGTCTGGTAACTTTCTGCTAGGGGCTGTCCTGTGAACTGCAGGGCGTCTGGCAACATCCTTGGCGTCTAACACTAAGTGCCAGGAGCTTCCCCATCCCACCCCCCACGTGGCTCAGTTGTGATAATAAAATATGTTCCCTGATAATGCCGAGTGTCTCCTGGACACACAGCTGCCCCCTGTTCAGAACCACTGTTCTGGAAGTTTGAAATCAAGTCTCTAAAGAAAAATATCCCTCATGGGATTGGCACAGTGAGGGTGTGGCGGGGGGAGAACTGAAGTTGGTAGGTAATTAAATGCTGAATAGTGTGATGCAGAAAATGCAAGCTATTGGAATTTAGGGATTTCCTCCACGGAGACCGGCTTGGTGCCGATGCCCCTATGAAGCCGGGTAACAAAAAGTAAGTCTTGTTACAAGACACAAAGCCACCACATGTGTTGTGCATGTGTTGTGTGTGGAAATGACCTCACATGTTTACAGGCCAAAGCAGGTTTGAACGAGAAAGACAGAAAGCTTAGCTTCAGACACATCCCATTAATACCAGTGGGAGACAGCAACCAACAACCAAAGATCTCTTTTCTTTTCCAGTGATGTAATGAAAATGTTGACAATGATCATTTATTCATCAATGGCAGTCAACCTTTGTGCACATTTAAGGTTCTAAATTGGATCGAAGAAGGTAGGACTGAACTTGAACTCATGTGCCTATGCTTTCTTTGTAGGTGATAGCACAACAACCGTTCACACGCAAGTCTAATAGAGTTTATGCAGTGACACTGAGTACCTTCTTTGACTTACTCACTAAACCATGTGAAGAAAAGGAAGCTGAGCCCAGTTACTAGACACCATTCACAATATGCAAGGTTTTGACCAATCCACTGTCACCAAGAGAGATCCAAATTAACTGGGAAGACAGATAAATATATCTGTGTATAAAGCCAATAACGGGCATCGTAATGGCAGGTTAAAAAATATATACAAACATATATGCTATACACAGTATATATGGTAAACTGAGCTGTGATCACAGAGATTAAACACGTTTTAAAAACCATGTAAAAAAGAAGAACAGATCTCAGTGAATTCAGAAGAATTAGCTACTCTGTGAAATGTAGGCACTTCCATCAATCAGACAGAGCACTGTAGATGCGTCACACACAGTAACCGTGTGATCTGCAGAAGTCCAAGGTAAACTGTGTAGGTTGTCATTACTGTAGGTACTGAAACTACTTCCGTAAGGATGCTACAAACGGGCGCACCATCCTTTATCGCCGCCCCCCCCCCCGCCCCGCCCTCCCACAGAGCAGCTTGATCTCCATTGTTTGGGGCTCTGTCTTGGCCAACTTCAGACAGACCACTCTTTGTTCTCACAACACCGCCCTGCCTATCAACGGGAATCCTAATAAAATTTTATGCTGTTATAGGACTTTCCTGTCTCCTCCTCACCTCCTGGTCTTGCATCATGTTGAGGGCAATTACACATTTATTTATTACACATTCCCAAATATAAAACCGCGAAAACTGTACCAGAGACAGCAGCTTTTCAATCATCCATCAAGATACACCAGCTTCAAAAGACAATCCCTGCGCCACAGCCTGAAGGTCATTACTCACGCTCGAAAGCTCATTTCAAAGGCCTCCTCCATCTCCTGATACGGTTAGATAGTGTGCGCGCCAAAGTGCTGCTTGGGGATCTCAATAACGCCGCGTGCTCGCTCGCGGAGCGTGATTAGTGGGAGGGGTCGGCGCCAATTTAGGCTGTGTCTACACAATGCCAAAACAGCCCGTGGAGAAATGAAACCGTCCATCACACGCCCGGCGGATTTAGTTACACGAAGCCCAACTGCCCTGACTCACTCAGCCGCCCTCTCCCGCCCCGCCCCCAATGCCACGCTGACTGAATATCCGAGTTCTTTCGAAGTATCTGGGAGCGGCTCTGCTTCACGTGATGGATTTGAAACCGGCCACAGAGATGACATGGTCTCCACCACCAGGCAGCACGCAGGCTCTGGACCCCTTCGCACAGGGCCCTGCATGCTCACCATGCTCTTGCTCAGTCCCATACAGTGGAGCACCTGGATCCACCTCTTCCTGAAGCTTCCAGGCCTTCTCCTATATATTTGTTTTAGTTATGTGAGCCAATATGGTTTCTCCCAACTCTGAGGCTTTCACTTAAAGCAGACAGTACTCCAAGTGCTTTGTATGAATTGCCTCCTTCATTCCTCACGACGGCCCCAGGAGTCAGGTGCTGCTATTATTTACACTAGACTTTGATGACGGTGCCTGGTCTAAGCCTGCTCTGCTAGGTAGGTGCCTCTCCCCACCAAGCAGGCCCCCTGGCGACACCGTGCTTCTCTGGCTGAGGGCAACTGTCTGCCTCACACGGAGGGCAGTCTGAAAATGCCCCGAGCAATGTCCCAGGAGGGAGCCGTCAGCCGGGGTGAACAGAGGTTTGGGGGGAAAGGATCCCGGCACCTTCCCCTCATTTCAGACAACTGAGGAGTGTGTCCGTTCCTGGCTCCCACACGCCCCAGCAGCAGCGTCCAGCTCTGGCTGCCCCCCGTGGCAACTTGCTGGGTCCCTCGTCCTTCACTAATCTCTCTCCCTTCCTCATCTTACATGGCCATTCCTGTCCATGTGTCCAAGGATCAACAGCCAAATAAAGCATCTGTATTCAAATCCTTGCTTCCGGGTCTTGTTCTGGGGAACACATACGAAGACAGCACATCTGTAGCGGTCAGAAAACCAATTCAGACGCATTAAGTAACCTTGCCCGAGAACCCTGCAGTGCTCCGCTCTTCCCCCATCAGCTCAGGGCTCCTCCGGTCCTGCCCTCCACTCCTTTCCTTCCAAAGCCAGTGGAGCTCTTGACCATCTCTGCCTGGCCTTGCCGTGGGACCCAGGCACAGGCTGCTGACCTCTGGATGTCGCAAATATTGCAACTCTTCGTTCCCTTTGGGCTTTGTCTGTCAGGAGGCTCGGGCCTGGGGTTCTGCTCCAGTTTTAGCCACATACATTCCTTCCCGTGAGATTCCTTTTCTCCCAACTTCATTTTATTGTTTTAATACAATTTAATTTTGCCATTGTTCTTTGTCTCATCTTTTTAAAACCATTATAAGGTATGCACACTATACATCCCATATATAATGTTATATAGTATATGATCATGTGTAAAAATAGTATGTATTAATGCATGCCATCTTATATACAATGTTACATATGCAATATCTAACTTATCTTTTATATGTTTACTGTCACTTAGTACCATGAACCTTGAGGTGATGGATTGGTCCAGGCGACCTCAGAGGACGGGGAACAGAGCACCGCTGGAGTCAGTTCCTGTGGGTTCGCACCTCAGCCCCAGGAATTAGGGGTCATCGGGCCAGGGACTGACCACCTCTGAGCCTCACAGGTGGGACCGGGCCCTGCAGGCCCAGGGGACCGAGAGCACGTCGAGTGGTCAGAACCGTAACTGGCATGTGGAAAGCACGTTGTTGCCCAGACAAGGCAAATCCGAATCAACATCATTACAGTCACTCCTGTGAAGAATGTTTCTCTGGGGCATGGGCAGCTAGCTGTCCGTACAGAAAATCAAGGCCAAGTTTACTATCCCGCATCCAGCTGAAACTTTGTAGAAGTCCCCACGTAGGAAACGATCAGAACTCAGTCAGTGCGGAGGAGTCTGGTCGAGGGAGAGGGGCCCAGCTGGGCCTGTCAGGGGTGCGGAGGAGGCGATTCGAGGGCCTTCCTCCCCCCAGGACCCTCCGTAATGTGAGTTTACATGGTGGGAGTGTTTTCAGTTCTGATAATATCCCCAAATGCCCCATCTGGTAACCAGCACTTAAGCGAAAAGCTGGACCGGGAGAAAAGCCCCCAGACACCCGTCCTAAGTGTCACAGAGCAAGCAGGTCACATCAGCGTCGGGTGGAGGTGATGGGACCCAACTCGATCTGACACAATTCAAGCAATGCGATGTGACAAGACACCAGCAAGTAAGCAAAAAACACTCTATTTTTGGCCCGAATGCTCATTATCATCTTACATGCAAAAGCGCTGATCTGTGATAGTACTAAGTGGAGCGGTTCTTTTTTTCATCCTATTTCTGTTATCAGCTCGTGGCTGGCTTTAGGAAACTTTCACTGGCCTGACCTCTCTACTACTTTCTGAATTTTCAGTCTTTTGAATCTTCCTGACCCTTCTCCAAGGGGGCAGGTTGCAATCCTGACTGGTGAGCACAGAGGCTGCTGACATACAAGCATGCTTCAGAATGAAACACGAGAATTACATAAGGCAGGGTGCCGTTCGGAACTTGATGGGGACATCTGAACTTTTGTTTTAATGCTGCCTGGCTCTATTCCTCCTTCTTTAGGTAACAAGACCTCACTTGAACTTTAGAACATCTTCCTCCTTAATCTTAATGTCTAGGCTGTAGGTGTGGCTTGCCATGTCACTCAGACCTAAGCAATGAGAACATAGCCTACCTCTGACCACAGTGATTGGTTAAAGAATGGCCATGTGACCTGCTCAGGACCAATGAGACCTAACAAGTCCTCTTTACCCTAAGCATTTGTTAGAGAGGTGAGTGGTAATCTTTCTCCTGAGCCTGAACTCTGAAGCCCTTTGGAGGCCACCCCAGGAATTCTGAGGGTGATGTTAACACAGGGGAAATCAGACTTCTGATCAAGATGGCGGCATAGGTAAACACAGCTCACCCCCTTGCACAACCACGTCAACATTACAACTAAATGATAGAATATCTATCACTCGGAACCATCCGAGATCAAGCCGAATGGAAGTCTGACAACTATAGAATTAAGAAATCACATCCATCCAGCTTGGTAGGTGGGGTGGAGATGTGGAGTGGGCTGGTCCAACATCACAGGAGGTATGTAAAAATTCAGGAGGGATATCTTGGGAATGAGGAGTCCCAGCCCTATACCAGGCCCAGGGTTCCAGTGACAGGAAGATAAATCTCCATAACTGCTGGCTGCAAAATCCTATAGGGACTGAGTTATTGGAGGAAACTTCGTGAGTCCCAAGCAGTTCCTCTTTAAGAACCCACACACAGACTTACTCAGACTCACTCCCCCTGAGCTCCAGCACTGGGGTAGCAGCTTGAAAGGCCCCAGTGGCAACCAGGAGGCGCTGAAGCCCGGCATCCAGGCACGAGCTGGGGAATAGTTTTCTCCCAGATAGAAAGGCAGGCAGAGACCACTGTCCCTTTTCTAAACCCTCTCCCACAGAGCCACAGAGCCTGCAGGCGGGTGCCCTGTCTGAGACCCTATCAACCTGGATAATACTGTTTGCTCTGCCCTGTAGATCCTGTGAGGTTCCATCCTGGCCAAGCTGTTAACAGTGACTTTTCCATATGAATCACTGGTCTTGGCTCATGCTCCACAATTTCCTAAATCCTCTCCAACAAGCAACAGCTGGCCTCAGTAAGCCCCTGGCTCCTATACCTCTTGCTAAGTGGCCCCTGGCTCAGCATCAGCAGCAGCCAGCCTAGATTCACAGCTTGGCTTTGCCTGGGAACTTCCAAGCCCAGCACAAGTAGTGGCCATCTGTAGATTGCGTTATAGCTCATGCAGGGTGGCCCCAGGTGGGAGCTGACACTGACCTACACCACCCAGGAAACACTATGGCCTGTGCACCCAGTGGACAGCTACAGACCACGTTGGAGCAACACCACCCTACCCCTGCACAGTGGATCTTCCATGGAGGGTAGAGGTTGGTGGTCAGTGGTCATAGCCAATCCTTGCCCCTAACTGGCCTGAGTAAATCCCTCCCATTGATCTGTCAACAGCAAGCAATGCTCAACTACAAGAGGAGGGTGTACTTAGCCCACACAAAGGGTGTACTTTGAGAACTCAACTTGGGTAATAAGGAAGGCTGTACCACTGGACCCTACAGGACACCTACTACATTAGGCCACACCACCAAGACATGGGTTCAAAGCAGCTCTCCCTAATACACAGAAACAATCACAGGGAGACTGACAAAATGAGGAGACAAAGAGACAGGGCCCAAATGAAAGAATAGATCAAAACTCCAGAAAAAGAACTAAACAAAATGGAGATAAAGCAATCTATCAGATGCAGAGTTCAAAATAATGGTTATAAGGATGCTCAAGAACTTAGTGAGGACCTGAAAAAAAAAAAAGATGCAGTCAGAAACAAAGGATACAGTAATTGAAATAAAGAAAAATTTACAGGGCAACAACAGTAGAATTCATGAAGCTGAGAATCAAATCAATGTTTGGAACATAAGGAAGCAAAAAACAACCAATCAGAACAACAGCAAGAAGAAAAAAAGAGTAAAAAAAAATCCAAAAAAACACAAGGAGAATGTAAGGAGCCTCTGGGACAACTTCAAGTGTTCTAACATTTGTATCATAGGGGTGCCAGGAGAAAAGAAAGAGCAAGAGCAAGAAATTGGAAATCTATTTGAAAAAATAATGAAAGAAAACTTCCCTTAATTGGTGAAGGAAATAGACATGCAAGTCCAGGAAGCAGAGAGAGTCCCAAACAAGATGGATGCAAGGAGGACCATGCTAAGACACATCATAATTAAAATGCCAGAAGGTAAAGATAAAGAGAGAACCTTAATAAGCAGCAAGAGAAAAGAAGTGAGTTACCTACAGGGGAGTTTCCATAAGACTGTCAGCTGATTTCTCAAAAGAAACCTTGTATGCTAGAAGGGAGTGGCAAGAAATAGTCAAAGTCATGAAAAGCAGAGACCTACAGTCAAGCTTGTTCTACCTGGCCAAACTATCATTTAGAATTGAAGGGCAGATAAAGAAAAAACTGAAGGAGTTCATCATTGCCAAATCATTACTGTATGAAATATTAAAGGGACTTGTTTAAGGAAAAAAGATTAAAACTATGAATAATAAAATGGCAATAAACACATAACTATCAACAATTGAATCTAAAAACAAACTAAGAAAAAGAAGAACAGAGACAGAATCATGGATACAGAGAGCATTTCCATGGTTGCCGGATGGGAGGGGGTGTGGAGAAATGGGTAAAGAGGTGAGTGTGCCAAGAAGTACAAATCAGTAGCTACAGAATAGCCATGGGGGCGTAAAGTACAGTATTGGAAGTAGAGTAGCCAAAGGTCCTCTATGCATGACCATGGACATGAACAATGGTGTGGGGATTGCCTAAGGGAGTGGGTGGAGGGGGTCAAAGGAGGAAAAAATGGGACAACTGTAACAGCATAATCAATAAAATATAATTAAAAAATACTCCGCCCACTCAACAAAATGCAGGGGAAGGCAAACCGTAAAATAGAAAGTAAAAGAATTATTTCATCCCTTGGACCAAACCAGGCCTGAGGGTAACGAACCCTGTACAATTCAATCACATGAGACAATTCACCATCTTTTCATTCCTTTTTCTTTTGCCTTAAGCCACTTAGAGATAAGTTTTCTGCCACTAGCAACAGACAAAAAAAAATCTTGAGTCAGAGATGGCATTGAAAAGGCCCCAAAGATGAGTATGGTCTTAAAACTTCCAAGCAGAGCCCTCTCCCGATTCCCTGCATGCGTTTGCTACACTATAATGGAGGGGAAGCCCCAGGGCGTGCAGCGGGTGCCTGGCGGCCGTCCTACAAATGCTGCCCCCGTGTTCGGCTCCCGTCAACACCCGTTCTGGTGATGGAGGTCCTGTGTCTTGCTCAGCCCTTAGCTCCTATCAGCAGAAACACTTCGTCTCGCTGACACACTGATACGCTAAATGAATAAGTGCCGAGCAAGGGGAGGTCACCGGGAAGTTAACTGAAGAGATTGTAAGGGACAGGAGACACGCTTCACCAGCAAGGGGCCGGAGAGGTGGGGGAAACGCGACAAGGGGCACTCAGGCCCCGTGGCCCCTGGCTGCCCGCCACTCAGGGCCCTGACAGCTGACTTCTAAACAGTTAAATATGAAACTGTCAACAAGGCCTTGTCTTAATAACCAAACTTGAGGCCTTTTATCCTGCAAGATTTATGAAGTAATTTTAAAGAGACCCAAGCAAACATCTGTCAATAAATTGAATGCCGGCTACAGGATTTACAAGCAAGACAAGAATTTCTCATTAAGTGCACATTAACACGGCGGGGATCATAAATGGGAGGAGGCCCGGATGCAGGTCTCCGCCGCTGTCATTGGAACACTATCTAAGAACTAATGAGGAAGTGATGGAAGGGTCCTAACGATGCCTCGGGCTGCCTACCTTCTCCAGGCTGAATGGGGCTGTGCAGAGTCAGACAACTCTGGGAGGCTGGCTCCTTGGGCCTCTTCTGCTGTCTGCTCCAGTGTGGCCAGTCTCCACGCCCACCGTGGGTGCACGGGAGGCACTGTCATCCCCGATGGAATTAAGCTCCCGGAGCCCCCATGACGGTTAACTTCGAATGGTCCCAGAGACATGCTCATTCAATATTTCCATACCACCGACTTCATGGAGGATGCTGTGCTAAATAGCTTTCCCACGGGGCAAGGAGGAACCTCTGGACACGTCTGTTTGGCTGAGACATGCCTTTGACACACAGAAAGATAAGGCTTGTCCCTGACAGTGAGCTGTGGCAAAGAGGGTTCTAGGGAAGATCCTGGAGCGCCAGCCAGGTATTCCATAAGCTCTCCCAACCTATCCCCTTCCTCAGGCTGAGTCTTCCCGGCAGGCTTTGCCCTGAAGGCTCTCTCTGTACCCCACGCGAAGCACCGGTCAGAGCCAGCAACAGAAGTGCCAGGGTTGATTAGACTGGAAACATGCACAGGCCAATGAGAAGCTAGTTTGGGTGATGAGGTAAGGTGTGTCTGGTTGGGTGGGCAAGGAAATACAGCGGGGGGTGGGCAGAACGAGGAATTATACCAGGAAGGCCCTGCCTTGGTGACTGAGGTCAAAGTTACTCTTCATGTCTGGGTTTCTTCACAACACCTATATTATCATATTAACATATTGTAATGTATTATATCTGCACATATTATATAGATAGATTTGTGCCTTCTCCTTTCTTCTTATCTTTGTCTGTCTCTCCACTTGAATAAACTCTTTATGAGTGCAAGGGCTGTGGGTCGTGTTCATGACTGTGTCCCAAGCTTCGCCAGTCTGAACAAGGCCACACAGAATCAGGTGACTCTGCAAATATTTGTTGAATGAACGAATGAACAAATGAATGAATACCCAGGAACCCTGAGATCCAACTAGGCCAAAACGTGGCCAGATAAAGGGCACGCGCTTGTGTGAAAATGAAAAGCATGGCAGTAGATGACTTTTGTAGTATGGATCCTACAATGACAAAATGCTGAGAAAAATGCCAAAAAGAAAAGGAAAGGAAAAGGAAAAACATGCTTCTGAGGGCACCTACAGCCAGCCCATAGATAAGGTTGAGTGGGAATCACAAGAAATAGTCAGATGGATTAACAATTGGAAATAAAACTGTCCAAGGAACCAGAACGAGAGGATGTTTTGCACAAGACGCGCATTTGCATTAGGAATGTGAGTAGAATGATAAATGATTATAAGTCCTAACAGCGTCTTGGAGGCCCGGCCACGTGCCCTCTCCTTGGCTAAGCCCTTTCTTCGACGCGAGGGCCGTATGTCTGACCACTGTGGACGTGCACGTGACCCTGGAAGCACCGGGCTGGCCAGGTGCACGGCGTTAGATGGCTCTGTGCTGAGTGGACAGTGGGAATGCAAGGAATGAGGGAAAGCACTGCAGACTGGGAAATGGTGCCACCCTACGGCTGAGCAACAGGGTGGAAGGCCTGTTCAAAGAAAGGCCCTTGCGTGGAAGGGGCCTCCCCTGGGGGCTGCAGCCTGCTCGCTCTCGTTGTATGGTTCCTATCTACAGGGACAAACGAAGACAGCCTGCCGGCCGAGAGCTGGAGTATTCAGACGCCATTTACTCAGCAAACAGCAGGCGCTGCTATGTGCCAGGCCCTGTCCCGGGGCGGGTACTGCAGGGAACAAAACAGACTCAGTCTCTGTCCCAGCAAAGCCGGCAGTCTGGGAGGAGGCGAGGTGGGGCGAAGCCACTATACTAAGTCTCAGGAGTGTCACGAGAAGGCATCTGCCGCAGTGTCACCATTTGCTGAGGCTAAATGTCACAGAGTAAGGAAGAAAAGATCACTGCAGCGAAGGAGTGGGAGAAACACTCAGCAGAAGTTGCTGAGACCCACTGCGCCAGGCGGGCGGGAAGTGCGGTTCCCTCCTCCAGGCAGGTGAGCTGTGAGCGAGGGCTCGCTCTCCTGCAGAGCCCCTCCCAGGGAGGAAGGGTCTGCCTGGCGTGCGGGGCCACCGTGGGGGCTTTGCCAGGTGCCGTGCCATCTCTGGCCGGTGGAGACACAGGGGTTCGGGCTCAGTTCTTCGAGGTTCGGTGGTTCTGGGGGTGAATGGGAATCCCTGTTTAAAGAGCTAGACAACCGAGAGTGGGAAGCAACAGAGAGCAGGAGGCCTCGTGGGTTTGACCCGAGGCACTCAGAGAAGAGCTCACAGAGATCGGCACGTGTGACCTGGGTTTTGAAGGTTGTATAGGAGTCCACCAGGTAGAAGAACACAATCCAGACAGAGGGAGCCTGTTTGGGAGCAGGGGGGACTGGGAAGAGAAAATGCACAGATATGAGAGCCTTAATACGTATGGAAAATGCAGTGTCTGACGGAACTAAAAGTGGGGGGAACTTCTGGTTGAAGCAAGCTGGCGGGGCGAGGGAACGGGTGGGCAGTAAGGCCGCCACTTGCTATTTTGAGGGAACGGACTGCAAAGTAAATATCTTCCAGCTGAGGGCTAAGGGCTAAGGGCTAAAGACGGGCTAAGGAGTTTGCGCTTCCCATCTCTGCCAGTGTTTTCTAAACTCCAGCCACTTTCACGGTTTTTGCCACAGTTAGTCATTGATTCAGGGCTTTTTAAAACATCCCACTAAAAAAACACACTTTATTAAATTTATTTGAAAAGGAGGTTCATAAAGCCAGCATTGCACATGGAAAATCAGGACTACCATGAATAACATATAACTCAAAACAAATATGTTACTGTTCAAATAAAACGCATCCATTTGTATGTGACCCACAAATCATCACGCACTGCATTTCTGGAAACAACTGTTTGCAGCTCTGAGACCCAGAGCATTTTAAGAAATGCTTGATGAGATCAGAGCTATGCCTTACAGACACTTCTGTAGCCAATAAGAAGAATGGACTAGAGGGGCTGGAGCACCAGGGCCCTGGGAGGTGACGAGTTTAACGCACCCATAAGCTGGCCAAGGCCCGGATGAAGCGAAGGGGCGGGGGAGGAGCCATTGCAGAGGCAGGCAGGTTAGGCAGGTGGGGGAGAGAGGGGGGGGGGCTAGATTGGCTGCCCCTTGGTGGAGGGGCAGTTCCTGATGGCCCCTTATACACTGACCCCCTTTTTCCCAGAGCCTGTTGCAGAAGCCAGGACCTGGAGCCCCCTCTCCAGAGTGTAGTTAGGTGAGCTCCGGGGGCTGAGTTCTAGGTGACCGAGCCGGATGGCTCCTTCCTGCGGAGGACACTCCGTACCCAGTGCTGAGGGTTAAAAGGAGGAGAGAAAAAAGAAACACGGCCGTGTATGTGTTGCTCTGCCCAGCTGTAGACGCCATGTGGCTAATGGGAGAAAACTTTTGTCTGGCGGCTCTCCCTGTACTTCGTAAATCTAATTCTTTGATTTCTTCTTTAATTATGGAAAAGTTATCATCAGTGATAAAGGGAAACAAATAATCACCAGACCATACCCGCATTAGGAAATTACAGTAGGCACTTCGTTCACTTTCCGTATTTATATTTTTAGGAAGCCCAGGCTCCGTCATTGCACACTTGGTGGTATGGGCCACAGACTAGGGGCGAAGCGCCCCCACATGCCCCTACCCCCGTAAATAATCTCAACCAGATGAACCAATTTCACCTTCATCTGGCTTCTGTACAGAAGAACTGAGTGTCTTCTCTCAACGCGAAAGGAGAAAAAAATCCAGCAGTCATTTTAATCAGCAGGAAAGGAAAACTGGGGGGCGGGGGAATTCAAACATTTTTTTCATCCTCTTTCTTTCTCTGAATTTTTTCGTGTACTGGTGTAACGGGATGCTTTTCTTTGGGTAAAGCAATTTGCATCACTTAAAGGAATGAAAGGAAACCATGCTATCGAGTTTATCTACACTACTGAGTGAAAAGAGGTTTGAAACTCTAACTAAAGCCAAGAGAAGAACAGGCTTCTGAAAAGTTCCAGTGACTGGGAGGGAGGGTGGGTAGGAAACATCTTTGGAGACCACAGCACGGCCACCTGGCTCGGCAGTCACCTGCACAGGAGCCTCAGGCCCCTGTGCCTGAGAACCAGTAGGATGCCCATGGCCTCAGGCCTGGGGAGAGCTCAGGACCAGGCTGGCCGGATGGGCGTGCCCAGCATAGCGCCTGGTGGGCAGGAAGCAGCCCATCTGCGGTGCAGGGGCTTCTGATGTCTTTGTTACTCTCTGTGGCCCACCTGCCATTTGGGCTCACATTGATTTTAAGTTCCCCCAATGATGGGCGCGCCCATCCTTCGAAGGTCTGAATATTTTAACCTGGCAAAACTCATGCACTAAATCAACTCTCTCCCTAAACCTGAAGTCCTAGAATTCGAATCCCAGAGCAAACACCCTGAAGGAGCTGAAGGAGCTGAAGGAGCACTGGGAAGTGCTCACTCCCGGGAGCAAGGACAGACAGACAGACCCGTCCACACAACGGGACCCTCCTTGCAACTGACTGACAAGCTGAGTGTGGCAGCGAGCAGGGGCTCGGAGGCCGTGTGTGGCTGGAGAGGAGTGGGTCCTAACAGGTTCATTAGGTGGCTTCTATCTATAGACACCATCAGAAAGACAGGGCTGTGGTGAGGGAGAGTAGGGCAGTGGGGGCAGGCAGGAGGGGCGGGCCTGACTGCAGAGGGGAGGAGGAGGAGAGCATTTTTAAAGGGACAAACGGGACTCCTCTCTAGGCTGTTTGTGGTCATAACACACGTCTGTCCATGCATTAAAATTGGAGAATTGTATACCATCAGAAAAGTCAATTTTACTGCATGATCATTTAAAATGCAATAAAAGCATCCAGACACAAATGTAAAATCTTCCTTCTTAGAGGATGCATTCCATTTCACACACACAGACCAAAAACAAACAACCCCCCCTCCAAAACCCTACACACAATGCCACAACTTGTGTACATGTGTGTGTGTGTGAGAGAGAGAGAGAACTGGAGAGAAAGAGGACAACTGTCACGTGTACATGAGGGGAGACTGGCGGAGGTCCCTCCAAGCTGTTGATTTGTATTATGGGTTGGGGGTGGGGCAGGGAGGTGCGCTGTGCGTCGGGTGGAAGCAGGAACCGGAGAGCCCAGCATTGAAAAAAGGAGAAATGAGCAACTATAATGTAAGAGAGGCGCCTGTATTTTGGTCTTATTTATGTGACATCATCCGCACGTGCAGAGAGACAGGGGCACAGGGTGGCTCGGTGGCAACGGAGCTGCGAGCCTGGCCGTGCCCCGTCAGCGCGTGGGAAACGCAGGCTTCAGGGCCACGTGGAAAGGACGCGTCCCGCCAGACGACCCACACGGGCTGGCTCCGAATGCTGAGCTACGCGAACAAGCTCTTCCCTTCTGATTTCAGTTTGTAAAGCCTTCAATCGCCAGACAATCTTTATTAAGGCGTGTTATGCTCCGGGTAAAACAAACACTGGAGATTCTGCTGTGTCAGGAAAAAAGAGAAAGTTGTTCTCTTTGGTACAAAAACCTTTCCATTTAATATCGCAACATGGTTTGCTAACATTAATTGGCTAATCCCCCCAAAACACTCCTTGTGGATAGTTTCAGAGAAAAGATAATCATATGCTCCGTTTGCCGGGTGGAGATGAGGGTAGCTGTACGATGTGTTCACGTCAGCATGTCTTGCAGCGTCCAGAGCACCCCTTTACGTGTTATCTCACGGAGAGCACGTGCCCACCTGACAGGTGAGAAGACTGAGGCTCACTGCCGGCTACAGCTGACCTTCTATAGGACCAGACTGTTTTTAATTTTTCAAGTGTTTTCACAGGTGCTCGCGCCTCCAGATAGTATCAAGGACTTGCTTGTGAAAAAATGTGACCTAATTTTTTAAGAAAAAGAGAAAACATATCTATCAAAGAATGCAAGGATAACATTCTTATACAAGCTGTTAGGAGGACGGACTGTTCAAACCCATGTGTCCCAGCAGGCACGGGGTCCGGCCAGACAGACCTCTGCGTCCGGAAAACGCCCGCCGTCCGCGTTGGGAATGCTGATAAGGATAAACCAAGCAGGCAGAGTGCTACTGGCTCTGATACAGCATGTACAAAGTCAGGACAACTTTTCCAATACTATATTTGGCAATGTGATAGGCTTTATTGGATGGCTGACTGTTCAGTTGATTTTTACTGGTTTTCCTAAGAACACAGACTCTACATAGCCCTGGATATAAGTAAAAATGTAAACATACTATTTATAAACAGAGCTCTGTGTTCAGGATGTAAATCCCCGCCTGCTTGCGGCCCCTCGGTCTTCGTCAGACCGATGTGCTTTGAATGGAAGTTGGTGTAATGTTTTCTGCAAGGCCTGTGTCCATCCTACCCCCTGGTCCACAGTGGCAGCAGCCTCGAGGAACAGAGACCTGGTGGGGAGATACTGGAGCCGCCTTGACCCAGGATAGTATCCTCACGGCTGCCCGAGTGGCCACTGGGCCATGGGGACAATGAGATTAATTATAGGAAATGGAGACACATCAAAGGCAAGGAAGTAGCAGATGAGAGCTTCTGGCTGTAGGGACCAGGTTGAGAAACATATAGGGGTCAAGTCAAAGTCAACAATGACAGTGGCCAAGGCAGAGGGCAGGGAAGCCCAGCTGGAAGAAGGTGAAGTCTCAGGGCTCACGGGGTGGGCAGGCACTGGTCGGAGAATTCTGGGGATGGACTCACCCAGGGTCGGGGAGCGAGAGGCCAGGCAGGCGATGCAGGGAGTGCCCTAAAAACCTCAGGTTACTGCTTCTGTGACGTCACCAAACGCCGGCAGGGGCAGGGAGAGGAAGGAAGGAGAAAGGGCAGGAGAGAGGAACGCGCCCAGTGAAATGCAGAAAGAGTGGAAAGACAATAAGAGAGGAAGAGTGAGGAAAGCAGTGGGTCAACAAATAAAGTGAAAACAGATTTCGGGGATAAATTAGAGTGAACACAAAATCTCGGTAACTAGTGTGTGTGAGAGCAAGCTCCCGAGACATGGATCGTGTGCACTGGGAGTGTCCTAGTTAGTGAGCTTGTTTAAATCGCGCCGGGCTTGGCACCTGATGATGGCACAAACGTCATCACGCACACCTGAAGCAAGGTGAGGCAGGTCTGTGGTGAGGATACTAGTAAGGGGAATAGAGAGAAGAAGAACGTCATAGAGAGGAATAGAAATAATATGTACCAGTAGAGAGAAAAGAGAGGAACAGAGGGGGGTTCTGTTTTTGAAAGATTCGAGGTCAGGGAGGGGAAGTTCTTTACTTGAGATTAACGACAACTCACCAGGGTAGAAAGCATAGCAGAAGCCACCTTGATTTCAGAGACATAGAAATAAACCCACCCCCGCTTTCGATCCCAAGCTAGGGCCATTGCTGAGGGATAGAATCCTCTCCCAGAATGCGGACACGGACCTCAAGACACTCAAGCAAAGGGTGTGCCAGTAACGTTCAGTCACGAGCTCAGCAGAACAAGGGCCTGCGAAGGTCCCATGTATCACTCGATTCTCCAAAAGCCAGAGAGCAAGGCGAGGGTGCCTCCTACTCAGGCCAGGGGGCTGCTCCAAGGGCTGCTTGCCGGTCCCTGATCTCTCGACTCCCAGTCCCACCCCCCTCTCTTGCCTCCTCTTTCCCCGGACCCTCTCTCTCCATCTCTCCAGCTTCCCACCCTCCCTCACTCCCGCTCTCTCTTTCTCTTCAATACGCAGCACACCCGCTGCTTTGTCCGCCCAGCCCTGGAAGATGGGCCTCGCCAGCGTGGTTCCTGGTTCTCAGGGTCATTCAAGTGCAACTCCAAGGGCAGGCATTGGATGTCAGGACTTACAAATGTCAACCTATTGTGTTAGCAGCTGCAAATTACTAGGAAAAGGGAAGTTAGTGGCAGCCACCTCATTCTTTCCCCAAATCCAGACATCCAGAGAGACTTCTTAAAAAGTCACTACAGAAAGGCTGGAGGGGGAGCGCAGAGTGTGGGGAAGCGTGAAACACGCACCCCGGAAGCCAGACCTCCAAGGTGCCCCAACTCTCACTCGGCCGGGGAAGCCGTCCCTGGCGATGGGGTGGTTTGATGGGAGGCTCCTCAGAGGGCCCGAGGCTGCTCCGCTTTTAACTGACTTCTGCATCGCAGGTGCCTCTGCAAACAGAAATCAGAGAATGGCCTCCAGCTACATTGCAGGGAGTCCCTGCAGAGCAAACCCTCAGAGGGAAGAGTCACTGAAGAAGAAAATGAAGATGACAAGGCTGTTGCTTCTTAATAAACATGATCACATTCTCGGCATGCATTATTTATTGCTTTTCTTCCACTGATTTATTGTCCTAAAACATGTAATCTAATAGGGAGAGGAGCACACGCATGCCGACATGGATGTCCCGGTGACGGTCTTCTGTTTCACGAGAAATACAACCCCTAGCAACCCCACAGGCTCGGGGCTCTGTTTGATGCTGAGCCGGTTTCTCTGTTCTCCCTTCTCATCTCCTTATTTTTTGTTCCTCTTTGTGAAAGGAATAATAAAATCGTTATTGCCAAGAGTGATATTACTGTTCCTCCTTATCCAGTGTGAAGAAGAGAGCACTTCCTCACTTTTCATGCGTGGATGTGGAGGCTCAGAGATGTTAAGTAACTTGCCAGAAGTCACACAGCTAGAAACTGCTGAGCTGGGATTAGAACATGGGTGTCTGGCTGCCGAGACCATGTTTTAATGCATGACCCTCATTGTTGAGGCAGCAAAGCCGGGGAGAGAGGGGTGGGGTTCCCACCAGGGTACTCCGAGCCCAGGACCGAGATCCTCTCTGCCCCACAATGGTCTTCAACTTACAAATCCCTCTGAAAGCAGTCAGAGCAGGGACTTCAAAAGAAAAGAGAAAAGGTAACTTTGGGCTCTAGCGCTCCCTTGCCTGGTAAGTTTCTTTTTCTTTTCTTTTGTTTCTTTCATTTTTACGGGGACAGAGTTCACGTACAATACCCAGAACCACTTCCTGAGGCTGACATGGATTTACTCCCCGGCATCCAGTGTTCGGAAAGTACTGACCACCACGCAGGAGGCCTCTCACGGTGAGAGACAGCCAAGCGCCTTCTGCTGCCTTTTTGTGCCCCGCCCCCCTTTCCACCAGGGGCGTTAACAAGAGACAGGAAGCTGCATCTCTAAGGTCGCTTGCTGGTGGCTTCCCTTCCAAGAAGGAAAAGAGTATAAAGTTAGCCCAGAGCTTTGCTGACACTGTTGACATGGGGACAGAAACGTGACATACCCAGGGGCACCTGGTGGGTTGGGACAGGGGTTTATGCCGAAAAGCAAAAGGCAAGCAGAAGAATGCCAGGGCCAGAGCTGTGGGCGGGGAACCGGTCACCCCCCAGAGGGCTGGGGTCCTCGGAGGTGACAGCACTGGGGATAATGACGGCAGAAACTGGACCTTAAACGCTGACCTTCATGCATTGTGTGTGTGTGTGTGTGTGTGCATTCCTGATTGTAACAGTACATCACGTTCCATGCAGAAAGTGTGGGAGTGATAAAAAAATAAAGAAAAAAAAAAGACCTGTGATAAATCATATCATGATAATATAACCATCTTACATAATAATACGCATATCACCTTTATCACTTTATCTGTAGTTTCATCTATCCCCGGATATGCTATAGCTATAAATAGATATCATACTATAGAACCACAGTGCACATACTATTTTATAATCTGCCTTTTGTTCACCCTATTTAATATACCAGGGATTTTCTGCTTCATGAGCAGGAATTTTTAATAGTGGGTGGCAACCCCCTGTGAAGTTTTACCACGTTTGAAAACGACCAGCCCCTTTCTAATCTTCCCCTATATTATAAATACTTCACCGGATATAATGTTTATATATATCTTAGTGGACATCCTACTAAATTTCTAGGAATTGAATTATTGTGTCATGGGCCAGGCTCACTTCAAAGGCATCTGAAGTATCACCTAGCTGTTCCCTGGAGGCTGTTACTAGTTTGAACTTCCTCCTGCATGACGTGAAAGGCTCACACCCACTGCTCTTGAACTCCCCAATGCTGGACATTAACATAAAAACACATTCATGACTCGATAGCCAAAACCATAATACTAGTAGTAATGGTGGCGGTACTTTGTGGTTTAAACCTCATTGCTTCAATAACCAACTGAGATATATTCATATATACACATGCCAACATTTAGTAGCAATCTACTGTCTTGATATGTGCGCAAAACAAAGAAAGAACAATGGGGAGAAACATGGATTCCGACCGCCCTCGTGGACCAAGTGCATGCTGACGAGAAAACCAATAAGAAAACCGGTACCTCCAGGCAGCAGTGGCGTCGTGGGTGGCTGGTTGATGCTAAAATTATACCGTCTTTCTAATAGTCGACACGGTTTAGCTCGTAAGATCCTAGCTCTGAGAAAATGTGTCCTAAATGGAACTGCGACAATTCCTTCAACTGAAGAATGTGTTTTCTTGAAGCTCTAGGTCCCTTTCCCCCTCCCTTATCGAATTTAGAAAGATGCCTCCGTTATTGGCCCATGAAGAGTCACGGCAGGGTACTCGACATGGTGCCCGTTTGCAGACCAAAGAACAGACCGCAGTGGACAAGGCTTCTCTGATCCACACGGTTACGAGCGTGGCGTCTCCCTTCACCATGAGGCAGGGTGGGGGCTTGGGGTCCGGCAGGGCCAGGTTTCAATCTTGCCTTGGTCTCCGTCACTGTGGGCGAGTCCAGGTTGCCTTTCTGAGCCTCCCTTCCTTCCTTGTCCCTTGTGATGTGGTTATGAGCATTCTCTCCTTCTCAGTGTTGACGTGAGAGCAAAGGAAATGAGGGCGCCAAGCCCCAAGCACGTGGCCGGCAGGTGGGGAGCCCCCAGTGAAACGTCGGTCTCCTCGGATCTCTGCACGGTCTGTTCGATGTCACCGAGCAGGTCTCAGCTCCGATGTCACCGCCCCGCCCAAAGCAGCCTCTTCTTTCTAGCTGCCCTCCATCTCACTGCAGTGTTTGGGGTTCTGGTGGTTCCCTTTATAACACTCAGCAATCTCGCACTATCTTGCAATAAGCTAATTTGATTTTGCATTTGTTCTCTGAGTCTCACAGTTGAATGCAATTTATCTGAGAGCTAGAATCTTTTCTGTCTCATTAAGCACACATTTTTAGTACCTGGCATAGGGGCTGACACTCAGCAGGCAAATGAAAAGCTTCTGCGTGGTTAAAGAAACCATCGTCAAAATGGAAAGGGAACTGACCGTATGGGAGCACGCATCCGCCAATGACACATCGGACGAGGGTTCAATCTCCAAAGTATATAAAGAACTCACAACTTAATACCGGGAAGACAAACAATACAATTAAAAAATGGGCAAAGGACCTGAACAGACACTTCTCCAAGGAGGACATACGGAACATTCAGAGACACATGAAGAGATGCTCAGCATCACTAGCCATCAGAGAGATGCAAATTAAAACCACAATGAGATACCACCTCACACCAGTCAGAACGGCTGTCATTAATAAATCAACAAACTGGTGAGGATGTGGAGAGAAGGGAGCCCTAGTGCACTGTTGGTGGGAACGCAGACTGGTGCAGCCACTGTGGAACACAGTATGGAATTTCCTCAAAAAACTGAAAATGGACCTGCCTTATGACCCAGTGATTCCACTGCTAGGATTATACCCTAAGAATCCTGAATCACCAATTTAAAAGAACTTATGCACCCCGATGTTTATGGTGGTGCTGTTTACAATAGCCAAATGTTAGAAACAGACTAAGTGCCCACCAGCAGATGGGCGGATTAAAAAACTGTGGTACGTTTATGCAGTGGAATACTACACAGCAGAAAGAAAGAATTCCTATCTTTTGTGAAGCATGGATGGAACTAGAGGGTATTACGCTAAATGAAATAAGCCAGTCGGCAAAAGATGAATATCACATGATCTCACATATGACTGGAATCTAATGAACGAAATAAACTAATGAAAAAATAGAACCAGAGGCACAGAAACATGGAACAGACGGATACTTCAGAAGGGAGGCAGCGGGGGAGAATGGAGGAGGGAAGGGGACGGGACTAGTCAAAGAACACGTATGAATGACCCATGGACGCAGACAATGGACAGGGGACAGAGGGGATTGAGCATGGGAGCGAGGGGCGGTCTGGGTGGAGGGGGCAAAAGTGAAAAAAAATGGGACAACTATAATGGAATAACAATGAAAAAAGAAAAAGAAAAAAACGAATCAATAAATGTTCATGTGCATATAGATACATATACGCATCCATATCACCAACAGCTCCGTTGGCTAATTCCTATTTATTCTCTCCCTCTTTCTTTCAGCCTCCCTCCCTCAGCTTCTCCTCCCTTCCTTTGTTTTGTTTTGTTTTTTTCTCACCAAGTAATTATGGAGCCAGCCTCTCTGACGAATGCTGGCGACACATTCCCGAACAAGATGGGACGTCTTGGAAGCACCCCAGTTCAGACCGCTCTCTTTGTCCACTCTTGCTTTCTATCCCCTTCCTGACGGGCCCTTCAGGTTTCAACCGCATGCCCAGTGGGGTGCACGGACGGAGCCTGTTCTGATGCCGACTCACCCAGCACCCTGGTCTCCATTACTGGCAGACTTCGGCTTCGGCCGTATTTTACTTTTCTATAAAATATGCTATTTTGTTTCGAGATCTGCTGCTGTCCACCAAAAATACAACTCTGTTAGTAACCCTGCCAGCTCCTGAATGATACCTTTGTGGACACTAAAAACAATTTAATGGCATGTCACAATAGCAATTCGCTCTGTTAATAGCCCCGCTCAATAATGCTGCATTGCATAAACCTCCTCCAGCCGTCTGACAAATAATTCACCTTTACTCACTCTGCAGTAAGCTCCATTTCACTAACAAATATATTTCTCCCCAAACCTACAAATACTGTTGGCATCTCTGGCCTGTGACCATCGCTATTTTTTTTTTATTTGGATGAGGTCAGGGGTATCACGTTTCCATTTCCCCTCGCTGGCTTGGTCCCAGTGACAGTCTTTTTCCATGTAGGACATCAGATTAGGAGACAGAAGCGTTCCCTAGGTCTCACTCAGCTCCCGGAGGACGGACCCTTCTTCTTGCACGGCTGCGGGGGGCCTCCTCTGGCCCACACAGTCTGAGTGTATGTGCCGCAGAATCCACAGACAGGGAACTCTCACCTCCCTGAGAACTCACGTCTTTCGGTGTCTTTCTTCTTCACAATGGCTCCTTCAGAGGCAGCGGGCACAGAGGGTCTTGACCCGAGACCCCCATGAACCTCCTGAGTTCCATGAGTTCAGGCATTTCGTGAATGTGAATTAACTTTTTTTCACCAACCTTTACTTGAAACTTAGCACCTTCTCAAACATTCGAGTAAATGCAGACCCCAAAGCAGGGGACCTGTGACTTCAGCACCGGGACATATTGACATGCTGCTACGTCACCTTCCAGGTGTTGCAGAAATGAGGAACCACACGGACATTTATTACTATCTCAGGATGATAGTATAATAGTTATTACACCTCCTGATGGCGTTATCTAAAATGTTAATAAAGAAGGGAAATCATATCCACATCAGCATCTGTTTGAAAATATTTCGGTAACTGCATTTTCTACACTTGGGTTTTTAGGGGTCACCGTTCTATTTTTATTTTATGCATATGGTACACCAACGAGGGACTCATAGGCCCCTCCAGATCGCTGGGGGGTCGGGTAAGAACACTGCCAGAGCGTGAGATGGGAAAGCCAGGCACACCAGGCTCAAATCTTCATTATTCAGTAATAATAATAATAATAATAATAATAAGGCAAGCCTCACTCCAGTGTTTGCCAGGTGCCAGACATTGCTCTAAATGTTTTGCATGTGTTAAATTCATTTCCCTTTTCTAGCCATTCCATGAGCTCTGCCCTCCCCTTTGCTGAAAAGGAGCCTGAGACAACGCAGACATTCTGTCCCCTGCCCGAGACCCTCAGTGGCTAACAGTGGGGAAGGCCAGTTCGGAACCCGGGGCAAAGTGCCCTTCTCCTTGCTTCTCTGCTGCCACTGACAAGATCGGTGGTGATGGCAACAAGTACTTCGCAGGCAATACCACGTGGTCTCCAAAATGACCCCGTCAAGGCCGTATTATGAGGGTTGCTGTTCTCCTTGTTCAGACGAGAAGCTGAGGTCAGAGAGGAGCTCGGTACATTGCCCGAAGTGACACGGCCTGGAAGGGAAGGTGCAGCAATGCAAACCAGGTGTGCGCCTGTTTGTGTCAGTAAAGTTTTATTGGCAAACAGCCACACCCGTTTGTAAATACACTATGGCTGCTTTTGTGAGACAATGACAGAGCTGAGTCTTCCGCTGAGGAGACCTGGCGGCTCACAAAGGCCTCAATTATTCGCTCCCTGGCTCTTTATACAGTTGGCACATCCGGCTTTTAACCATCAGGAGCTGAGGCAGCTCACGCTGGCTGTGCCTGTCACTCACTGGCCGGCAAAGTGGCCCTGGAAAAGGAAGTCACCTAAACACTCAGTGTCTCGAGCTGTAAAATGGGCGCACAGTGGTACCACAGTCTCAGGGTGGCTGTGAAGGAGAAATGCATGAAGAGTTTAGCACACTTCCCGAGATGTGATTAAAGTTCAGGAAACTTGCTATTATGACTATTACTTTCACTTGAATCTGTGATTAGGAACTCACAATGTATTCTAAAAAGTTGAACAGCCCAGCATGTCACGCTGGTAACTTCCGGTCATGTCGACCCACGGAGGAAGCTCATCCTGATATTAGATTTGTGTTTTGTTCTTTGAAAACGTCGTCTACCTCTCAGGATAGCATTGCCCACGAGCACTGCTTGGCCAGCTTTTTCACTGCGCACAAAATCCAGCCCCTCAAGGGAAGCAGGCGATTGGAATGAAACCTGGGCCACCAGCCACCCGAGACGCAATAGCCTCACTGCAAATGAGCATGAAGTTTGAACCCGTGGGGTAAGAGAACAGTGTCAAGCAAAAGAGACCCCTGGGGAGGGGCAGCGGCCGGCCCAGGGAAGATGTGGAACTCCACGAAGCAGGCTTTTTTTAGCGGGAGAGAATGCCAGCCCTCCCAGCACGCTGCTGTTCGGGGGAACCCTGGCTGGTGCTGGGAAGGAGTTGTCTTCCCCAAGCTCTGTCAGCGGAGGCAAAGAGAAAATTAAGATGATTACATATGTTTAGGGAAAATTAGAGTGTTTTGGCTTGGAGTTTGCTTTCTCTATCAACCATATTAAGAAGGCAATTACTCAACACTCCATTTGGCCTGGAAAATGCTGCCTGAACATGGAGAATCCTTTCTCTAAGTTCCTTTACAATGAAGGCAGCAGAATCCTGTGGTCAGGAGCGTTGGTGTCAAGCATGCGTGGGCTCAAAGCTCAGCCCCCTTCCTTCCCGCCTCAATACTCTCGGTTTGGGCTTCTGATTCAGGAGATGGGGTCGTATTTGCATTCTGGGCCCCCTATTTCAACCCTCCCTCTGTTAGCTGACCTTAGCCAGCTAAGGGTTTTGTGTCTCCGCTTCTGACTTCCGGCACAGCACGTGACTTGTCTATCAAGATGTTAGATATTATCAAATGTGATGTAAAACAGAAAAGTGAAAATGGTTTACATGACCCAGCTTGCTCACTTCCCCCTCTGCCACAGCTACGTGAAGGAAATAGGTAGGCTAGCCTGCTGGGTGGTGGCGAGGTCTGGGAGAGGGCCCCGGTCATGCAAACCCCCATAGCCATGGTTGTCCTGTATCAGGCAGACAGTCCTCAAGCACGCGAGTGAAGCCGGCCAAGATCAGCGGATGCCGTATTTCTAAATGGGGCCGGCTGACTGCAGCCCAGCCTAGTCCCAAACAGTCGGGCCCCCACAGATCGGCGAGCTAAATAAATGTGTGTTGCTTTACGTCGCTGAGGTTTGGGGACATTTGTTATGCAGTGTTGTCCTGTCAATAGAGAACAGATACGGATGATATTTACTTCACAGGCTTGTCTCAAAAAATAAAGAAGATACCTAGCAAGGCTCCAGCACAAAGTTGGTGTCTGACGAGCAGAGGCCGTTGGAGGCACTAGAATTGCCTCCTGAGAGATTAACCAGTGCCTAGTCTCTATCCGGTTCTGTCGTTCATTGCCCCAGGGAAGGGATGTGACAGAAGGGAACTTGGACACACCTTCCGCCTCTTAACCCCCTAGATAAACGAGCAAGATTTGCAACGGAAGGACGCGAAGAAGGATTTGGCCAGATCGGAGTTGAGAGTGGTCTTCATCCCTTCCCCACCCCCACCCCCATCTCAGATAAGGAAGAGAGAACTGTGGCTGGGGGGAGGATGGAAAGGGAGGAAGGCAGGTTGGCTCTGGTGGGCCTGGGCAGCCAGGACAACGAAGGCGGCCCTGCAGAAGGCCAGCCCAGGGGCCACCAAGAGCTCCGTGACTGTGGCAGAAGTGTCTCTGTAACCCGAGGGCTGTCCATTTTCCCAGAGAGCTGGCCCTCGCGTCCTGCCACACATCTTGGCAGGATCTGGCATTCCAGGACTAGACTGCGGTTGAAACGTGCCATTCGCTTAGCGGAAGACGGAAAGGAACTCGCGTTGGAAACAATGAAAGTGACATTCCTTGTAGGTCTTTGGTTTGTTGCTCTAAGACTCAGACTCGTGAGATGATGATGATGATGATGATGATGATGATGATGATGTGATGGCTGTTGATCAAGGGAAGAACTACTTTTAAGATCCAAATACCGCCTACATTGCTAAGAGTGGTAGAATTTGTGCAGCTAAAGGAGAAGACATTCTAAGTAATGGTATCACATATCAGGTATCAATAAATGACCTCGTCTCCAACAGATCAATCATAGGAGGGAGAGAAGGGAGATAATGAGGACCCTCACCTGGTCACCCAGCTGCCCGGGCCCCAGGAGAAGACCCCTCCACAAAAGTCACACTGGGGCTGTCTTCAGGCTGTATGTGGCCAGGAAATGTATTTTCTTTGGCTCGCTCAAGGATTTATAAACTTAAAAAATGTTATCAATCTTTAAAAATCAGGAAATACCCCCCTTCCAAGGGGCCTGGCTTCTCTCAATAAGAAATAAATAAAAATTAAGTTAGCAGCTCTTAAGGAATCTTAAACTGGAATGGGGAGCAGCTGCTTCCTCTAGGCAGAGTGTGTCCTTAAGTTTACCACACTCCCCACTATTCCTTATAGTCTTGCCAGTTAAATGTGGAGTGACAACTGCCTGTTATCATTGTCCTTGTTCTTGAATCTCTAGGGTGGACTAAAACTTCTCTGTACCCACGACGTTTTCAAAGGTGAAAAAGTAAAAGCTTGATGAAGTGGCCTATGCATTTCTAGCTCACTATCTCATTTACTTTTTCTGACTCGATTTGGGGCATTTAATGGTGTGACTCTAAATTTAATCCTTAAAATAATTTAGTGGCAGGATGTCTAGGATTTCCGAAGAGAGAGAACTTGAAATGGAATCTATAGTTTTCATCAACACCTTCACACAGTATACGCACACACGCACACATCTATGGAGCAGCAGTTAAAGAACTACTCATGAGCAATGTTGCTTTTCTCTTGTCTTCTAATTTCCCCCCAATAGGAATACCCGGCCTATGTTTTTGAAGGAATCCTGCATATTTGCTGGGGGTGGGGAGGGGGAATGGAATCACTGGAACTTTAGTAAAATCCCGAAAAGACAGCAAAAATGTCATGGCAAATAGAGGGAAAAAAAGGCCATTTGTAAAGAAGTACTATTTGTATCGAACATCATGAAATAGTAAGTGCACCATGACAATTTTGTACATCTTCTGTGATTTGATTGTCAGTAATGAAGCCCACAGGAGAGTGATAAATGCGTGCAGGAAAAGTATCTATTTCACTTATGTGGCAAATTATGCAACTCAGGGCCTGATAGCACTTGGCAAAATACAAATGTATTTGAATGGAATTCAAATTGTTGCTCTTTGCCTAAGACACAGGAAATATCACCAGGGGTCCTTGTCTTTGGATGTTCGTAAGAGGTAAGAGTTTAAGTAATAGTAGCAGTATTACAAAATTACCTTTAAACACTGAAAACATTTTTACTTTGTTACAGGGTGTAATTTCCCCTTTTTTTCCTCTAATGGCTCATATACAGAAAATGATATACTAATGCAATTTTTCAAATTTAGTTACCTTTTTTTGTGTTCTAAAATTATATATGTTCTCATCATTGCTCTGTTTGTCAGTCTCCAGAATCCATTTATTTCCACTGTTCCTACGGTTCCATAATTTATCTTCTTGTCACAGAACTTTCATAAACTTTTTTTTTAAAGATACAAATACGTGCCATAAACCCTGACCAAAAAAAAAATGCTTCCAGTTCAACTTTTGAAATCTTTCAATTACTCTGTGAACAATCACCGTGCTTGCTAGGGTGGTCGCACTGGGAAACTTCTCATGGACTGACATCCTACTGGGTGAGGGGGAAAATTACTGGAAAAAAGACTCGCTGTCACCGTTTATATTTCTCTGCCTCTTCACTGTTGAATCTGTAGATTTGCAGTGATGCTCGTGCCATGTAGGGAAGAGGAGAAGGGGATGACAGGAGAAGAGTAGCCGGGGTGGATGGAAACGCCATTCAGTCTGATTTCAGGGATGTAAGGGACCGTGGGATTGGGGGGGAACGGTGGTTCTGCCAGCCTTGGGATATCAGAGGGAGACCTCAAGAGGACTCCATACACAGAGGGACTTGCGAAAACAAGACAAAACGCAACATAGTGGTCTCAAATGATTGGAAATGCTCAGGATCAAACTGGAAGCAATTTGGTTACACCTTCATCATCACGAGGAGACCACGTGGACAGCGGACGCACTTAGGCGGGCGGACCCTCAGCAGGCTCCCCACGAGGCTGAGGGTGCGGGTGAGGGCCCCGATGAGCCCGAGACCTGTGCTATCCTTTCTCCTGGGAACATAAAGCGAGCCACATGCTACCAGTAATGAGTAACAAGTAAAAATCATTTTGACAATATATCTTATGCAACCCAGTATATCCGAAATGCTGTCATTTTTACATGTAACTAATGTAACAAGTTATTGACGAAAGCTTTCACTTTCTTTCTTTACACACTGCCTTTGAAGTTCCAGGTGTGTTTGCCACTTAAAGCACATGTCCCTTGGGATTGGCCATATTTCAAGGGAGCAGTGATTGTAGGTGTCCGTGGTCACCATACTGGGCTGCACACATCTAGGTTGTCTCCCCTAGATTGAATTCGGGGCTCCTAATAAGAGCTCCCACAAAACTTTGTATCTTTTACCATAGCACTGATCAACATTTCTCACGATGGCTTGTTTGGTTTTGTCTTTCTCACTTCCTTAAATGTGGTGATTAATGGCAACAGGTCCATTTTGCTCACTGTTGTAATACTAATTTCTGAAACATAGTAGGTGCTCAATAAACATAATTAAACAAAGGAATGGATGCGTTTTCTTTCATGGAAAGGCAAACATTTTGGGGGCAGAATCTAGGTGCCAGAGAGTCTACGCACACCCGGAGAGTCCCTCCTGGTGGCACCATGTCATACCTGTCCTGGGTGGGAGCTGCTGGCTGCTCATGGCTGTCCCCTCTCCGGGGAGCTGTCCTCAGGGGTAGACAGGTGCCACCCTTACGTGGGAGGCTGGCATTCACTAACACACACAACCAACAGTCGAGGGACACTGAGGTACGAAAGTCCAGTGTCCTGGCCCCAAGGAAGGAAACCTCTACTGGAGTTTATGCCCCAGAGTCCTCTGTCTGTGGTTCAGATGAAAGTCAGACTTCACCTGGACCACACCTGTCCTTAGCCCTGCTCTGCAGTCTGGTCCCTTACTCCCAGGTGGCTGTTCCTCAGACCACGCCCCCAGAAAATCAGTGGTACCCTGGCTCTGCTTCTAGGGAACCAAACCTTAGCAATTCCCTCCTCCTCTTCCCTTTTGCCGTATTTTAATTCTACATTCTTCTACCCCAGTGCCTTAAAATTTAAAACCATTTGCTGCCTACAAAAGCTCTTCCACGTGTCTTTCCTTGCCAACCCCGACCAATCACCGTGCTGCTTCGCAGGAACCGTTCTCCGGTAGAGTAGAAACCTCCCAAGGCCCCCGGCTCTTCTCCTCGGTCACTCCTCTCACCCATGCATGCGCCACGAGGTTCTCTGAGCACGCCCATCCCACAGTCGTGCACAACAGCAGAGTCCACGACCGTGCGACTCTGCAGTCCTCCTGAGGGGGGATTCTGTCACTTCTCCACATGACCCCACTGAAATTCGAGTGCACGTGACTTTGTGAAAACACGTACTTCTCACGCTACCTGGCTGGCATTTAGGGACAGGGAGGCAGGTGGACTGAGGAAAGTTGGAGAGACCGGGTGAAACGGAGAGAACCCCACGGATTAGTTCACGGCTCAGCGAAAATGAGGACCCAGAGCGCCCTGGGACCCCAGTGGCACCCCAAGTGTCCCCTTTGTGTCATGGCCGTGGCTTTTTACAGAGCGACTGACCAGTGCCATTAACTGAGCCTCAGGACCTTTGCACTTGCCGGTCCCCCCTCTGGGAATGCTTTCCTCCTGAACATTTGTGGGGCCGGCTCCCACGTATCCCTGGGCCCTCAGCTCGGTCTAATACTGCTGCTTTCTCCTCGTGTACACACACACACACACACACACACACACACACACCCCTGTCTCCTGTGCTTGGCAGCCGTGAGCACTGGCTGTCTGTCTGACACACTCACCTCTGTCTGTCTCCCTCTCCGGGAAGCAAGCTGAGGACAGGCGCTGGTTCCCTGTCCCGTTCACTTCTAACCCCCCAGCGCCCAGAACAGAGCCCGCCACCTGGTGGGTGTCGGACAATTGTCTGTTCGCCGGATGGATGGCCCAGGTGGTTGGAGCTGACTCCGGGTCCTTCTTGGTAAGCAGGAGGCACCCCCGCTGCCCACTGCAGGCTCCGATGACACTGCCCAGAAATCTCCAGATGGGCCTGATGGGGTCTCTGAATGGCATGCTTGTGTCCCTCCAAAATTCACCTGCCAAAGCCCAAACCCCAGCGGCACAGCCTTAGGGGGTGACTAGGTCATGCGGTGGGAGCCCCATGATGGGGCTGGTGTCCTTCTGTTCTAACAAGGGATGTTGGGAGTTTCCTTGTTCTCCGTCTTCCAGTCGGCTGTGCAGAAACCAGAAGAGTCATCACCAGAGCCAGCTATGCTGGCACTCTGAGCTCAGAATTCCAGCCTTTGGAATGGCGAGAAATAAAGTTCTGAGGCTTAGGCCACCCAGTCTGGGAGATTCTGCCATGGCCGCCTGAGCTAAGGAGACACCAGGCAAACACACACAGCCACACACCAGCCTTTTCTTGGGTGGTCTTGGGAGAGGCGCTGAAAATAACACACTAAACCCCCGGGACGTGGCCCCACGGCCTTGGATCTGGGGTCGGAAGCTCTCGAAGCGGGAGCCTGGCCTCCAGCCACAGCCCAACGTGCCCAAATTTCCAGCCAGGGACAGAGATGCTGGCTGTTTATTCCTTGCTGGGAACAGACAAGTGTGCCGCCTGGCACATCTGCACTGGAGGCAGGTGATCATACAAGAGCGGGGCTTTGCCCTTGCTGCCCAGGGACAGGTGGAAGGTGACAGCGAGGATAGCGGGGGTTTCCAGGGGCCGAGTTAGAGCTGGGAAGGGGAAGGGGGGAGAGTCAGAAGACAGAGGGGCATGGGCAACCTCAAACCACACACCCAAATCGTTCTCAGTTGTTCTGGCTGTTGAAGATACTTCATTCACCAGTTTTGCCATTTGGACAACAGCGATATCAGTTGGGGCTCAATATGTATTCATCCCTCCCTTAGTCCATTCGTCCGGCAGACAGTGCTGAACGCCTGCTCCCTGCCCGATGTTTGCATCAGCCTTTTCCACCATGGGGAACTCAGACACTGATTCTAGGGCTTCCTCCCACCCACCCTTTGGAATAACAAAATTACGCCTGTTAAAGGACCTAAAAAGACATGGATGCATCCTGGGAGTTCAGTGATTCATTCAACAGACATTCACAGCCCGACTGCCTGAGCTGGAGCCGGGCTTACAGAGACGCGAGAAGGGGGAGGGAACCACGAACTGACCAGCAGCTGCGGCTTCTCAGCTGGTGGTGGGCTCGCTCCAGCGGGGCAGATGGGCCTCAGGCCCAGGATCATGTGAAGGGAAGCAGCATTGCCCCTGAGACACATGCTGTGCAGAAAAGGTTCATGGTCAAGGTGAGCAGATCACAGGGGGACTGGCCCATGGTGGAGGCCGGCGGAGGTTCCCTGAAGACATGGGATGTGAGCTGTGCAGTCTTACAAAAAGGTTAGGGTCAACCAGGAGAAATTAGGGGGTAGGACAGGGGCCCATCAATGGAGAGACACCCCCCCCCCCCAGTTCTACAGTGGCAGTGAACGCCATTCGCACCATGTTCTGAGTGTCAGTTGTCCCTAAAATTGCTCAGTGAAGCCTCGGGACTTCAGTTGGGTGAACCGCATATAGCAGGGGAAGGGGCAGGGGCCTGTGGCACTCCGAGAAGTGACACGTGACAAGTGACCCTGGATCAGGGAGAGCGGGGAAGGCATTCCAAGGAGGAGGAGTATGGGAGGCCGCTGGCATTTTTAATTTTTATTTATTTTTTGTTACTATGCATTGGTTTCCAGTGTACAGCTTAGTGTTTAAATATTCATGTACTTTACATAGTGTTCCCCTCGGTATTCCCAGCACCTCGGCCACTGGTATTTTTATTTCAAAGAGATTTGCCTTGAGAAGGGAACCTCTGGGTTACCTAAGGCAGGTTTTGAAGTTGGCGGGAATGGTTTATCTGCGCAGTACGGTGAGCACGCGGCCAGATTCCGGGACAGCACTCCCCTCCCCTCCACGTCCGTTGGGCTTTTGTCGTTTTGGGAAAAGTACTGAAAACACTATGGCTCGATGCAACGTAACATATTCTCAGCAGTCAGTTCTCGGTGCGTCCAGGGTCCCTGATCCCGATGAGCGCCACTGCAGAGAGGTAGCATCATCCCCACCCCGCAGACACAGAAATGGAGGCTGGAAGAGCGAGCGAGTTCGAGGAATAGGGAGGACGCTACGCAGGCTGAGTCCCTGCCGTGCCCGCCTCACAGTGGCTCGGTGTCCCCATGACCGCCACCACAGTGACCCCACTGGTTCCCCATGGCTGGGCTGGGCTCCTCCCCCACTCCTCCCTCCCTCCCTTCCTTCCTTTCTTCCTCTCTCATTCTTTCCACGGGAGCCCAGACTGCTTTGTCTTGATTGCAAAGCCCCGGCGTGGTCTGGCCTGTGTCCCCAGCTCAGACCTCACCTGCCATCCCGCCCCTCACTCTCGCCCCTCTGGCCCTCCAGTGGCTGTGCACCTGCCACTCTCCTGCCCGGGACAGGCTTCGCCTCATTCTCTCGGGACTCCTGTCCTCACACCACTCTGCTCTGACCGCCTCATGGGAATACTTGCAAGCCCCGCCCCTCATTCTCTGTTTCTTTGCCTCCCGTTACTTTTTTCGGTCATGGCACTCAGTAGGACTAAAACTAAAGCACTTATTTGTGACTTCCCTCTTCTAGAAGGTCAGGTTCACAAGCACACACACCTCGTTGGTGTTCCCAAATGGAGCACAGGGCTTGGCCCAGAGCGGGGCCTCCGTCAGCATTTGCTGAGTGCGTGATGGAATGAATGAGGAAGCCTTGTAGGGTCATGGGGACACAGAAATGCGTAAGATCTGGCCCTGGCAGGAACCCGTCACCCTGGGACAAACCACTGAGAATCGACATCACCCGCACGCCAAGAAGACACTGTCGTGTGTGAAGCCCAGCTCAGGCCTCTTCCCTGGGGTCAGACCCAGAACTGCTGGGCACAATTTTAACACGTTGGTAACTCGATCTGGGTGCACACGTGCACTGGCGTGCTTCTGAGCTTGCTGAAGGAAGTGAACACACACCCGGGCACAGAACAATCTGAACAGAAGGCCCGAATAACCACGTCTCCCTTCCACTGTTCCTGCCTCCGCTATGGGGGAGTTCGGTGGAGGCGGGGGTTATGCAACCGTGGGGACTGTCTTTGTCCGGGCGCGAGCAGCAATTTGGGGGAGACCCAGACCAGTGAAATGACTACAGAGCCGACGCCCCCAGAAGTGTCCACGGAGGGCACACTTGGCTGCCACATTTTCTGACATGCTGACCCAGCTGCCCCAAGCAGCTAACCGGACCACGTGGCGGTGGGAACAGCAGTGTGGCAACTGCTGCTCATTGTAGCTTGCTGTCTACTCAACGACATGCTTCAGTCCCCTCATTCCACCTTCATAACATGCCCCTGAGTGGGGATGGGGTTGGGGGTAGGGAAGGGTTCTAGTACTATTTCTATTTTGTAGACGAGGGGCTGGAGTTCAGAGGTTTCCTGACATGTACCAACCAGGTTTGACTACTAACAAGGCTCAAGGCCAGGTACAACACAGGTGTGCTTGGCTCCAACGCCTGGCTTCTGAGCACTCATCTGAGATCACGCCTTCATGGATGCTTTGCACATACCTGTCCAAAGACCACAGGCAGGCCAGTGTGAAGAGCCCCAGGCATAAACTTACAAGAAATGAGAAAAAAGAGTCCTGGTTCAAAGGGGACCAAGCATGTACCCCCTACTTGAGAACCATCCGTGAACCTGCCTGTGAGGACTGTGGTGAGTGTCGAATGGCCGATCCTGGATGAGAACCAGACAGTTCACGTGGTCCTGGACCAGCTCATGGAACGTGGATGCTCTGGGGAAGGGCTGCTGTATACAAACACCAATACTCGCCAATTTGCAACAAGAGGAAGAGCACGGTATTGAAAGCAGTTAAAAGAGGGGATTAGCCTGCTCCCAAGGACTGCCAGACTTTGTCATTGTTCAAAAACACACTCCGAGTCACTTCTAGGGCACACATGTTTTTTGTTCCTGTGTATATGGCACCTTCTGGTTGCAGAGGAATGTTTTCCTTGCCTCTTAGATATTCCGAACCTCTCTTTAGGACTTCCAAACAGTTATATTTACCGAGAGACTTCAATTATCTGAGGGTCGCAAATACACATGCAGCCTTGTCGGGCATGTGCCAGCGCCTGGAACAGGCAGGCAGCAATCAGGCACGTTTTCGATACACGAGTGGCTTGTAAATAAACATCCAAACAGAGATAAACAAACAATAAATAAGCGGGTTTTATATGGTTAGATACGCACAACTATTTCAGGGAGATAAACAGCAACAGGAGAAATGATAGCCGGGTACACAGGGCAACAAATTAACAAATTGTGGAAAGAGAGAAGAGGGAAAAAAAAGAAAGAAAATTCCCTTCCAGGAATTGCGGATAATGTCAGCCGGCCTTGCTCTGACCGCGCTCTCGGCGTACATTGAGTCCTCTAATCTGCTATAAATTGTTCTCTACCGCCAGGCACAGTACCGGAGAAAACTTTAAGACCAACTATTTCTGCTGCCCTGCGGCCTGGCTTCTGCGCCTGCCCGCCTCTGTGGGCTTACAGAACGCGCACCTCACTGCAAGCTGACACTCTTCGACTTCCGGTAAATCTCATACTTGCAAGCTGTGGAACTTGCAAGGTTGACAGCGCCCCACACCCCTACCCTTCCCTCTCCCAGTCCCCAATGTGGGGGTGACAGAGTCCAACGGCGTGGAAGAAGACTATTAATACAGAGCAGGTTATTTTCAAGTGCGTGCATGTGACCTCCACCAGCGGGGATTTATGTTCTGTTAAAAATGAATTTCCTGTTAGGATGACCCCTAATCTGAATATGATTTCAAGGGCAACTGTTATGAAAAGCAGGAGGTAGAAAGGACAAGTGATGGGCTGAGACGTGTTCTTCTGGTCCAAACCAGGGCCTGACCGTGGATGTAGGGCGGTGCCGGCTCTGTGGTCGCCGTCTCCATAATTTCATCTTTGAGTTTGAGTTTTGCAAGTGAAGGGCACTAGGACACGGGGCACAGGTTTGGGGGCAGGAGGTGGAGTCAGAGCCCTGGCCCGTGGGTGTGGGCCCAGCCCTGGGAAGGGATTTCAGATACTCCCTGCCTGCCCTCTGCTTGCCGGATCCTACCTGGCTTCCTCCTCCCTGGCTCAGCCCTACTACTGCCACCACTCTCTGCCTGGGGTGGTGACTGGGTCATGTTGGCAGGATGGGGACGGCCCACCTCTTCCCAGGACTCTCAGCTCCCAGTGTGGGCCTGGGTACAGGTTGCAGAGGGGCAGACTCATGTTCTGCAGCTTCTGGGGGGGGGGGACCCAGCGGTGCTGTCCCTTCTTCCATGGGCAACACCAAAGTGTGGCTGGCGGGGGTCTCTCACCTACCCCTGATCCAAGTGGCAAGTTCATCCAGGGCAGCAGAGAGTACGATCATTTGGGGGCTGCCTGTTCACTGTGGGTTGGGGTGGTGGATCTGGGAGAAGGGGAGATGCATTTCCCTGGCCTGGGACCAGCATTTCATTTTGCACTGGACCCTGGACATTGTGAAGTTATCCTTGGTTTAAGGAAATAGAGTGTAACTAGTTAGGACTGTGAATTTCACCCACCCTTCCTTAAAGTCGTCTCTGGGGCTGTGCACAAGTGCCCCCGTTTGCTTCTCCGCAGACATGCACCAGAACCACACTTGGCTGCCCCCTGTAGAAGCTTCCAGTGGGTGCATGTTTATTTCCCATTGCATGTTTTAGAGGGTGGCCAGAACGAGAGTGACAAGGATCAGAGCCCCTGGCATGTGTATGAAATAAGCCTTTGTTATTTTAAGCCACAGAGATTTGAGAGTTGTTGCAGCAAAACCCAGGCTCCGCTGATGGATAGGGCCTCACATCGAATGGCCTTCTGGAAGAGAGCGGATGCTTAGTGCATATTTATTGAATGAATGAATGACCTATCCCGGTCAAGTCCAAGTCCAAGTAGATATATTGCCCTCACTCAGCGGATGTGCTAGACAGTCCCCCTGTATCTCAAACAATCACCTTAATGCCTTAATGTCTCTGCTTGACCTTGTACTTTTGACTTTTTGTCTCCTTCACGGGCTCCCCTTTTCCCTGCCTCTTTCCTTAGTTCCGATTGCTCTTCAGTCTTGCTCTCAGAGAGAACTTTTGGAAAAACCACACGTCTGTGGGCGGCTTCTAAAACGGCCGCTCAGATCCACCCTTCGTCTCTCCATCTCTTACCTTCAGCCATACACAACCTATTTAGGCGCACAGACATCTCTTCAGATGTCAGCTGGCGTCTGACTCAACGCACCCAAAATGGACCACAGCATCACCTTCCAGAACCACCCATGATTCCCCAAGTCTCTGCCTCCATCTCAACCCTCAGCCTCTTTCTGTAGCTTTATTTTAAATTTTGCATCTGCTTTTGAAAATCGAATTTGAGTCTCGTGTGTCCCCATGCTTCCCTCTGCGGTGGCTCTTGGACTCACTGTGGTCTCAGCATCCACAGCTGGCCTCTGTTACTTCCGGTCTTCTGTATCTCATGTCCTAACGCTCTAACAGGTATCGACCTGCCTTCCTTGCTCCCAACATCAGATTTTATACTTTTTATTATGTAACTAGATCCTTCTTATAGAACAATGATTCTCAAGTAGAATGCCACCGAGTATTGATTAATGCGTAACGTGTTTTTTTTTTCCTTTCCTTTTCAAATTCTGGTTTCAAATGCTCAGGGGGAGCTTTAAGTCCTGAAGGCTGTGCTGTAAGGTCTAGGGAAGGGCAGAACTGTGCTGAGTCAGAGCATCCAGCCTGGACCAGAGCGAGTCTAAGATTTCCTGGAACAGGTATGGAAGTTTGGCTGTGGGGGGAGGGCCGGGTTAGAACGGGAAACATAAATTTGGCTGTCCTTGTTTGGTGGGGCCATAACTTACCTACGGACAGCTTAATAGGAATGGCAATACCAACCACCTGGGGAGACCAGGCCGTCAACAGAATGAAGTGAAGATGACTGTAAGTGATGGTGAACTCGGGGGTACTCTGAGGAAGGGTATGTTCAGGTCATGGTCACATGGACACCAGGTCTGGTATGGCGAGATGCTCTGATTTTCCAAAGGAAGCTACAAATAGGGATTTTAGGTACAAAAACTGAAATCGAAACTCATTTTTAAAATTAAATTTAGTGAGACTTAGAACGTTTCCGTGGGCCAGGTCCTGCTGGCAGATTGTTATTTTGAGGTCCCTGGGTCTAAAGAGGTGGCTTGAGAGGAGAACCCAGGGCAGGGTCCTGAGGAGCCATGACATTGATGGGGTCATATGAAGGAGAGCAGAGGACAGTGTCGTCACAGAGACGGAAAAGAGGCTGCCGCTGAGCTGCCGCGTGGGTCCGGGCGCATTTCATTTCTAGGGCTCCGAGGGTCTGTGCTCTGTTGGAATCAGCAGAATGACAGCAGTACCGGCCACAGAGCAGTTCTTTGAAAGGGGGAGACACCAATATAACTTCCCGGTGAACCTGAGACTGGAGGAATCCAAGGTCACGTGCACTATGGCAGTACACTCTGGGCACAGAAGAGAGGCTGCCGGGCAGCTGACACAATTAGACAGTCATGAGGGACCCTCTGGGGTTGGTCAAAGGCCAGTGGGCAGAGATGGGGTGAGCGGGGTGAGGAAGGACATCATCGCCTGAGAGGTTGGTAAGGAAGGACAGGACAGAGGTGTGGGTGGTCTCAGAAGGAAGCGTGTGTCCAGACAAAAGCAGACAGAAGACAGACGACATGTAACTGAGTCAGACGTGTACCCCACGGAGTCACTGGTTGACGGTAGGTGAGCCGTTGCCGTGACCCTGCCATTTCCTGAAAGCCTCCGCTCTCCACTTACTTAATCCTCCCAGGCCCTGTGAGGGAGACGCCATAGTCACACGCATTTAAGATGAGGAAACTGAGGCATAAACAGAAATGCATTTGGGAATTTTAACTATTTGTCTACTTATCTACTAAAACCGAGATGGGAAAGTGTTCGAAAGGAGAAGGGAGAAATCGGAGGTCCGGCCGGAGCAGCTCTGGCTGCAGGACGGCGGTGCAGAAATCCAAATGCACGTCCTGTGTTCCCTAAAGCATGGCAGCGAGAAGGGGAGTTGTGTTTTCTCCAGCAACCACGGGGAAGGAAGGGAAAGAAATCAATGGTATGAAATTATTGGCAAACAAGGACATCGAAGGCAGAGACTCACAGCCTCTTTGCTTTTCGTTTCTTAAATAAATCACAGTGGATGTAGGACTCTGTTGTCTCGAGGATGTGACACAGATTCTTGGTCGTGGGAGAACTTCAATGAATCATAAGACAGGCCTTGTGGACCAGGGAGAGATTAATCATCCACGAATAAACCCAGGATGGATTATTTCCTACCTTCGGGTTACGCTCAAACACGCATCCAGCCTCACCAGCATGCCGGAGCCATATGGAACCTTTCTGGGTGCACCTGGTCACACGGCCGCCCCCGAAAGGACGCTCTGGAGTGAGTCTCCACTCCCGACGCTCTGAGATCATCCTCAGAACTTGTCAACTGTCCCTGCTGTCCTTTGCTTTGCCAATAACATGTGCCCCCTTCCAGCTGGGATTGGAAACTGCTAGCCCTCCGCCTCGGGGAGACTTGCTCCTCCGAGTTGTGGAACACGGAATGAGAATGCAACCCTTTCTTTTAAAAAAGGAAGCCCCTCCCTGGGTGTAATTTATCTTATCCAGAGTGCGACACATGGCACCTTGGAGAACACTTCTTTACTCTCCTCATGGACACCGCTGCGTAGACAAGCTCAGACACTCAGGTTTTGTTAGGGTCAGGGAGCCGCTCCACTTAAAAAAAAAAATCCTCACCTGAGGATGTTTATTGATTTTAGGGAGGGAGGAAGGGGGCGGATAGAGAAAGAGAGACATCGGTCGCCTCCCGTAAGCACCCGGACCGGGGATGGAACCTGCAGCCATTTTTTGTGTGTGGGATGATGCCCTCACCGAGCCGCCAGGCCACGGCCACGGCGACACTTTTTTCAGGTTTCTAACTCTGTGATTCTCAAAATCAGTGGGCACACACACACACACACAGATTGGGATGCTTTTGAAAATTTAGATTTTCAGGCCCCCCACCAGAATTTTTTGTTAAGTGTGAGCCAAGGTCTAGACATCTCTATTTTAATCCAGCTCCCCAGGTGGACCTTAAATTACATTTCTACGAGCACTCTGCTCCACACTTTGAAGAACAAGAATCTCATCCAGAATCACACTGGTAGGAGGTGAGGAGCTCAGCTTTGAGAAATTAGCATTTGCAAAGGCCACACTTTCCTTCGCTGAAGGACAGAAGAGACTTAGGGCATCACAGAGACAGAGGGGAGACTTTCCTCCCAGGAAACGAGAAGAATGCAAATCATTGGAGGGGGGGGTCCCTGCACACCAGCAATGAGGAGGGTGTGGTCCCCCATCCATGACCTGCTGGGAGGAGTGTGAGCCCCGCACACACACGTGCGTGCACACACACACAGGACCCATAATTTTGACAACCATTCGCCCTCGCTTTTCCGGCTGCTCGTGTTTCAGAAACTCTGGCTTGTTGCCCTTGGTCTGTCACATGACAGGCCTTGACTTTGGTTCAGAAAATGTAGCCAAGCAAAGGATGCTGTGAGGGAAACAGACTACATACAAACCACGTCTGCCGGAAAGGGAGGGGCCTTCAGACTGTGAGGTCCTCGCAACAGCTAACATAGGTGAGGTTGCATTTCTCACATGCCAGGGGTTTTTCTCATGAATCCTCACAAGCAAGATCTACCGTTATGTCCATTTTAAAGATGAGGAAACTAAGGCACCAAGAGGCTGCCATGACTTGCCCAAGGTCATGCCACCGGCTGGTGGAGGGGAAGGAACTGAACCCAGTACACCTGCCAACTTCACGATCTCGATCACTGTGATGGACTTGAAGGGTTATGAAGATGAGTACCCTGGGACTAGGTCTTGAAGGCAGGTGGAGCCCGGTGCGGGGAGGGTCAAGGCACGTGAGTGCCTACAGTTCGGGTCCTGTTCTAGGCACCGAGAACATCAGGGTCTACAAGGGAAGAGCAATGGCGAGGACGAGGGGAGAGAACTGCTCCTGGGACACCTTAGAGAGCGGAGAAGACCATGTCAGTTTCCACACCTGAGCAAGGAGGTTAGATCACGCCCCGTGGGCACCTGTGAGAGGAGAGGCTTGCTATAGGCACCAAGCTATCTCCAAACCTGCGGTTCTCAACAGGGGCCGATTTTGTGCCTCGGGGGACATTTGGCCTTATGTGGGGAGGTAATGTCCCCTAGCTATGCAGTGGGTAGCAGCCAAGGACGCTGCTGCACCTCCTGCAATGCACAGGACAGCCCCGCTGCCAAGAGTGTTCTTGCCCCAAGTGTCAAGATGGAGAAGCTTTGCTTTGGAGGCTTCTGAGCAGGGAACGACAAGGACAGAGGTGAACTGAAGAAGGCACTGTGAGTCTCACGAGGCTGCCGAAACGGGCTCTGGGTCCTGTCATCCCTTCCTTCTCAGGCTCCCTTTCATTAACTGGCTCTTCCTGGAGTGACTGCACTTTGACTACTGCCTCCCGGAGTGTAGGCATCTTTAACCAGATGTGACTTTGTCCTTTTGTGTTAGGATATTATTATTCTGCTGGTGCCAATAATTAACCTTTGGGTAACAGGAACCCTTCCCTGCAGAAGGGCCTGGCTTCCTTCTCCTCAAGGCAACCTCGGCTTGAAGGGTGGGATTCATCTTCTCCCCAAACATGCACGGGAACACTAACAGGACCAGGCAACCGTAATTGCTCTGATGCTTTGCATATTTATGTTTGAGACCTTCGTCTGAACTGTTACTTTAAAAAGAAGGATCAGTTCATCTTTAAAAGGAGGTGATTGATCGCTGCCAGTCGGGCATTCCTTCATTCTTGGCTTCCTCTTAGCCTCCGTAATAAGTTCTTCACGAACACCAGTCTGCTATTAAAGCATGGTATTCATCATAAGCCAAGCAGAGAGGAGGCAGAATTTGATGGGCACAACACCATAATTCAACCCACAGTGTCCTTTTTGTTCGACTCGATCTGGCGTTAACGTTGGAGGAAAAAACCCACAAAGACTTTGGTAAATATTAATCAGAAATGCATAGCCCCTTTCCCTGCTCCATTACCCATTACTGGGCACTCCAGGTGATAATGTCCAGCTCAACCTCCTATTGGGGCTTAAAATGCAAGTGAGAAGTGCTTTCTGAGGATTGCGCGGAGCGCTCTTAGCAGCCTAAGTGGTCTGCGACGGTGGGGGACTCTTCCTGCTCTCCCCGCCCCGCACCCTCCTTTGTTCAGTGTTCTCCCAGGTCTTCCAGCATCGGGGTGTGAGGCCAGCCGCTGGCCTGACGGCTTTCTTGACGGGTTGTAACTTTCGCAGATGTATTCGGATGACTTGGGATGTGCGGAATTAATAGCACGTGTGCCCAATGGTCAGCATACCCAGCCGCCCGTGGGTCGGGGCCCTCTGCAGGGTCCAATCTCTTTGAACTCAGAAGTCTATTTCCTTCCACTTCAGATCCCATCAGACCATGCAAATTGCCATCAACCTTTCCACACTGGTTAGAGCAGGTCTAAGTCATGATCTCCCTTATCATCAGTGAAGTCATTAAAAGTCCATCAGATCAATTGTGCTCTGACATAACATTAAGAATGTTCTTGGGTGAAATCTATTTCTCCACTCCTCTAACTGGTATAAGTTCAGAGACTCATAATGAAATCTCGTCCCATCCGTGTCAGCTCCTCAAGTTAACAATGAATATTAAAATCTAGGTGGCAAGAGCTGGATTCATCACGGAACATCAAAATCCGAACCCGAGAGGCCACGCTACTGGGAGCTGCTGGCTTCGCATAAACCGCACAGACTCCACCCAACTGTGAGGAGGCGAGGGCGGGGCTTCCTCGCACGCTTCCTGGTGGCCGGGGCGACCTACCGGTGAGCCCGAAATGATCGGCAGCAGAGTAAAGAGCAAGATGGTTTTTAACCGAGTTCGTCATTGGGTTGCAAACGTCAGCTAGTCTGCATTTCCACTCCACCCTCTTTTCAGACCAGGCTGCATCTCTGCTTTTCCTAGAAACTGGACAAAACATTTTCCCCAAACAATGTCTCCTTGGCTTCTGCGCACCAATAAGAGCAATCGATGCATAAATACGCATCAGGCATTGGGCGTATTTTAAGTTTGTGAAAGGGCCGTCTATGAACTTTCCCTTAAAGGTACCACCAGATCAGATGGTTTTCTCCCCCTCCCCTCCGTGGAATCCCTGGTGAGTTTGCTGTCCGCTGAGAAATAAAGACGGAGGTAGAACCCAAAGATACTGTTCTGCTCATGTACAGGCAAATCAAACCAATGAGAGCAGGGTGTGTTTTTGATAGACACAGGAGGTGCCTAATAACTTGTTGTCAGATTACATCTTTCTACTCTTGCCTGTGAGATGTTGAACCTGCCACACCAGGGGTTTTGAACTTCTTTTGTACTTGACCCACAGTAATAAACACGTATGATATTCTGCACCAGTACACATGTGATTATATGTATAAAAAAACTACTATTTAAAAATATGACATCCTGATCTACACCCAGGATACTCAGAGATAGTCTATTCTATTTTCTTTAAGTGCTGGCCATAACCCACGAAATTGGTTGGACCAGTGGAACGGGTCTTGATTCACGAGGTGAAGAACAGTGCTCTACCCCAAAGCACATGAATGGCCCAACCCCAAACCCAGAGGTATTCTGTGTTCTAGCCTAATTACTGTCTTACATATGGATTAACAATGGGGGAGTCCCTTGTGAAGTATCTGTCACACCGGGCATGTTTTCAGTTAAGAAAGTGGTAGCCATACTTCACTATTCCTGGTTTTTGGGGGAATGTCGTTCCTTCTTTATACCTTCCCCCTTCCTTCCACTCCCCCTCCTTCCCTCCCTCCCTCCCGCCTTCCAAATCACGCTGGGTTTCCATGACACAAAGTGAAACACACAGTTGATTGTCAGAATGTTTCCAAGTATCCAGATGCTTTGGCCTCCCATCCAAGACGCAATGGCGGCCCCCACCCCCCACCTCAGTCCCTTCTGATGCAGATGTTTTGGCGGCCTGCAGAGAGCCTCAGGTAGGGGATTCGGATGATGTTTCTTGAGCTCAAGCTGCACACATACTGTCCATTATTTATCTAATACAGAAAATCAGTTCCCATCAAAATGCAATTCTAGAGGGAAATTTCTCATTGCCTGGAAGGTTAGGTTCTGGAAATCTGCCATAACACCATTAGGTATTGCATAGAATTTGGGATAAAGTAGGTACGTCTTGGAAACCAGCCAAAAGATTTAGTTAGTTATTTATTATTGCAAAGAGACGCCTTCGTGGGGAGAGGCCGACAATGAGGGAGACTTGCTAATGAGCTTCCCAAAGAGGTTATTTTCAAGCTGAAGCTACAATGTAATAACTTCAAAACAGTAATCAATATTCGCATATCTGGTTCACACATTTGACTTTTCTTTCTTTTTTCATATATGATGAAATGCTTGAACCTCATCGCGGATGTGACCTCCACAGGAAATTCAGTGGGAAAACTACTTGAAACTCTGCGTTGCCAAAACAAATTGATGATGAATTTTTCAGCTCAGTCCACGTGTAGAATTACAGAGTATATTAGTAAAGGGAACAAAAGAGGTGATTACAATATGATTCAACAGAAGATAATAAAAAAGAGGAAGCAAGGCAACTGAACCGTGCTATTGAACCTCGAGAGAGTGGGAAACTGTGGTTTCTCCAAACTCTCAGAAAGTTTTAAAGTCAAGAATGAAGAAGGGGTTGGCGTAAGTGAAAGACTTGCCTTAACTGTACTCTCTGAACATTAAGAATACGGATATTTTAAACTGCAGCACATTTTCCTGGTTTCACCCAAGAAGAATGATGGGATATTAAAAACCCTTAAGATTATTGGCTCTCCCTGAGATTTGCAAGGCAATAAGGAATAAATTGATGTAAGTGATAAGAAAAATCATTCCCCCCCTCCTTTTTCATTATTAATGACCAAATATTATTAAATCAATAATTTTGGTGATGATCCGAACAGGTTATTAAATATCATGAATTATTAACCTAAAAGTTGATCAGAGCTATGAAAATCACTCAAGTTAATGGGAATCTCTGGATTTCCCATGAAATACCCAGTCATCGACAAAACATCTCTGTGCGGATTTTTGGAACAGGAAGATGCAGAGACCACAGATGTCCTCAAGGAAGGGGACAATGTTCCTCGCTGGGTCGCAGGAAATTAAAAAACCAGATATCCATGATCAAAACAATAGCTTAAATAGACCAAGTAAAAGGTGCCAATGGCTACAGGGCATTCATCACCTCCCCGCATCTCCCTCCCAATTAATATTCCACCAATTGTCTCAGAAACCTCCCAAAACTGGGCAACAGCCATGCGCGTGCCTCCGGCGAGGAGGGGTCGGGCATAAAGCAATTAGCCCGTGGCTCTTGGTCAGTAGCACTATTACTTTGCTTTAAGCAAGATGTGTGTGGAAGAGTATTCTGTCTGGAGATTATACAATAAAAGGCACCGGAATCTGATTTAATTTAGAAGGGGCAAGGGGATGGGAAAGAACGGTTGGGGGTGGGGTCCCAAGGAGGCCACAAGGGTAGATGCGCTTTGGCCCTTCCGTGAAATCGCAGCAGCCGCCCCCAGGAACGCTGACTCAAGCCAACCTCGGGTCCTGCTGTCAGGCAGGCTGAAGGCGGACAGATGCCCCTCGCTCTCTCTGTGCACGGCTTCTCCACCACAGGCTTCCTGCTCACACGGGACCCTGCCAGAAACCCTTATCCTGTGGTAGAATCTCCCAGTATTAAAGGAAGTGGCTCCACGACTGAAGAGTTTAATGACATGTTCTTTTTTTTTTTTTTTAACCATGTAATGCCATGGGGGCCCTGGACGCTCACGGGAGAAAGCAGGCCACAGCCAACAAGGGATTCGGACTCGTGCGAAACGGACAGCTGGGGAGGGACCTGGGCAGTGGCCCGAGAAACAGGAGTGCGTCTGAGGCGGTTTGCAAAGGGGTTAAGAGGGCAGGCCCCGGGGTCAGAGTGCAAACGCCGCTTACTATCTGTGGGCTCTCCAACAAGTCACGTGATCTCGGTGGGTCTCCAAGGTTCATAGCAACAACACACACTTCCACCCGCAGTTGTGGGCTGGATCTGAATGGCCGAATTTCCAAAAGCCAGCGCTCTGCAGGGCCTTCGCCCAGGGCCGGACACCTCGTGTTCCTTCACTCAGCAGATACTGAATGGGTCCCTTCCAGGTCCCCGTCCCCGTGCTTGCTGTTGGAGCCGCACTATCATGAACTTTACAGCCGAGTCCGGGGAAATGACAACAAATACAACAAAAAAGTATGCGTGATGTTTTCAGATAGCAGCCAGGACTGTTAATATAAAACATGCAGTTGTGACAGCAAGTGATTGGAAGGGGGGCAGCGTTTCTTTCGGATATGGGAGAGGAGTAGGGAAGGTTTCCCACGGGAGGTCAAGTCTAAGTCGAAGCTCGGAGCCTGGGGAGCTGTCGGGAGGAGGAAAGGGGTGGAACACTGTCCTCAGATGGAAGACGGGCCGAAGCGAAGGCTCTCTGCAGATGCTGGACAAGGACGGTACCAAGCGCAACTGTGACTTGTGTGATCAGACCAGGAGTTGGGACATTCAAGAGCAGCTCTGTGCAGAGCCTGCCCCTGGGCAAAGCAGCTGAGTCTTTGGTACCTCACCCAGGCTCCTCGGGGGTGCTGCTGGGTGGGCCCTCTCTCCCCTGGCTGGGGTCCGGGCAAAAGGCATCGTCTTATTACTGCTCAGACTCACCGGGGTGGGGGCTGTCGCCTGCTGCCTCCCAAGACTAGATGGCATTGGAGGTGGCCCAAGTATGCGGCAAAGGCTCATTGGCAGTTAAATCACGCTAAGACATAACAGTAAGTAAATATGCCCAGGGAGGGAATTTTAACAATCCAAGGACACAGAAAAACCACAATGCCGGCCTCCAAACTGCATTCCTCATATATCTAACCCATGTTCTTATGCTATAGGATAAACTAAATAAATCAGAGACTCTGGGGAAACATCAGGAACAAGCCTGCCATAAATCCCGTTAAACTTACTTGTCAGTGCCTTGCCTGGAAACTTCACTTCTTTTTGGAAATTAAAAAAATATTATTGAATGCTGTGGAGATGTGGCAGGGACTCAGAAGGAGGTTCTCCCTGGAGTTTCTGCCTGATTTTTGAGGAACTGAAATAAATGAAGACAATTCCGTTCGGTGGAGATTTGTCACATGTTGGACCCGAATGGGACGAAAGAACTTTCTTTTCTACGTGCGAAACACCCACAGTTTGGTGAACTTAAAAACTGTTTTGGTGAACAACAAAACGTTGCTCACTGTTGGTTACCTTGGTCTGCTTGAGCTGTTGAATTAGAAATTTCTAGCACAGTGCACAAAGCGAACACTAAATAAATATTAGCTGAATGAATGAAGGATGAATGAAACGGCTTGAAATTCTGTAAATTGGTTACATATGGCAACTGTATTTCTGAGGGCCCTCTATGTGCTAAATGTCTTACACAGATTATCTAATTTACTACCTAAGATGTAGGTTTGACTACATTTTGTAGATAGATGAGCTGAGCCTGAGCAATGTTCGGCGGCCCACGGGTATTTATTAGGCACCGGGGCTGTGTCAGGCACACACAGCTACTAAGTAGCTGTTTTGTCTGCCTGACTCCAGATTCTATGCTCTTTACCACCACACTCTGCGGGTTCTGCAGGGAGGGTGCTGGGAGCTGAGTTTCCCGCTAACACTGATGTAGTTTCCCACTGAGTCCAAGGAACATCCGTGCCAGGGGAACACGGGAAAATGAAGGCTTCTCCCATCACCAGCTGCGTCATGCATCCGCCCGTCCACGCATGTGCCTCAGAGAGCTACACTATTCGTGGTCGGACCTATGTTTTTCATTAAATGTAACAAGCATTTTCATTACAACGTGCGGGCCAAGTTTGAGAGCAACGATTTTCCATCTGGTAGCCAGACATTAGGACACATTTTAAGCAACTAACTGGACACACTGCATGGATCCCTTGGGCCAGATTGAAACTGGAAATAGAACAAGTGTGATCGGGGAGTCTTGAGGCAGCATTTCTGGGCCGAGAGATAAAGGCCGGGGGAGGCGGGAGGCGGCCCCGCGCTCTCTGCTTGCTCAGGGAATCGGAGATGCTGCTGACAGTCACGTGGGCATCATACCAGGCCCTAGTTCAGCCACCTCAACTTGCTCCTTGACAGGCTGGGCAGCCTCCCTGTATTTTTACTGCGAAGGTTACAGGACCAGCCTTGGAGAATAAAATGGAGCAAGAGAATTCTTATGGCCCCAGATGGTCATCTGGCTGGGTTTAAATCAACGGTTTTCAATCAAGGGCAATTTTGTCCCTTTTCTCCCCACCGCCCCTTCCCCAGGGATATCTGGCCACGTCTGGGAATATTTGATTGCTAAAGCTGGGAGATGCTGCCGGCATCTAGGGCGCAGAGGCTGGGCATACAGTTATACACCCTATAGTGCATAAGACGCCCCCCTCCCTCCCAAATTATGTGGCCCCAAGTGCCACAGTTTGGAAAACCTGGTTTGCGCGGTCAGGGTCACGGTCTTGCTCAGGATGACACAAACGATTAGTGCTTCTGTTTGTTGAGTGATCATTCCAGGCCCACCTTTTGAGTAAATGTCACTCGCTGTCGTTTAAATCTCACATGAACTCTCAAACTGCCTTTGTTCTAGAGGGGAGGGACAGCCAGGGCTCTGAGATCTCACGTAACTTGCCCAAGGTCACAGACCAAGAATGTGGGAGCACTGGGGTTCCAACGCAGAGCTTCCTGAGCCCGGGACTGTCAGACACTGGCCCAGGTCGCCTAGCTCTGCTGCGCGGACAGGTCTGCAGGGCCGCTCCAGCGGGTTCCGAAGACCTTCCCCAGCTGGACCCACTTAGCGACGGAACCGGCAGATGAAGACTTGGAGTCCTCTGGCACGAAGCCGTCAACCGCAGTCCTAGGAACCGCTCTTGCTCCTTTGCACTTCCTTTCCTGCCTTCCACTCTCAAGTTGTCACGGTAGACAGTGGTCCTCAACCCAGGTGACTTGGTCTCTCAGGGGACATTTTTGGTGTCACAACCCCGGGTGTGCAGGGAAGAAAACAACTACTGGTGTCTGCTGGGGAGAGGCCAGGGATGTTGCTAAAGATGTTACAAGGCAGAGGATGACCCCACAACAAAGCATCATGTGGCCCCAAATGTCAACAGTGTGAGGTTGCAAAACCCTGTGGGAGAAGCAGTGTGGAAGAGCTGGCCTTAGAGAGCCGGCCAGCTTTCTATAGAGTAGGAACTGGTTGTTTCATTGTTCTGCCCTGTCCTCTACCCACCCCGCTTCAGATGACAGCTCTGACCTTGTTTAGGGATTCCCCAATCAGAGCCCACGGAATCCTGACGAGGCCCCGCCCAGCTCCAGGACGGCCCTTCTGGACTTATCAGAGCATCCTGTTTCTCTGGCAAAAGTGCGGGGGTGGGCCTGATAGCAGCACAGCCAATCACATGTCAATGAGGCATTGATGGGCACTTCTGAGAGAGACCAGATCTTCAAGCCTGGACTTGTTCCTAAGAGAATACAAAGCCAGACTGCTAAGGGCCGCCTGGTCACCATGAGGAGAGAGACGGCCTTAGGATGGAGAAAACGTGGCAGGAGCAAACGAGAGAAATTTCGAGAGAGAAAACAAGCCTCCATGATGTAATTTGGGGCCTTGAACTAGCCACACCTGAAGCTGGTATAGCCTGGGCTTTTGGTTTACACCAGCCAGTACATTGCCTAATTACTTTAGCCATCATGGGTTGCATTTTCTGCCTCCTCCAAGGCCTGACCAATAGCCTTCACTTTGAGATAATAAGAACACAAATAACTGTCCTTGAAACACAAAAATAAAATAAGGATATCTGCAAACTCCTTTGCATTCTGTACAAGAGATTGCATAAGGCAATATGTAAGCCTAGGGAATATTCTGGAAGGCAGAATTTTCCTGACACCAGGACATGTAACCGAACAGCCACCGGCTATTCATAACACGAGAGAAAGCTGGCAGCTCTGATTTCTGGAAGCCAGGTACAGAGAGCTGTAGGTTTCATCTATCTTGTCAAGAGCTGAGGTGTTCTGGGAGAGAGGTAGCATTCTTGACGTCTGTTATAATGACATCCATAATGCGGACGTTCATGTCAGCTCGCAGCCGACTCGTGCGCAAAGTTAGCAAGGGGAAGCCGGGCAGGTTGCCTAGTGTGGTCGGGAGGGACAAAGGCCCACAGATGTACTCGTGGGTCGGTTTGGGGATGGTCCTGGGAGTTGCCTAAGGGGTCTTCTCGAAGGGGAACATTCTAACCTGCCCAACGTCTGACACCGACACACTGAACCCTCACCAGGGTGGAGTCTGGCAGACTCTGTGCAGGGTGGGCCGATGACTCCCAAAGCGTGGCCACAGAACAGAAGTCGTGAGCCGGATGCTTCTAGAAGGCCCTCGGGCAGATATATTGGAAGTCCTAATAGTTATGACATGGCTGTTAATGCAAATGGAAATTAAAAATAGTATTAATACTAACAGATCCAACATGGGATTTCGTAACTTCCATTGCTCAGCACGAGGGTCAGCAAACGTTTTCGGTCTAGAAAGCAGGTGCTTTCAGATTTGTGGTCCCGCGACCTCCACTCTCCTGTTGGAAGTGGGGGTGTCCGTGGGCAATAGAGTAGTGTGTGGGCAAGGCTGTTTCAATAAAACTTTACAAACACAGGTGCAGGGCCACATTTGGCCAGAGGGCTCTAATTTGTTAAAGCCTGGCTCAATAGGCAACCAAGTGTTTTTTTTTTTTTTTTTAAAGAAAGAGAGAGAGAGGGAAAAAAAAGCTTTTAAAATATAAGTGGTTCAGTGGAGAGACGGGCTTTTTGGCATATTGTTTCTCTCCCTCTCTCCTTCCCTTCCCCTCTAAAGATAAATAAATAAAATCTTTAAAAAAAATAAAATATAAGTGGTGTGTGGATATGGTAAAAATCATGGGGTGGTTGGGGATGAGCGAAGTCTATATTGGGTCTTCTGCTTTCAGTGTTATTCAGGGTGCTGATGAGAAATCAGTTAATTACTATTTTATCTGGCACGTGTTGAGTGTTTATACGTGTTGGAACAATGTACAAAAAGACACTGTGATTTCAACTGTGAGTGAGGGACACTCTGCCCCTGACTAACTTTGCTAAGAGTTATGAAGGAAATAGTTACCGACAGCAGAATGCAGAAGGCTTTTTCTCGGGACATATAAACAAATACCCGGGAGACGAGAAGAAAGCAGCCTTGAGGAGGGCCTCGGGACTAGCATTCTGGACAGGCGGCGAAAGCATGTGCGAAGGTCCTGGGGTATGAAAGCAGGTGCATGGGCTGCCGCCGTGCGGCCGGAGCCCACGGGGGGAGTGCAGGAGGGGGCACTGCCGCGTTGGAAATCACAGAAATGCGATTCACAGAGAGGCTTTAAGTGCAAGAGGGACTTGAATTCATTTCTATGCTACAATTCATTATTCCTCCTTCTTTGTGGAATGGACTAGGGTGGGGGTAATAACGGGTGAGGGTTTTTAATCCAAAACCACAGCAACACAGTAACAGCCTCCACCCGTGGGCGTGAGCTCACTGCGTCAGATCTGTGCTTCTCACTCAAAGGCCCCCCCCAAAGGCCCCCTGACGAGAGGATGTGTTACGTCTGTCTCATAAAAGCAGAGACCGATGGCCTGAGAGGCGCACCAGCAAGACAGCAGTGTTCCCACCGCCCGCCGGGGTCAGGGCCAGGATGTCGATCAGGCTCGTGTGATCCTGGGGGTCACCCGCTTACCTTGCATTTCAGGGGTTGGCCGTTTAGCTCCCAAGGGCCAAATGGGCCACACCATCAGTGTTGTAAATAAAGTTTTATTGTAAAACAGCTCTGGCGATTTGCCTCCTGGCTCAGTGATCGCTACAGAGACCGGAGGATCTGCATAGCCAGACATAGGCACTATCTGGCCCCTCACAGAAAAAGTTTTCTAAGCCCAGGTCTAGGCTGCAGCGACATGAAGTTCTTTCCTGCAGTCAGAATGTCTAGAATGAACACGCCATGACTAACGTGCTCGACCGTCAGTCACAATGTCCCAGAACGTCATTTCCACCACGGCTTCTCAGACCCTCTCCCACTCTGTGTTCTTACGCAGTATTTTATTTGTTTCTTACCTAGGACTTAAAAACGATTTAAAAAATACAGTCATATAAAAACTACAACCGAGAGAGAAGTGTTTCAGGAACTGGTGATAAGCACGTGACAGTCAGCATCACCCTGTCCTTCTCCCGTGGCGACCTCTGCTCCCCGGGTGACGCCGTGTTTGTCAGGCTGTCCTGGGGGAAACAGACCAGCCACCCACACGCTTGCTTTGTCAGACAGGTCGATCAACAACCAACCCGAGAAGACTCAGGCTGACGGAGGCCCCGCTGTCTGTCAGACGGGGCGGAGGTAGGGGTGCCTCCTGGCTGTGAACTGTGGCCAAAGCTTAGTTGGCACTTACTGGACTCAGTTTACCTACCCACGAAATGGCTGTGACATGAAAGCTAGGCTGGCTTCTGCTTCTACGAAGGTCCTCTGTACAGAGTTGCAGCTGACGTCAGGGGCCCTCCCTTGGTGAACCCACAGAAGCCCGGGTGCCTAGCCGGCCCTCGGGCCCTCCAGCTCCAGCCTAACCGAGTGCTTCCCCCACGGTGGGTAGAAATGCCGTGTTTACAGCAGTGATGCTGCTTCATTTCCTCCCAGAAAGGAAGTCATGATGTTTTCGTTTTTTTTCAAAAACCCAAGTTAAGGGAATGGATGGCTCTTCCAATGAATGTGATTGCTTTGCACATAGACATAACTCTACTGCAGTATTTAATGAGAACAGCCAGAAAATAAATAAATGACGTAAGTAGTAGGCCAATTAAAAGAAATGGTGTAAGCTACCTTTTGAATAAAGCCACTTAAATCTTTGGCTTTGCTTTCAGCTTGCCTGGCATTCCACGCCAGATAACCTGAGAGGGGGACATGAACTTCAGAGAGATGTCCGGTGATGACGAGGTTCCTTCCAGGGGACTGTGTCCTGCAAGGCTTAGCAAATTGGCGTGTCCCTAATCAATGTTGCCATGATATGAACACCTCCGCACTACTGTTCTCCCTTTAAATCAACTCTTAGATAAATGTATTTGAGCGGCAAGTTTCACATCAGGACTGACAGTGAAAATCCAGCGATAATAGCTACACAATTGCCGTTTGCTTCGGCCCTCATTCTATATGAACATTATGCATTAAAACAAATACATTACAATTAAATTGTTAAGAAGTTTATCTGTGCACGATTTCAAATGCCACTGCGCTCTCTCAGGGATTCACGTACCTTCCAAAACACTCTCCTAAGGGAATATAAAAATCCACACATGTAAACATTGTATTTGATACGGCAAGCATTTCATTTGCATTAAATATTAAGTAGGATCAAGTGTGTACGCGTGTTCTGTTCTCTGAAAACACGACGCGTTTCAAACAAACCAGCGAACAGAGGGTGGGGTGACACCGCAGAGGGCGTCCAGGCTGGTGGCGGCAGAGTGTGCAAACACAGCGTTGGTGACTTATTACCGCAACCCGAGGCTCCCTCGACAAAGCCTTTGTTTGCTCTGAGAATCCAAGGCAAAATAATTGCCAGCGGGTACCTTAAGATGCTGAGGAAGCCTCCTAATGCGAACCTGTGCTTGTGGGCGTGGCTGCCTCGGAAGCAAGCTGCCCCCCAGGCATCCCAGCAGGCAGGGACAGGGGGGCACCTGAGAGGTGTCCTGCATTCCATTCCGGCTGAGGCTGCGCCCCGCTGCTGAGAGCCCTTCCATTGGAAGGGACCCCTCCTTCTGCACCACGGCCTTCCAACACCTGCACACCTGTCCTCGATCCTCACCCCGCCTCCTCGCACCCCGTTCCCCAACCCAGACAGGGTGGCCTTCTCCTGGCTCCTGAGCTCCCACACCTGCCTCCGCAAGGCTGGAGCACTTGCTGCCCCCACTGCCCGGAAGGTTCTTTCTTTGGTCTGAATCTGGACAGGTTTTCTCAGGCTTCGGGACTCGTCTGAAACGTCACCGCATCAGAGAGTTCTCCGGTGGCCCTGCACCCCGAGACAGGGCAGGTTCTCTTCGTAGCTGTCATCACCGTCTGAGATGCTGTGCCTTTGCTGACACGGCTGACGTCAGTGCCCCCACCCCAGCTGGTGGCTCCTCGAGGACAACGCTCTCCTCGGCCACTCAGTGCGGGCCCATGCCGCTCCCCTGTGCTGTCAAGGACATTTCTTTAAAACAACATATTTTTCATTTTGGACACCATAATGACACGTTCAAGCCTGCAGTTTGCTCTGTAACATAACAATGAAGGTAACGATGTCTATATTCAATTGCGTGTGTGTGCGCTTTCCAAAGTCCGTAGGGGGACTGCCTTCGAATCAAGCCCTTCAGTCCGATCTGTGGTTTTATAATTTGCCTGTTATTATTTGCAGGTGGAAAAGTGACCCGGGCTATTCCACAGAAGACTTGTTTAACCTTATCAGGTTGAATAACAGCCACTGAATTTTAGGAAGGATTAGGGGGAAAGCTTATGTAAAATGCCAGACCCCAGTGAGCTCACGCTGGCCAACACCAGCACACGTCCTACGGATGGAATCATTTTGGGTCCCGGTGACGCCTAACATCATCCTCAGTGCCGAGCACCGTACCTGGCACATAACAGAGGCTCCCTAAGGGTTTTGGAGTAAATGAACGGACTTCTGAAGGTGGGCTTTCCAAACCCGGGGAAAATCCAGAAGCACTGCTTCCCGTTACGGTACAAAATGTATATTCCATTTTCAACTTACTTGCCTGCCTGGAAGTTAAAGAGCTCTAGTAAGAAGAAATCCCATCCGCATGCCTGTTACTGCAGGGTTACACAAGCTCATGTAACGTGTTTTTTTCTCTGTGTGGGCTTCGCTCGGGTCCCGTAGAGGTGCCACGCATGTTTTATGAGCTAACATTTATTTTAGACACTTGGGCCCATTGGACACGATCTCGTAAGCCTGAACTCTCCGCTGACATGCTGTTGAACATAATGGGGAGGTTTAAAAAGGTATCTCGGAGGAGTGGAGTGGATTGCCGAGTGCCAGGGGCAGGGGGGGAGGCGGAATGAGCTATAGGAAGCTTCACGCTGCTCTCGCCGCCGGCAGGCACGGAGTTGCTGCTGTGCACAGGGCCCTCTCCCCGGCCGGGCCAGGCGGCCGGGATGCAGAGCTGCCTAACTGCTGTCCTGGGAACTCAGGGCTCCCAGGAAACCTGGAAGCTGAGGAGCAGCCTTTCCTGGGTGCGTGGCAGGGGGAGAGTCTCTGAGTCGCTGTGGGGTGCTCTGGGGGGGACTCCCCAAGCCTCGGCAATTCCCGAACACTCTCCTCCTCTGCTAGGGTCTTCAATTAATTATGGAAGCTACGTTGTTGCTGGGCATTAATCAAACATCGAAGAAATGCCACAGCTCAATCTATAGTGGAATTCACATGGGGCAAAGGGAAGGTTTCAAAGATTTCTGGAAGCTGTAAAATCTCCATTTAGATAGAAATCTTTTCAAAATTTATTCAGTTATTCCTTTGTACATTGGGGGCAAAATGGTCAATTCTGCAGAACAAAGGCACCTACAACCTGACATTTAAAACCCGTGGAGAGTTCACCGCAGTGTGATGAAGGGTTAAAGTTGGAATCCTCAAATTGAACACTCATTCGCCACCAAGTCTCTGCTATTGCCCTAAGGACAGGCACAAACAGGGCCCTTGGATACCTCCCTCAGAGAGAGCAGCACATCAGCCACTGCAGTTTCTGCTGCGCTGACCACTGTCCGTCCACCCCTGAAGGCTGGAAATGCCACGAGAGCAGAGGCGTGCTTGTCCGTCCCTGTGAACTCCCAGAGCCGAACACGGCACCTGGCACACCATTTCCAACACAGACTTCAAATGATTCAAAGTAACCAGGAGGGAGGCGAGTGGGCGGAGGCAGAAGAGGGGATGGGGATGAATGGTAATAAAAGAAAATACAATAAAAAGTCACTTTAAAAATAAATCAAAAATGAAATCAGTCAGAGCAACCCCAGTACCTGCCCTCGCGAAGCTCCCGCCCTGCTCAGTAGGTCCCACCCAAGAAAACGGGGGGACAGTAATGGACGACGAGGCCTGTGGAAGAACTACGTCCTTTCTGTTCTGAGACAAAGAGCAGGGAGGGAACCAGATTTGCTGGGCCAGATGGGGTTCTGGATGCTTCCAAGAGGGGACTCAGTCTAAGTGAACTTTACAAGGTAAAGCCAGACAGAGAAAACGGCTTGGGAAAGGCCTGGGAAAGAGCATTTTGTTCCTTTCCCTGGAGCTTTAGTCCCCAAATGACCGAGGTGGCCTGTTACCTAAACGGCCCAGCCAACTGCCACGGGTTCACCTGTCCTCAGGTAAATCTCTCCAGGAGGTAAGCAGCCAATCCTAGGACAACAACGTGTTACCGTCATTTAGCTCCCTGCCAATCATCAAATCAATAGTCTGACTTTTTTTCCCTCTAAATAGATGGTCAAAGCGTTAAAATATGCATGAGAAAATAAAAAAGAGAAAGGTCTCCCCAAAAGCTTTATTGAGCACTGTACTTGCAAGTATCAGTTCCAGAACCTTCTTTTATAAGGAACACCACTCAGAAGCTCGTTGTGAACCAGCCTGCACAGTCAGTAGAGGGAGGGGTACCAATGTTGTAATTAAAACTTCAATCTACAATCTTTAAAAAGTTTGTCAATCGCTGGAGATGGAGGGCTCGCCTCAAGAAAGCAAAGCTCCGGGGGCCGAGCGTCAGACTGAGGCGCCGGCGATCCGGGTCAGGGTGTGTCGTTCGTGGGAGTCTGTAGAGAGTGCGGAGGGACTTGATAAGCACTTCTCTGTGTTTAGGAAACGCTACACTCAAAAGGACACATGCAGGTGTGGTCCTGGGACACGAAGATTCCCTTGGAAATACCCCTTAGAGTTGCCACTTGGTGACTCGAAGGAACGTGTCTGCCCCTGGCCAGAAGGACTTCCCTTTCCCAACCGAGTGCGATTCTTCTCTCCATTCACAAGAAACTACTTCTCAGAAAAGGGCCTGAGGCTGACCCTGTGGGAGGACCGGCTGTCGCGAGTCCGAGCCCTGCCGATACCCACGCGGTTTGTCTCCTCCCTTCGTGTGCACTCGGGAGACCCGGTTCCGGCCACCGTCCCCGACCCCCGACTCTCCCTCTACGGTCTCCTTGCTTTGCTCGCTCTTCAGCACCCACCACCTCACACACACTGTATATTTTGTGCATTTGTCTTTCTCCCTGACTCGAAGCGGACATACTGAGGCAGAGATGTTGCATTGTCTGGTTTGCTTCTGGAGAAAGGACTGGGACAGAGTCAGCACTAATGCAGGTGCCCCTCACTTTGTGCCGCATTTCACGACCACAGAACTGGGCAAAGTCTAGGCATTTCCAACGTGAGTTCCGGTTAAGACATGCACTCAGTTTCCGGTAACGTAAGACCGTGGCTGCCTGTACGTGATTGTGTGGATGAACAGATGGTCCTACTCGATGGTCCAGGTGCCCAGGGGCCCTTTGCAGTTCGCCCTTCACACGGCACATTGTTCCTGGCAGGGCACCCTCCACACCCAGGCACGAGGGACCAGTGTGTCAGACACACTTGGGGATGATCTAGTCAGACCATGCCTTACATGTCTAGGAATCACACCCCTTAAGCCCTAACAAATCCCACCTAAGCCCTAAACAACAGGACTGAGGGTAGACCACCCAGAGAGAGCCAAGCCTTTGATAAGGGGGGCCCAAGAACTTGAACAGAATGGTGGGGATTTTGAGAGAGGGAACGGCTGAGGAAGGAACAAAAGATGTACAAGGAGAGGGCCTTGGGGACAAAGCGAGCTCTACGTGCCGTGACACCCCCTTCACTCCGCCTCCGTTCCCCGGTCTATGCTTCCTCGACACACTGTCCAGGTATCCTCATTTGTCCTTATTGCCTACATTCCTTAGAAGTGGGTTACTCTTCCTTAGATCCAAAGAACCCTGATTGGGACAAGCGACGGGCACCTACCACTGCCCGACCGGGACAGAGATACCAAGAGACTAGAAGACATGGCGACCCGCAAGGATGCTGATGCCAGACTGAGCAGTCAGGACAAGGACCAGCTGGCAACCAGCATCATGGACTGAATCTGGTCCCCGAAGTTCTTAGATGTGATGGTATCTGGAGGTGGGGTCTTTGGGAGGTGGGGTCTTTGGGGATCTCTGGGAGTTACAAGGGTGGAGCCTTAGTGGGGACATCGGTGCCCTATGAGGAGAGGCCACAGGGCCTAGCTCACACTCTTTCCACCAGGTGAAGTAGAATAAGTTGCCCTCTGCAACCCAGAAGAGAGCTTTCACCAGAACCTGACCATCACGGCACTGTGACCTTGGACTTGCAGCCTCAAAACTAAGAGAAATAAATGCCTGCTATTGATAAGCCCATCTGTTCATGGCTATTTGTTATAGCAGCTCAGACTGATAAAGACTCATGCCTGGGCCACATGCAAAATGACCTGAGGCCTTTGAAAGTACCCTGGCCAAGTTCTTCTTAACTGGAGAACAATGAGGGGCCCTCGTGAAGGTCTGCATGGACTTTGGTTCAAGGCCTATAGCAGGGGTACCCGAATCTTGATCAGGGTCGGTTCAGTCTCACACTGGGAATCACTTGGGCTACTCAGGGAGAATTTAAGGAGCCCTAACTTTACTCGGTAGTTAATTAACCTTTCTGCCCCGGAATCCTGGGGGATACAGTGATTAAAAGAACATGAACTCTGGACCACATGGGCTTCAATCCGAGCTTTGCCATTTACCCTGGGGAAGCCCTTGCCCTCCTTCAGGTGTCCTCATTTCTTCCTCTATGAAATGGGAGTGATAGAGTAACACCTAACATGTAACATGTACAAGGTTTCTGACATGGGGTCTGGCTGTAGAGTAAATGCCAGCACTGAACATACAGGTTTGTTGAACTTTGGAAACCAAGGCACGGCCACTGCCCAGTTGCTCCTGGACCGGTGTCCCCCATGTTCTCCGCCCGTAGTCCACGTCACACTTCCCCAAGACGAGCGGGAGTTACAACTACTGCTGACAGACGCACTGTGAGCCAGCACAGGGCTAAATTCTTCAGACATGTACTACAGTAGGTATTATTATCCCATTTTAAAGGGGAGCAAACTGAGACCCAGAGGGCTGTCACAGTTTTCATTAGGTCTCAAATTCTAGTGAAATGGTAATTAGTGTTCACAGCAGGAAAAACTAGCAATTTCCTTTCTCATTAAATTGCTTTAGCAAAAGCCAAATGTAGGTTCAAGCCCTGTTTTTTGTCTTGATCAAAGGTATTTGCTGAAGAAGGTACAGAGTTTAACCTGTGATTTTAAAATAGAGAACAGGTGTTCACAAGGTGAAGGAAGGGAGTTAGACAAAGGAATGAGTGAGTAAAAACAAAAAAGAGATCAATAAAATAAAAACTTAAGCATGAAATTAAGAGCTAGTCTTGCTTGGAAATGCTTACCTACAACCAGGAGGCAGGTACCTCACTAACCAAACAGGTAGAGGGTTAGTAAACAGAAGTGTTCTCTCTGAGGACGACAGTACTATTCACTTTTTAGCTAATGATACATGAGGTCTGTCCAGAAAAAGTCCAGCCATTGTTAATATAGTGAGAATGGTTTGCACGACAACAATATAACCTGGCAGCCAAGGAGAGCGGACTGGAATGCGCATGTGTGAACAATGACGACTTCACTGTACTAGTCAGTGGGGGCGGTAGATGCCATTGAGTGAGCATGTGAACTGTGTGGCCATCACATTCAAAATGAATGCATGAGTAGAACAATGAATCTGCATCAGATTTTGTGTTAAGCTTGAACTTTCCTCCATGGAAACAATTTGGATGACTCAGAAGGACACAGCTGTGGACCACTGGTGATTGGCAGCTTCATCACGACAATGTGCCTGCTCATGCATCACGTCTCATTCAGTGTTTTTCTGCAAAACATCAAATCACCCAGGTGACTCAGTCCCGCTACAGCCCAGATTTGGGGCCCTGTGACTTCTGGCTTTTCCCCAAACTAAAATCACCTTTAAAAAGGAAGAGATTTCAGACTGTCGATGAGATTCAGGAAAATACAGTGGGCTAGCTGATGGCAACCGGGAGAACTGTGTGAGGTCCCAAGAATTCCACTTTGAAGGGGACTGAGGCATCACTGTCCTCTGCACAATATTCCTGGTGCCTTGTATCATCTTTAATAAGTGTCTCTATTTTTCATTTTACGTGGTTGGATACTTTCTGAACAGACCTCGTATTCTTAAATTGCATCTCAACACAACTAGTGAATAATAAGGAAAATATTAGTGAAGGAGAAAAAAAACCTAATTCCACTTGAATGTCCAAATTGCTTTAAACACTGTACTACAATATAATTCCAGCACAAAAATGATTTTAGGAGTTCTTTGCAATTTGTCATAAAGCACTGTAACCAATATATAAACACTTGTTCATGATTCCAAGGCCTGAAAATAAGCAGAATGACAGAAATAAACCTCTTTGGAGTAATGGCTGTGCATTCCACCATTCTTTGCTCCTCCTGAATTATAAGATTTTCATTGTTATAGAGGTAAAATTATTACTTATGATATGTCTGATTAATGTGTATTCTGTGGCAGGCATTATGAAAAACACCTTACCTATATCATCTTATTTAATTTTTAATAGTATTTTATTAATTTTTTTAAATTAGAGAAGTCTAGAGAACAAAATAATAAGAAAGCGTGTGATTTCACCTGAGGTACATCAAAAGACATTAAACAGAAAAGTGGAAAGAAACAGGGCAATGAATGCTCACGGTTAAACAATTCAAGCAGAACGGTCAGAAAAGTTGTTACAACCAAAGACCTCAAAGCTACACCCTATTCTTTTCCTTAAAGGTAACCCTGAAAACTGGAGGCTTCTAAATGATTCCTTCCAGTAACAGAAAGAAACAAGACTGCGAGCGTTCTCATTGGATGTTAGTCTTCGTGACAACCCCACGAAGCCCGCCCAGCTGCGGTGTCTGACATGCGTGCGGACCGGGAAGCTGACTCTTCGATCAGCTGAGTCATCTGCCTGATGTCTCAGGGCCGGTGAATGTGACAGGCACAGGCATTTGTCTGACTTGGAAACCCATTTGAGCTTTTCCTCAGGTAGCCTGATCACACCGGACAGTTGCCTTTTGTGATGTGGGCAGCCATGAAAAGAGTGTGGATGTGGTAAAGAAGAGACCACCAGCCTCAGTCGCATGGGCCAAACCAAATCCAAGGCTGCAAAATCATTTTCTTTTTGCAGGCATAGTAATTTGGAAGCTATGTACAAGGCTGAATAACACATTTCAGGCTCACAAATACAGATATTTCTCCACATAGGATTGGGTTATGTCCCGACAAACCCATCACAAGTTGAAAATGTATTCAATATACCTAACCTACCAAACATCATAGCTTAGCCTAGCCATCTTTCAATGTGCTCCGAACACTCACATTACCCTACAGTTGGGCAAAAGCATCCAATGCAAAGCCTATTGTATAATAAAGTGTTGAATATCTCATGGAATTTATTAAGAGTATCCTTTTCACACCATCGTAAAGTTGAAAAACTACACCAAACCACTGCAAGTCGAGGGCTGTCTGTAATTTATTGACTTGCCCAGGGAAGATGACATTTTGGGGACTATTCAGGTAAAAATGAAGTTGGTACGCCCATTGAGGGGTGAGTTGACAAACACGAGGGCATGGTGTCCACTTAGTCACAAGTCTGTCATACACAATTCCTCTCCAGTGAATGCAGACAACGTAAAAAGTCCAGCTACACTGCAGAGCAGTGGGGACTTCGATGGGGAACCTGTCTGATGTGTTCCTTTCACGGATGGAAGGTGAGAAAGTGGTACGCGGTCTCCCCTTGGCCAGCCGGAAGAGCGGGGAGACCGTTCTGGTCTCTGAAACCCCTTTGATGAGGGTTTCCCCCCCTCAATTTCACTGCTAAGTGTGAGATCTCTGGCCTGGCCTCATTCTATTCAAGAACACCCTGCTTCTAATATTCCTATCAGAGAGGAATTTAAAGTTTAGTGAAACCATCCAATACAACATTTAACAAGATGTGGCATGAACGATTTCTTAGGAATTACTGCCCTAAGTACCCGGCAGCTTCACGTAATGGACTTTGTGGTTTCGCAGAGGAGAGCATGCGTTTTTTTCGCCTCCCCCACCCCGCACATAAAACCGGCTCTCTCCAAATAGATTCTTTAACATTTAGATGGCTTATCATTCCCTCCTTGGTCCAGTGCGCTCTTTGGAGCTGCCATTTGGGGGGGAAAGGCCATTTGTGAGGGACTCATCCGGGCACGGGAAGCCCTTTAGAGGTTTAAAACACGAGGTAGTCCGGCCTACATAATGTTTCCCAAAAATAATGTACTTTGGCTAAAAAGGTAAAATTAACATCACGTGAAGATCTCTTAAGACGCTCTAACACTGAGATGACTATCAGTGGTATGCAGGTACTTGATGCAATCAGCCCGCGCTGCACAGGTAATTACTTTTACTACTAATGGTGCCTCCTGCTCGGGGAGGAAGATAAGAGGCCCCAACCCCACTTAATCACGAGGCTTCTTCATTACCGCTCCACCGCCTACTGGGGGAAACAATTCGCTCGCTCTGTTCAGTAACTCTCACAAATGAGAAAAATTTATTAACGTGTGAGCAGAATGGGACGTATTTAGTCTGCACAAAGGAGATCAGCTACTTAGTTTTAAAAATACATAGGCAATTCCAATACTTGTGTGATCATCTTGAATTAAGGTCTTTCTGGAAAAGTTTTATTCCCATCGTGATAAAGCTGGTTTGGGCGACCTCGGCCAAATTACCCCCATCTTCTCTGAGCTTATTGTCCTGTTTGGGGACAAGGAATAAGAACAATAATATCTGCTCCGTTCTTCTTGAAAGCCTGCTCTGCTCTAAGCCATGTGTGTGCTTCTAAAGGGTACCATGCTCTTTCAAATCACACAATAAAGACCATACGGCTAATGGGAAAAATGGACTTAGGAGCACAATACTTATATAAGGAACAAAAAAAATAAAAAAGAGAGGCACCTAATAAAAATGGTAGCACTGCTTCACCCACAGCAAAGCGTTCAAAACACATAAACAGTATCTGTGATAAATGCAGCACTTTAGCTTGAAAGAGATTTTTGCAAGTGGGTGCCAGCAGGGTTGAAGCTGTGGGTGAGTGTGGAGCGGTGGGGGAGGGTTATCTGACCTCCAGGAGGAAGCCTTTCCGAAGGACATGGATGGGCGTGGCTCGGGACACACCTGGTGAACTGAGGCAGCTGGTCGGTGGTCCAGGTGTGTGTTTGCCTTTGTGTGTCTCTGCACAGTTCAGCTGGGCGCAGTTCCCTGTGTTCACCTGGCACTTCCCATAGAGGAAGTCGGAGAGACACAGATGCAAAACCTGCATTTGTGTGATGTGTATCAAGATCGAGACAAATTCCTGTCTTCAAAAGAAGTGCCGCAGCAGAAGGAATGGCATTCTAAAGATGAAAATAAGCTCACGTTGGTAAGCACACAGTAGGTACTCAAGAAGCGTCACCGTCCCTTGATTTCCATGGCTACCTTGATTCACCAGGGGTCAGAGTCATCCCCAAACTCACAGTGGGGGAATTCAGGGAGGTTGCTGATGTTTTTGCTGCTCTAGATCCGCAAAAATGGTACAACTCCAAAGCAGCAATTTTTAACTGCTGCCATGAGGATTTTTAAAACATGCAGTACCTGACTATTTAGTCAGGAGCACTGATCTCTTTTCCCTTAGATTCTAAAAAAAAAACCCCACAACAATAAAAACAATGAATGACCACAGGCAATGCAACAATAGCTGTCTGGTGTGGCCGAATCAAAATTATATTTATTTTTTGTCAGATTGGCAAAAACGACATCTTTTTGGCGTGCCACAGGACGGAAGAGGTTGAATGTCGCCGCTCTAATGCGTCTCCTGCAATGTTAACAGATGACTCCACGCGCTGGCTAAATGTTTCCACACTGTACCTTTGTCCTTGCCTACAACAGTATCATTTTCTGTAACGAGTCTAAGAACAAAGCCAGGAAACGCCGTCCTTTTCCTTCAGTAGAAATTGAAAGCCACTCTGTGCAGAGCGAGGGTTGAGCTGCCTCTGCAGGCCGAGTTGGTGTGCCTGCTCAGTGTTCGACTAGCCCTGGGGACCGGCAGGCCGGTTTCTCTCCAGAGCCCTTCAGTAAGTAACAGTAACACCCACACAGGGCGGGTACTCTGAGAGCTCTGGATGTATGAGCTCATCTAAGATTCAAGTCATTGTAATGGCTTTTCAAGTCCTGATGCTTCTTAGCAGGTGAGGTAAGCTGAAGGAGTTTGGGAATTTGGTCAGATTCCCAGCTAAGGAAGCGACGCATTTTTACCAGGCAACCACGACGGGAAGACCTAGGTCAGGGTGTCAGGCCCTCAGAATCCTGGCTGCTCTCAGGGCTGTGTCCTGGGGCTCGTGGCGCAACCTCGGCAGGGCTCAGGACCCCCTTCTGTGAAGAGAGGTGAGAAAGACCACCTTCTGGTGCTGGGGTGAGACTTTAATGAGAAATGGAGCACAGGTGGTTCACGGGGCATAAGGCACAAAGTCGCCACTGAGGTGGTGCTGATTTTTATTACTGTCACTTCATTGCTGGTGCGGGCCCCGCCGACAGTCACACTGTTAGGTGCCCGGGCACATCACCCAGCTGTCTGCAACACTGCCTGGCACAGCCCACACCTGGTATCTAAAGACCTGGAGACTCTGCATCCCTGAGCTTCCCCTTTTGTGTCCCGAGTACACAGCACCGTCCCGTCACCGATGTGCTCAGAGGCCCGAAACATTAAGCGCTGCTGTCCGGCAAACCGAGTGAGACGTCCGCACTTCCTCGCAACCAGCTGGACCCGGCGCCGCCCCCCCTTGCTCTCCTGAGCATGCCTTCGTGAACTTCACCCAGGGGCCCCACACTGCCAAGTCCAGTGGGCGCTTTGTCACCCTGCACCTTAGAGGCTGTTGGCGGAACTGGCCTCTTTACTGCCTCTTAAACACGCTCTTCTCTTTGCCCGCTGTCTTGAAAATCCCCCTGCCTTGGTTCTCTTCCAGCCCCTCCGAAGGTGCCCAGCCTGTGGCTTTCTGCGGGTTCTTAAATACTGGCCTCCCTCGGGCTCGGCGCCTTCCGTGCCTGCTGTCTGAGTCTGCCCCTCCACCGCGGTAGCACTCCTTCCACGGTTTCTCAGGACTTGCACGTCAACACGTCCGTGCATGAAGCTGAGATCTCGATCAGCCCTCAGTGGCATTCTCTATCTCTCTCAAACGTCGCACAGTTATCTCGCACTTCCCAGCCCCCGCCACCGCCCGTCTCATTCCCCATCCTCTACCAGGTTCAACAAACATTCCAGTTCTAGAGATTTTACCCCCTGGATGCATCTCGCTCAACACGCCTCCATCCGTCTCCATTGCCCGCCGTTTTCTCCACTTTCCTCATTGGCATCTCTGTATCCGTCCTCAATCTACTTCAGTTCATCCAGCCCTGTGCAGCTGGGGCAGTGGTTTTAAAAGGTTATTTGTTTATGTGACCCCCTGATTAAGATCCTGTAAGTCCCCAATGCTCAAAGACCTACTATAATATTATTATTTTTTTTTATTTTAAAGATTTTATTTATTTATCTTTAGAGGGGAAGGAAAGGAGAGAGGGAGAGAAATATCAATGTATGGTTGCCTCTTGTGTGTCCCCTACTGGGAACTGGCCTGCAACCCAGGCATGTGCCCTGACTGGGAATCAAACTGCGATCCTTTGGTTTGCAGGCCCATGTTCAATCCACTGAGCTACACCAGCCAGGGCAAGACCTACTATAATATTATTAACATGGCCTACCAACCAGAGGGAATATGACGATTCCCTCAATTCCATTTTATTTTGTACTCTTTTGTTTCTTTTCATTCACTCATGCATTGGAGAATTAGCTAATGAGTTCCTACTGTGTGTCACAAACACGATAGGTTCTTGGACTTGGCAAATTTCTTACAATGAACACTATTTGAAATGCAAAGTTAAAAAAAAAAAAAAAAGCCCAGCCACTCATTCAGAGGAAGAGAGTCAATGGCCGTGGAACTCTCACATCCTCAGTCGAGGCCCTGTTGCCAGGAGTAACCCTAATCGCCAAACTCTCTTCTCACGGTTTTCAGATGTGGGGTTTGGCTCTCTGGTTTACAGGAGTGTCTCTTTGTAAACCTGAACACTCAGATTTGGCAGCCTGGAGTGGACTTAGTAATTGGTACAAGCCCTTTTCCCCGCCCCCCTGCTCCTCCCCCCGCCCCTCCCCATCTTTGCAATGGCTGGCCTCTTGGAAGCAGTCAGTTAAGGAGACTCTGACTCTGCACCGGGTAAGTCGGAGAGGTTGCCCTTCCCAATGCCCAGAAGGTAAGGGGGCCGGATGACAGAAACTCCCCCACAGTGTACACAGGGCACGTTTCAGTTTTCTACTGCAATACTCAGGGGAGATCAGAATGTTTGCGAATTTGGGAAATTTCAGAAAAGACAGGGAGAGTGAACAGCCAAATTCCATTGCATTTTTGCAAGTGAATATCAGGAAATTTGTTATTAATTTTGTCCAAGGTGATGTCATCCAAACGTTAGTCACCAGCCTCCTTTTCAGAGATAACCAATGATTAATTCATCGCCGTGCGCACTGGCTTTCTCGTCAGGCTTTGCTGCTTTTCTCTGACCTTCCTGCGGCATCCGATGCTTTCCACCGTCACGTTTTAGCAACTCTGTGCCTGGACCTCCGAGTCTTCCTTCTGACCCTGCGCTCCACCTCTGGGTCACTCCAGTTCAGTCCTCACACGGGGACGGGCCCCAAAGCTCTGCCCTTGACGACCTTTCTCCTCTCCCCAATTCCTCTTTTTGCAGGACTAATTCTTCTCCCAGCGCCATCCATACCCGTGGTCCCCACGGCATTACCTGTGCCATTGATCTTCCTGCCAAGCTCACGGTCCCATGTCTTCAGGACCCAGGGGACTACTTCCACTTGGTCGCATGCTTCCGGTCCCATCTCCCGCCTTTCCACTACGATTTACCCATCCACTTATCTCTAAGCCCCAGGTCTCTTAGGAGTACCACTATTCTCCTTGACACAATTATTCAAAACTCAGAAATGGCACTTGGGGTACCGTTAATAACTCTTTTAATGACTTCCCATGGGTTTTGTGTCTATGATTCCCTTTTATAATTTGACCCTTTGCCACTTTTTAGGGTCCTCTGTCTAGTCCTCAACCACACAGGGCTTTCCCACTGAATGTGCCAACCTTTTCCTGCTCTGTGTCCTTTGCAAATACTGTCCCCGAGTCTAAAAGGTTTCCTCCCACAGCCTGTTCCTGCCTGGTCTTCCCCACTCCTACCGACAACCTACCTCACTGTTCATTTTTTAGTTTCGAGCTTTAACCTTTCTTGTCTTAGTAAGTCTTCCTTGATCCCCAGGCTGGGTTAGGTCCCTCTGTCCATCACTTGGATGGCATCCAGCACATTTTTTTTCCCACAGCACTAAGTATAACTGAAGTAGTCCGTCTGATGTTGGTGTTCAACACTGGACCGTGAGCTCCATGAAGTCAAGGGCAAGTTCATCTTTCCACCCCAAGTCCCTGGAACATGTACTTGCACTCAGTAAACTGAATGGGAAAAATGATGGATGAATGAAATGCTTTGGCAGCTCCAAAGTCAGCCACAGACAATGACCCACCAAGCCCTGCAATTTTCCTGTTAATATCGCCCCATCCTCCCTTCCTGTCCACCCCCCACCCCTTTCTGCTCTTACCCCAGTCCAGGTTCTCATCATCTCCTGACTGGATTATTGCAATAGCTCAAGGGGATTCTTTGGATCTCTCTTTGCAGCAGTCAGTATGGTAAACTACTGCCAGACTGATCTTCCTTAAAACAAACAACTCGTCGTGTTATTCTTCTGCCCCGCCCGGAGTCCCTGACAGCGCTTTCCTGCCTGCAGAGCAGGGCGGGACAAGTCCTAGGGTCTCAGAGTGGAAAGGAACCTTGACTTTCCTCTGGTGTAACCATGTCTTGCTGCAAACAAGGAAACGCAGGTCAAGAGGGGTTAGATGACCTGCCAAGGACGACAGAACCCGTATCTGAGCCTCCATGCAGAATGGCCAGGAGGTTTGCCTGCTTGAGACACACCCACGCTCTCCCAGGACACAAAAAGAACCTCCCAACTCCTTCGCAGGGACCTGCCGCGACTGGTGGGACCTGGCTCTTGCCTAGGGCGGCTAAAGGGCACCTGTGTGCCCATAGCTCACCTCACGTCAAAACGGCAAGTCCCAGGGCCCGAGAACCCTCTCCGTCGCCTGGCCATCTGGGATGGACGGCCACCCCGCTCTGTCTTCATTTCTATTCTCGTTTCTTACCAGGCTCCAGGGACTTGCTTAATTCTCAGCAGCCACGTCTGGCCTGCTTGCTGTTTCTCGTCCAGACTCATCCCACCTAGGCCTTTGCGTTTGCCACGCCCCCTCTCCCCGTCTGCCCACGGTTGTTTGGACTCAGACACTAGCACCCCTGAATTGTCGTCCAGGCTCTTTCGTTAGCTTGGCATGTGACACTTTCACAATCTGGCTGCAATCTCCCTTTGTACTTTCCTCTTTCCACTCTGGTCACGCAGACGCTCTGAACCGTAAGCACTGAAACCATTAAAATACCAGCTCCACGAAACACCCAAGCCCTCTCACTCCCATTGCACAGATTATTAAGGTGGTAAAAAGGGAGATGTTTTGCTTGGAGCAGTTCAGGAGCCTGAGGGCAAAAAAAGGCCATAATGGAAAAGTCTGAGACTACCTGTCTCTTTTTTATTTATTTGCATTACTCAATAGATTCAGATCTTACTCATTATAACAGCCCAGGGCCCTCCGGGCCAAGCACATCACAGTGATCTATTGTTGGGATGGAAATCTCCCGGCGACGACAGCCAGGATTGACAGGGATGTTTAAATCCTAAACTAGGCTTTTGGATGACATTCAATTTTTTGTCATGAAATTTCAAAATGTGACTGGACCTCTTTCAAAGCTTTCCGCATGGAAGAAGTGTCGGCAACACGAGAGGACATGACGCAGCTGGGCCTGCGTGGGAGGGACGCTGGGCTTGGAGGCAAAAGACCTTGAGGGATCTGTGGGGAGGGATCTGGGCTCTGGCTGATGAGCCGCGTGGCTTCAGACCGTCATTTGCTTCCCTTTGCCTCAATTGCTTCATCTGTAAAAGGGGACCCATCATACCTACCTCTGATCATAAAGAAGCGATACACCCTCCCTGGTACAGAGTACACGTACCCTAATTTCTTATTTACAAAATTACTAATTTCTGTATGTTCCCTGAAGCCCTTCCCAAATCTGAACATTCTTTTGTTATAAAGTTCTTGAGACTCAGACATAGTAATCGCTATTCTCTTATATATATTCTGCCCCCCAACCCCCGCGAGTTTCGTCTGCCTGTTTAGTCTGTGTCTCTTTGAACTTTCCAATGAGACTTTATGAGATGCGGTCTTCTCTTCACCTTTTACACAAATCTCGGACTTTGACCCTTGGTGCGGCACCCATCTCCTTCGGACCTGCGTTCTGACCAGCTCGTTTCCTGGAGAATCACTGAGGCCCTGTGAGAAGCCTGGGGGACACACAGACCAATAAATCCTGTCCCTGCCCCGTAGAAACCCTGAGTCCAATAGAATGAACACACATATAAGGACATACTTTCAGCAATGCAGTAATTCTCATGAGTCTAGTGATAAACACTACGAGAAAAATGGAAACATTTAACTTCTTGATCAAAGGAACAAACATTTACCTTCACAAGGAGTAGTCAAGGAGGGTTCCATGGAGGAGGTGGCATCTGACCATAGGTTTGAAAGACCCGTGACCTTACCAGTGTAAGGTGTGTAAGGTGGGAAGCAGTTACATACATGTCATGTACAAGCCCAGAACCGGCAGAGCAGAGACCAGCCTCGCACTTATTGTCTGGGCAGCCAGACTGCAGATTCCTTAAAATTTGGAAAAGCACCTCACATTCTATTGGATGCCCATAGTATGTAGCGAAATCACGGCCCAGAGAAATCCTGTAACCAACGCTTATGATAAATGGTCTCTACTTTCGGCTAATGTATAGGAAGAATAACAAACACTGAAGGCAGTAGAAAACTATAATTAAACATGCATATTTCATCAGAATGAAAAGTTGTATCAATCAACTTAGACCCCCAACTAAAAGTAGAGCGATTTTTTTTTAACTTGGCAGAAAGGAGTTCATAGCAGTTGGGAAGCACTCTTCTCAGCTATCAAAACAGTTTTCCTGGACTGTTGAAAAGCATCTATTAGCTCATCCCATATCATTCCCTTCCTTTTAAAAATATTAATTTTATTGTTAAAATGACTCATACTGCATTTAAGTAACAGGGAAAATGATAAAGAAGACAGTTTAAAAATCATCCACTATCCCAGCATCCAAAACTAACTCTAACCATGGTTGAATTGTATTTCAGATGTGTCTCTGTCCACATGTGTGACTGGAAATAGACAGCCGGAAGGCTGGATGGATGGATGGAAGGAAAGCCAGACAAACATACAGGCAGATGAGCATTTTCCCCACCCCAACAAGGCTGATAATCTCCTTCCCCTTCTGGCGACTTTACCTGCCTGGCCCTCCGTGAGCCAGAGGAAAAGCTCAGCCTGACATATTTAATTCCTCAGTTGCCAGATCCTTCAAGTTGACATCCCAGAAAAGAAGAAGAAAATGAAGTCAAAGAAGTTATCCATTAAAATCTATGGTAGTTCACGGAGTTCATGGGTTTGTAGAAATAGGATGGAAGTAAGACATTGCTTAGAGTCACTCCCACAAGGGCACCGCGTGGTAATTAATATTGCTACACCGTTATTATTTTGTTGTCTGTACCGAGGAAGCTCTTTGTGCTTCTCTGGGTGGGCCAGGGGCAGCCCGGCAACACGGCAGCACAGGGCGTTTCCTCCCCACTAGGGTGGCCTTGGCACCGTGGATTTTTAGGGTTGGATAATTCTACGTTATGGGGCCACCCTGTGTGAACTAGGCAACCTTTAGCAGCATCTCTGGCCGCTACCCACTGTGTAACACAGCAACTCCCAGAACTGTGCCCAGACATTGCCAAATACCCTCTGGAGGTAGTGGGTGGGGGCAAAATCACCCCTGGTTGAGAACAAATGCTGTAGACTCTGACAATGCAAACTTTTTTTTGTCTCCCACTAAAAAAAAAAAAAGAAAGGTGAAGGGGATGTTTGCTTTTGTTTTTGTTTACTCAGTACTAAATCATTCTCTAGGGGTCCTCAGAGGACACGAGCTCATTCATGGATGTCTCTGGATGCATCTGTGTGAAGAAAAGGAAAGAAAAAAAGATCTTGGAGGGGTGCTGAAACCCCATGTCACGGGGTTTGGATCAGAAGTCAGTGCTGTTTTTCCTGACCTGTACCTTTAAGAATTGCAAGAACAGGTAAGTCTGAGACAGAGGCCCCTCCCCCAAGTCCTGCCCTTTTAAAGCCACAGGAAATACAAAAGGAGAGGCCTGGAAACCTTGCCATCTCTGATTTTCATCTGACGCACTAACAGGAAAGAAGGGGGTGGAACCGGGCCGGCTGTGACTTTTTGGGTGACTTGAGATGCCGGCAGCTGCACTCCTTCATCTTACGGGGACAGGAGCAGCTCACCAAGTGCGAGTTTTAATCGTCCAGCCAGAGCTCAGATGGCTGGTTTAACAGCCTCGAGAAGCTCCTGAAAGATCGTCACTAATTAATGAGCGTTAAGCCCCGGTTTGTGAGACGTTTGGAACAAAGCAGGACAAAGCTCTCTGCGCTGCGTAGTCTACCTCGGGGACTTGCGCAGGAGCCCAGGAGGGAGGCAAACTGACGGCCAGCAGAGAAGCTCCTTCCTGCCGTGAATTCCCGTGACTCACCGATTCATCAAGTGGAGGGATTTTTTTTTCTCTTTAAGTATGACTTTTATTCTGAGCAAAAACTATCATTTGAGGAGTCAACTATGTGTGTGCTATTTAGTAATATAAATGTAACTGTGAGCATCTTACTAACCAAATGGAAAATTGTTTTGTTCTAACGGCTTCCAAACTTCCCCATCCTTCAAACAAACAGTACCCATTACTTTAAACACCTCGGTGTCTCGTAATTGTTCAAAAATGTGTCAGGCTACCAGTAATTTAAGTCCTGTCAAAAATAAATCTCAGACACTCACTTCTTCCAGTCAGTGACTTGAAAAACACGCCCACATGTCAATTACCGGAAGCTGGAGCAATGCTTCTTTGTTCTGAATTTTGGTAAACAGAAAAAGGTTCTTCCTCGGTAACCACTGTTTTCTGAAACCTACATAAATGTTTACGTGAACCTGCTTGCAATAACACCTCGCAGCAGCCATAAAAGCCGCCATGTTGGCAAACACACCGCACATACCCCACAGGGTACCTGCCTTGGGTAACAAATGTACAAGTGCCAAGGAGCAAGGTATGGACTTGTGAATTACTCTTTCTGCAGAGGCCTAACCTCAAGAGTATTTGCATTTAAAAGGGTAAATCACAAGGAGCTACATTTTCAGAAGGTAGCTGTCCCTGGCTCATTGCAGTATTTCTGAAAGAGACTGCTTCCCAGATAATCTCGAAATCACAGGTAAATAAGTGAGTGGAAAAATGGGGGCTATAAAGCAGAACCACCCACAAAATTGGCAGCTAATTAAGATAGGCTATTCGACAGTTTCTCTGTGTAAAATTGGTTTCCACAACTAAGACTGATAAATCTTGTGGAGAGAATCCTGTCCTTTCTACAATGCACACCTAAATCCAGCTATAGATTTAGGCGAATTAGTGATTTCCTAAGGTTTTTCGTTTCTAATATAACAGTATTTTTAATGAAGAAGATTATAATCCTTTAATCATAAAATTGCCAATGACCATTATGTTGTAAGGTCTCCACGAAGGTTTCTCTTGCTAAATCAGATAACTGAAATTCAAAGAAGAAAGAAGAAGAATTTGCTCGACCTGATATTAATTGTTCCCTAGTTCTCAGATGTAGGCACCAAAAGAAAAATAAATAAAATACACAGATAGACAATGCAAAGATGTTGGGAGGAGCCCCGAAGTGGGCTCTTCTTTCCAGGGGTAAATTAGAATAAGTTGATTTTCATTAAGCAGGAACAGATCAATATTTCATTATTAACATGGTGACAATTGCATGTTAATAAGAAGTCATCTTTTTTCAAGCGTCTCACTGCTAAGTCACTGGCTGAGGGGTTTCTCTCATCCTGTGGAGTCTTTCTGCATTTCCTCTGTTGTCCCGTGGACATTCGAGCAGGTGTGTGTGTGTCTGTGTGTCAGAGCACTGACCTTTCCACAGGCAGGATTAAGAAACACCTACTAATGTTTCCTTCGGGAAGCCAGGGCTTTTGCTAACCTGTTTCCCTTTAGGTTTTTCTTCCCCAGAATGTTCCCCATCAACTTGTTTGTCACTGGGATTTAGATAATGATCCTGTTGGGTGGATGGTAGTTTAACCAATAAAAGTAAAACCTTTTTTTCCCCCTCCTTTCAGGAAGGAAGATAATAAGATAAATCATTAATTAAAGGGGCTGCATATGGGACAGATGGAATTCTACCCATGTGGCCGCCTCCCCCAACAGTTAAGGGGGTAAAAGCACCATAAATCACTCATGGTCTAGCAGCCTTCAATAGGGACCGTCTTGCCCCTTCCGAGCGGTGATAAACAACGTATACTCCCAGCGCAGCCCATTAGGTATTCCGGAGTAGGTGAACTATGAGATAACGCATTTATCCTTCTTGGGAAGGGCTCTCTGCAGGTCTCCAGTGGTGCACGGAGGAAGCACACCCAACTGAATGGTGACTAATGAGGATTAATGCCTGACCCCACGGAGGGCTGCGGGTGCGTCTCTTTTGTGCAGGAGTTAAATAGTCGCAAAAGGAGATAGAGTGGCCCCTGACGCTCCCCCATGCTGTAAATCTGGCACCGCACACACACTTGCCTTCCTTTCTCTTTTGTGCTTCTACTTTTTTCTTTTCTTTTCTTTTTTTTTTTGAGGACTCTTAAATCCAGTTGGCACAGTCACTGGCTGTCAGTCGTTATGGGAACATGAACAACAGGAAATCCTTCATAGACGCCTTTGTACAGTCAAAATTAGGTGATGATATACTAAAAACCAAAGATGGCGGGAAACCAGCAATTTCCCTGAGTATCGCAAGTCCGGTGAGTGCCTCCTGGGACTAACCAACAATGCCATAATCTAATTTTGTATTTATGGACTCTCGTATTTGTTCATGCAGTAATTATTTATTAAGCATCTACTGTGGCTGGGACATCCTTTGCTCTACCCGATGCAAATGAGATCGACATGATTTAAATAATCACACATTGTTTAATCACACGTAGATAAATAATAAATAAATCAATCACACATAAATAAATAAGTAACCACACGTAAATCAATCGCCAGTTGTGGTGAACTCCGTGGAAGGAGGACTCCTGGAGATGACGGAGGAACCAGACTTCATCCGGACGCGCAAGGCGGGCTTTGCGGCGGGACTAATGCCGGTGTGGGCAGTGCTGGCGCTGCGCGCCGTAGGGAATAGGAGAGGCAGATGCTTTCGGAAGAATACATTACTTGGCAAAAAAACCCACAATGACAACAAAACCCCTGAAGTAGGAAGAGGCGTGACAATTTAAGAGAGGGATTCGAGGCTGGTGAGTCTGAGGTACAAATGAATGCAGAGACAAGGACAAAAGGGGGGACTGAGAGTTAAGGAGGACTCAGGCTTTGCAAGTCCTTGTAGGGGATGCGAAAATGCTGGATTTCATCTGAAGAAACCCAGTATTGTGGGCTGAACAGTGACCCCTCGAAGACAGGTTGAAGTCCTTACTGTGGAGTCTATGGATGTGCCCTGATTTGGAAGCCGGGTCTTTGTAGAGGAGTTAAAGTTAAGATGAGGTCACTAGGGTGGGTCCCAACCCAACATGACTGGGGTCCTTACAGAATGAAGGACATCTGGACACAGACACAAAGAGAAGAGATGCCATGTGAAGCCGCAGGCACGTAGCGGAGGAAACTGTGCCCATGAGGACGGAGGCCCCAACCGGAATGGCGCATCTGCAAGCGGAGGGCTGCCGGCCACCGCGGGAAGCTCTGAAGAGGCAAGAAACCATCCTCAAGGGACTCTAGAGAGCCTGGCTCTGCCTGCAACTCGATTTTGGACTTCCAGCCTCTGGAACTCCAAGACGATACATTCTCGTTGCTTTAAGCCACCCTGTCTGGGGTCCTTTGTTCAGCAGCCCTAGGATATTAACACACCCAGGAAGCCACTGAACAATGTTGGGTCCAGGACAGAGTTTTAAAGAAGGGAGGAGGGGAGTGATGTGCAACATTTTCAAAAGGACTGCAAAATGAACGTGACCGAATCGGAGAGGGTCAGACATGGGATGGGGACTTGAAGGCTCCTGAAACAGCTGAGGGGAGAGCTGTGGGGTCTGGAAGTGGGGAGCTGGCAGGACAATGGCCCGCTGTGTGTTTTTGGTGTGGAGGAGAACGTGGAAGGCTAGAAAGAGAGAGCATGTTTTTCGGAGGTACCCCTCAAACTCGGGCATGTGCATTTCCATTGCACACGGAGATGTAATCTGCAGACCCCAACTGGAGCCTTCCAGTGATGTTAGAATTATTTTACCACTTCGCACATGGACTTGTTTTTCTCTGAATTATAATTGCTTTTTACATAATGAAAAATCTGCTCAAGAATGACAAAGCATAAAGAACTACTTCTCACCTCCTTTAAGGCTGTAGCAGAATAGGATACAACTGAGACAAAGAATCACTAGGGAATACGAGGTCCACTAGGGAACGGCCAACAAACTGGGCAAGCTACTGACTCGGTCGTAAATGGACTGAAGCCATTCACTGGTCCTCTCCAGCCATATAGATTGCAGCAATACGGTCATGGCCACTCCCTCGGGAATCGTTTGACGGTGGGTCATGTTTTTAAACACTGTGGCTGTGTGATGCCTTTGAAATATGAGCAGTGTGCCCCTCAGGCACCTCCTTTTGCTGTGTGTCCCCGTTCTGGAAGAGGCAGCCCTTCCCCCAGAGAATGGGCCCTGGAGCAGAAAGCAGAAGCAGGGGACTGAAGTCTTGGGTTGGGATTTCGTAAACCGCAGACACCCTAGCATTCCACAAAGTAGCTCCAAGAGAACAAACTGCGGCTGCTCAGCGGTTCAGCTCGCTCCCATTTCCCAGCTTCCCTCTGCCCAGAAGGTAAGCAAGCGCCCCTGGTGCTGAAAGGGGCGTGGTACAGGAGAGTGAAGCCGGAGCCTTCCTGAAGACTTAGACACCAGAGCCTTAAGAGAAGGGCTCTGGGTGCTCCCTCCCCACGGCTGTTGGCTGAGCTGGATCCTTAGCCACTGGTGGGGTCCGCGGTGTGAGAGGCAGCATGGAAATGAATCCTTCAGGTGAATCTGGGGATTCGGGAGCAGAGCCTTCTGTTCTGATGCCTTGTGCCGGGAAGCCGCCTCCCCAGCCCCCTGGACACGCTGCCCTGCCGTAACTAAGCAAGGGGGCCTGAGGCCTCGGGAGACTGAACCCACAGTTACAAAGTGGCTTTCAGCCAGAGAGCATCTCTGCAGCAGTCGGCGTGGACACAAGGTCGAAGCTGAGGACCACATGTGGCCTCCAAGTCTTTGGCTCTCCATGAGCCCCCTGAAGGCTGGACACAATCCAGGAGGCTGAACGGACCCAGGTCCTATGATGTGACTCTGATTAAGATCTGTCATCCAAAGGCATAGGTGCTCATAAGGAGAATTTCATTCAACTATAGGGAAAAAAGTGAAGTTAGGTTTCTTGCCACGTGGGCCCGAGGCCTCTCCACAGACGTCTGCTGCGTGAGGCTCCTCCTTGGGTAGCGTTTGTCGGGAATAATATAAAGGTGTCTGTGAGTGACCCCATCCCGAGAACAGGCACTTCAGGCTGCCCATCTACGATGTCCCTGGGGCCCCAGGAGGACCTCCATGCAGCCACACTCTTCGTTCTGAGGAATACTCGGGTACGCAACGTCTCTGAAACCGGATTCCTTGGAATTTGAGTACTACGTTTTATTATTCTGTTTTCGCTTTCTACTCGTACAGTCTTTAGTGCTCTCCCAACTCCTTATCTCTTTCCGTGTCTTCTGCAGATGTTCAGTGTAGGGGGGGAAGGTCATGCTCCCTTTGACAGATGATATGACGAAAGATCCGGGAACATGTCCCAAGTCACAGAGCTCAAAATCATCATCATTCCAACAACAACGACTGTTTGTAATCGTAATAATAATAGTTGCTGCTTTCTTGTTACCTGTGCGACAACCACGCAGAGTGAACAGCCCCATCAAGGAGGCGCCATTTCTAACACTGTACCGCAGAGAACAGGGCTGAAGCCCAAGGTCAAGTGCACTGACAAAGATCACACACAGGAAGCAGTGTCCACACACACACAACTTACACACTGGTTGTCTAACTTAACCCTCAAGGAAGATACCAGCTACTGAGTCATTTAACCCTCAAACATCAGATAAATCCATTAACATGTGTTAAGGTTATTATTACAAGGAACTGAATAAACCCTGCAGGCAAACAGGAACCCTGGAGAAGTCTCCGCATCTGCCCTTCACCTTAATCCGCTGGTAGTACCTTAGAAGCAGGAGGATTCAAAAGTCCGACCTCTGCATGTCGACTTTCTTTTTCGTCCTTCCTTTACAGAGCAGGAGTTCTCAAAGTTAGTGGGCATAAAAATGGTGTCTCATTTGTGTGTGTTTGCCTGTGTGACTTGATGGATAACGAATTTCAATCTACTGGGATAGGGGCTCAACATTAACAAAAATTCAACAATAGAAAAAAGGCTTAAGATTAGAAGATTTAAGGACATTTCAAAGATAATTTGTCTCTTTCCTGGTGGGCTGACTTTAGAACCTAACCCTCATGTATAAAGGGAAGTTGCTTTAGCGAATGAGAGGTATTAAGAATTAGGACCACGTGTGTCTGTTTCCAAGGCCCTTGTTTAGGACCCTTTGACCTTTGAAGCCAGGGCCAGAGATCTGTTCCCTCTTCTGATGCTTCAGGTTTTTCCTGACTCTAATCCAGCCCAGCACAGAGTTAAAAAAAAGTATACAGATAAGTGGCTGTGTCATAAATGCTTGTTGACTATCTTGCTGATTGACCAAAAATAACACTGATTTGATCCAATCTGAAATTTTTATTTTAAATGCCTCAAATAACCCTCAATCTCGCCAGCTCTTAAGAGCCAAGTGCCTGCCATGTAGATACAGTAATTTGCCGTGTCCCTATTGAGAATCATAACTTGAGGCTTCCAGTTCTAACACGCAGTAGCACAAACAGAATGTCAATTTCCTGCCGAGTTCAGGTGGGTCTGCTTCAGACTCCTCTTCGGGGTATGTGCTGTTTGCTAACACTCACCTGCAAATTTGTGTTTACCCTTCCTCCCTCCAGCTCTAAGTGTAATCTACTTTAATTCCCCCCCTTGCCTAATATCCAGTCGCTGATAAACACACATTCAGATTTGCTTGCATATTCATGCCTGTGATTTTGTGCTCAAATTGAGTTCCTGAGCAAATCGGCTTTGATTTTCAAATACACAGACACCTGCCACTTGCAGTTTCTGTTCACTTGCCACTGCGGGCAGGAGTTTAAGACAAGATGAGATGCCAGTCTTAAAAATAACAAGCCAAGGCCCAGAGCCCCTTCTTAAGTAATTAAAACTAGGCTGGCAGGTCCCATCTTCCACAAGGGTTGGGTTCACAAAGCAGTAAAAATTTAGAGTTAAAAACCTACCTTATGATAGTTAAGCTATTTCATAAATTATGTGAGATACTGTTTTGTGTACATATCCCTATGCAATATTTGTTAAAATGTGTAGTATCTACAGTTATATACATGTATGTGTTTGCAACAGAATTTTGGAGTATTATACAGTATTTTACATGAAAATGTTTTGCTAAATGCATAGAGTTGTAAACACCGGAATTAATTGTGTGTTGTGACTCCTCATACCCCGAAGTCATACTGCCACAAAATAATTATTAGGATGGTTACATTCACTTTTATTATTTCCTTTCCGAATTTGTATTATCCCAGGATTTTCTCTAGCTTATTGTTTTGTGCTCAAGAACCTCACACACTACAATTTTGGGTAATTATCTCCTATGTTTATATGGAACGTTACGATTTGCCAAGCAATTTCCTGTGGATTATCTTATTTTACCCTAATGACAGCCCTGTGGGAAGACACAACTCATTTTTTAAAAAAAACTTTGTTAATTTTTGCTTGTGTGTTTTTTCATTGCAGCCCCAAATAACGTACTCAAATAGGGGTTAAAAGATGACGTGCCCTATAACTGGGGAAATGACGTCAGGACACGTTGGGAATTAAGCATGAAGACTGTTAACCTTTATTTTAAGTGGACTAGCTGTCCAAGGCTTCAGGCAAATGACTGAAGTGCGTCTGTTGATTTCACAATGGGATTTGAACTTGACTCACACAAAAAAAATAGTGTTTCTCTCTATTGCCAAATCCAGAGAATCGAGCCATTCGGAGGACATCGCAGTGAGAAGCCTAGAGTTTTTCTAGAAACTTCCAAGGCGATGGTTTAAATTCAATCCACAAGAGGAGTAGAGGAAGAATAAGCCAGCCTGTCGGTAGAAGGTGGCCTCAGACTGGGAACGCAGGGAGGGGAAGTGTGCAGAAATAGAGTGTGGTTCACCGGCTGTGCAGAACCAGTCTCCCAGGCCTGGCTGATCACTGGAAGACGGGGAAGCCCAGACTGGGCTGTGTTCCCGACCCCGCCTCTTTCCCCGCCCATCTCTCAGGCTCCTCACTGGATTGGTTCAGGGTATCCTCTGAGCAGCCACCTGGTGGGCGTTCAAACAGGGGTTGGTTCAGGTCAGTGACTGTATCTGGATCCATATTATGGGCTCCCTCTCTTTGGTCTGTGTGCCGACCCTTCAGAAGGGACACGCTGGAGAAAGACTCAAGGTGTCCCACCTTATGACTATCTTTTCTTTTTTCCATTTCTGGTTTCCATCAAAAGGTCTGAAGCTCCCCAAAAAGGTTCACGCTTGCATGTAGTCATTCGTTCATTAATTCACTCGCCAATGTTCAGTATCAGTTTTGTGTTTAGCAGTAAGACACGATAGCATGACCTTGTCTTTGCCAGTAAGGTGCATACAGGTAAGAAAAGAATCGGCCCATGTACACGTGCAACCGTGGATGGAAACACGGGGTGGCTTTGGGAAAAGACACCCGGCCTCGGCCAGGAGGACAGGAAAGGCCTCGGCGGGAGCAGGAACTGCCCCGAGTGCTGAGCACGGCTTGGGAATAGAGGAAAATCTGCCTGTTGCTTTCCATTCATTTCGGGCTTTGATGGGAGTTCTGTTAACGTATAAAGACCATTTTTGTGTATGCGAGGGCTATTTTAACATTTCTTACTCACCTTTAGGAAACGTCGCCTTCAGACACTTTCATCGTTCTACTCAGAATACTACGCAGCTGACCTGTTTTTGCGATACAGAGCATCACTCGGAGTTTTCCAAAGGCAGGCAACTAACTGCCAAACTCTCAGCGTAAGCTCCAATTTTACATTTTTGGGGTGATGGAAATCCAGTCCACTTCCAGCTATGACTTGACTCAGCTTACTTAATTCTTGCTGCTAATACCCAGACCCTGCCAAGCGCCGTATAGAAACCCATTTCCAGGAAGGAAACAGGAAACTGGGAAGACTCCACTTTTTAAGGAAGTAACTTTGGAGGACAGTGTGAATGAAATAAGCAACCACGGGGGTGTGTTACAAATGAGTCGCAAAGCATTTCCAGTTTCGGGGTAACATCTGCTGAAAAATAAAAGTTATCTACCATAGACCCTCGACATTTATAAGAGATATATTCTGCAGCCTTAAAAAAAACCCCTTAATTTATGAAGCTACCAGACCATATATTTTCCCTCGTAAAATGCAGTGGAGTAGAGCTGAAAAGTTTAAGTGACTTCTTTAGGTTCTTACTAGCTATATACATAGAGAACCAAAAGCTGTTTTATAAAGAGTCACCCGTTTTACCTGCCCAGCTTTAAAACAACACCAGCAGACACAGAGGACATAGTTCGACGGAGAAGTTCAAATTCACACTGTGCAGTAGCCCCGGGCGGCTCACTAGTGCACTTACCTAGTCCTACCCCTGAGTGTCACCTGCAAGATCCGAGCCCCCACCTCAAATGGCCAAAATGCTATGTGCGGTGAGTCCTGGGTTATCTCCCTGGTAGACCAAACTGTGATGCTATGTCCATCTGCCAATGTCATGGAGTTATAGTATTAGGAAACTGCTAACAGACAAAACGAAAATCTTGGGCGGCCGGGTATTCCAGAGAGATGCGGCTTCACTATCAACTCCGGCAAAACGCCCTAAGTAGGAGGGGAGGCGGTCAGTGCCGCCCCTGTGGAGCCCGTGAAACAGGAAGCAGGGCATTTGGTGTCCACGGGAATGTGAAACGGGATGAAGACCGGCTACCGGAGTCTTCACGGGCCTCACAATAAATCTCAAAGCTGCAGGAGGGCCGGTAACCAATCAATAACCTTTAATTAATCCCACTAAAACATTTTGATAACATTATCCCTGGAAGTGGACATGAATTCAGGAGACATGACAGCTCATGTCCCGGTCAGAAAACATCACAGGCACCTCTCCTCATCCGCAAGGCCCTGCCGTCCATGTAGATTTCCATTTTTGTAAATCATCTTTTATTTGGGGAAGGAGGGAGGTATTGATTTTTTCCTCGTCTTTTCTCGGAATGTTAACCTTGTTTAAGTTCTTCATTTCCTCCGCCTGAAGCACCATGTTGCAATAGAATTAAATGCATAGTAAAATGGCCATGTGAGGAAGGTTTATGCATTCTGTTAAAACCTGCTCCCTTGATAAATGAGGCCATTAGGGTCTGGAATTCTCTGCATTAGTCTACTTAGCTCAATCCAACAACATGCCTTTAAAGTCTCACAAATTTGTTCAAATGCTAATGAGCTGCACCACCAAACCTCATCTGTTGGAGAAGGATCTTATATTTCCAGGGGTTTAATGCATTTAAGAGCTACCCTCGGACTCACTTTACCTGACTTGGCAATTCAAGACCACTCAGATTAATAGACCGGGGGAAAATGTATACATTTCACTGTGCAGCAGCCTCAGAAAATGCACTCCATGAGCCTTAATAAAAATCACTTTTGTTTAAGGTCAGTTTATCATCATCTTACTGTCAGGGTAAGATGTGGAGAAAGATCTCTTCCAAAAGGTCATATATATGTATTTTTTTCCCAAATCAACTGGTTAAATGTAATAATACCCAAGTCATCTTAAAGACAGAAGGCAGTCATACTGCTCGTGTTTCCCCAGGGCCGGAAATCAATCTCGGGGTCTGCACCGAACTTCTAGAACAAGAAAATGCCAGAGTAACTGTTGCTTACAGATTTTTGCCACCTGGTCTATAGACGAGAAACTGGTCTCCGTTCAACAGCCTCTGCCGAACACTGGCAGCCTGCTGGGTGCTGGGGAAACAGGGCTTCTTTCTCCTGCTGTCTTTCTCCTCCTGGACCCGCTTCCAGGGCACCAGTCACAGCCAGCTTTGTGGGTGTGTGACCCATGCCATTGGCCAGGGCCCCACCTTCAGAAGAGCCCCACTGTGGGGGTTTAACGCTCTGATGTTATCTCCTCGAAAGTCTGAAAGGGGCCCTGCCAAGGACAGAGCCTGGTGTGACTTCGAGCGAATCGGTCTCTGGGTGACATGGACTTACCAAGGCCAGTTTGGGAAGACTGGCTGTGACGGCGCATCCTTCGAGTCTCATCTGAGATATTACTGCCTCCAGGGTGGTCTCCCCTGATGCCACTCTGCTCTCTGCTCCCCTCAAGTCTTGTCTCCCCCTGGCCTGTCCTCCGAGACAGACCTTCTCATCATTTCCTGTCACTACATGCTAACTCACTGGACCCCAGGCACCCCAAGGGCAGGCACCGTGTCATGCTCATTGGCCAGTGCCCTGGGCTGCTTCGGACACTGGTGATTTAGGACACAGGGCACAGTGTGTGCCAGCTTCTCTGGGGCCTTTGACAGGTTCAAGGACCTTCCAATCCTTGGCGATCTGACCCAACATGCATTGGTGGATACACAGAAAAATAAAACTGAAAGTCACAATCAATAATAACTTAAATAAGTGACCTGTTAGTCTTGTCTTTAGAAGGAAAACACTCACAGTGAATGTGGCGAGTGGGTGAATTTTAACAGGCTTACTTCACCTGGTGCGGGACCTCTCACAGCGTGGTTCTGGGGTTCTTGAGAGATGTTAACGGTCATGTTAACGCCCTAACGCACGCAGCAAAGTGGCAGGGTCCTGGCGCTTACTGGAGACTCAGTTCAGGTCCCACACAAGTGGAGTGGGAGAGGGAAGTATAAAGATAGGCAGGAAATGGTCCTTGCTTTCAAGATGGCAGTAGGAGGGAACAATAGACTTGGAGACGAGGATCCATTAAATAAACCCTAAAGTAGGGAACGCCATGCAGAGGAGAGAGAAGAGTGGACAGAAGTAGTTCTGGAGTAGTAGGTCAAGGTGAAAGGAGAGACAGGTTGAATGGAGTGTAAATAGTTATTTCCAGCAAGTTACAATGCGTGTGGCAACGAGGGTATGGGCAGGTCACCGACAGCCAAGCCCGTGCTGGGTTTGCATAGATGGCATGGAACAAGGTGATAGGATTAAGTAGAGAAAAACAGAGAAATCTTTCCTTACACGGGTCAAGACTTGAGAAAAAGAAACTCATTCCTTTGGTCAGATAGGGTTAAAGTCAAATGTTTGGTAGCTAAGAAGTAAGTTGAGTGAGCCACCTTCCTTTTCTCGGCAAATCTGAGTTAGCTCTGGTTAATGACAATGGCTTTGGCCGAAATGACGTACGTGATGATTTCCATTGGTTTTACGTATGGGCTTTTTCTCATCAAGTTCAAGAGATGATACCATAGAACACAGCACACTCAGGAGCCCTCTCTGCGTTCACAAAGGGCCAAAGCATGAATTTATTGAATCCGCTCAACCAAAATATAACATGTACTAGGTTCCAGGTAGAGAGAAATATAACCCTTTAGAAACTTATCTTCAAACATGAGTCAGAACCAAACAAGCAAACAAAAGCTAAGTGATTTCAGCTAATAATCATTACTGTGAAGATGATAAGCAGGAAAATGGGAAGATCTCAGAGGTTAGCAAACATTTCCTATAACGGATCGCATAATAAATACTTTGGGTTTGGTGGGCCAAACCATCTAGGTTGCAGCTCAAATTTCCGGTTGTAACACAATAGCAGGCGAGGAGGAAATGCAAACAAATTAATGTGGCTGGGTGCCAATAAAACTTTATTTACACAACAGGCAGCAGGCTGGATTCAGCCCACAGGTTGTCTTTTTTACCAGCCCCTAGGTAGAGAGCTGGTTAATAGCTGAGGTCCCAGAGAGGTTTTCTAAGGAAGTAACATGTCAGTTGAGATCTCAGTGATGAGGAAGGTCCAGACATGGAAATACTTAGGGAGAGGAAAAAAAACATGAGAGGCCATGGAGAAAATGAACGCAAGTGTTCAAGATGAGAGGGGGCAGTTTTATTATCCCCCAGTATTTTAACTCACAGAAAGTGCACGTGGGGGATGTTCCCCGGAACCCCAGGACTAAGGTAACATGCCCGTGAATGTAAAACCCCACCCTGCCTGCCGTCTGCAGATTTTCTTTCCGTGAGGACCTGGAATACTGGGTCTGGGTTCTGGCAAATTCCAGTTGTCTTCAGAGCCCTGGCCCAGGGAGGGGCACTCTCACCTCGGGCCCTGCCTCCCACCTCTCAGCCTGGACACCGGCTGCACTGGACATGGTCGAGAACTGAACTTGGGGGAAACTCAGATTTACTTAAGTTGCACAGCTAATACCCCACGAACGTTCGCTGAATGATTTAAAAATAATTTGAAGAACCCCGGGTTGGTCATTTCGGTGTAAAAGCTGCGGAAGGCAGCAGTGTAGAGAGGTGACTCGGTCTTTTTAGACCCACTCCTTCAGCTTTTTCATCCCGAACAGTGAGGGTTGAAAACAGACTGCCCACAGATCAAATCAGGCCTTCTGATCAGTTTGGTTGGTTAGTGACCAGCGTTTGGAAAGCAGAGGATTTGAGTGGATGTGGAAGTCTGAGTTCCTGGCTACACTTGAGGGACCTGGCCACATCAGGCCCTTGGATTCCCACCTGGCAGCTCCCTAGAACCCAGGCAAACCTCCCCCTCCCTGAACTGCCCACCTCGCCTGCCGGGCCTGTGGAATCTGAACCATTCAAACCTGGAAGGGGCTCGTCTTCAAGAAAATACCAGGAAATTACGAATGTAACATGTTTGCGGCATCTCTGTACTACCGGAGAAATTACAAGTTGAAAAACACCCGTGGCACATGAGCACGAAACTCCTGGCAAGACTCTAATGCCACCTAACACCAGACTCCAGGGAAAGTGTGACAAAGGGGGATATTCCAGAGGGAGCTAGAGCCCTGTTAACCTATTAGAGCTGGATAACATGCTTTTGCAAATTTCATGAAAACATACACTCAGTGACAAAAGCCAGAACCCCTGCTAGTTTCTTGTGAGGTGCCAGCCACCTCTCTCAGCTGTTTTTCCTTAATTTTTTGTTTGTTTGTTTGTTTGTTTGTTACCTGCCTGGATTCCGTAAGCATAGGACTTTTCAAACCCTTCAGACGGAAGGATTTCTAAGTTCTGTGACATTTTAAAGTTCTGTGGATTTGCTTTTGTTCATACTCGGCAATATTTGCTTAAGAGACTTGTAGCCGGAGCTATCTTCCCTTATTTTAGTCTTAGAATAATCTGCTAAATGAGCTTGACAATAGCTAGGATGTGTGGACTTCTCCCTGTTGTTTGCGAGCAATCGAACACATCCGAACCGCCTAGCAGCGTTGAGGACGGAAGAATTCAGCCATTATCCTAAACAAGTGACAGGCACAGTCTTACACCACGCTGGTGATCAAACAAATGACAAGTTTCTCCACTTTCTCTGTAACAAAGTTGGACGGCAGCTGCCATGAGAGATGAGTGAGAAGGGGCAAGTTCACTGGGTTGCTCCAATAATGAGATAACTGGCCCCGACCATGGGGCTGTCACATGGAGGCGGGCCCACTTGCGGTCGGCCGGCCCCCGGTTTGCTCTGGATCTGACTGTGACCTCTTCTCAGTGTCCAGAGTGAGCAGGTGGGGTGAGCAACCCCCTAAGGACGCTTTAACCTGGTTTTCTGTAAGATTAAAACACCGCCAGACACATGGCTGAGAGCTCTGATGCACAGTGGGGGCAGTTAGTGCTCATCATCAGTTGGACAGCGGAGCCTCATCCTCAGGTGGCGTTTGAGTCCTGGACGCTGGGCAACGCGGGACAAAGGCAGAGGCATGCACAGACACTGGAGCAGGAACTTGCCACTGCCATGGAAATGCAGGAGTGCCCAAGCGGACTTTTACTTTGGCACAGGTCCCTCGCAGGGAGGGACAGTTCCTGCATTTGCAGACAGCTCAGAAATGTTTTATGTATGCGCCATTTCTAAAGAGTCTTTTAAAATTTCCCTTCTCGTGGTATAATCAGTTGTTACCCCTCCTATTGATTTCCCTAAAGAGCACAAGTCTGTTCCATTAGAAATAGAGGAGAAAAAAATGTATCACTTTTAAGCTGAGTGGAAGCAGTTTTCTTTTTTTTTTTTATGTGGAGGAAGTAAGAAGGGGGGGTGGTGAACCTGCAGTCTGCCACCTAGACAGGTAATCGGAGCTACATTTTTGAGAGGGGCTTGCTCGCTTTTGGTAGAGAAAAGACAAATTCTGACCACTGCAAGGCTAGAGATTTGCATAGTCACAAGGCAAAAAAAAAAAAGGACTAGGTATAGTGGACGCAACGAAACATCCATTAACAGGCAAACACAGGAATAAGCAGAACACGCGTAACCACACAAGGGCATGCCACTCGGCAGTAAAAAGATGTGCTCCACGGGTACCCACGCCAGCATGCAGGGACCTTGAAACCCTTATGCAAAGTGAATGAAGCCGAACCCAGAAGCCCACGTACTGTAGGACATCCCACTCCTGTGAATGTTCCAGACGCGCAAACCTGCAAAAACAGAAAGCGGACTCGGGGCTGCCCGGGGCTGGGGTGAGGGAGGCTCAGGAGTCGCTGCTGGGTATAAGGTCTCCTTTGGGGGTGACGGAAATGTTCTAGGATTGACCGTGGTCGTGGCTGCACAAATCTGTGAGCATCCTAAAAAATCGGTTGCATTTTGCGCCTCAAAAGGTAAATTTCACGTTGTGTGAGTTATATCTCATGAGGGCTATTTTAAAAATGTAAAGGTTATAAAACTACTTCTAGATATTTATCCAAAAGGACTGAAGTCAGGGTTTCAGAGAGATATTTGCATAATCACGTTGGTGGCTAAATTATGCACAATAGCTAAGAGGGGGGAGCAACCCCAACGTCTGAGGATGAATGAAAGGATAAACAAAATACGGTGTGTACGCGCAGTGGATGGAGTACCACTTAGCCCTGACAAGGAAGGAAGCCCTGACGCATGCTAGGCACGAATAAATCTGGAGAGCAGTTCACTGGGGGAAACGGGCCAGTCATGGAAAGACAAACCCTGTCTCTCTGAGGTCCCCAGAGCAGTCCACCCCACAGAGACAGGGGGCAGAGAGGTGACTGGGGAGAATAGGGGGACGTTGAGTGGGGACAGAGTTCTAGTCGTGCAAGGTGAGGAGCTCTTTAGACCAGCCGCACGACTATGCACCCACGGTCCTGCCACTCTGCAGGTCTGCACTGATGTCCTCAAGACCTGCTGGGTGGTCACATCAGGGAGGCAGGTGCTATGGGCCTCTGGTGGGTGGAGGCCTTGGACGCAGGCCAAGCAGCCTGCAGCACCCAGGACAGGCTGGCGCAGAGAAGGAAGGCCCCGAGGTCGGCAGTGTGGACAATGAGCAACGCCCTGCCCTAGTTCTCTGGTGGCTGAGCGAACCTCTGACCTGCTTGATTCTGGTGGAAAGAGGCGCAGGGTGTGTCTTTAGTGAGCCGCCTGATCACGCGCGGGGCTGTGCTCCTCCAGCGCAAGCCCCGCAGGCGGCTGGAGTGGGTGAGCGGCCACCGGGAGCCCCACTCACAGAGCACAAGCAAAAGGGGGAGGAGGAGAGCTGTTCCACAACAGGGGACTAGGAACCCAGCAACCATGCGCTGCGGTTCTCTCTTCCCAGACGGGCGGTGATGAGGTGCCGCGCCGAGGGTGATGTGGACTCCGCTTGCCGAGGGCTGAGGTCATTCGCCGGAAGCTTCCCTGCCCACGCCTGGCAAATCAAAGAGCTGGTGGTAGCTGTTGAAGGCAGAGGGAGCCTTTCCATTCCACCCTTGATCAGAAGCAGGATAATGGCTCCGATGATGGATTGCTCGGGACGTGTGCGCTGAGGAGAGGCGAGCGAGAGGCGATATGATGTAGATTGCCAAGTCCCGGGCAGAAGATGAGAGGAGAACGCCTTCCTAGACACACCACGAAAACAATTACTCGTGATTTTGAAGAAAAGCAGTTCAGCTCAGAGTCATTAGCTCCCTCCCTCTCTCTCTCTCTCTTCTTTTAAAAATGTAAGTAGGTGGAGGAATTTGTAACTTAGGCAAACAAAGATCAAAGAAGAGCGGAAGGGCCCAGAGTCAGAATATGCAGGTCCCGGGCTGTCTTTGACCTTCTCTAACCTGGGTACCAGATGGCGATGCTGTGCTGCTGAGGCCTCGCCTTTGAACACCGCGAGTGGGAGGGGGTGAGCCGGCCCTGCGCTGCGCATGGATCCAACGTAGGGGCGCATCGGTGTCCGATGGACCCAAGATAAAATCCCCTCTCTGCCACTTACCGACCCCAGGCCCTTGGCTGCATCACGCTGTGCCTCAGTCCCCACAATGGACAGAAGGTGATGGTGATAGGAACTTTGCAGGGTTGTTTAGGGGGTCACGGTGCAGTCGTTCGCGTTTAGCACCAAAGGCTGCCCATAGTTCGCACTCAGTACTTGGAACCCATTCTGGTGTCGGTGCTGATAGTCATTTTGGATATGTGGCATTTTATTATGATACACTCTTGCCACGTCCTTAGTGGAAAGTGGCTCTTTCTGTTCCAAAGTGGCCTACAGGCCTGTTTTGCTTGGGTGCCCCAGGGTTAAAAAAAATCCACATTATTTGTGGCTTTGTTCCTTTTTCTTTTGGTCATAGATCTCCAGTCTTAGTGGCTGCATATTTGGCCATTGAGAATAAAGACTACACTCCCCCAGCCTCTGTCAGAGGTAGCCATGTGGCAATGTAGGAATAGACCCTGCTGGCTGGAATAGACACCTGATATCAGGAGCTTCAGCAGCCATGTTGGACCACGAAGAGGAAGCCTCATGTCAGGTGGCAGGGCAATGAGACAGAAAGTGCCTGGGTGCCAGACACCAAGGGGGGCCTGCCAGCTCTCAGCCACCCACCTGCCCTTATACAGGAGACAGAAACAAAGTCCTGCTTGAAGAAAGTGTCATTGGGGGGTGTGAGGCCTTGCCGGGACTCTGTTTCTCCTGGAGCCAACCAGGTCCCTGTCTAATACACGAATTAACATTTAAAAATCAGGAGATCTCACATAAAACTTTAGACTTGTAAAATCCTTCCTGAAAAGTAAGAAGCTTTAGGAACCCTGGGACTGTGTTGTCCCACGTCCACACGCTTCCTCGTAGGTGGCATGTGGTACCCTTCCAGAACCTCCATCTGCACATGCTTGGTTTGGAGACTGAGCCCTCGGAGTCACTCCACGGAGGGCTCACCCGGGGAGTGCAGCTGAGCTCCCTACTCCTGACGTGCATCACGGGCTGGGGGGCCAGGCCCCAGGGGGCTGCACGACCCAGCTTCTGGTTGTGGACAAGGGGAACGCAGTTGGGAGAGGGCGCCGAGCTTGCTGAGGGTCACGGCTCTGTGGCAGGGGCTGATTCCAGAGCTTGAATGCCCAGCGGGTGCCCCTTCTCTATGACTTGAGCTGAAGTCCCAGGTTTTGCTTTTCGAATCGAGCGTGGACTCATCTGCAGAAATCTAAATGCATCTCGGAAGATTTCCTGGGTAATTAAGAGCTTGGCTCCTCTGCATTCGCTGCACAGATTTGTAGCAACCGTTTATATTGTCTCATTACTGGCGAATGGCTTAGCTTGGGGTGATAATGTCTTGTCATCACATGGCACTGTTCAAAGGTGAGGTCGCCTGCAGAACAAACATGGGGCCCCGACGTCCTGCATGGGCCGGGGGCCCTCTGGCCGACCACCGAGTGCCGTGAAAGCAAAGGCCAGTCCAGACGGTGACTGGAGTTGGCGGCAGAGGTCACAGGCTGTGCAGGCTTTTGGAGCATCATCTCCTGGGAAGGTTCATCGTCAGACATGCACAGTTGGCTCATGTCAATGTTCCCTGGATGGGTTCAAGGCCAGAGCTTGTGGTTACGGCTGTTCCCATGCTTGCCTCATAGTTTGGCTTTGGTCCCCCCTCCCGCCAGCAGCCCCCTTGACAGATACACTCTCCAGACCCGCGCTGAGGCGCACACTGGGAATGCTTTGAAAGCCCGGGCAGGAATCTGCAGACCCTCCTTGCGTCTTGGAATCACAGAATGTCAGAACTGGAAGAGACCTGAAAGCTTCTGGTCCGACCCTTTTGATTTATAAGACAGGAAACAGATACAGAGAAAGGAGAACTGGGCAGTATTCGTCCACATCAGCCTTGACCTTGTGACCCCTTTTTCTGCCAGTGAGAGGTGAAGACAGGGCTGTACTCTGGGAAGAAGACGACAACGACAATGACAACGGCCATGACACAGCAGGGTGTTGTTTCTGTCCCAGGCGCCACATCAAGTGCTTCACACGAATGTGCTCATTTATCCCTCGACACAGCCCCTTGAGGTTACTGCTCTCATTCCCATTTCCCATCCCTACTCATCCCCGGGGAACCTGGGGCACCGAGAGTCAAACCGCACGGCCAGGATCACACAGCCATTAAGGGGTTTCTCCCAGATTTGAAGCCAGGCTGTGTCACTCCACAGCTGGACTCTCACCGCTAGACGGGACTTCGGTTCCTGAGGGTTGCCGATCCAGACTCTCACAGGGACCGAGCTGACTCTCTGGGGCAGTGACACTGGCCAGGTAGGGCCTGCGAGCTGGTGAGCAAACGCCCTAAGTCGAGTGTCCCTTCCCCTCAACGGCTGCCACGTAACCATGAACCCCTTGGAGCTCCAAGGGAGCTACAGAGCAGAAGATGGGAGGAAAGACATTTTATCTCCACGTTGAAATGTTAGTGCCCGATGCAAAAGAAGTATTTCTATTTGGAAGAAGAAAGGGTGGGGTGAGTACTCTGTTCATAGAGAATGAAGAATTACCTAGAAAACTTGCTTTGTTTCACAGCTAAACATGTGGAAATTCATAGTGCTTTTCACCTTCGCTTTCAAACGAGACACAGATGTTTGAGATTACGCAACTTAATATTCCCAGAAACTCTTACATTTATCAAGGTTCTAGCTGGTATCCTTTGGTTGTATAAATAATGAGCCTTCCTCAGGTCTCAGTTTTTTACTCTGTGAAATGGAACAAATATTATTGGATTGCTTTGCTCGAAGATGACTATAAACTTTAAAAAGACAAATAAAAAGAAATGCTACATTTACACAAAGAAAATTTGTTCTGCTAGTGGAAGAAAAAGTACCGTATATTATGTCCATATGGCAAAACTATTGATGCTAACATTGTCTCTTCGATTTGATCTTTAAAAGCACCAGCAACAATGTTTCTATCCAAGTATTAGAACTGAGACTTTGTTTTATTGATGTTTTCTAAAGTGTAAGATTAATGAATGCTTATTGTAACACACTCAAACAGTCAACTGGGGCATAACGCAGAGCTTCCCAGTCTCGGCCTTGTCACACTTCAGACAGGACCATTCCTCTGTGTGGGGCTCCCACTGCACTGGAAACTATTTAGCAGTGCGGCTGCCCCCACGGCGTCCACACACTGTCAAATGTATCTAGACATTGCCAAAAGCACCTTGAGGGCAAAGCCACACCCTGCTGAGGCCCGCAGTATACAATACAAAGTGTAACCGAACACGCCTCCCCCCAGGCCCAGGACAGCTTCCCAGAGGTAGCCACAGTTATCAGTCTAGTTTATATATTTTCAGCAATTTCAGTGTATGATCCAATGTATACACACTCACCTTTGACATGGACGCAGAGGTTGAAATCCACACCCCACGCCCACATTGGGATTATGCGATCCTTTGGCATTTTTTCCATTTAAACTATACCTTCTTTACCTGTCCACGTGTCTCCATTTAGAACTTCTGCATACTCCTAAATATCAACACCATAGTCCACTGGATTCCCGAGCTCTCGTTTATTTAACTGACTGTTCACCGGTGGGCGCACGGGTATTCCCAACGTGCCCTTCTATAAGCAGCACTGCGTGGAATATTCTTATACTTACACCCTTGCACACTGTCCTCTTCTAACAGCGTTTTAGTGGCGTTGTCGGATCAAAAGGTGTGCAACTATAATACTGATTGATTTCTACAAATTTTCCAATATATGGTTTAGCCTCCTTGGTAGCCTTGGAAACCAAGAGGCCTAATTTCTTTTCCCTTCTGAACTTCCATCATAGTATCGCGGTTAACAGCCTGGTGAAATGTCAGTGGTTCCGAAGTTGAGCAACTCGGCTTTTAAGTAAAGGAAACTTAAGCTTGAGTCCTAACTCCCCCACATATTCTAGAAGTTTCATGAGACAAATGGTTTAAGGCTCACTTTCCTAATCTGCGATAATAATGATAGTAGAGCCTCCTTCAAAGCATTGTGACTGGAATTTAATTGAGATTATATACATGCCTAGCACACCGCAATTAATTATTGCTGTTAATAATAAAAAGCAAGGGGGTAGGAGGTGCGGAAGGGTGTACACAACCTAACAATTAAAGTACACTGTGTTGCCAGATGATTTAGCGACGGCTACAAAGATGAACTTCAGATGAACATGATAGAAGGGAAAATATTTTTCCTCACCAAGGAGATCGTAATTAATGTTTGAGTCACTGGGTGCTTATGAATCCAGAAGAGAGATAAATACCTCTATTTATATACATACACATGGAGGATATGAATAAACATGCTTTGAAAACACGCCCCCACACATTTATGTGAGAGAAAGCTGTGGGCACGTGGATTTTCCCCACACGTGAGATGCGGGAGAGGCGTGCCCCCGTCCCGGGTAATTTCTGGGCACGCCCCCCTGCATTTGCCTGCAGTGAGTCACCGTCATCGCAGCACCTGCAAAACTGACCTCTGACCTCACACACAGTGCCCCAGAGACACTGAAACAGCAGCACATGCCAGCAGGGCCGCGTGAGGGCCATGAGTTTCCAAGGCCGTCCTGACCCTGTGTTAACCCGCTTCCTCTGTAAACGGGGCTAAGGAGACCCTTGAGCTTGGCTTAGGAGAGAGACAGATTCCTATTAGATGCTGCGCTGGCCACCTACTAGCTATGTGTTGTTGATTGACTTAACACTTCCGGGCCTTGCCGTCTTCTTCTTCAATGGGATAGTAACTAAGCCACAGGTTCCCTGAGGATGAACGAAGACAATGAGTGAGAGTTGGCAACTGTTGGTTTTGCCCACCCAGCATCTGCTGATTGGACTCCCATCTTCCTTGAGAAAAGACCCCTTTTCTGGTGCTGGTCCTCAAGGGACCCCAAGGGAACCCTTTCCATGGACTAACTCCTAGGCTGGTGCAGGGTTCAGCACCCGTCTCAGAAAGTGGCCAATCAGAACCCTGCCTTGTCCTGGGTAGTGATTGGCCTATTGAGCACCTGTCTCAGAAAGTGGCCAATTAGAACCCTTGTCCTGGACAGTGATTGGTTTAGGTCTGGCCCCGCAACCCAATCAGAACAATGAGACTCCATTTCAAGATGCCTATGAGAAAAGTAAACAAGCAACTGCGGTGTTAAGATGGAACCTTATCTTAGCCTCCTGCTGCAGCCTGGGAACAGAGACATCCAGAAGGCAGAGAGGGAGAGGATAAGATCTAATGCCGATGATACCATTCGAGTCGTCATTCCAACTTGGCCAAAGTGCAGGCATCCGTGGCCTTTTGGAAACATGGGGCAACGATTAATCTTTTTGATTTAAACCAACTGGCTGCCCAGTCCCGAGACGCAGAGCGCTCACTAATGCTACATGCACGCATTTCAGTCCACTGTCTGTTGTTTGTCCACAGCAGCAGGGTGGGTTCTCGGCGGGGAGCTCTGTTACTGCAGAGACGAACCGGTTTTGTTTCTCCCCGGCATCTGAGACGAGGGCTGACTGACAACCCTGGGAGATCAAGTTCATGGCACAGTAATGAAAGCAGCTGCTGCGTGAATAGAAAACAACAACAGGAACCCTGGGCCCAATTTACTCGCACCTGGCACCCGGCCAGGCTGCAGGGTGTCACACTCGGGGAGGGAGCAGACGCTGCTGCTGCCACCTCAGGAAGGCTGTGCTGCTGATGCAATCGGTCCCTGCTCTGTGATCAGCCAGGAGATGGCCAGCGTCACCTGGGGAGAGGGTCATCAGCTTCAAGGGGGGACACCAGTGCTCCGGGCAAACAGGATGAGAAATCACAACAAACCCTGCCACCAGCTCAGCACTGAGCTGTTACAGGCAGGTTTCTGAGAGAGGACCAGCCTCTCTGCAATGGCAAAATGCACAGGGAAGAATGCGTGAGTGGGGACAGGCAGAGCACAGAAGAACAATCCGTGGACTCACAGAGCCCGGCTCCTTTCCTGGCCTCACCGACCCCAGGCTGTGCAATTTTATTAAATTTTCCATGTCTCCTCTTGGCTCAAAACCATCCAATGGAGCCCCACCTACAGTGAAGGCTGCTACAATCAAAGCTGAGAATTCTAGCATAACCCGCAAGCCTCAGTGTGTGCTACCCTCCGCTCTCCTGACCGTCTCCCACCACTGCAGCCCATTGCTTCTTCCACACCAGCCACACCGGCTCTGTGTCGCTCCGAACACACCAGTGTGCCTCTGCCCCAGGACCTTTGCACTGGCTGTGACTTCTTCCCGGACAGCTGCATGACCTGCTCCCTCACTTCATCCAGGTGTCTCTGGGAATGTCGCTTTATCAGACAGGCCTTAACGGAAAGCAGCTTGTCTTGCTCCTACGCCATCACCCAGCCTGTATGTACCTCTCCCTGAGAGGTTACTTATTAATGCTTTCGTCAGCCACTGTCTTCCCCTTCTGGGGTGGGACTCCTATTTGTTTTGTTTACTGCTGCATCACCAGTGCCTAAAACAGTGCCAAACACACAGTAGGCCCTTCCTAAGTAATGTCAATTTATTTAGTGGTTTAACACATATCGACTGAGCACACACCTGTGCCAGGCACTAGTAAAACAGGATCCAGAGAGACAAGGGTACCTGCACTTGTTGAGAAATATTCATGTTGACGAATGAAAGAACAAGAGGAGTCACCTAATTTCAGAATTGGAACGTCCTCCGGGGTGATAAATGGTAACTGGAGAGCAGAAGAAGATTTTTAAGGAGGTGGTTGAGGTAGGTCCCCAGGTGGAGGTGAAGTTGCTAAAATGGTGAGAAGAGCACATTATACCAGGTACGAACCAGGAAGGAGAAGAAGGGTTCCAGGTGGGGAGGACCGCAAGTGCAAGGGTCCTGGGGCAGGAGAGGATTCGGGTATCAAACTACCTAAAAGCCTTCGGCGTGGCTGGAGGAAGGAAGAGAAGGATCGGACAAACTCCAAGGAGTGGGTACAGGCAGGCCCTGCGGCAAAGGCAAAGGTTTCGGATCTTCTTCTAAGTAAACGCTGTCATTGTCTCGTCACTTCCAGACCCGGTTTCTCCTCCTGGGAAATGGGGAGGTGATAAATCCCCATGGCCTGGGGAGGACTCAGCAGGGAAAGGCGAATACAGTGCCCAGCAAACCGCCTAGTATTTGGTAGATGCTTCACACACATCAGCGATGCCATGCCACACTCTTCCCCCCTCCGGGAAGAAATCCAAACTTCACACAAGGCAGCAGTTGGCTAGAACGTTCTGTTTCTGCTTCTCCAACTCAATGGCTTATCGGTGGGAATGACCAGAACTTGAAGGATCAAGTAGGTGTCAACACAATATCAGAATCCTCACGGTGCCCGTTTGGTACAGGGCAGACTGCCGCGCCCCGCCCCCCAGATGTGATCCTGCCTGCATTCAACGAAACCCCACACAGCGCATGTGCAGTCAGCAGCGCGAACATCAGTGTGAGCAGCGAAGGGAGGCTTAGCGGGGCCTCTGTGGAGACCCGGCCAGTCAGTGCCACGCATCCTGCCCCAAAGGATGTCCCTGCTGGGCACCTGGGCATCTGCTGCCCCTGAGGAAGTTAAGAGGGGAGGAGGGTGGCCCAGAGCACACAGGCCAGCCCTTCTGGCAGCTGGCTGCCTGGCACCCGGGCACTGGCCCCGCACTAGGTATGCCCATAACAAGTCTATTTACGCCCAAGAGGCGAGAGGGGAATTCTGTTTTATTCGAGCAAAGAGCCTCACTCGTAGCGTGCACAGCTGGACGAGTCAGCCATACGACCCCCTGCTGTTAAGCAGGTGGAAACCCGCCTTTTCTAAGACCACAGATACACGTCCCTAAAAGTAGGTCCCAACCACAGCCCGGGGCCTTGAAGGAAGCAGGCATGAACACACTTAGTGAGGAAATAGTGTGCTTGGGAGATGATCTGAATAGCGAAAAATTCCTTTGATCTAAGGGCTGTTCGGTTTCAAAGAAAATGTATTTGTATTTGGCGTCTTAGGTCCACACCACCGTCCTGTGAGCCTCGGGGGGAAATGCGGGGAGGACTCCGCACCACTAGCCAGCCCGTCTGCCAGTGAGGCCGGATCTGACGCGGCCGGCGGGGACCTGGCCTCTTACAGAAGAGCCCCGTCTGTGCAGGTGACTCCCCGGCAGCGACAGGAAACGCACACCCAGCTCCACCTCCACCGACAGCTCTCAGACCCGCCTCATCAGCAGGCACTGGGCCACCTGGAGACGCCAAAAGGCAACGGTCGGGAGTCTTAACCCACGAGGCCAAATCTGGGAGGTCGTCGTCAAAAATCACTCTCATTCAGCTAAAGGGATGTTTCTCAGGGCGGGAACGACTGGGGCAAACGAGGCGCGATTCACGTGTCCAACACGGGAGAACCAAGGCGCAGTCACACTTCGGTTCAATAGATCCCAGCGCCACGCGGCCGAATGGCGCCACGTGGGACACTCGCATTGGTTAAAGTGTGAAAGATGACTTCATGACCGAAACCACACTCATAAAACTGTAAGTAAAGAAGCAAAGATGAAACAAGTATAAGCAATACGACCCCCTTGAAAAGATGTGTATTTATTCATAAATATATGAAGTTTGTGACATGATTTAATTTATATTATGCACCATATATGAATAGATAGCATTACATATTTCTATAGCTATATAACATAATAAATATAAATTATATTATATAATGTTATGCACTTATGTGCATATTATAAACATATATAATATTATGTATAATACAAAAAAGTCAATCTTTCCATAATGTATGTAATCCATATAATATATAAACAAGAGTGGATTTTTATTTATTTTAAATCTTACATTCTTTTTGTCTAGTATTTATGCATATATATATATATACAACTTCATGTGTATTCACACACAAAACTTTCCATACATGCACATATAAGACAGACCACATATGTACACACACACTCACATCTGCACCCTTATATTAAAGATATATTTGAAATGTAGATTTCCAGACACATATTTTATAATATAAAAATAAAAGTTATTTTTTACACAACTTCTAAACATCTCCGAGAGTGTCCCAGAACGTGACTCACTTACTCTAATCACAGTGTCCTGTGCAAAGCAGGTGCTTAATGAATGTCCACCACGTTGAGAAGAGACAGAGCCAGAGCTGTGACCCCAGGTACACGGGTCAAATCAAGGAGACACAACTCCATAAACTGTTACCTTGTTTGTTGCCCGAGCAAAACAGAAAACCACCTATTTCTCTGGTCTAGAGGTGGGTTTTTTTCATAGGTTTGCAGAAAAAACTCATTTGGAAATATGACACTGAAGGATTCCTCTGTGAAACACCTTTCCTGGTGACTAATAAACATGCTTTATGTTTTATTTATGTTCTAATGAATACTGGGTACACCTAGTACTCACTGAAACGTGGCCTTAAGTTCAGGAACATCCACCTGATGCTAGTGATTGGATGCATGCTCTCTAATCCTTACAGTTTTAAAAAGATGCTAAAAGAATAAAACTCAAAACAGTCCTGCTGTATCTGTCGGTGGCACTTTGCCGGTACACAGATCGCTGCCTCTGTGCTGTGGCATCATCAGAGCACTTGGCTTCATTTTACTGCGTTTCTTTGGTGCCTGACTTCCCCCTCAACTGGAAGCTCCACGAGAGCAGGGGCCCTTGTCTGCCTTGTTTCCCCCATAGCCCAGCACAGAGCGACACACACAGTACAGACAAGGGGAAGGAATAAATCCAAGGAGCCTGTTCTTACGATGCTCCTATAGGGAAGTACTATTTCAGTTAATGCACCAGAAGAAACACTATTTTTTGGGTCCTGTCTTGTATCGTATGTTCATAGGATTCCACTCTATCATCCTTTAAATTTTTACAGCAGGTTTCCTTAGAACCTTTTATGACACTAAGTGGGGCCCATGTAAACACTGAATTACAAAAACAAAGACAAAGAAAAAAATAAACCAGCAACTCATCCCAGAAAGTGGTCTCTGCCACAATGCCCTTTTCCCTTCTTTGCCTGAACTGCTGCTGATTTCACATCCTCCCCCAACCCCCCAGAGCCAGAGCCAAAGCCCCTGATACCCCAGCTCAGCATCACAGGGGAGAGAGGACCAGCCTCGACAGAGAAAAGGATGCCCCAGGGGTGGCAAACCACACACAGGGCAGAGAGCGCAGAAGCAAGAAAGAATAAGAAATGCCAGCCAGAGTTCCCGAGGCTGCGAGTGGTGGGTTTGCAGCGCCCGGGCGGGCTGCTCCCTCTGCCTCCCTCCTCCCTCCAGGGTCTCCACCTCCAAACCGTGTCCCAGGTCCGCGCCCCTCACGTCTCCCTCACCAGGGCCATCCCCTGTGTCTCAGCAATGAGCATCCCTCCCGGGACAGAGCTTCGTAACTCATCTTCCACAACCTCTCCTGACGCCCTGTAATTGTCACACCTGCCAGAGCAATGACCTTGAGAAGGAAATCACGCTCTGTCACCTATCTGCAAAACCTGCCAATGGCTTCCCATCAGACTTAGAATAAAACCCAAATATTTTTCCCTCTGATTATAATACTGTATTTACTTATGCATTTATTTATTCAGATTCCAATCATTATTATTTGAGCCATTATTATATTATTATTATTTTAACATTCAGTATTATTTTCTATTAGCTGCAGATGCACAGCCTAATGGTTAAGTAATCGTATTCTTTACAAGGTGCTCTCCCCAGTATTCCCAGCGCCCGACACCACAGTTACTGCAATATCACTCATTCCATTTCCTAGGCTGGACTTGACACCCCCATGACTATTCAGTACTTCTCAGTGCCTCCCCTTTTCTCAACCAGGCGCCCCAACTCCCTCCCCTCTGGCAGCCAGCAGTCTATTCTCTGCATCCATGAGTCTCTCTCCATTTTGCAAAACCAAATATTTTATGCCGGCCTGGAAAGTCCTGCAGGACAGGGCTTCTGCGTGCCCTGGGGGCTAGCGACCACTTATAAGCCAATGACCTTCTGACACAGCTATTATTACACTCAGTTTGCAAACGAGGAAACTGAGCCCTTGACAAGTGAGTGAGCGGTCCCAGGACACTTAGCTAGTGTGGGCAAGCCTGGATTTGAACCTGGCTCTACCTGACTTCCAAGTCCATGTTGTTAACTGCCTCAATCTGCTACTGTGCATGTGCTGATGTACGTGTTATTACTGTGAACTGATCTCAAGCAAGTCATTTCTCCACCAGTTTATCCAAGAAGTGTTTGTCGAGAATGGCACGTGTCCTGTCTCCTGTGCTAAGCTCCCCGGATGTCTCTGTCCCCAGCACTGCCACGGTCATCCTCTTACTATTCGGAAAGTGAGTTTGGATCGCTGGAAAGGGAAACTAAAGGAAATTCCTGGGGTAAAAATAGCATTTGCTGAGCACCTTCTCGTGGCCGGGTGCTGACCTAGGCCCTTCGTCTGTGCTGTCTCATCTAATTCCCACAGGCAGCGCCGTGAGGCGACTTATACTGATCTCAGTTGAGGGGCAACAAAACTGAGGCTCGGAGAACTCAAGTGACATCCTCACCGAGGTAGAGAGTGACAGAGCCCACCTGACTCCGTACTGTGCTCCCATTTCCACATCACGGGTGGATGCCTGCACACAGTAGGAGGCACTCGGTAACTGCGTCACGTGAGTGAATGAAGCCCTGCAAACCCAACGTCAGATACAGAAAACACCTGCTCTTAGCCTGTCCCATAAATGAGTAACTCCCAGCTAAAAAAAGGACAGATCTCATTCTGAGAGATCAGTTTTACCATGTGACGGCAAAATACCCTTTCTGCTAATGATTTGGGAGGAAATACGGCTGCCGATGTGAATCACACTATGTACTGACTTTATTTGGGTTAGTCAGGTCCTGTAATTTTCTGGGAATGGAAAGATGGCAAAGGTCACCGGTCTACAGTCAACAGTTTCCAGTATCTGAAAAGTGACCATAAGCCAGGCACTGCCTGCGGCTCTCTGTGTGTACTGTTTGATTTTACTCCGGTACGATCCTGTGAAATGGGAATGATTTCTGTCCACATTTCCCAGAATGAGGCGAGTCATGGAGGAATCAGGGACCACGCGCTGTTGTGCAGGGAGGGGCTACCGCGGACGCAGGATTTAGGATTTATGCCTGGTCAGCCTACTCCCAAGCCCGTGCACTGAGTTATTCTGCTACCAGGCCTCCGGGAAGCGGGCAGTTGGGGGTGGAGGGGTGGGGGACAGGGGGCGGACTCAGGACGTGGGGGAAAAGTAACTCAGGAAGTCTTTACGCCTCCTCACGGGTTCTCACAAATCCCTATCAAACCAAATCCAACAATGAGAAATAATTTCCCCCCAGGGTCTGACCCCCAAATGCTTCGAGAATGAACTCTTTGCTTCCCTCACCACACAATTATTCAAGGGCTCAAAGGCGATTGGTGGCTTCTGGAACCCAACCTCAGAACCTGCGAGGGCCTGGAGGATGGTCCTAACGATGTTACCAGGGTTTCTTCCCATTTTTGGCATTAGTCAGGGTTTTTGTCCAGGGATGATTCCACCAGATAGGCTCAGCGGATGTGATGGAATTAGCCAAGTTTCAAAGCTTATTTTTGACCTCCTGCAGAAAATTGAGCACATACGCTCGCGAAGGCCACGGGGACTATGGGCGAACGTGAAGTTGATTCATCAAATTAGCTCAAACATAATTGTCCTGCATGACTGGCTACAGAACTTGTCAGCTATAAACCTGTCAAAAAGCCATCCGCTCTGATGTTAAATAGAGACAGGAAGTAATGTTGTTTGGAATTTGACATTTGTTGGACGTTAGCCTGATACGGGTGCTTTGTTTCCTCTTGGAGGGATTCGTCGAAAGATGCAGAGAGCAGATAGATAGGAGCAGGGAGAAAAGGGGCCCAGGCCAGTTTCCAGAAATACCAGCTTGTCTGCATCTGAGGTGCAACTATATCCTTTCCTTTGAGAGAAACTGTAAAGGTTAAAGTCGCACGTTTCCATGTGTGGGTCAATTCTCTCTCCACAACGGCATCGCTCTTAGGAATGAACATGGTACCTACCGTGTTGAAAAAACCTTTGCTTCCTTTGCAGAGCGTGTTGTCGCGCTCCTGCGCGCCCCTGTGACGCTAAAGGACGCCGACGCTGGCGATCAGAAATTTTCACAGAGAAAAACCTACAGGACGTCAGGGTGAGATGCCAGCCTGGTGTAAAAGCACCGCCCAGCTGGAGAACTGGTCATCTCCGCCCTGCGCACGTTTCGGTTCCCTGCGAGTGCGCAGCCCCTTCTCTGTGCCCGGCTCCGGGCACCTCCCAGGCAGGTGTGCAGGCGTTGGAGGCTGGCAGGCTGCCTCCTCCGAGCTCAGGAGACTCACGTTCACCTGAGGCGCTCCACTCCGGATCTGAAAGTCTCTCGCTGTTGTCTGACTTGTCTCCTTGCTGTGACTACTTGTCTGGTTCCTAATTTTTATGCCATTTTGGGGTAATTTTTCCCTTTTTTGTTATTGACAAAGATGGAGGAGGCCTGCTGTAATTCCTGGGTGACTGACAAGGCTGCACGCTGTTAATTCAAATGTTTTGATTTACGTCAGAGGGGTCCCCCAGGCCCCAGGCATGACAGGCTGAGAGAGCTCCTTCAATGACTGCAAAGATTAAATCCCTGTAAGTGAGTCCTTCGTGTGCTAGTCACTAAATTTTCCCTCCTGGGGCAATTTGGTACAAAGCATCAAAAGCCTTAACACAGGCGTACTCTCTAGCAATTCCACTTCTGGGAGTCTTTCCCAAACAGATAAATGGACAAGTGTGCAGGGATATGAATGCAAGGATGTTCACCTTGGTGTTATTTAGAATTGAAAAAGTTAAAAAAAACCCCAACATGTCCAGCAATACGGTTAATATGATGCATCCATATAGCAGAATATTTATAATCTCTAAAATGTCTTATGTGCATCTTTATTATTGATGGAAAAATACTTGCTGTAAATATCAAGTAAAACTAGATGATCAAACTCTGTTGTAATATATCATCTATGGAACTATATGATCTATGTGTCTGGATGGGTAAAGGTTTTAAAAAGGCACAGTCCAAAAAATTAACAGGGGTGATATCTGCGGGTGATTTTTAACTTCTTTCTTATTCTTTTTGATGCATGGGTATTCTTTTTACAGCCAGGGAAAAAAGTTTTTTTTTATTTTTATTTTAGAAAAGCAATGCTTGCTGATGTGAGAGAGAAACTTTTCATATACTGTGACCCATTTTAAAAATCTGTGTGTCTGCATCACATTAGAATTAATGGGCCTGATAGTGAAGGGTCACCAGAATAAAACACTGACCAGGAGCCCAGAACACCTTCCATTGATTCTTGCTAACCATGGCTGTGTTTGATCTTGGCTTCTTGGCAGACGGAGTCAAAATTTTCTCTTTGAAAGATGAAACTGTGAATTTCCTGCTAGCCAAGAGCCAGGATGATTATTGCTTAAGTCAGTGGTGCTCTACTTCCAGTGAAACCCAGACCCTTTGGAAGGATGTCATCCTCATCGAAACTCAACCATTCAGAGAAGCGACAAAAAGGAGTGGTTGAGCCTGGTGGTTAAGGACAAAAACTCGGAGACGGGCTGCGTGAGTCCAGCCCTGGGTTGTACCCCTTCCTGGTGGTGTGGTGAAAAAACCTGCGACGCTCTCTAGGCCTTAGCGTCCTCCCCGATGAGACGCAGCTCACGTCGATGATGCTGTTGACCTTGTAGAGTGGTCGTGAAACTTCAGTGGGGCACTCTGGGTGACTGGTGCGTGATCAGTGCATCGAGACATTAACCACTGACATATCAGCCATTCAGCTCCTTCGTGGGGAGCACCGTGGGCTGGCACTGGGCACAGATCTCTAACTTAGACCATCAGGGTTGCCAACCTGACTTGCAGCTTACCTGTTGTGTGACCTGCTATCACCTGCTTCTGGAACCCTAATGTGTTTGATCTCGATTTGCGGGCCCACAGAGATAGAACCCTCCCCGTGAATGTTGGACTCTCAAGGCTCCTCTCATCCTTATTATCATATTCTATGGCCTTGAGCTTAAATCCCCCCTCTGGACCCATTGGTCTGAAAAGACAGCAAAGCAAGACAGGTCTGACCTTGTCCCATAGAGGAAGGACAAAGAGGAAGCGACCTGAGGCCTCAGAGCCAAGGTCAGAAGCAAACAGCTCCCAGGAAGGATATCATCCAAAGGCCCTTGGTATTTTATTTGGCATGCACAGCAGTTTTTAATTTAATAAATAACTTTCCAACATTTAAAAATGGATACAAATCACAATAACTCTTCATTTGCAGAATTCTGTAAAAAAAAAGAGAAGCCGTTCTCACTTGGAACTTTGTAAGAAAACAGACTCATGCTACGGTTCTTAACTTGCTTTGCTCAGGGTACTTCTTTCTAAGATGCAGTCCCATGACTCACAGAGCCGGGCCGTCTTCCTCTTCATGCCTGCATAGTATTCCATCGTGTGAAAAGAACATAATTGGCTTCAATGTCTGCTTATAGGTATTCGGTTGTTTCTAGCTTTTGGCTACCACAAATAATGTTGCCATGAATAGTTGTACTTCCCTCCCTGTACATGGACAACAAGTCGAAACAATATCCTGTTTGGGGAGGTAAACCCATGGGGTAAAACTACAAAGAAAAGCAAAGGGATTATAAAGCCCCAACGCAGGTGAGGTGGGGGCTGCATGCGAAGGGGAAGGATGCAGAGGAAACCTCAGCAGGTATTTGTGACATTCTAGTACGTGGGGCTGTGGCCTCCTAGGTGTCCCTTTGATCAGTATGCTTGATAAATCGCGCATCTATTTTACACAGTTTTTTTGTAAGAATCTATTGAGAAGATATTTTTGAATGAGCTAAAAAGGGAGAGAGAGAGCTCCAGCAACCTGGGGCCCATGTTTTAGCAGCTGCCTCTGAAGGAAAGTCAAGGACTACTCAGTCCACCACAGTCCTCCCACCTCATCGTTAGAGGACACTCCTCTGCTTGTTCCTTTTTGGGGCCTGCCTGCGCCCTTGGGCGTTGGAGTTGGAAATCCCAGTCCTGAAGATGGCGTGGTGTCTAGAGCGCCGGCTGGAGGAACCCATTTCGCTCCCCATGAAGTCCTTTCTGGGAGAAATACAGTATGAAGAAGATACTCGGGCATGTGGCACTTCTGAGAGTCAAAACACCACAGGGGTGACCACAGAGAAACCTGTCCTACTTCCACGGTAGGGCCACGATCTTCCGGCATGATCGTAGCCCGAGAAGACGACACAGAGTTAAAGCAACTAACCCAAGGGGAGAAACAAGGCAAAGACACCTCCGATCCAGCAGTCATAATCTCCGGGTCGAGGAAGTTCACCGCCGACAGGCGGCTTGGGCGAGTCACCAACCGTCGCACGGCAAGGCTCCTCGGCCCCCCTTGCGGTTTTTTTATTTCCAAGGAGGAGGCTTAAAAACAGCCGGCCAAAGGTGGGATGTGTTTCTCACTGGAGTTTATTCTAAGGATAACCCACATAATTCTTAGCACTGCGCAGAAAACCCACTTGCTCTGTGCAGGTGAAGGAGGTAGTGGGACATCGGCAAGCTCAGCATCCATAAACATGACCAACTCAGTCGTTCAGCACTTACCCTACAAGCATGAGCGGGTGCCCCGTGCCTGCTTCCCACCACCGCCATTTCCCAGTAAAACCCCTACGCTGGGCCCAGGTCAGACAGGGGCCTGCAGATGGCCAGCACTCTGCTGACTCCGCCTCCTCACAGCTCTTCAAAGGGCTCCTGAGTCCCCAACACCTGCCACTCCCTCCCCCTCAGCCACCGTCCCCTCACCTGGGCGGCTTCAACAGCATCCCCACTTTGCTCCCACCTGTAGTCTCGTGTCCCTCCAATCAGGTTTCTACCTGGTCACCACCGTGATCTTTTTGGTGTTGGCTTTGAAAGAAAACTAACCACGCTCTCCTCCACTTAAATAAAGTCTTCAATGGCCCCGCTGTGCTGTTTGCAAAATAGAAAGTGCGCGGCGTGAATTTCGAGTCCCCACATAGTCTATGTTCCTATCTCCTGCCCTCAGCCCTTTGCATCTGCACTCTCGTCAGTCGGAACTACTTCCCCAAATCCAGCGTGTTTCCCTCCGACCCCGACAGGTGTTACTCCGTCCGCCTGGAAAGTGCCGTCCTTGCCCCGCCCCCTTCTTCCCTCTCGCTGCCACTCCGCCCCATTTTCTTGCGCCCTCTCTGCCCCTGAGAGATGATTTCTTTTTACCCATATGAGACAAAATATTGTACAATACACAGGCTCTAACGGCACATGTGGTAGAACTGTGTGTACTCGATGTTTTTTATGTGTATATGAATAGACGTGTGTACGCATTGCTACATGTGTGTGTCCATATGAATACACGTAACACATGCATGCACACACTTTAAAATAAGTGTGGAAAGTACAACCCATAAGCACATCCTTTGGTTCAATACCACTTTTTGAAACATCCCAGGAAAGTGAGCACATATGTGTTCCGATATTTAGCTGTCCTTTTTTATTAGAATGTGGTTCTGATAGCCAAAACATTGGAAATAACCGAAATAACCTAAATACCCAACGACAGGGATGGACTTAATGAATCGGAGTCTCTCTATTCAGTGAAAGGTGATTTTGATCTTCAGAATGAGGCTGTAGAGCTCTAATTAAAATATAAAAAGATCTTGAGGATAAATTAGCATGGGGAGGACACTACAAAATATTAAATGTTTTGAGTGTAGTAATATTTTGGTTAAAAAACATAAAATGGTACAGAAATGTGTTTAAAGCATGTTGCATGCAAATATGATAGTTAACTTTTACTTTCTTGTTTAAATTTTCTTTTTTTTATTTATTGATTTTCATCTATAAATGAAAACGGAAGGAGAGGAAGGGGAAGACAGAGAGAGAAATATCTGTCTGTTTTTCTACTTATTTATGCATTCATTGGTTGATTCTCCTATGTGCCCTGGCCAGCAGTCGAACCCATGACCTTGACCTATCTGTATGAGGACGATGATCTAACTGAGCTACCAGGGCCTGAATCCCCTATACATGCCACAATAAATGTGACTTTTTCTCTGACATAAGAATAACAGCAGTTTCACTGGCTTGTTTTTTTTTATCGTTATTATTATTGTTATTACTGCTTAGAAGACTGGGAGAGGACGCTTAGGGATCCGTGTTTCTGCAGGCACCTCAGGGCCACTGTCGTCGGGACGTGCGGTGGCGCCCCAGAGAGGGCACGTCCCAAGACAGCGGGCGCAGTGGAAGCCACTCTGCCTTCTGGCAAACTTGCCGTCAGACCGGCCCCAACGATGCCTGGCCCCCTATGCCTGCGCCTGTGAATTCAGGCGACCTCTGTGCCCGCTGGAGGAGGGAGCTTCGGTTTCCCTGACTCAGGGCCAGAAGTCATTTCCTGCTCCGTGAGAAACAAGTGAGGAAGTGCATCTGGGGGGCACATGGGACACCTGTGAGCAGGAAGCGACCACCTGGCAGTCTCCCACACCCAGAGGGGGTGTACTTGTGTGACCAGCCTTCCTTTGGGGGGCTTTGCGTGTGCCCCAGGGGTGCCAAAGAGGATCCATTTTGATACTGAGAGAACAGATAGGAACCCAAATTTATATTTGTTGCTGTGTAAAACATTGTGATTTTTATCTTAAATTGAAAAAACATCCATTGACACTTAGTCTGGGTGTGAGCGAGTCATTTGTCAGGCCAGGGAGCCCATGGGGTGGAGGGCCGCCGGGACCCCGCCCTCCTTCCTCAGGTGTCAGTCTGTCCCCGGCAGGCCAGGAAGGCAGGCGGACCCACCGATTTTATTTCCTAAGCTTCGTGGGAGCCACTTGGATCCCTGCATTTCTGTCTGATATCTCAGCCTGGACAGTCGCGTAAACCAGTTAACTTCAAAAAAACGTGCAGCCAGACATTCGAATCAAGGAGTCATGAAGGGATAAACCAAGATCTTCAAAAACTATGAATTGTGCTCCATCGGTTGGCTCTCACTGTGAATTTTTTAAAAACAAGAGCCAGAGTTTTAAAAAATACTTATGTAGAATAAAGTTATATAACACATATACACACACACATATAATTATTATATATTGATGCATATATTTAAATATTATGCTAAAATAGAATATAAACATATATTATTTATCTTATTGTCTTAGAATTTCCAGTTTGTACACATTTTAATGAAGCGCATTTTTTACTTGCATGGTGGCACGTGGGCATAATTAATAGATGCATAATATACAGAACCAAGGGCTGCATGCTTAACATTTGTGGGCGAGGCCAGCACCAAGTGCTGGAAACCACTGGTTCAATGTCCTTTTTCACCTAGATCTGAGCTCCTGGAGGCCAGAGACTAATTACCAAGTTTTCTATACCCTGTGATCACCCACGCCCAGCTCTGAGGCACAAAATAAAGGTCTGTCCAATGGAAGAAACTTCCTGACAACACAGAGCAGAAGCAGCCAGATGAAGAGAAGAGCAGATGCTCTGGCTTCCTGTGGAAACACGAGGCTCGGCCTGACCCCCAACCAGCGCCACTCTGCATCATCCAACAGTTTTGAGATAAGATAATTACTCATGTATGTATTTATTTTGGTCAAATATCAAACCGTATGCTCTGCTTATAACGACAGCCATATTTTTTCTTTCACTCAAAAAACCCAAGAGAGTGGAATGCATTCTCTTCCCCTTCCCACCCACACTACTTCAGTAAGAATAAAAAAATCCCCAACCCCCCAAAGAATGGCCTCCCCTTTACGGCAATTTGTAGCCTGGAGCTGGTTTTTAGAGCTGAGTAATAAATCCCAGAACAACGTGACTACAATGGAAAGGCTGACAGACATTTAACACTAATGGGGCAAACAGAGGGCACGCAGGAAAATACTCCGTCAGACCCCCACACTGAACGTTCACAGATTGCTCACCGACGTGCTATTTTTTTCAGTGGACAATTTGCCTGTTCATAAACAGCAGAATATTTCCAAAAAAAATACTTGCAAACTCCGGGAGGAGAAATTTCCTTGATATTCCTGTTTCCCACAGGTCAGGTTATGTACTAAATACTGACTTCAGTTGCTTTTGTTGCTGCCGTTGTTTCTAACTAGAAGGAACAAAAATGACATTTGAACCATGACAACTTGATAACTAGTAAAAAAAAAAAGAAGAAGCAAGACTTAACTATCACACTGCACCTAAAACTTGAACCAGGACAGCTTTATATTAACACCGCTGTCAAATCTTCCAACACTCACACCACCTCCTTTTCTGAGTGGAGGCTAAAAGTATAAATCACAAAACCATTTAATTAATATTCAAGATAAGGGAGGGGGAAATATCCCCGAACCCTGAGGTTTATATGGAGACCTTAATACTGGACAAGCTTTTTGGATAGAAGTCTCTATCTGCCTGCGATACTTGTCACGTCCCATTGTGTTAGTGGCTTTGTGGTTTAAATTTGTGACAGTGGGGAGAGCCGTGAGGATACCCTGGTGTCTCATGTGGGACAGTCAGAAGTTCTCACACGTGCAGGTCAAGTAACACCCACGACCCACAGCAATACGTCTGTGGAAAAGACTGTCTGATCATCACACGACACTTCCGTCCGGGGTTTGAAGAGTACGAGACAGTGTGTTTGAGCGTGGGGGAGGAACATTCCTGGGTGAGATTTCCCATACGGATGGGCAGGGGCAGTGGGGTGGGGGCGCATTCCGAAATAAAGAGGTGCACTTTCCAGCAGAGTCCTGGAAGCCCAGTTTGGACAAGACGAAAAGCAATTACAAATATTGCATCTCCATGGTAATAAAACCGTTGGACCTATTCCTGTAATTACTCCATACAAATATCGAAGATGTGGGCAGAGCAAAGCTGACGTTTTATCATCTCAATTGATCCTTTAGGCTCCTTCAAAGCAACTCTCATTTGACTCAAACCCGCATATTCTGCGAACAACAATCTACACAGTTTTGCATCAAAACCTGTGTACGAAATGAGCCAAGAGGCCTGGCGTTTTTACGAGCAACTATGGATTTTGCAGACCGGTTTACATTAGAAGCATTCTAAGGAAGGGTTGGGACTGGAGAAAATGTAGATATATTTTTAAAAAGATGCTTCCAGTGCATGGGGACTCAATTCTGAAGCCCACTCAGGAATTCTGCATGTACAAGCACTTTCTCTGGGTATAATTTAAAGGCAGTTTGAAACTTTGGCCCAATTTGATCAAATATTGATAGACGGTCCAGTAAAACGTGGTATGGGAAGCAGCTACTTTACTGCACATTGACACTGTAAATTTGAAGAGACACTGTCAACCTGCTGAGCTCTGAAATTTACTTCTCTAAAAGGCAGATAAATCCCACGGCGAACACTGGGGATCTGGGTTAAATATACATACTCATGTACCTTACATAAGGTCCTGCACAATAAATTTCCTGTAAAGGCTAGTGCTAGGAAATAGTTTGTCTTTCCTGATGAATGTGTCTGCTTTCCTATTAGCGAATGAGGGCCGTGACTCATCTTGTTTCCCTTTTTGCCTTTGCAGCCAGGAACCTCTGAGTTTTGTTCTGCGCTCAGCTGCAGTAGCTCCTCTTAGGTTTTGTGCTGCAGCTCATCTGCCCCTTCATGATAAGCCTCTTATTTTTTTCTTCCCCTTTACTTCCATAATTTTACTCATATTTCTTCTATTAAATGTCATCTCTCATTCTTCTTGGAAGAAGGAAGAAGAGAAATAGTTAAAAACATCAAGTCCTAAGACTCCTTCATGTGACCTCCATGAAAGTTTGTTTCTGACTTTTATTTGCCTGAAACAAACCAAATGCCTGGACATACAAGTGCAGCGCCCCCTCTTGCTGGCCAGCACCCAGCTCAGCTGTGTAGACAAAAGTCACATTATCCTGCCATCAAAAATGAGGGCCGGCCAATTCCCCGCCAGGAGGTCACCTGCACTCCTGATGAGGTCCTGCGAGGGCTGGCAAAGGCCATCCATACTTCACACCTTAATAAACTTTTTAAATAATGGAAAAGCAGAGACACCTATTTATTGTGAGGGGAAGTTATCAGAAGAGATTCTTTTTTCTGCATTTTGAGAGGGAGAAATTTGGATCTAACCAGGGTGACCTGGAATTGTTACGTAAGGAAGAGAAAGGAAAAAAAAGGAAGAAAGATGGCAAACACTAAGGAGCTTCGATGTCAGCGGAGCCACAACCACCACTAAAGCCTGCGGTTCTCAAACCAGCGTCCACCCAAATCCCCGGCTGGGACGCAGACGGCCTGGCTCCGTCTGCAGCCTCAGATCCAGTAGGTCTGGGTGGGGCCCGAGAGCATGAGAGTCTAACACGTTTCCAGGTGATGTGGATGCAGCTGGAATACCCGCACCCCTGTCCCGGAGAAAGACCCACATTGGTTCAATTACAGTCCTAACATTGTCCTTCTCCCCTGAACCCCATATTCAACCCTAGTGCTGTTTCACAGCATTAGAGGAAGAGAGAGAAAGAGAGAGAAGAAAGGGGAAGGGAGGTACAGACGTGGGGCGAACAGATTACAGTTGATTCCAGCATTTCTTAGTCACGATAATAACAAATGATTTTGCAGCACTCAACTCCATGCCCTGTGCCAAATGCTTTGCAGGCATTATTTTATTCAATTCTCACAAGACTCCCTTGAGGTAGGAATTGAATCGGCCCCTGTGCACAGATGGGGAAATTGAGGCACAGAGAGGTTAAGTCACTTCCCTGAGATCACACAGCCAGTAAGCAGCAGACCTGGGGTTTGAGCTCGGGTGTGTGGTTTCAGAGCCTGTGATTCTAACTACTAGACTGCGGAGTTCTCCTGTGAGGTAGAATGAGAGACTTGGCAGCCTCTGTTGTTCTTAGAAGATTCTTCCCCCGGAAACACAGTATCACCGTGTAAAACTGGGCCTTTTCCCTGGAGTCTGAATTTCGGTTCCCCAGTGTTCACAGCAGGCGTGCTCCCCACTCAGCCCTGCAGAGTGACACTGAGCTTCTCTGAAGCAAGTGGATGGTGGTGGTACTCAGCCGTGGGCCGGGGAGGCCAGTGGCAACGTATGTCGCTGGAATGTGGCCTGGATTTTAAGAGTAAGGACCTCTTCGCGGGGCCAACAAGAGACACAGGGGCTGGCATTTTCTGGCCTTTTACAAGTGGCGGAAGGCAAGAGGCAGTTTCACGCGTTACGCATCCCGGGTGGGAGTGTGGGCTGGTCCCCAGCCTCCCGGATCTCCGTGGTCATTGCTGGCTCCATGGGGACAGACCACCCCATTAACAAGGGTGCAGGGAAATGTGCTAAATAAAATGAAGCGAGACTAAGCCACAAGGAGTTGAGGGAAAAGAAACTACTAGTATGAACATGTAAACGGACCCCACGGAAGACGACTAATAACAGTAACAGTGGCGATGATGGTGGACATGCCTGTGCTAATGCTTTCTCCAGTCACGGGTCCCTTTTCTACCCCACACCGTCCCATGGAGAGATTCTCCTACTGTCCTTACATTACAAGTGAGGGTGGGGACTCGGGGGAAGCACACAGTGGCCCGTGTCGACACAATACCATGATGGTGAAATACCAATCCATACCCAGGCCGAGTCCTAACCTTCTCAGGACACGGGCTGGTGGCATGGGGTCGATGTCCCAGACACCGCCTCTGGACATTTGGTACGCACCCCACTGGTGTGGCTCCCCCTCCTGACTGAATGCGTGGCTGGCTCCTCTCCTCGCTCACAGGGGCCCAGAAGGCCGCTGGGCTGGAGTCTTGTCCCAACAGCCACGCTGGGGATTGTGAACCCAAAAGGCTAAAAGCTCCAGCCAACGGCCGCCGTACAGGACAGTGGTTTCAGCACTGTCCAGCCAAGTTCCTACAAGAGGCCCTACATCCGGATTTGGATAGGAAGCATCCTGAGTTTTAAATGAGGCCTCCCATTAAAAAGGAAAAAAAAATGGCAAGTCACACTCCTTTGTTTTAAGCCCAGTGTGGGCTGGACACTGCACATCTGGGGCCTGGTGTGGACAGCAAGCCCTCAGAGTTCCTGACCCCTCTCCTAGGTGCCAAGTGGCCCGAACACGGTAGGGCCCCTCTTGCCCTCGATTCCACCAATAAGGAGAGTTGGTTTTCCCCCAGTTTTCTCCCCGCGCTGGATCTGCAGAACAGAAGCCTGAGAGGGGGAAAGCACTTTAAATAAGGAATCAAATATTGAACAAATGAGCGGAAAGAATAAATCTGTTTGAAAACAGTCTTCCAGCGCTAATGACTAGGATCTAAAAATAATCTCAACATATTTTTAAATTGGAAGAACATCCAGAAAAATAAATTGAAAGACAAATCAGGGAAGACATTTTTAACAAGGTGGAACCAAACTGGCTTCGGTGTGGCGTTGACAACAGAAGGGCTGTGTCCCGAATTAAGCTTCTTCGTGACCTTTATGGCATGCAAAGTGAAACCAGGAAAGCAGGCTGCGGAACGCAGTACCAGTGCAAAATCTGGCACAAGGGGAACGCGGTATTTAGAGAGAGGAGTTCAAGTTCAGTCCTGTACTTTTTAGGTGACCTGTGGTGGGACAATGAGAGAGTGATCCCTTTCACGGTGACACAGGATGATTAAATACTTGTTAGAGAATGCTTCATGTCCTCTGAAGTCCAATTCATGTTTCTCGTTATCTGCCTGGAATGACTATTTATTTGTTAGTGGCCTTCCAACATCCTTCCTCTTCCCTCCTTCTTTTAGTCCTTTGTTTCCATTACAGACCCACAGGATTCTGGGGATGCAGACCCCACTTCCAGGTTTCGCAGTGGAGCAGGTGGCCCAGGCTAAGGCCATCAGACGAGTTTGTACCCCCGAAAACTGAGATTGGTTTTGGAAATTGGCATATGACAGAAGATGGTCTAACGCCAATGATCGTCCCTACCATTTGGGGGAAGATGGGGAGAAAAACACTTTCTCTTTCCTGTTGGACATAAGGAGGGAAGCTTACAGCTCCAGGGTCTCCTAGGCATCATCTTGGGGCCACATGTGAAGGCAACATTAGGAGACAGAAGTTGCTTTCTTGGCGATACTGTCAAGCTGCTAGATCTAGCCATTCCTGAAGCATTTACTACATCTAGGTTTTCCAGTCACCTGAACCACTACATTTCCTGTAGACAAGTTTGAATTGAGTTTTACTTGTTCTTGCAGCAAACCCTATTGATACAATGTTTATCTCTCTCACTAGATTGCAGATGCCTCAAAAGGAAAGAGTATGATCTTATTTTAAAATATATACCTGGTCCAGGAGTTGGAAATACCAAGATTAAGAAAAACCCATGAAAGATACATAGTCTAATGGGGAAAACAGACATATTTCATAACTATTAGATAATCTGATCAGTCTTAAACCATGTGTTACTGAAGCACAGTGGGGGATGGTTCTTAATCACTGGGGTGAGGGTTGGTCAGAAGAAAGATGGGGGCGGTTCCCACAGCAGGTGATGCTGGAGTGTTCTCCAGCCCACAGGCAGCCTTAGGAAATACCAGGCTGTGTAACGGACTCATGGCGTGGAAAGAATAGACACTTTCAAACCTGCATCAACTGTGTGCCCCTTTACACTTTCCCCGCACTGTGTAAGAGGCTTATTTACCTAATTTTAAACACCAACTACTGTTGAACTTAAAATAGTAAACCTCAACGTAAACAATATCTATTAGGTTGTGATTTGGCCATGTTGGTTGTAACGTTTTCAAACACACATTGCAATAATATGTAACTACTAAGATGAAGAAAAATGATGTCCTTGTGCTACCTAAGACCAGGCTGGGAAGCACCAGTGTTAATGTCCAGAGACCCCGAATGGGAAGGCAGAGGGCACTTCGTTCAGCTCGACCGGTGAGGTGCCGGGGTGCAGGGTGTTCCGCGGGGCCAGGCAAACCAGTCACACCCAGCTCTGCAACCAACTGCATCTGACATTGGGCAAGTTCCTTAACTCTGTGCCTGGTTCAGAAAAGGGGATTTATGCCTCTCACTAGATCGCTTTGCAGGGTTGTTGTGAAAACCCAATGAGATAATAAGTGATAAGCACAGGTCCTGGCAGGGAGCCAGGCCTGGATAATGGCCTCCATTACTGGTGTGATGATGATGATGGTGACTAGCGTTCTTCCCTGACATAAAGCATCCGGTGTGGGGGTGATAAGCAGGGTTGTTCACAGTGATTTCAGTTGTCCTCCTCCAAGTTGATGGGAGGAAGCAACAATTTGGTTTCCTTAGAGTGTAAAAGTAAAGATGGGCAGAAGGCTCTCTGTTCAACTCATGTTTAATGTATGTGGCACAAATAAAACGCAGGTTTTTACTGCAAGTCACTGAGCTGGGGGGTGAGTCATTGTGCAGGGCCAGCGTCCTGGGCAGCCTGTGCAGCTCACCACCCTCAACTCACGTTCCATCTGGAGCATGAGCAGAAAGCAAACTTTTCACGTGCTAAGTCTCTGTGATGGGCGGTTTTCTTGTTACAGCAGCAGAACCCAACCCATCCTATCTGACACAGGCATGGAATGTAGTACCTTGTTCCTCACTTACCTGTTTACTTTCTATTTCTTGATTTGTCACAACATTCTGGAAACCATAAAGAGGAAAACTAGTTCTCTGCGGACCAGGAATGCCCCAACCCCACGCAAGGGCAAGTCACGTGGTGGGCATGACACAGGCGGACGGATGCCTGTGCTGAGGGCTCCGTGCCCTTTAACTGCTTTGGTTCCACCAATCAATTAACATTTGGCTAATAATCCCTTCCAGATGAGTCATTCTCGCCAGTTAAAGGCTGCTGTGTTGCTAACGGCACCAACTCATGGTGAACCTACCCTGTGCTTCTGAAACTGCCGGGTGGATGCATTGATGGAGGTTATGGCTGAGACAGACTCTCTCTAGACAGTGACAGAGGAAGTCGAGAGGGGGGAGGGGCGAGGCAGGGGCAGGAGGAGAAGTCCTAGGCAGCGCGAGCCTGAATGATTGAATCGGAAAGCGAGCCATTCCTCGGGGTTAGCAAATGATTCTTCATCAGGTAGCAGACTATTAAGCACACCTAGATAATACACGGGTGATTTTCACAGTCATCCTGCGAGGCCCTCATATTTTCCATTTTAGAACTCCACGTTACTTTTAAGGGATCCGTCCATTACGATGATTTACGCCACTGAGCTGAAACAACGATGCCCTTTAATGTCAGAGGCAGAGCATGATTATTTATCATTAAATCAGCCTTTTTATTATTTTTTATTCTTCCTTTCCTGGCACAACCTTTGAAAAATGCTCCTGTCATGACACAGATGGGCGCGATCGCTCCTTCGAAGCCCTCGAACAGGGGGACAATGGACAGCTTCGAGCATCCTCAAGAACAGCGGCGAGAGAAGAACCCCTTGCCCAGTTCTCACCCCCTCACCGTTCCGCAACACACTCACTCCTGAGTTAAAGCAGCGTGGCTTTACCTGAGAGCGTCGGTGGCAAGGCACCGAATACAGATCTCATTTACTCCAAAAAAATGAGATACTGGTCCCCATGTCCACTTCCCCCCTAAATTTCTAATATACCACTTTATTTATCCGCACCAAAGACTCATGTTAAAGGAGTGCTCTGTGACAGGTGCTATTTGACACCTTGAGAGTAGAGAGGAGAAGCAGGCAAGGGACGCCCCTGTCCTCACGGCGCACAGTCCAGCCCAGGGGCCCTCCCTCAGTCTTGGCACCGTTGACATGGGGACCAGACGATGCCCTGTGGAGGGGGGTGGTCTTGTGCATTTCAGGACGATTAGCAGCATCCCAGCCCCTACACATTAGAAGCCAGTAACATCCTCTTTTTAGTTGAGACAACCAAAAATGTTTCTGAACATGGCCAAATGTCCCCTAGGAGGCCAAACTACCCATGGTTAAGATCCACTGTTCTAGCAGAAGCAAGAAATGAGATATACACAATGAGAGAATTTCATGCAATGAGAAGGGCTATGAAGGAATTTCAACCTGAAAAGGTTGAAAGAAGATGATTAGGAAGGTGCCAGTTCAGTGAAGTGGTCAGAGAGGGCTTCTTGGAGGAGGTGTTCGTGAGAATGTTGAAGAGAAGCCCAGCAAGGGGAAGAAGCAGGGAAAGAGCATTGGAGGTGCCAGTAAGAACAAGTACAGAGACTGGGGAGGAAAAAATGGATGGTCTGGTTTCAGAAACAGGAGAGACAGAGGGGCGTCTCGAGGGATGAGGGAGCGGGCGGTATCATCCAGGGATGCTGGAGAGGTGGGGAGGTAGGCAGGGTAAAGCGTTGGGCCTTAAGTGCATTGTGGGAAACCAGTGGATGTTTCAAAACACAGGAGTGGCGTTACAAAATGTATCCGTTCACTCCACGCATAGTAACAGAGGACCCATTCTGCGCACAGCTATGCTCTGGGCAATGGGGCTGCAATGGTAGTAGAGGGATGCAGAAGTTGGTAAGGTACAGAAACAATCAAGTCCCTGTCCCTGACCTGAGGGGCTCCAAGTCGACTGGAGGACACTAACTTGTAGGCAAAGGAAAAGACAGTCACAAACGTCACTAGAGAGATGGGTACAAAAAGCTATGGGCTCCTATTCAAGAAAACAACACAGAACCTTCATCAGCACGGGGAGGGTGGAGCTCGAGACAACAAAGGGATCACTGCTTTAGAAAACTCACGAGTGGCAGGGATCTGGGGGCCTCGGGTCGCCGCTGTTTCCCCACCTCCCAGCAGGGTTCCTGGTTTGTAGCTAATCCTTTATCAGTGGGGTACAAGTGAATAATTTTTGTATATTCTTCATGTGTAGAGAATGCCTCTAGTTCCTTCCTACGTTTTCGTGGACTGAATTGTTCCCCACCCCCCACCCCCAGTTCCTGTGTTGTAGCCCTAAGCCCCCAGGGGATGGGATGTAGAGATGGGGACTTTGGGCGGTGATTTGGTAAAGGTGGATCCCTTGTGAGTGGGACTAGTGTCAGTACAAGAAGGGACACCAGAGAGCTTGCTTCCCCGCTCTCACCCCGTCAAGTGCAGAAATCAGGAAGAGGGCTCCCACCACAGGGGACCGTGCTGGCACCCTGGCCTTGGACTTCCAGCCTCCAGGACCGTGGGAAACGAATGTCTGTTGTCCGAGTCCCGTCTGTGTGGCTGGGTTACGGCAGCCGAGCTGACCAGTGTCCACACCTCACATCACTCCTCTCACCCTCACCCGACCCCACGAGGCAGTGGTGGAAGGCGGGCCCAGGACAGTGGGAAGCGTTGCCTCTCGTCGCCATTCCTTTACCTCCAGTGAATTTGACCTTAGGCGGCATACACCAGGTGTATCATCAATACCGCTGGAGTGAATAAATACATAAGCCGAATGCAGAACGAAGGAGGTTTTTTTTTTAAATCACATAGACAATGGGAAGCTATCACTGCTAATTAATTAAGTTTAATTACTTTTTATGCCTATTCTATGCTGACTACCACTTACTATGCATGATTGCATTTATTCCTCATCATTTTTGTGTTAGGTTCGGGGGGGGGGCTCTCCTGTTGAATGAAACTGATGTAGTCCTACTGGACTCTAAGTGAGGGGGATAATATTAATAAATGGATGATGAGGACTTTCATCTAGTCTGAAGGTCATGGTCAACACTCTATACACATCTGCTAAGTTGATGTCATTGAAAACCACTTCCTGTTCGTACAGAAAAGAGCTCAACTTCCAGGTTCATGTCAGTTTACATACTTTAGGGCCTTTTCTCTGTGTTCATACAGCTGGCTACCTTTTTGTTTGTTTCACAAAAATGCTTGCTCTCGGCTATGAAGGGCAAAAAATGAACGTGACGTTTTCATACAGGAAACAGCCAACTTTCACTAATCAGTAGAGCCAGTAGGGGAGTCATTGTTAGGAAGTCTTCACTTCCCTTGTCTCAGTTTTGGATAATAAAACCTTCCTGGGACTGGGTGACCCCAAGGTGGGAAAAGACAGGTCAGGACCCGCGCCCCCAAACCTTTTCAGCACCATGGTTACAGATCTGCAGTGATCCATGGATATTAGTCTGTGAGGCTACGAGATAATTTTTTTCAACCAGGTCCAGGGTGAAATAAGAGAAACAAATCCCCCCAAATCATGATTTTTAAATTAACTATTCCCTTTAACATCCTACCTTACTCTGAAATTATGAAAGGATAGTTACAGTTAATTGTCGTTTATTTTCTTATTTTATTTTAATGTTTTCACTTGGAAAAATAAAAAGAGCCACGTGGAGTTAATTTCCCCCAAATTTTACTGTTCTTTGAAATCCTAAAGATTCCGTAAAAGTGTGTGTGTGTGGCCATAAAAATAGCTCATTTAAGGAAAGAAGGATAACAAGAGTGACAAGAAGGAGATGCCCCCAAAGCCAGGCACTGTTCTAAATGGGCTCAGCGACTTGGGGGTCTGGGAGACAGGTACCGGACCCACCCTCGTTAAAATTTAATGAGCATTTGAATTGCACAGGGATCTTGTTAAAACGAAGGCTCTGATTCATTACGTCTGGAAGGGCCTGAGATTCTGCATTTCTGACAAAGCCAGGTTATGCCGATCCCATAGACCTGCAGACCACACTCGGAGCGGCCAAGAGTGTGAAGACATCCATGAATAAAGGGAAGAAGGGTGACCCTTTGGCCAACTGAGGTGGTGCTGGAGGGGGGAGACTGAGATAAGGGTGGGGTTTACTGGGCAGCAGTGAGCCCACTGGTCAAACCTGGGTAGTAGGGATTCATTACAGGGCTGTTCGCCTTGAAGCATTTTACATGAAAGTATAAATCGAGGCATAGCAGGTCTACAAACAGTCATGAACCACAAAGTTAGAGGTCAAGGTCTCTGGCTTTAGACCCAGACTTTCTGGGTTGAATTCCAGCTGCATCACTTACTAGCTGTTGTCAAACCCTGTTTCCCAACCTCTCGGATTTCCAGCTTTGTCATCTGTGATGTGGTGTCGATTGTACCCACGGCAGGACTTTGTCTCGTCGAGTGTCCAGGATGTTACCAGGCACACACTCTGACAACCGACTGGGAAAGCAGACAGGAACTGACCGCCCAGTGACTCACAAAGGATGAGCCATCTGCTCTTTGGCCAAAAGATAGACTTTGAGAGGTAGCTGTGAGGATGTTTGGTCTTCCCAGCTTAAAGGAACAGCCCTTAACACTGACCATGGGGAGCTCACCGATCAGTTTAAATTTTCCTTTGGAGACAAATATGGTATGTGGCCACTCGGACACCTGTTTGTTCAGTCAACCACGAAACAACCACTTCTTGACATCCTATTATGCTCCTACGCTACTTTTCCACATACTCCTGATGCCGTTTGATATTCATGAAATTCATTTTCATATGTGTATTTTGTTGATATGCTTTCCCTGATGCAAACTCTATTATCCTGCCGATGCTGAACTATTGAACTTCTATAGCGTACAGTAAGGTCCTAGCTTTTTATCAATAATATAATCACGTTGGGTTGGATGAAGCAGCAGGGTTGGTCCTGTTCGGTAACACACTGGGTTTATTTATCTGACTCTTGTTTCGCCGGAAATGAGAGCAGCCAATAGTTTGTCATTGGTATTAGCAGTGAGAGTCTCAGCTAACGTGGCAACATCTGATATTGGAATCGAAAGAGGACACCCAGAGCTTCAAGTGTGGCTTCTGCCAGGGGGCGGCCATACACGCCATGCTCGGCTGGTGCCCTGATTCTGCTCCACCCAGTAACCTCACCCACGGCAAACCCAGGGCCTCACACAGCACAGTTCGGGCCCAGCCAGATCCACGCATCTCCTGAGACACACAGGCCACGCTAACAAAGACTGCTATTTGAGCAAAACTTATCAAATACAATATTCATTTTTTTATTTTATTGGTATTATTGTTTATAAACATTTGTATTTAAGTGGCTGGGTTTGATTAGGTTATAAATGTGACTTTTATTGCAGCCAAATAAATCTTAGGGTGAGACTATGTAATAGGGAAAATGTCCAACTCTAGACAATAACTCTAGTTTAAGCTTTCAGTTGGTTGAAAAATAAGACTAATAAAGTCGGAAGGATATCAATTAGTGACAATTTGGGGGAAACCTTTAGCATTTCAGGTTTGCCACTCCTGAAATATGTTTGAGGTCTTTGATTTACAAGGCAATAAAGTTGTTTCGTCATACATACAAAACCATATTGGTAGTTCATTTGTTTCGTTTTTATAATCAGTACGGCAGTAAAGTTGTCATACCCTACCCCCTTGTGACATGCGTTTTGGTTCATCATAACTCAGCGCGTCAACGTTTTATTTTGTTTGGTTTCCTTTCCAGCCCCATTGGCCAAGCAAAAGAAGCTCAGTGACCTCCCTCCTAGAAGTAGGAGGCTGGCCACACATGGAACCCGGCCAGAGGACCCTGCGGCCACGGGACAGGACTGTCACTTCCTCCCCGAGGGCCTCCTGCCTGCCTCAGCTGGGCTGATTCTCCTCTGCTCTGCCCCCTTTACAAGATTGTGCTTAGCCCAGGGGGGTCCTGGCGGTGGGATCTGGAAGATCCGACCAAAACGGGGAAGTGGTGGACTTTTCTCATTTTGCCACGTGATGTGATGGGGTGGATGGTTAGGAATTCAAATTCTCCGGCTCCGCCCAAAGGACTTCGGAGTTGGGCCTGGGGTCATAGCCGCTGAACGACTTGTTTTGTTGATGAACGAGGGGCTGGCCAACATCTGCTTAGACTCATGAGGCGAGGATGTGAGGTAGGAGGGTGGGCTCGGGGGGGGGGGGCTTCAGTGCATTCCCGAGCACTACGGCAGTCAACAACGCTAGCGATCGCAGTGATGGTGAGACCCACGTTACCCCAAAAGCCTCAGGTTGCACAGAGTCACAAGAGCAAAAACAGACTCAAAACCCAAAACAAAACAAAATGGAAGAAAATCCTTGGAGATCTGATTCAGGTCTCGTTTGTGCTGAAGAACTCCCACAAGGGTGGGAGTCATCTGGTGCTTTCGGTGACTAGTGGGAGGGCCCGACGTTTGCCCCTGAAATGACGTAGAAATGTGCCTTGCACACAAATATCCCGAAGGCCTGAATTTGGACAGAAGGTGTTTGGCTGGAAAAGCCTCCCTCCTTAAGCAGCTCTTAAAGTTCTGACTTGGGGATGATACTGAAGGTTTATGCAGTTGAAAACACAAATAATTGATTTCTGTCGTACTTGCCTAATGTGGCTCTTATATTGAATACTTTTTTCCTCAAAGACTCTTCAAATTCCTGATCATTTCAGCCCCTAGTCTGAGTTGAAATTGTGCCACAAAGCTGCAATTTTGACATTTGTTTTCACAATGCTTTCAGTAGCATTTCCAAGAGAACATGTGAGTTCTCTTTAAAAATGACTAGTTCATTAAAATCATTTTGAAATTTCCCTCCTTGTCTGAAAATACCCAGTCCCCCTAAATTCTCCCTCCGTGTCAGGGGAATAACACTACCCCCCTCCCGATTCTTAAGCCCTTATAAACCTATCAAACGTTTCCTCCTACAGTTTTATTCAGCCAGGAATTTTCTATGGGCCCAGGACCGGGGAGCAGTTCCGGTTTCAGCAACTGCCCAGCCCGCGCCATGCCTCAAGGGTAAGGCATGAATTAACCACTGACTGAAGTTCAAGTGACACCCCATCCCCAATCACCCAATTAACTATATTCCCGAATTGCCTTTACGTCTCTCCCTTCCTTTCCCTCCCTCCCTCTACCCCCCCACCTCTCTCTCCTTCATAAAGACTAAACACACGGTTCACGTCATTAAGAAAGCCATGCTCAGAACACAAACTGTGCTTTCATTCTGAATTCTAGACTCAAGGCCAGCTGGGTATTGATTTAAGTTCATCTTTTTAGCCTTGAATATCAGTATTAACCTCCACACAATCCAGTGGAATCGGTTCCTTGGTGTGAGTTATAAAGTGCTTTTTTCCTTACCAACAGGCTTGATCAAATAGACACGCTCACACATAATTTATAGTGATGTAAATTAGTTTTGTGAACGGAAGATGGGAACACAGCCAGTAGATTGGCTGTGTTGTATTATTTTATTATTTTTAAATTATTTTAATTGTCCTCTTCAGACCTGATTTGGATTTTAACCATGAACCACGTCATGCTCACGTCACTCGGCAAATACTCAGTGGTAGCCGGGTGTGCCGTCTGCGTGCGTGAACGTGTGTACACGGTGCACACAAACCGTATACATGTCTACATGTGGACACGCGGGAAGACACGCCTGTGCTTCCTGACCGCCCTCCATCTGCCAGATATCCCCTGGGCTGCCACGTGATTATTCTACACCCGTGTTGTCGCTAGAAATTATTTTGCTCAGCACATATTTTCTACAACTTCCTGCCTTTCACTTTGCTTATACCCAAGCCACAGTTCTCTTTTTAAAAAAACTTTTCACTGCTCAGTTATTATCCTGCAAGTAATCTTTACCAAAAGACCAAATACCTTTAGACTTCTTGAAACCCAACGGGGTTTCCCAACTTCCTTCCATACCGTTGTTCCCCTTTCTTGTGAGAGTCGATCACGCTGACCTTCCTGAAGTCCCTACAAGCACCTGCTCTCCCCCCGACCCCAGGACATTTGCACCTGAGGTCTCTTGGTCAGGAGGGCCTCTGCAGTGTGGTCCACTCCTCTGCAGCCTTCGGGTGCTAGGTGTCACCTCCCCAGGCTAGGGCTGTTAGTGAGACCCCTCACAGTAGTAGTCTTTACCCTTACAGCACCAATCCCAATGGACATTAAAAACCACTAATTTCGTGTTTGTGAGTGCAAAGGGCACCGCCTGTCAGCTTCATCTCCACTGCATGTCTAGTCCCCAGCATACAGGAATTGCTCCTTTCCTGAGCGGATGAATGAGCCACATTTAAACTCTCCATGTATCGTTTCTATAGGTCCCATTCTTTTACTTTCTTCTCTGTCCTGACGCCTACTCGGTAGCCTAGAAAAACTGTATTTCTCTTTTTGGTCCATGTTGGAGCCAAAACAAAACAAAACACAGCACCCCTACTGTGCCACCCAGTATGACTGCTATTTCCATAGATTTTCGCGAAAGAAAACGATAATAAAGAATGCAGGATGAAGGGCTGCACAGTTTCTAATCTGAGACTGCAAAATGGCAGCCCACAACTTGAATTCAGGTACCACCCACAGGGGCTTTATTTAGCTGGGACTGCTTAAAAATTTTTTACACTGAAATTTGAATTTTGGAATCCCCTGAAAGTCTAGGCAATGTGGCAAACCAGATGATGCACCAATATGGTGGCAACAGACTGGAGCCAGTAGCCGCTGTCCACTCGGAAGGGGCTGGAGTGCTCCAAACTCCCCACCACTCCCTATCGCCCAGCACCCAATCCTTCTTGGTTCTTTGCTTTTGTGCCCGGCACCTTCGGGTGCACGAGCTAGTGCTTCTGCTGCAAATTCAACAGAAGTACATGGAAACTTCTTTCCGAGTTGCTACAAAAATTTCTATTTATTTCTCTATCTCTTTTCAGCATAAATACTTAAAGTTGCGGGAAAGCTTATTTACATTTTTTTTTTGTTTAATGTACTATTGTAATAGTGATATAATTATTTTTCAGTGTGTTGTGTTGACTAGAATTCTGTGGGGTAGTCTTGGAACAAATCACTTGGTGCACTTTTTGTAATGTGGAACAAGATTTTTTTGAGTAAACTTCCAAACATTAGACTTTAAGTGAATTAAGTGGCAACTGAATTATTTATAAGCATCGTGTGTGCGGTGTGTATCACAGGGGGAAAAAAAGAATCCAGGATCAGCCAAATACTAAATACTTTCCATCTCACCGGGTCCTGTGTTAAACTTGACACCTCCCAGCCAAATTTCCTCTCTAGAGAATATGTCTTGGGTACACAGAAAAGACAAGTGGAATGCCATTGATCCAATGGGTTTATCCAATCCTACCTTTCACAGAGTTCTCAAAGCAGAGAAGAAAAAACGGAGAAGTTCACTAAGCGTCACAGTGAGAGAAAGGAAAATGTAGCTGAAGAATGGCCAGAAAGAGTCAGACAGTGTTTGGAGGGAGGGGAGCACTATACACAGGTCTGTTCTTTTCTAGACTTCAAACTGTCACCGTCAATCCAGAAACGTCAACACCACGCACCTCTCCAGAGCCCTCCATAGGCAAGTTCAAGAACAATCCAAGTGTGAATTTGTTCAACTCCTTATTGCTGTATGTATGATAACGAATG